>NC_092803.1:148499936-149699936 GCF_040954645.1 Diabrotica undecimpunctata
ATTTGATGTTTACATTGTGGTTTGAGTGATAATTTAAATATCTGTTGGGGTGTGTTGGTTTTCTGTAAACTTTGGTTGCATATCCTGTGTCCTCTTTTGTGATTAACACATCCAGAAAAGTAAGTGAGTTGTTGTTTTCTTTTTCCATGGTGAATCTGATTGATTTATCTTTATTGTTGATGTCCATCAGAAATTTATCAATGCTTCTAGTCAGTGAAGCCAAATGTAGAACACATCATCTACATGTTTCCACTGTATTATCTTGTTTGTGTAAAATGTTTTTTGTTTTATATGTGGTGAATATATTTTGAAAAAACAAAAATCTATTTCTGACTTTGTGAAATGAACTTATCTGACCCATTTTGGCATCTATTTGAAAGATTAGGATAAATCTTGAGCTTCACACTTGGTATGTACAACATGCCTTGAACATTTTTAGCAATGATTAATGGGAAAGATTTGAAATACTGATGATTTGGAGGGAACTAAAAAACCACTACAATTGTTATTTTTGTATTTCACATATCAATCAAGGCATCAATTATTGAAACAGTGAACAAAAATGTAGATATTCCAGCCTATATTTAGCAAGGGCACCTGTATTAAATTTTGAAAAAGTACCTATTGCAATATTCAATAGTCTACCTGCACTCCCGAAAAAGGACCAAAAAAGACAACAATGTCTGATGAAGTAGAGTATTTACAGTCAGATAACAATAGTGATTTTTAAGTAGATCCAGGATGTATCCAATGTATCCATTAATGAGAACCAAATGACTTTTTAGAAAACTGAACCTAGCAATGGATTATGTATGTATAACACACATAATCCACTTGGATTGTGTTATTAGTATTGTAATCAGTTGACAACCTTTAGCTAGAAAAAAAGAGTCTTAAGAAAAAGCACTCATTTTCATTTAAAAGTAGAAAAAAAAAACTAGAATTTTTTGGTTGTTAACTTGTGTCCATCTTTATAGTTCATTTGAATAAATTTAAAATTTTTCTGTTAATTAATATTAAGACTATTGCCCCCATTTGAATATAGGTAAAGTTTGTTTAGCAGAAAATGGTTGACTCCAATTAGTGCAATAGTAAATATTATTAAATTTATCTGACTTGGCCCATTGTTAAGACCTTGTAGCTCAGGTAAACCATTGTTACCTGAAACCGAGCCTTTTATACTATTATTGGTTAACCCAGGATGTTTATATTCGGTACTAATTGAAGTCAACCATTTACTGCTAAACAAACTTTACCTACTCTAAAAGTTGAGTCCCTTCATATTACTTTTTTAGTGATTGTAAGGATGGAAGAATGCTATGACTTGCTATTCCATTTATTTCTATGTTTAGATATTCCTAATAGTTTATATATTAAAAGTTGATACTTCCAATATATGTAATTCACAAAACAAAAGCTATTGTACATATTTAAGCTACAATGGTTCCAAACAAAAGAAAATGTGTTAAAATGTTTTGTGTATGAGTCACTGGTAATAAAATCTAAATTGTTATTTAATTTTAAACTAATATTATGCTGGCATTAAGTTGCATGGCAATTCGTCATTAACAGACTATTATGTCATTATTAATTTGTTGACATATACTAGTTTAAACAACTTTAACTGTTTATAAATAAAGTTAAGGAAAAAAATCAATATATTTAAAATTAAAAATTCAATTTTATACATGAAGTCTTGAGGACATCCTTCAGGCATTACCTATTTATATTCATTATTTCCTTCAATATTTATTTACTTTTGTTAGACGCCCTATTTATAAACAAAAGCCTAAGTGAATTCGTGAAGGATTACTTACCTCACGTCTATAATTTGTTAAATTGATAGTAATAGTATGTATTCACATGGTTATAATATACATCATCTTTGGTTTTGGTAATTAATTAATATTTCTTGGAAATGTTTGCAAAAATATCTTTCTATAGTGACATTGTTGCATCTGACAGTTGCTGTCAAATCTTCTGTCTCTGAACAAAACATATCGAATGGAAACATATGAATCATATCGAATCATCATGGTACATATCGAATGGTTTCTTTTTAGTTAGTATTTGGATTTGAATAATAAATAAGGAGGAATAATTTCGATTTTCAAGAAACACAGTAAAATATTTACTTATGTATAATAAGAGTTACTTAACTATACAAGTAAAGTAATCAAGAATGGTATTTGTCCACGTCAACTTAAATTAAATAAATTTATAGCAAATGTCACTAAAGTCCAAGTCCAACTCTAACTTGATTTTTTTGAAAGATGAAATACGATCGCTGTATTTTCATTGTTTTTCTAATATTGTTTGAAGTTACTTGCAATAAGAAAGATAACAATGGCGATGAATTTATTGCTACGGAAGAATGGCAAACCATAAAAGAAGGTAAAATAGTCTACATATTTTTGTATTAGCGGTTTTCTGAGATAACCTCAAAAAGTATTTTCAAAGAAAATCAAAACATCTGTGTCTAAAAAACCTGTAAGATTTTTAGTGAAATTAATAGAAATAAGAAACAACATTCGAGAATTAAGGACAATTCTTTTAAGGGTAACAGGTCACAGAATAAATAACAATCGTTTTTTATTCTGTGACCAGGTACCCCTGAAAAAATTTTTTTTCGTTTTTTTTTTTATTTAATTTTATTATTCTACATAGTTTTCTTAATAGAATGGTATACTACACTTAATAAACAGAAAAGTCTTTATTAGCAAAAAAATAAAAGTGCCATACAAACTAAATGTTTGCTCTTCACCTAAAAGCTATTGATGTCATGAGAATAAGTGACTGAAAAAAGCAACAAATACTACAAAAATGTGTTAGTAGCAACAACAAAGATGTAGGAAAAAAGCTTGAGTTTACAAAAAAATTTAGGAAGAATAAGAGGCTGGAGGGTTCTAAATCAGACTGTTTTAGTTTGTGAGCTCTCCTGAACACATTTTTTAACTTTAGGAACTTGTAAATAAAAAAACTGTTAGATTATGACTTTATTTTTTTACAATATCCTGCATACATAAACAACATTCTATATTTTGAACCAGAATTAGACTGAAAAAATATGTTGATTGTAAATCACAAATAAAAATGTTCTTAAAAATGTGAAAATTTTTTTTAATCAAAGTAATGAATTAATGAAGTTGTGTAATTCATGGTGGTTAAAATTGTGTATTTTTAAGTCAACATTTTAAAATAATGATGACATGAATTTTGTCAACTATTATTGTTATTGATAATGCATCATATTATTTAAACAAAATCTGTAATGGAATTCATAGCAGCTGTTCTTTATTTCTGTATCTCAGAAACAAAATTAAATTTGCTAATTTTTATTTAAGCTTTTATATTTAAGAAATTTGACACTACAGGTGTTTTTAATATTGTAGGCCAGAAAGTACCAAGTGGTTTACATTATCGTATCAATGTCCAAACAGGTCTTAAAGAAGCAAAACTAATTGGAAAAGATGATGACCATGAAAATAAAAAGACCAGTGTTCTGGAAGTGCCTTCTGAAAAACCACAGGATCACCCAACTATTGATGAGCTAAAAGAAGTGATGAAGAAAATTAAAAATGATGATGTAAAGCCTGGTGGGAAATTAAAATCTGATTTTCGAACATACGAACAACTGAAAGAGGAATTAGGATCCTTAAATTTAACTTCCAAGGTAGATGCTGAGATTCTAAAAGATCTTTTTAAGCAGCACCAAAAAGAAATTACGAAAGAAAAGATAAATGTTAGAGCAGTACTTAATATTCTGGAAGATTTTGATTACTTGGGCCATCAGTTTGATACTGGATTAGAGTTTGTTCGCCAAAATGGTTTTAGGGATGTTATTTACAAAAATTTAAATTCTACTAACGAGCAGATCAAACAGAATACATTAAAGTTATTTGGATATCTGGTTCAGAACAATGCAAGAGTACAAATCCATGCGCTAGAAACAGGCAGTATTCCAATTCTCTTGAGGTTTTTAAGCTCTGATCAATCAGAGCTTATTAAAAGCAATGCTGTGTTTGCCTTGAGTTGTCTTGTAAGAAGATTCCCTTTGGCGCAGAAGAGATTTTTAGAAAATGGTGGAGTATTTGTGATTTTACAAATCTTTAAGAAAGATTCTATAAAATTACAACTAAAAGTAGTTACTGTAATGACAGATTTGTTCCTTGAAAAGAGACAATCACTAGATAGTTCAAACAGTTTAGTGTTAAACCAATACAGTAACATTGATTTAGAGAATGAATTGTTAAATCAAGACTGGTGCCTCAATTTAAACACTCTACTAGTTAATATAGTCAGTAGTTACCATAACGATCATGATTCAGTTGAAAAATGTTTAATAGCTATGGAATTAGTGAGTGGCAAATGTAAAAAGTTCAACAGAAATATTTTGGCTAAATTAATAGATACCTATCAACAATTACATCAAACAGAAGGAAGTGAAGATGAGTATTTCAAATATTTGATGACTTTATGTTCAAATATTTTAAAAAATCTGAGAGATAAGTCTGAACTGTAATTTATATTTTATAATAAAAATGTGTAACACTACTTTTATTTAAATATTATATAGAGAAAAGAGTAAAATCATCACATACGTTAGCCTAAGATAACAAAGAGCTACCAGGTGTGCAGATGATGGAAAAGGTAAGTGATCAACTGTTGGTGCTATTTTTTCCATTATGTGAAAAATTAATGATAGTGCGACGAGGTAAAACTCACAACAAATGCTTCCATTTTAATTTTTAGTGTCCTCATTTGTTTTGGCAGAGGAGAAAACACTTTTCCTCCAGCATTAACTAAATGATCTTTAGCTGCAATTATTTTTGTTCTGAAAATACAAATAACTATTTTGTTTATAAATAACTAGCTGGTAACTCGAATGTGTGAAAGTAACTCCTTTGCACAAGTTAGAATAGGAGAGAAAACATCAATAAATCAACACAATATTTATGAGGATTACGAGATATGACGAACTTGAAGAGAATATTTTGACAGACATGCCCCTTCCGGTTATACCGGAAGCGAAAATTGTAGACAGAATTTGTAAAAAGTACCATAGGTCAAAACTTGGAGGTAATTTGTAGTTTTCACTTAGCTTCTTTTGAGTGTAGCCGGAGTTATGGATGGTTTGGGCCTGAGGGAATTCTGTTGATAATAAATGTTCATTGTACTTAAGGTATTTCCTAGATTTCCTTCTACTTTTTCAAATCTTCTGAAAATCCTTTTGTTGAGGGCATTTTGCAAAATTATGGGCGTAAAGGAAGTGCTTAGTAAAGTAGAAACGATATGAATTGGGAAAGAACAATTTTTGGGGTCCGGTCAGTAATTCTACGGCGAACATAGAAATAAAGATAAATCTTTGTAATTCTGTTATTATTGATTACTCCTGGTATTAGTCCACATGGATATTGGCGTGGCTTATTACTTTTTAACGTATCTTATTGGGTAATACTGAAATGTAATTGGTCAAATTTTTCGGAAGTGCATACACTGAAACCAAATCTGGCTTTGCCGTTATCTGGCAAAAATTGCTTCTCATGTTTCAAACGACACAATAACAGTGTCGTCGTGATAAACTTATAATTATTTTATTTTTATAGTAAAATTGTAGTCTCATTTTTTAGTTCTCAAATTAATAAGCACATTACATTTCATTTGCACTATGTATGTATATACTTTTAATCATCAATTTCAAATTTCAATAAAAGTTAAGGAATTTTTCGGGTCCAGTCCCGAATAATTCAGAAATATAAACATTATTTGTAATTGATCACTAACGGTATTGTCCACATTGCAGCTGTGGCTTATTACTTTCTACGTATCTTATCGGGCACTACTGAAGTATAATTAGTCAAATTCTTCGGAAGTTATTACGCTCAAACTTTATCGTTATCTGGTCAAAAATGCCTTCTCAGGTTTCTCATACTAAACGATATATTCAGTATCGTCGTGTACGACAGCAAGTTCACGTATATTTTTAATATTTTTGTGCAAACAGTAGTATTGTGTTTTAGTTCAGTTTGAGTTAAGACAGTAGAAATAAGTTGTAAATACATTAAAGATGGCTTTTTGGCGACCATTTGAATGTGATACCAATGAGAATACTAGCGACAATCCAACGGACGATTTAGGTATGTAAATTCTTATTTAAAACAAGTTTAATAAATAGTTGTATATGCTCGGTCATAATATTCACCCTTAATCTACTTTTTTTAACAATTAAAAGTAAAAATATTTCTTTTAGATCCAACACCAATGAATTGGGAATTTGTAAATAAGGACTTACATATTCAAGCGCAAAGGATTATTCTAAATATATATTCCTGTTTAAGAGGCGAAAATAGTACACTTTCGGAAAATAATATTGTGTTAAGGATATGTGAACTTACCAAACTTGTGCGTACGACAGTTTTACGTGTTATTGCAGCTATGGATGTAAGTGATCATTCTGTTAAACGTCAAAGAGTTGGACAAAACCTTAAAAAGATTGAGAAGGCCACTAAAGACGTTATTTGGCGCTATGTCTACGAATTTTATCAGAACAACAAAGTTCCAACGTTGGAAATGCTTAAGGACAAGTTGAAAATATATTCCGATTATGCATATAAATCCCTTGATACATTGAGGCGTGTTTTAATAGAATGCGGATTTAGTTATAAAAAATTAGACAAGAGAATGGTAATTATGGAATCTACAAGGATTGTGATACAGAGGCAACATTATTTACGTAAAATAAAGGAATATCGAGATGACAATAGAGACATTGTGTATCTTGATGAAACGTGGTTTGACACCCATGATGTAGTTCAATATGGCTGGATGGATGATAGCAAATGGGCTGATGTAAAAAAGGAATTGCGGAAAATGAATCAATCTCCCCAATTAAGTGACGTTGTTGTCCAAAATATAAGAACAGTGATCGAAGAACTTAACAAAACTGACATTTGGAAAAATTGTGTAGCTCATGTTCAAGTAAAAGAAAAAGAATATCCTACTTTACCACCAATTGAACCGGTAGATATAAACACAAACGACGACTCAAGTTCTGGACACACGGATAGTGATAGTGTTTAATTGTGTGAATATTTCCACAAAGACTTCCACAACTTGTCAAAAATATGTTCTGTGTACCGTAGTAAATGTGATCTCTCCATTAATCTATAACCTAAGAGACAATTCGACTGGAAGACGAATTGGCCGATTTCATGTAAATATCTTTCCAAAATAAGCTCTTTAAACCGATGAAACTTACAGATCATATTCATATTATTTTTTACCAAAAAAGGGATCAACTTTGTTTTGAGCGTAACTTGCTTACATTTGATGCTAGAAACTTTTTTAAAAATCAAAAATAAAGATTTCTTTAAACAATTTAAAAAAAAAGTAAAAAAACATTTTTTTGATTATTTCACGTTGAATTATTCGATATGGAATTTGACGAATAGGTAAGAATCTATTTTTCATTAGCTATAACTCTGCTTCTGCTGAGTATACAGACTTCATACATATACCATTGTTTTCACTTTTTTATAAACTGTATTTTTTCCATAAAATACTTACCTTTTGAGTTATTTGCGAGAAACCGTCCAAAAACGTGGTGTTTTTGATGAAAAATGAATATATTCACTCGCAAATAACTCGAAAAGTATTGATTTAGTAAAAACCTCTATAGAACAAAAGTTGCCTAGAATTAGTCAGTTTATCCACTTCCGGACTTATTTTGGATGTATATCTTTTCACCCCCGAGAAGGGGCGGTACCCACCCCCAGGGCTAAAATACATATCGGCACAATATCACTTTTTTTCTTTGACACGTTAGCTATATGTGTATGCCAAATTTCATGTCAATCCCAGTGGTTGTTTAAAATTTAGAGGTTTTTACAATATTTTACCGTTAGTGAATGGACTATGTGTATTAACTTTTAATCATCTTTGGTGTGTGAAGTTCATAAAGAAATGTGAATAATTAACAATATTATTACTGTTTAACAAAATATTAGACCTTAATTTAAAAATAAAAGTTTATTATTTAATTTCTATTTCGCCGCCTATGTTTTACAGAAGGCGCCGACACTTGAGTGTCGAATTTTGTTTTTATACTTGTCCAACTGACATCGTAGAAACTATACCAGACATTGCAGGTTGGTCATTTGTATATACATATATTAAAGAGCATTGGTGCTAATACTATCTACCATTTTGTACTGTAGCACAACAAAAAAACGCCTGTTCTGTAACGGCAAATGAACGAATCTCATTAGGTGGTAATCAGTGTAGTATCAATCGTGATTGATTCGCTTGTTTTGAGTCAATCACTTCAAAGTATTGAACGACCGAATTCCGCTAGTTCATAACGATCTGATCGTGCTGTGACAAAAATCCATTGATCGTCCGCCGACCAAAACAAAATCCCACAGCCAATACCCTCATTACTTTCGGTACTCGATCGTTCCTCACTTTCGACGAAGACAGATCGGCTGAATGCGTTCGTTTGAATGATTGAAAAATTAAAATACTAAATATTGAATTAAGAATTGTGTGCAAGGTAAGAACTTAGCTACAGACCAGGAGTATTGGAATTGAAAAATATTCCATCGGGTCCCAGCGATTGCTTTGGTTTGTGTTGTTAATAGTTAGTAGGTAGTTAAATCATAAAATATCTATTTGCACGCCTTTTAAACAAAGCTAAACCAAACGTTTAAATGACAATAAATATTTATATTTGGATACAACACATATTTCTTTATAAATTCATAATTATTTTTGAGTTACACTAAAGAACCTAAAAACATAATCAATTCTAGGTTCTCGATTAATTTCTTAAGAATCTGTACGAACTTAAATGTTAAAATATATTTAGGTGATAAAAATAAACGTGATATTCCAATAATTTACGAACGAACGATTGACACAACAATATTGGTAATTCCTAAATGTGCTGTAAATTTTATGAGGCAGTACCTTATGACTTAGTCGGTCAGATAGCTAAGCGGCCGAATCACATTCACTACACTGTGAAATGATCTAGTGGTTGATGGTTCAGGCCATTGCCAGAAAAACAAAAAGCTAACGTAGTTGACTTGGTCTCGTCTTCAGAGCGAAGTGACGTTGTTCGCGTCAAAGCTTGGCTTCTCCTCCAACGGCTAAAACTATGAAGCGCTCTAGTCAGTTGCGCGTATGTTTGAATATAGATACAAAATGAATATATTATTATTATGACAAATGAGTTTGAAATAAACATAGATGCGAAACGGAACAGTAGTAGTTTAAAATTATAAATGAATCTGCTGCTTGGACTAGAATACGCTGGTATTGGATCGACCTATGGATGAGCAGTACGTGAATACGGCAAGAGACAAAGCCTTGCGTCTCGGTGTTACTCATCCATAGATCCCTACCGGAAGAGCAAGTACGCTTAAAAATCTGGAATATAGAGAAATCTTATGACTAACCATATCGTAAGCTGCTGTAAAATAAACGAAAGCGGACTACTGTTTCCTCTCAAATCTCTCGTCGATATTTCTATTGGTGCAAGGATTTGACGGTACATTACTTGTCTGTAAATTCTCCTTGTTGTGAAATGAAGTGTTGATCGATATTTTTATCTACTCTGGACATAATATATGTCCAGTCTCTCACATATTTTAAACATATGACGGAGATGTGTGTGTAGTACTAGGATTTTCTCGTTATTTCTCGGTTTGAAAAGAATTTTAATATTTTGCAGGTTTTACAGCACATATTCTATAGTTCCAAAAACCTATTTTTAGTTTTTTCAATACATATATCATCTACACTTGCAGCTTTCACATTTTTTAAACATATTCTTGCCATCATGGAGCTCTTTCATAATGAATGGTGTTTGCCTCCTTATTTTTCTTGGTCCTCACCTTTAGCAATATTTGGATGGCGACTTGTTTTGATGTTTTGTTACTATCTGGCATATATGCCTTAATGGTAATCGATATTGTTCGTTAATTTACCTGGATTCTCTCAACTAGACAGTTATTAAAATAAAACAAATGTACTTTTTAACATTTTATTATCTTAGTTTTGATTTATATATCTAAAATAAATATCATTATAGGTTTGTACATTTTGTTCGATAATATCAATTTGTGAAACATTTAATACTATAAATTGTGAAATCTTATTTAGTATATTATTATCTACACAATTTCAACTATTTTGTACCCTTGGTTAACAACTCCTTAACTTTTTCATAAGATTTTTCAATAACAGCTACCTAGAAAATAAGTACATAAACTTAGAAAATTCTAAAATTTATTGTTTTCTATGGAAACACTCATTTACTGGCCAATATATGTATTCATATTGATAAAGCATATGATATGTATACAAAATTTTGCATATTCTTTGTGTTAATTTAGATCATTTGGAAATGTTCGAACTATGTTTTAAAAAAAGAATGCTTGTACAACACACCTTGAGAACTGGCATAAATTAAAGAAATACGCTTACCTCGGAATCGTACGTTCCCATTTTAAATAACACACGATCTCTTGTCTTTTTATTAGTTGCTTCAACTTTTACACAACTGTTAATCAATCGCTGTGACCACAACCTCCATTTTTCAGCCTCTTGCTGAAAAGGAATATTATTAATTAAAATATATTAATTAAAAAATTCCTTTATAAAAGGTATATTAATATATAAAAAAACCCTATCGGGCTACATCACAGAACGTTTTCGGAATAACTATTCCATCATCAGTGTTACCTGGATTTAAATCATGCAAATGGAAAAATTGGAGTTTGGCCTTTCCAAGAAAGAAGTGTTGTTACTTAGGTCGTTATATGAACGAGAAAAAGATCGAATCTCCATTCGAGGGTGGTATAAAAGGTGATGATTTTTTTATGCGATTTAAAAGAATATTTAATCTGTCAGGAAACGCCACAAATAATGGAAGTAGCAAGAAAAAGGGAGCGTAGATTCATTCATTATCAGTGATTACTTTACTCTGCTAAAAAAAAGTCATAGGTGTTTCTCCAACAGCTATCTACAATATAGATGAAACTAGTTTTTGTTTAGAACCGAGCAGAATAAAAGTTGTTGGCTCAAGAGGAACAGCTGCGTGGGTCTAGGAACGAAAATATCACTGTGTTGCTAGGTGCAAGCGCGGCGGGCGAAAACTACGATCCATACTGTATTTAGAGGAAAGAATATGTGGGACTCATGACTCGCAAAAAAGGATGAGAAATACGCTGGGATAACATATTCGACCACAAAAAATCGCTGGATGGAAGCGGAAACGTTTCAAAATAACAATTTTTTAAGAAACAACCCAGGACCGACCTGTATTTTTATCAACGATGGCCTTGGTTCTCATGTTGACATCTCACTTGTTCAAATAGCAAGAAAAGAAAACATACACATTTTTAAACTCCCCGCCCCCCACACATCAGCCACATCTTTCAACCGATGAACCTCAGTGTGTTCCAGCCTTTAAAAAGAAAATGAGAGGGTAAACTTATTAAGTGGCAACGAAAGAATTATGGATATAAACTTCAAAAATCCGCTTTTGCTGTTATAATATCCAAAATTTGAGAAAATATAAATTCAGTTATTATTAAACATGGATTTCCAATGGCTGGAATTCTTCCATTTTGCGACGCCCTAATACTCATTGAAAGTTATGAACCACAAGCTATAAAGGTTGGTACTTTTCAAGCACGTCAGGCAGATGTAGCTGCATCCACTTATAATGCGGCAGATCAACCACAAACACCGTAGTACCCACAACAATCACAATCGCAAACGAAGTCAGTTTGTCTGAAGATGGAGCCTCAAAATCTTTATATCAGAAAACATCGGCAGAAAACGTTTGAAGAGTTCCTTCTGGAGCAAATAATCTGCACTGGTGCAGAAGTGATCACTTTAGAAGACTCTGTTGCTAAGCTGGAACAAATCTAAAACCAGCGGCTTGAAAAACCTATCAAAATAAAAAAGATTTCAAAAAAAAATATCCTCATTAGCTGAAGATAATAGTAGCGAAGATGACGGGTCAGAAAAAGAGAATATTCGAAGCAAAAATAAAAATAAGCAGAACAAGTTGACGACAAAGAGATCTTTATTTCAAGAAGACAGAAGTGATGAGGGCAGTATTGAAGATAAACATCAAGCAATATAAATTTCAAGCAATTCTACCATATGTAGATGAGGTTATAGAAATGAATTAAGCAATTAAGTTCTTTAATCAAATGCAGCTCCAATTGACAAAAATAAACGTCGGCGAATGGATTGTGGTTAAATTCAATCAGAAAAAACAGGTTACAATGTATGTAGGTCAGCTACAGAAAAAGAACCATGCATAGAGGCATATTTTTCCGCGAATTAGTAAGACATGATCTAACTCTTGAAAGTGAAGCTCGAGGTTTGAAAATAAATATCAAGAAGACAAAATCAATGATTATAAGTAGAAATGATTACCCCAACGCAAAGATATATGTCTCTGGAGAAGAAATCGAACAAGTCAGGCAATTCAAATACTTGGGATGTTTGCTGAATGAGGGTTGGGACCCCGAGAATGAAATAAAGAGCAGAGTTGAACAAGCCAGAAATGCTTTTTTGAGGCTTCGTAAGTTTCTGACTGATCGCAAATTGGACTTCAACCTCCGATACAAGATGCTTAAGTGTTACGTGTGGCCTGTTCTCCTGTACGGAATGGAAGCATGAACGTTAAAGGCCAGTTCCATTAACAAACTTGAAGTGTTCGAAATGTGGTGCCTGCGTCGAATGCTCAGAATATCATGGACGGACAGGGTCAGAAATGAGGAAGTACTCAGAAGAGCGGGCTTACAGGATAGGGAACTTTTTAATTATGTAAAAAGTAAGAAGACTGCATACTTGGGGCACATTATACGAGGAGAACGATACACTTTTCAGCAACTGATACTCGAAGGGAAAATAGAGGGTAGGAGAGGTCTCGGACGTAAAAAAATGTCATGGCTGCGCAATATTCGACAATGGACAGGAATCCACAGCTATGAAATGCTTCGCAATGCTGCTAAAAACAGAATTATTTAATCCAGAATATTTAACATCTCACCTGACAAGACGATGTACGGTGGACGCCTACGCAGAAATGCAGGGCACCTTAAGAAGAAGAAGTAAGACATCTACATTTCATCAGCATGTTAGAAAGTAAAAGCGTAATCAGTGAAGATAAGATTTTTATGCACTTATCCTCTCCTGCAGTAGATAAAAGAGGAAAAATAGTATTTAACGTTGCATTTTATACATATAATGTGGGTTAAGTAATGTATTTCCTATTACAAATAATTTTTTTTGTAGCATATATCAAGGCTAATTATTTACTATTACCCCGGCAAATTTGCTTAGACTCTGATAATAAAAATGTGCCTCAGGTTATACTTACACCACAGTGGGATGAGTGTAACCCATGGACCGCAAAAATAAAAAAAATTGGAAAGTGTGATTCGGTCGTGTAGCAGTTAGTCAATGTCTCTACAGTAATCTTGCCAAAAATAAGTCAGATTTAGAGCCGTATTTTTAGGTCAATGCATTTCAAACAGGAACTACTGAAATTCACGGTTCCACTTACCCCGGTATACCTTACCACAGTTAACTCTGAAATAAGTGAAAACCAGATTGGTTTGGAAAAGGTATAGGTATTACACAAATTTTTACTTAAAAAATTTCCTTTATAAAAGGTATATTAATAAAAAAAAACCCTATCGGACTACATCACAGAACGTTTTCGGCGTAACTAATCCATCATCAGTGCTATCTGGATTTATATGTACGAGGCCACTAAATATGTGGGTAAAAACCCTTTAAATGTAATTAGATTAACTTTGAATTACATCTTTGATATTTAAAAAGTATGATGTTTAAATTATAAAAGGAATTGACCACATGCAACGCAAGATTCCCCTGGGGTTGCTAATTCTTAGACGAAGTGTCTGTGAGGACTCCTATTCTCTTCGTTGATAGAAACTCCTAGTTTGTATAAAAACAATGATGCAATCGTGATATTGGAAACCTATATTACTGAGTGGAAAATAAGAAAAGATACAAGAAAGGATTGCATATTATCTTCAATTTTTTGCTATATATTGAACATATATAGCAAAAAAATAATGAAACTAGTTCTAGATGATCGGAAAGGAGTCATTTAAGTATGTGGAGTCAAAGTACCCTGTCTTCACTTTCAGAGAAACTAAAAGGAAGCAGTGAGGAACATAAACTACGAATTAATAAAAATAAGACGAAAGTCATGATTATCTAGATGAACAGAATATAAATTCGGAAGCATTGCTGAATATGAAATAATCGACGGATTTGTATATGTAAATAGTTCGACAGAGAAATTAGACGACGTATACAGATGCGAAGAAACGTTCAAACTAGCCAAAATATGGAAAAGGGCACAAAACAAACAAAAAGAACTAAGATAAATTTAGTGTGAAAAATTGTTTTCCCAATGTGTGCAATATGGAGAGACTAGTGGTCCAAGCAAAACCAGAAGGAAGAAGGCGATCACCAACCAGATGAACTGATAGTTAAAAAATTAATACACACAAACTTTCGAGTTTCTTGACTTCTGCTTCTCAACTTACTGACATCTGTTATCACAGATCATCCCTTGCGTTTGTATTCCGCTTTCTCCGATTATGACTGTTAAAAGGAAGTTAACAAGTGCTTTTGGCTAATGATTTCTCTGTCCCAATCGATTTTTAACTTCACTTTTTTCTTTAATACTTCCATATATCCTTACTCTCTTGTCGATCTTCATTAATGTCATTATGACCTAATTATCTTTTTTGGAATTCCAGAAGCTCTTGTGCTTGGTAGAGATATCCCCTTATTACCAAGTTGTAAGCTTGTTGAGTCAATAAACGGCATAATTTTATCACAAAAATTTGGTCAATGGCGGATGTTGGCTCTCTTTTGGCGGTCTCTTTTGAATCCTTAATATTCACCAACTTGAGCATTCATGTATTTATCTAATATATTTCTTGCAATACTGGCGAGTACAGTATAAGTTACATCTAGGAAAGTAATTTCCCTATAATTCTTACTCTGTTCTGCTATTTTTATCGTTCTTCATCAGTTATAAATGTGGAGGTCTTGTCGCCTGAACCAAACAACACAACTGGTCAATATAATAAAGAGACGCAAGCTGGAATACTTCGATCACATTATGAGACACCCTGAAAAATATGAATAGAAGAATATAATGGCTGCAAATATGCGAATATGGTAACATGATATCCAAAGATCGATAACGATCGTGGAACTTGATGAAGAAGATAAAACTTAGTTATATATACTTTACAAATACTTACCTTACTATTATGTTGAAATTTTTCGATAGTTCTCTTAAAATTACGTTCTTTATTTACACAAAGTATTTTATACTCCTCAAACTGATTCTGCAAATCTTGATATTCTTTAATTATTTCCTCCCTATCTTGTTCATATTCTTTGATCTTTTTGGTACATTCTCCTAAAATAGTTGCTAAATCTTCTCTGAACTTCATTTCTTGAGTTTTCAGTTTGTCGACTTTTTCTTTGCATAAATCTTTACTAGAAGCATACACCTGTTTGTACTTATTCTCTATTTCTTTCATTTTCGTAAAATATTCGTCTTGTATTTCTTCGCGTAGTTTGACTTCCATTGCTATCATATCTGCTTCTAGAACGATAAAAAAGTAAACATTTTGATGCTATATTTAATATATTTATATTGCGCGTTATCCAATCATCGAAAATAACTATTTAGAGGGAGAGAGAGAGAGAAACATCAGAACCATTAGCATTCTTAAAAAATCAGAATGCTGTAGTATAGAAAAGATAGAAATTTAAACAGTGACAGGTAAGCATGTTCTATCCCCTATTCAACATATATATTCAGAGAAAATATTGTAAAAAAACGGTTGAAAAAATTTATGACAGGCATAAACGTTACTCTTGTAACCATCAATACGCTATTGACGGTCTATGCAAGTCTAAATTTTCCCAACATTTTTAACTCATTTCTCAATATCTTGCTCGCGTATTTTAAAAAGCTCATTAATTTTCAGTTGTGATTCCGAATGTTCTTAAACGCCATTATTATCCACCTTTTAATTTGTGCTTTTTAAAATAATTTGCTTTTTTTAGTCACATTACTATTTTGGTCAAGCTCTGAATTGATTCTGCTTTAGTTTTATTAGTGGTGGTAGCAATATTGATCTCAAACTGAAGAAACTCCACAAACCTAAACCAACAACATACGATCTGAATCAACTCAGAGACAACGACATCAATTGAAAAGTACAAGAATATCTGAAAACCAAGATATTTCTATCAAAAACAACTACGGGTTTCTTGGATACGCAAAGTTACCAATGAAGAGGTTCTCCAAAGAATGAAGAAAGATCGCGAAATAAGTGCATCGAATAATGCGCGAAGAATAACGATTTAACAGGCGGCATCTAACTCAGTAAGCATAGTTCCAATCTCTTTTATCTGAATTAATATTTAAATGGGAATAAGCCACAATTAAAGGTTAAAATACATTTATTGACGTTTCAATTTCCACTTCGGAAAATAATTAAATTAACCTTTAATTGTGGCTTATTCCCATTTAAATATTAATTAATTTAAAATGCCACAAGAAAATAGCTTCAGAACAATATCTCTTTTATCTGTTATCAGAACTATGTCATCCAAAAAGCGCAAGTGGGGAGAGCATTTCGCTATCGACATTGAACGCCGTCGGCGTTCCACTTTAACTGTTTGAAAGCATATTCCAGGACCACCTTAAAGAGTTTCGAATATAACGTGTCTCCTTGTTTGATTCGTCGCTTGATTTTATACATTTTGTATCTTTGTATAATCTTACGGTTATGGTTGATTATTGTAATATTTCCGATCAGTTTGGAGTACCGATAATCTACACGACTTTCCTCCAACGTTTTCGTTTTCTATTGTATCAAAGGCTTTGCGAAAATTTATAACTTTTTTTTTCGTCTTTATAGAGGGGGTCTGGAATCTTCAAAAGACATCTCAGTCTAGGACGTCGCCTGACCTTAGTGCAGGATTCGTTCTTCGTACTCCCAGCGATAGTTCCCGACGTACTTTAAAATGCTACCTGCTAAACCAGACCCTCCTCTGTCATCCAACGATCCGGAAGCAGAATGGCCGCTGTAAGGCTGGGCTCACTTCCAAAGCACTACCTTCATTTATTCTCCATTCATCACATTCACACTCCATTCATCAGCAAGGAGGCTCCCTGTCTTGTTCCAGGTAGCGCGTAGAAGACCCTCATCGCTCCTAGTACGGTATCACTCCCAGACGGGCATTTCCTCCTTCCTCACAGTCTGACTCACGCATTCTACTATTCACCGCCAAAAATGTAACGAAACACATCCAGTGATGGTCCACAAGGCTGCCGCAGACACAGTCCTGTAGGCGGATGCCACTCGCAACAGACTTCTTCTGTCCACTCGTGTCATGAGCCTGCTATAGGCCGTTATCTCTACCGCCCCGCTCCAGACTGGTGCCGCGTAAAGGACGATCGACTGTACAACACCGTGTAAGACACTCCTCCTTTCGGATTTGGGTCCTCCAATGTTGGGCATCACCCTCCTTAACGCAGTCGCACTATTCGCTGCCTTCCGGGCCACCTCCCGCACGTGATCCCCCCATTTTACCTCAAGCTTCTTGTCCATAGGCATTTCGTAAGGAGGATACGCATGGAACTTCTTCATGAACCACATCGCCACCCTGCCAGCCCGACACCACACGAGGCGGAAGCTCACCGTGAGTGACAAGAGGTTGCGTCCGCTCCCGCAACCCAGTCAAAGTTGTAAACAAAACGCCAAAAAAAAAAAACAATTACACATCACGGCCTATAAATTCCGAATACAATAATATACTCGGTTCGCTATTCCCAGTCCGAACTGTCTAGTGAATTTAGTAATTATTTTTTTGCGAAGTTAGTTACTTTTTGACAGACTAAAAGTGGCTGGAAATTACTATACAACCAAGCACACGTACTCATAGCCAATATTAATAGTAAACAAACTAAATAGTAAATAAAAGAGAACTTTGCGAATTACCGACAATAAATATTTATTTATCTGCACCATATAATAAATATTTATGTTAAATTATAACAACTAAAATATATTTTTTAAATATATACTACCCAAAATTTGATGTGTTTAGTATACACTTCCACTATTTAGAATAATTCTTCTTTTTTTAAACAAAGTAGTATGCAATAGTAGGATACTTTAGCTATTAATACTGAGAAGTAGGAATTATTGTGTTGTAGGTTTCCGACAATGAATCTGTCAAAATATGCCCGAGCTAAGCGAATGAAGTTTACCATTATATTTTAGAAATAAATAATTTTAACAAACCTTTAATTTTTTGTAAATTTTCTTCTCCAATATCCTGTATGTCAACATCAAATTCTTTTTTCTTATCTTTAACAGATAGATCCCTCTCAATTATTTCTTGGTAGTTTTTACATTTTCTACATTCTTCATTGGTTATTTTATTTATTTCAAGTTCTTTATTAGTTTTAATATTGTCTAATTCTTCCCTGAGGCTTGAGATAGTTTGTTGTAAATTTTGTATAATATCTTCCTTGTTTTTTAGTTCATTTATAGTCCTTTCAAGATTTTGATCATCCATTTTATTCTTTAGCTCTTGTTTAGAAGTTTTAGCCGCTTCTTTTAGGTTCTTTATCGTTTCTTCCTTCTCTTTCAGTTGTTTCAAAGTACTTTCTAAGTCAATTTCAAGCTCTTCTATATCTTTTGTAGCATCCTCCAATTTTAGTTCATATTCTTTTAATTTAGATTGATAGGTACAACTTTCACCTTCTGTTATTGTTTTAAGATTAGTTAATTCTTCTATTGTTTCTTGTAATGAAGTAATTTTACTTTGTGCTTCGTGAAGAGCCTTAATTGATTGTAGGTATTGGTCCTTCAACGACGTGTCCTCTTCTTTGCAACGAGATTTCAGTTTAGCATTTTCGTCTACAAGTGCTTCATTAAACGTCTTTAAACTTTTCAACTCAGCTGAAGATACTTCAATTTCGTGCGTTAATTTTTTAATTTCATTCTCCAAGTTGTTTCTTTCTTTCTCGTTTAATAGCTTTAATTGATCCAGTTCTGTTTTCAATTCTTGTTCTTTGTTACATTCTTGATGATTTAATAACTTTTCTATTTCGGTAGATTTTATTTTGAGTTGCTCTTCGAGATATGCAATTTGGTCATAACTAGCCTTAAGATCTTCAGTCATTTTATCCAATTTTGGTATGCTGTATTTGTTTGACAGATTATTTATATCGTTCTTATTTTGGAAAATCTTTCCTTCCATTTTTGCTAGATTTTCTTTATTGATGGAGTGTAGGTTACGAATTTGTTGATCCTTGTCTTCTATTATTTTTCTATAGTTCTGTATTTCATATTGTAATATAATCAAGCTCTTGGTGTGGTCTTCATTATCTGAAAAGTTAAGAAATGTTAGTGTGATATAATGAATATAATATAAGTTTTAAAAAATTAAATTTATTTTATAATTATACACAATAATTAGTAGCGATTTTGACATATATTTACATTTTAAAACAGAGGAGGAACTCTGTCATTGCCGGTCCCAAGCTCGGATCTGAAAGAAGGTGGGTGAATGACTAGCGTAAGGATCTTGGTGATAGTATCCAAGCCAAGTGGATACTGTCAATAAATACCAAGTAATGCTAAAGTCTACAATTGTAGACCACACTAGCAAATACGGCCCATGAAGAAATAGGTGAAGACGAATGTCCAGCGCCTTAATTCTGGATCACATTGGCTAAGGAAGTAAACCCCAACGAAAAAATCCTGGTAGGGGTTGAGACTTAGGGCCTGTGTCTGCACTCCAATGCGCATCGCCCCACCTCGAAATCCTTGTCATTGGCCAATTGACCTGAAAATCCCTAAAATCGCTACATACACGGGTATAAAAATAGGCAATTTTCAGGTCAGGGAAGTCAGTCCTTCGTGGGCTATCCTAGAGTCACCTACACTCTGGGAGCCCTCCTGCTGGGGCTCTGCTCCTCTCTTCACCTTTAAGACTCTACGGCTGATCTTTTCACAACTACAACTGGTGTTTTTATTTTTTTATGAACACCTGGCTACACCAACATCTCAAAAGTCCAGAGTTAAAATGGACTTAGCAGTGGATACTTCACCTGCGACAGTTGAAACCCTCTGCAGAGCGTACAAGGAAATAAAGGCCGTTGGACCACTTTCTCTTTCGAAACGACACATGTAAAAAAGCACTGCAAAAAATTATAAAATCCAGCCTCGGAATAGGGACGGGAAAAAAACGAAGACGACGTGGCAAACGAACAAAGACTTTGAATATAAATGGAATGTTCAAGGGTGGAGAACCAAATCAGATGAAGTGATAGCAGAAGTTAAACAAATTAAATCAGATATCACATTTCTTACCCAAACAAAGAAAAAAGGCTAAGGCAGAGAAGACATGGGAAGATTTATACATATTTATAGTGGATCAGTGAAAAACAAAAGAGCGCAACCGGGAGTAATAATATTGATAAAAAAGGCAAAAGAAAACCTGAAACACCGAGAGATAATAACTATTAAAGTATATATTACGTGGAAAGGACGAGATCTCGATATCAATGGAATATGTCCGCCATCAGAAAGTGCATTAAAAATAGATACAAATTTATTCTATGAAACCCATTAAGACATCAAAACTTCAAAATATAAATAGTCGCAAAGATATTGTGCTGTTGGGGGATTTTAATGCTTGGGTAAGGAAAAAACAAAACAGAAAGGTCGTAGGAAAATACGGGAAAACAAATCAAAATGGGAAACCGTTAATCGAATTCTGCCAACAACCCTTTAAAAATCTTTCGATACTGCCAACATAAAAACATACAAATATACCTGGATCCAGCCATCGAGAAACACTAGGGCAATTATAGATTATGTTTTTACCAAAACAAGAAACACACATACATGTAGAAGACTTAAGAGTATTAAGAGGACTTGAGTGCGGAAAATGCTATTTGCTGAGCAAAATCCTACTACCCACAGTATCGACCGCGATCACTACACCTAAATTACAACCAACCAGCACAATCGAAACCACTGGACACAAATGCACCTAAATTCAATATTGATGAATTGCAAAACGATTCAATATCATTTTTATATAAGTTGCGGCTTAGTAAAAAATTAACAAATCTGATCTACTCCTCAGCTCAGAAAGACACAACCTATCAAGACATCATAAATAAAATCAATTAAGCAGCTTATGAAACGCTCGGCACGATCCCAAGGAACAAAAACCATACTCCATTGTGGTGTGTGTTTTTTATGGGAAGGAGGTGGTAAATCTTTTAAAGACCGTACCAGGCATTGTATTGTCGTTAAGGATGACCTGGCGTGTTTTCGATTCAGTGGGAAGGGTCCATCCGCACGCATTCCCAAGAGGAATCGGGCTCACAGATACACCCATGGCTCTCTGCCTACGAACTTAAGTCCGCCCCCTCATCCGGACTACTCATGCTGTAGGTCCTCTCCAGACCGGTGTATGACATGAATAGCCCGTCTTATCTTTTTCCCTCTCATTTTCTCTTTCTTATCTTTGCTGCAGATTTCTCTCTAATATTTCCTTCTCTCTGACAATTCGAATTACTGCTTACAGTATTGCCTCGTATTCAGTATTTCCTCTCATGGCTACCTGCCTTATGGTATTGTCACTTACTCTGCCTATCTTCCTGTGTACTTCGTTTCTGTACGCATCAAACCTTCTGCACTCGAATACACAGTTCTCGGCCGTGTCAGTATGTACAGTTCCTGTCCGCAACCCTCCCTATCCTTTCTAGGTGAGCCCTGAAGGAGCCGTACCCTGTTAGGAACTGGGTGAAAAAGCAATTAGTGTCTCTGTCACCGCACTTCATTCAGTCTGCGATATTTGGAATTAATACCCTCGTCCAGGCCGCTCTATGATCATTTGTCCATTCTTCCTGCCACTCCGGTATGCAACTATTCCTAGCTACTATTTTCTCTTGTTCATCCTTCCCGTAGGTTTTCGACCTTCCCTTCACCGTCAGATGCAAGGGCAACACACCCGCGATCACTTGTATGGCCACCGTTGATATTTTTCTGTATGTACGTGCTAACCTTGGCAGTGCTTTTCTTGAGATTTTCTCTGGCATTTTCCTATATTTATTGATGTTAGGCACTTGTTGCCATACCGGTGCCGCATAGAATAAAGTAGAGTGGATCACTTCTATTAGAATTCTACTTTTGGTAGTCCCTGGTCCTCCACGTTGGGCATAATCCTTGTCAGCACCGAAGTCCTCGCCTCTGCCTTTCTAACGACGTAATTAACGTGTTCAGTGGTGCTCGCGCATTAGTTCTCATAGATTTACCCCTCGCAATGTTGATGCATTTATCTGTGAAGTAGTTCCTGACCAAGAAATAAAGATATTTCGCGTGAGTATGTGAAGATTATGGGAGATATGTATTAGAATTATAGAGTAACAAGTAGCATTAGAAGCCTTTCTCTCTATTCGGATTGCCGAATATAGGCCTCTCCTAATTTTCGCCATTCATCTCTGTTGTTTGTAAGACGTTTCCACATTGGTCCTGCAGTCCTTTTAATGTCGTCGCTCCAGCGCCTTTGTGGTCTTCCTAGTGGTCTTTTGGCTTCATATGGCCGCCAATTCCCGATTGCTTTATTCCATCGGCCATCCTTAAGACGATCGTTATGTCCAGCCCATTTCCATTTCAGTTTAGCTGCCTGTTCGACAGCATCTTTTACTTTTGTTCTATTACGAATGTCTTCATTGGTTTTATGGTCTTTGAGTGAGATATCCAGCATCTGTCTTTCCATAGCTCTCTGAGTTTTTCTGATCTTCTCCATGTTTATTTTAGTGAATGTCCAGGTTTGAGCTCCATATGTAATTACAGGTAGGATACAGGAATTAAACATTTTGGTTGGCAGTCTTTCGAGGTATATTTTTATTTTTAAGTACGTATGAGTCTTCCGAATGCTGCTCATCCCATTTTTTCACGTCTGCTTATTTCGGTAGTCTGATTTTCTTTGCTTACCTTGATATTTTGACCCAGATATGTATATTCATGTACGTGTTCTATCTCTGTCCCTTGGATGTTTATCATAGGTTTGTCATCTTTGTTTGACACTAGTTTAGTTTTGCTGAAATTCGTTTTCAGTCCTTTTTTTAGGGATTCTGTGTGTAGCTCCACAATCATCTTATTCAGTTCATTCCACGTGTCGGCTATTAGTACATCATCTGCATATCTAAGATGGTTCAAGTATCATCCGTTAATAGGGATTCCCTTATTTTCCCAGTTTATTGACTTATAGATATCTTCTAGGACAGCTGTAAATAATTTTGGAGACATTGTGTCTCCTTGTCCAGCGCTCGGTTAATTTTTACTGGTCTTGTTTCGATTTCATTACCCAACGTCAGTATTATGTTGGGTAATAAATTTCATGTGAAAGTAGAATTGCACCATGAGTCAATGCTTAGTACTTAGTGTATTTGTACTCATTAGTGTTAAATCAGATAACAGAAAAAAAAAATACATTACCACACTGCTGGAAATCCTTTTTAAATACGTCTGCTTTTAATTGTCTATATTCCAGTAACTCTTTAATATCTTTATCATGATTCCTAAAAATTAATAACAGTCAAAATTTTATATATAAAAAACCAGTCTTACACAAATCCGAAACAAAAGAAAAATCAATCCAATAACTTGTTACAGTGCTGGAAATTTTCATACTTTTAAATTTACACGTAATATTATTTAAATAAAACTGAGCGATTATACGAAATCAAATTTACAATAATTAATGTATAGACAAGCAATAAAACGTGAGTCTAAAGGAATTGAAAAACAAATGTTAAAAAAGCTTATTACTATAACTTGTGTGAGGTTAGGCCGGTAGGTAGGGTTCTTTTCTAAGTAGCTAAGGAAGAATAAAACACACATTTACTGAACGGAACTCCAGTTTATTCTAATTCTTTAATTCTGTTCTTTAATCGAATGTAGAAGCTCATAATTGCAATTACACACGAGTTGCAACAGCACTCGTGCCTCAGAATTAGAACACTTCACATTTACAAAATAATTACATAACTACTTGATATTACAGAATAGGTTGTTTAACTATTTCTTTCCAAATTTTTCTGTCTTGTGTGATGTTCGTCCAGATGACAACGTTTACCTTCTTAATATCCTCTTCTACTTCATCTCACCATGTGTTATTTGGTGTTCCTCTTCTCTTTTTGCTTCCAATTTTGCTGGATAAAATCTGTTTACTGAGATTCAGATTATATAAACTAGCTATCGAATTCGTTGAGTTTTATCTACCCCAGTTATACTACTTTCTTGGTATAGTTCTTTTAACCCTTGATTTGTTCTGCTTTCTCAATTACTTTTAACTTTTTTTGTACCAAATAATTTTTCTTAACACTTTTCTTTTCCATATTTCTAAAGCTTTTATATCAGCTTGTCTTAGGATCCAAACTTCGCTGCCAAACATTAGTCTAATTACTCACTTATAAATTCGTACTTCAAGATTTCTTGATGTGAACTTGCTTTTGGATAGCTTTGTGGGAGTATGTATAAATATTATTATTCGCTATTAATCGTGGATGTCCTTTTGATGCTGATAACTTTCTGCTTGTAGCTCTCTTTTAGTGCAAATATTTGGTTATTTCTCTGTTCTTTCTGAATTCACACTGATACTCTCCTATTATTTCATCCATTTTGTCATTCAATCTATTTTTATGGTAATCCCCAGTATTTTATATGATATATAAGGAGTTATAATTTTCGCAGTTCATGGAATCTCATTTTTTAAATATCGGTCATAGTGGCCTCTGACCATTCATTCTTTTGGCATATTTTCTTGCATCCATATGTTTTTCACTAATTCATATATTTTTTCTGTTAATATTTCTCCTCCCTATTTAAATAACTCAGTAGATATATCATCACTTCCAGGGCTTTTATTTAGCTTTAACCCGCGATTTTTCTTCGATCTCTCTTAAATCCGGTAAATTTCCTTGAATCTCATTATCTAATTCTGTTTCTTCTATGTTGTAGTCATCCTTGTGTGATACACTGTCGTGATATAATAATTGCTGGAAGTGTTCTTTTTATCTTTCTAATATGTCAGTTTCATTACGTAGAAGCTTCTCTGTTATATTAAGAGGATGATCTTCAATGCAATTAAAATCTATTAATTGATTTTCCGAAATCATCTTAGTATTGATTAACTCTTTGGAAAAGTTTTTATTGCTGGAGTTAATTTCAAATTGTTTTGCTAGTAAATCTACTGTCGTTATTAGATGTTACTATCAGTTTATTTTTGCATAGAAATGGAATCTGTTTATAGGTATTGCTTCCAGATATTTTTCTAACTTTTTCCCATACGGTGCTTTAGAATACCATACGGTATTAATAGAAGGCATAAATTCTTGCCAAGATTTTTTTCTGTTCTTTTTAGTTATATATCTAGCTTGAGCCCGTAATTTCTTATATACCATGGTATTTTCAGGTGTTTTGTGACGTTTTAATTTGTTAAAGGATTTTTTATATATTTTTATAATGTCAGTATATATGTCAAAATTGATTAGTGATATAAACGAATTTAGAAGTTCATCTATATGATGATTTTCGGTGACTTCTTTTAAGGTATGGCAGTTCTGTTGGATACACTTTTTCAATAAATACCAATCGGCTTTCTTTAGATTCCATTTTGTAATTGGAGTTGCATTAATATCTTCCTAATTATTATTGAAAGAGACTTTAATAGGATAATGATCACTTCCATATAAAAACGGGATTACATCCCATGAAAATTTTTGTAAGAGTACAGGATCACATAATGACAAGTCCATAGCTGATGGGGTACCTGTATGAATACTATATCGTGTTAATTATCCATCATTCAGCAAGTTTAGGTTTTTTAAGGTAATTATGTTTCTAAAATTTTACCTTTGGAATTTATTCTGAGAGATCCCCAGATTGAATTGTGACTATTAAAATCACCAAAAAGTATTCTGGGAGTGGGAATCTGATCTAATACATCTGAAATATCTGCTTTTGTGATTGGTAAGTCATATTACAGATACAGTCAACTCCCGTTTATCCGGGAGCGGATCATCCGAGACTCTGTAGAGCTTTTCTAATACTAATGAAAACCTATTATTTTATAAACTAGATCTGTAATATCATTATCTCTTATCGTCAATCGTCATCTGGTAACTCGCTTGTGTTAGTTCTCAGATCGTTCAGTTGATCATTTTTGTGAGTTAGTGTTTTATTTTAAACATTCATATTTACCCTGTAAACATGTTGTTTATTCTCACTTCTGTTCTAGTATTTTCTCCGAGCCGCTATAAAAAACCAGTCTGAGTTCTCGTTCATTCGAGGCAATTCAGGTCAACATCCATGGGCTTCGAGAGATTCCATGCTAACGGCTGTTTTGGTATATATAGCGGGACTTTCATTGTGTGGGGCAGTCTGAAGATAATATCGCGTCGAGTTTTTAAAATGTAACGCGCGTATTGTAATAAATGTAAATAAATTATATAATTAATAGTGTGTAATAAATTAATTATATTGTTCAAATAGACTTTAAATAAACCAAGTGTTAGAACATTTTTATAATAAATAAAGTTAATAAATTAGACTAATAAAGTCAGTACACTACAATGCATTTTGTATTGTGTTACCATGTCCGAGAAAAGAACAAAAGTTGTGTTGACGATTAATCACAAGTTAGAACTCACAACTAAAATTGAAAACGGTGCTTCCCGTAAACTTATGTGCCTTCAGTACTGTATCGATGAGTCGACAGTGCGAGACATTTTAAACCAACAGGACAGACTTCTTTCATTTGCATTAATGTCAGAAAGCTCTTTTGCCATGAAGAAATGAAAAACAATGAGAACCTCGTACCACATAGAATTAGAGACGGCGTTGGTAGAATGGATAGCCCAAGTTCGTAACATGGGTACACCCATATCAGGTTTAATAATTGCTGTAAAAACAAAACAGTTTTTTGACGTGTTGTGCTTAGAATGGGATTTTGATGCATTATTTGGTTGGTTGACTCGATTAAAGCAACGCCACGGCATAAAGAAGATAGGACTTCGAAGAGAGAAGCTCAGAGGTGACCAACAGGGAGCTGTGGAATTTAAAAGTGAGTTCGAAGAGTTCCTTTCTTCAAATGCTCTGAGCTACGAACAAATTTATAATGCAGACGAATCGGGCCTCTTAATGAAATGCCTTTCAACTTGGACGCTAGCTTCTGTAAGTGAAGATAAATCAGGGGGCCAGAAATCCAGCAAAGAACGGATCACGATTGTCTTCCAGCAATGCTACAGGAAGTAACAAACTAAAGTTAACGGTGATTGGCAAGACAAAAAAATCTAGATCTTTTAAGGGCACTAGAGCAGAAAAACTACCTGTTGATTACTTCAACAATGGAAAGGGTGGATGGATAAATAATATTTCTAGAGTGGTTTGAAATCAAATTTGTACCAGACGTCAAAAAACATTTAAAAGCAAACAATTAGCCCCAAAAAACTGTGTTGTTGATTGACAACGCCCCCTCACATCCTAAAACGCATATGCTTAAGTCTGTTGACGGAAGAATATTTGCCGAATTTTTGCTCATCCGCGACTACCGTACCACTCAACCCCACGGAAAACGGGAGTAGACTGTGTTTATTTTTTGTGGAAAGGGCACTGAAACTCCTACTACTTCTAATTTACTATTGATTACTAATGTTTACAATTCATATTTTTGTTTTAACATATATAACAACTCCTCCACTAGCGATATTTGCGTCGTTTCGGTTTTTATGGAAACAAGAATAATTCCTCATGCCATAACTATGCCGTCCTTTAAAGTTTATTTCTTATAAACAAATACCTTATGGCGAGATTGTTGAACATAGATTTTTAAGCATTTCTAAACGGGTATAGAACCCGTTAACATTCAATTGAAGAATCGGATTGAAGATTTTAGTTTATTTCTTGAGATGAATTTGTTGTAGTATTACTGTCTTGATTAGCGGAATCATCTGAGTTTAGCATTTAGTTTATTATTTTAGTGCATTTGGTTTTGATGCTTTTTTCTATAAAATACGGCTTAATTGTTATCATATGCATAAAGTTGGGTATATCCGTTGTGTATGTTTGTAGCAAGTTCAGGAGATCAGACGATCTTGAATAATTTTCAAAAAGTCCAGAGTTTGTTTATATGTTAAAGCTGTTTTATCCGTGCACCAAAACCTGGGGACAGTGTTTTCTCTGTTATTTACCGACAAAATGTCTCGAAATTTGGACACGTGATTCGAAATTATGTTGCCTTTAAAATGATGGTTTTACTTTTTTTATTTTTTTGAAACTTCTGTTGAAAAATTGGATTATACTGTTTAACGTTCTATTATAACCAAACTTTTTACGCCCATCACATGAAAGAGTTTTTTTTCTGTATTCGTTGATTTTTGTTTCACCTTTCTGTGTCCAGTACTAATCGAGAAAAGCGTGTTCCAACTTTAAAGAAAATTGCTAAAAAATACGAAAATCTAATAGTGAAACGTGTTACTCATCATTGGCGCTTAGTTTCATCGTTATCGCCTTCGTGACGTCAAATCTCATGAACGTACGGTCAGTTAGTTCGTGTTAAAACTAATGTGAATGGAGAATAATGTATTTGTTGTCATTAAACTACCCGTCGGCCGGCGGCACTGAGTAAAGATGGTCTGGCGTAAGCAGTGTAGAAAAGTAAGTGATACGCCCATTTCAAATCGCAGTGTGCTTGAACTGCTAAAACAACCTTAAGTTAAAATTATTTGACATATTGTGTAATATTATTTTTGTTGGAATCATCATTTCCTTAATTGATATGGTAGTTTCAGGTTGCTTTTTTTGTTTCTTTTTGGTGACATTAATTTAAGACCCAATTTAACTAATTTTCTATTAGAGTATGGGGAAGAGAAGAGCAAAGATTAGATAGTAACAGTTTTTCGTTCGGAGTTATTCATTTTTGTGCTTTTAGATTTTGGCCTTTTATTATTTCTATTGTCAAGTCAAGTCAAGTCAAGTCAAATTTATTGATCACATGCGACATTATACAAAGTACATGGAGACAAGTCAAAGTTACATTTTACAAAGTTATCTTAAAAGTATATAAATTAATAAACACGATAAAACATACTTAAAAGTTATTTTTAGAATATGGCTCTAGCTCACAAATGTATTGATGTACACACCTCCGAAAGTTTGGCTGATGTAAATTCATTCGTATATCTATTGGTAATTTGTTAAAGAAACTTATGGCTGTATAGTGTGTGCTACTTTCCAACAAAACAGAACGATGTTGTGGAAGCATAAAGTGATTGTCTCTGAATCTTGTTGAATAAACATGGTTAAATTGAAATTTATTAAATTCATAAATTTTGCTATGTAAATACATTATACACGAAAATATATACAGACCAGGAATTGTAAGAATATTGTTTTGTCTAAAGATGCCTCTACAAGAATCTCTAAATTTCATTTTATACATTATCCTAATAGCTCTTTTCTGAAGTACGAATATCTGCTCTAATTCAGAGGTACAACCCCAGACTTCAATGCCATATTTGGCTATTGAGTAAAAATGGGCAAAGTATACTGTTTTTAATACTGATGTATGAAAGAGACGTGAAAGAATTCTCAATGCATAACATGCGCTACTTAATCTGGATTTCAAATTAGAAATGTGGTTTGACCATTTACAATTACTGTCTAGAAGTACCCCCAGCAACTTCGTGCAGTCTGTTTTATCTATTGCTGCTTCTATAGTGGCTTGATGGTTTAATAAATTATTTGACGTGAAAATCATATACTTTGATTTCTCTTTATTCAAAACTAATTTGTTGGATAAGAAATAACTGTTGATGGTGGATAGTATCTGTGTGGTTTTATTTTGCAAATTTTGATCAGACGTTCCTGTGACTAGAATGTTAGTATCATCCGCATAACTGATGATGTTAACCCCAGTCAGTGAATTAGTTAACAAAGCCATATCATTAATAAATACTATAAAAAGTAGAGGACCCAATACACTACCCTGAGGGATACCATAATGGATATCCAATGTGTTTGATTCGTTTACAAGTTCATTAGATGTTATCTTTACTTTTTGTCTTCTATTCTCTAGGTAGGAAGTAAACCATTTTAGAACTACACCACAAATACCAATACCCTCAAGTTTTATTAGCAACAAATTATGATCCAAAGTGTCAAAAGCCTTGGACAAATCGAGAAATAAACCACATGCCTTCTCTCGTCTGTCCAAAGCATCCAACACTAAGCTGACGAAATTTGCAAGAGCTGTAGTTGTAGACTTAGAAGATATAAAACCATGTTGAAAATTATGCAAGACACTATGCTTTTTTAGGAATGCGTTCATTCTAGTATAAACCAGAGTTTCAATTATCTTTGAAAACACAGATAGGAGACTTATGGGACGATAGTTGTTAAGGTCATCTTTATCACCACTTTTGAATAAAGGGATTACAATAGATAGTTTAAACATACTAGGAAATACTCCTTGTTGAAAAGAGGCATTACAAATATCCGTCAGTGGATCTGCGAGAGCATGAATGCATTGTTTTAATAACTTAGGGGAAATCTGATCAAAACCACAACTATGTTTGGATTTAAAACTTTCGACTATACTAGTTATTTCCTGTGGGTTAGTAGGATATAAAAACATAGAACAACTATTACGGTTTTTTGATGTTGATGTAAACCCACCTATTTTAGTAGGATCCAAAGCGGCAAGTAACTTTGGAGCCATTTCAACAAAATGGTGGTTAAATTTGTCTGCTAAATTACTGTTATCATCACTAGGTACTTTTGAGTTATTTTGTTTCCCGACTGTTAAGTTTACTAAATGCCAAATACATTTCATTTTATTTGATGATTCGTTTAACTGTCTCATGAAGTGACTACTTTTAGCTGCTTTTAATTTAATTGAATATTCTGCCTTTGCCAAATGAAGGACTGGCCTAAGATTACTATTTTTCTGACAGATCGTTTCTAAAAGTTTTAGCTGATCCCTTAAATTGTACAGTTCCTGCGTAAACCAATTCGAACGTGTACATTTTTTAGGTTTACATTTAAGTAGTGGAAAATGGGACCGAAAGTAATTTTGAATAGTATTTAAAAAAGCTAATGATTTATCCTCAGCAGAAATTGTATTAAATACTTCTGACCAATTTGTTGACTCAAGGGTTTGAACAAAACGATTTATGTTCCTTTTACTATATGAACGGATGAATATATAGGCATCATTGTCTGTGCTAATGCTACATTGGAACAATTGCGCACGATGATCAGAGATAAAACCTTCCACAACCATTGTTTTTTGTGGGTGATTTATGTTTGTAGCAATATAATCAATTTGAGTTTTACTAGTTGCAGTAACTCTTGTATAATCATTTACAGTTACGGTTAAGCCATAAGAATCTAAAACATTTACCAAGTTTTGCTTACTTAGTGTATTTGATTTAAAATCTATATTAAAATCACCTGTTAATATTATAGCCTTACCTTCGGAGACTAGGACATCAAGTATTAGATCCAGTTTTGACATAAAAACATCAATAGAGCCACGTCCAGGCAGATAAATACACAACACAACACAATTAAAAAGGCAATAGTCTATTTCAATAGCACTCACTTCAAAATTATATTTCTCAGATTCAGAACATATATCAGAACGTTCCTTCCAAACCACACCTTCTTTCACATGGATTGAAGACCCTCCATGTTCCCCCTGGTCACGGCAGTAAGAAGAAGCCAGAGAAAATCCATTTATATGGTGTAGTTCTAGTTATTCTTTAGATTTCCAGTGCTCAGTTAAACAGACACATATATTATGTAGACCTTCGCACTGCAGGAAGAACTCTAGTTTTTCAATGCTTGTTGATATACATTGTATATTTTGATGAACTAAGCCAAAACTTTTTTGATTGAAAGTTGAAGAATTTTTACCAACTGTGTCAAAATTTAGAGAATTGAATACTTCTAACTTATTCAATTTGAAACCAGTTTTCTGACTAACACTTGGGATATTTAATAATGTAATATCTGGATCAAAAACTAAGCTTCCTCTGTCTGTTTTTTCTTGCGGTAAAAAAAACGACTTACAACAGCTCCGTGAGGCCAAACTTCGGGATTCATGGCCTTGTTGAAGTTCCCTGAACATATATTTACTTTGAACGATGAGTAAATTGTTGGATGTTTTGATTGAATCATTTCACATGTTGCTTCAGGAAAATTCACTTTAATTAACTCGGTTAGAGAGTCAGTTGTAGTTTCTTTATTAATTCTTGTAACATGTAGAGTTGAAATTTTTGGTACACCCTTAACCTCATCGCTATCTCTATTGCTACCTACTATAATTTTTCTTCGTCCATTAAACTGATGTCGCCTAGGCCTAATAGTTTTCCATTCTTGATCATTTTCCGCCTCATTTATATGTATTTCATCGTTAGTCGGTTTTTCGTCTTGTACTAAATTAATGAACTGATCCATTTTTAATCTGTTTTGTTCAAAAAGCAGTCCTTTCGAAACATCTGTTTTTGTTATTGTTTGGGAATTCCCTTGTTTATTTACGTCAGGCTTTTTCTGAGTAATTACCAGTTCACTTTTTGCTGCTCTGCCCATAAAGTTTTGTTTGTGTTCTTCTTTCTTTTTTTCGGCAATATTTAAATTGGTCGTATAATGTGTTTTGGAGTTCGTAATAGTACTAGTAGATGGCGTTATATGTATCTTTGGTAAATCTGAGTTCTCTTTTAATTGTTTTAGGAGAAAAATTAAATCTTCTTGTTCTTGGCACCTTTTTTCTAGATGATATGTAAGTTTACTTACAGCGTCAAGTTCCTTTTTAATGGTAATAGTCCTGTCTGATAATGTGTCACAGTGAGAACAGGTTATGTTATCTACCAAATCATAAGATTTATTGTCGCTCTTGCTGTTTATAAATTCACCAATTTTATTTATATAGGCAATCACTTGTGGATTTGCAACATTCACTGGCACTTTTAACGTCACAATTATGTCGATTAGTTCATTTTTCTTTAATTTATTTAACTCAGTCGTTAACATGGTTGTATCACACGCCGCCATCTTTTCTACTATTGAATTCTACTATTGAATTGGTCATCAAATTTTCAACCAAGGTTTCGGTGGAGAGATAGATACATATTCTGTTATTTGAGTCTTAACCAAAATAAAATACTCCGTGGGTGAACAACTCCACCAAGAGTTATTAAGTACTCTTCTATTTTAGTATTAGGTAGCGCATTAAATAAAATTGCTTGATTTTTAGAAGGAAACTGAATTGAAATATTTTTAAACACAGCAAAGTATGATATTTTGTTTTGACATTGTTGATCGTCAGTCATGGCTGTTGACAAATTTTTGAGGTCGGATCTGATATCATTTGATAAACTCATTAGTACTTAATTAAACCAGTTATAGAACCAGAAGTGATTTTGATAACAGGCCTTTAGATAACACCTAACCTTACAAACGGTATGCTTTGAAATATTTTTGATATATAAAATAAGAATAACTCACTGCTGTATTCCGTAAGGTAGCTGCACCTGTAGTGTTACCATGTTCATGACCGGACTCCAATCAACATTTGAACTTCTGTAACTCAATATATTTTTTACACAATTCTCTTGAGTTTTTTGGTTCATATGTAGTCAATTTAGTTGGCATAGGAATCATAAGGTGATCTCCATTTTCCTTTGTGAATTTTGTTTCTTTGGAACAGGTGCTTTTAATTTTCAGTCCTTTTTCTTTACACAAGTCTATTAAAATTCGACCGTTTCTTCTGTCGTTTCCTCATGTTTGCTGTACTTGCCAATTACGGTCTTATATATTTCTTCCTTTCCTATTTTTGCGTTTGCATCACCTATTATTATGTTCATATCATATCTAGGTATTTTTTCGAATTCTCTATCTAATATGTCGTAATCTTCCTCCTATACCTACATCGATATATTTTTTTTTCAGATTATGATTGTATGTTTATAGTACTTATTTTTTGATATTGTTCTCTTATTCGCAAGTAGATCATTCTATCAGTTATTGCCGAAATTCCACTATTGATGTTTTAAGTCTTTTATTTATAATGAAACCAGTTCCTAGGATCCTGTTGTCCCCTCCACTTTTAAATATTAATACAACATATAAAAATTTTAATTACTCTCATTGTAAGTAGTTGTAGTACGAAAATTTCTTACCTAAGTTTAACGTTTAAAGTGTCGATATGGACTTTTTTATCTAGCAACATTTTCCTTAGTTTTTCTGATTGTTGCTCTAAACTGTTTCTGTCCTGTAAAATAAAACAAATGAAACATACAAAAAGTAGAAGCGCAGTCAATTTAAAAATACTGGAGCATTTAGTAGATTCAACCTATTGATTGATCATCATCAATATTGATTGATAATCGTGGAAGTTTTGTATAATTTGTGAAAATGATAAAAAAACTTGTTTTCTGTTATTTTATAAAAAAAAACAGTTAAATTTATTGCATTGGAATATTTTCGACTACTTAAAATTGTCATCATAAATAAAAATTATAAATAAATAACGAGCCACCAAGAAAAAAATCGTAATTAACAGATTTTGTGTAATTTACTTGCTAGAATACACAGAAAGTTCTTCTTCTTCAGGTTCCTTCTGCTATCGGAGGTTGGAAATCATCATCGCTATTTTAATTTTATTGGCCGCGCTTCTGAATAATTCTAATGAGCTGCAACCGAACTACTCTCTCAAATTTCTTAGCCAGGATATTTTACGTCGTCCTGGGTTTCTCTTCCCTTGCATAATTAACCTAAGTAATACGTACTTCTCGTCCCTCATTATGTGACCCAGATATTGAATCTTTCTAATTTTAATAGTTTTTATGACTTCACATTCTTTCTTCATTCTTTGTAACACCTCTATATTAGTTACTTTTTCAGTCCGCGATATTCTGTGGATTCTCCTGTAGCACCACATCTCAAAGGAATTTAATTTTTTGATTTCAGACTGTTTTATTGTCCTCGCTTCCATGCCGTATAGCAAAGTAGAAAAAACGTAACAACGTAGCATTCTTATGCGGATCTCTAGATTAAGGTTACGGTTGCAAAGTAAGTTCTTCAATTTTATGAACGTGTTTCTTGCCATTTCTATTCTAGATCTGATTTCTTTTGTTTGATCTCCATCTTCGGTTAGCCACGTTCCTAAATATTTATATGTTGTTACTCTTTCGATCGTTGTATTATTGATGATCAGGTTATCTACATTTTGTGGTTTTTTTGAGAATATCATTGATTTCGTTTTCTTGAGATTCATTTGCAGTCCATACCTTTTACATGCATACATGTTGTATTATGTACTGTAGATCTTCCATGTCACTTGCAAATATGACCGTATCGTCCGCATATCTAATATTATTAATGCTATTTCCGTTGACCAAAATACCTTCCACAATATCCAATAACGCTTCTTGAAATATCACTTCACTGTAGACGTTGAATAAGAGTGGTGAAAGTATGCACCCTTGTCGAACTCCTCTAGGTATACTTACTTCCTCTGTCAGTTCTCCTTCGACGCTTATTCTTGCTTTCTGATTTTGATACAGATTCGAAATAATTTGTAGATCTCTACTATCTATGTTTTTAGTCCTAAGAATACTTAAAAGCTTTTCATGTTGAACTCTGTCAAAAGCTTTTTTAAAATCTATGAAGCAAGCATATATGTCCTGATTCATATCCAGACATCGTTGTGTCAGAACATTGACTCCGAATAATGCTTCTCTAGTTCCTAGACCCTTTCTAAAACCCATCTGTGAATCACTTATTTCTTGTTCTAATTTCATGTGGATTCTGTTATGTATGATTTTAAGGAAGGTTTTCAATGTGTGGCTCATTAATGCAATTGTCCGATAGTCATTGCAATCTTTAGCATTTGTGATTTTTGGAATCGTTACAAAAGTTGAGAGAAGCCATTCTGTGGGTATATGTCCCGTCTTGTATATGGAGTTAAAAAGGTCTACCAAGACATCAATACTATCTTCATCAATTATCTTCAATAGTTTAATTGGTATATTATCGGGTCCTGGAGCTTTTCTACCTTTTGTGTGTTTTATGGCATAAATAACTTCCTCTTTCATTATTTCTGGTCCCGTGATTTCTCCGTCAACTTCTAATTGTTCTACTTTTTGGTCATAAAATAGGTGTTCAATGTATTTTTTCCATCTACGTAATTTGTCTTGCGTTTCAGTTATAGTGGTACCATCTGCATTTGTTAATATCCCGATTGGTTTGTTAAGATTTCCTGAAATCATTTCTTTAACCTTCTTATGGGTGTTGAAAGTGTCATACCTTGCCTCACATTCCTCAATTTCTTGACATTTAATGGACATCCATGTTTCCTTAGCTTGTTTTATTTTCTGTTTTATTTGTTTATTAATTTCTTGATATTTAATTTTATTTTTGTCTTTATGTATTCTTCTTTCGTCCATCTTTTCGAGAATTTCTTGTGCCATCCATTCTTGTTTGGCAGCTTTTGTAAATGTTAATGTTTTCCGTCCCACAGTCTCTATTGTGTTCTTTATATTCTTCCATTTTGTTTCAATATCTGTAGTGTTCTTATTTTGTTGTTTTATTTCTTGGATACTCTGATTTATTTTATTTCGTGTTTCTTGGTATGTATTTGATTCTCTTAGTTTATCAATGTATATTTGTGGTCTAGATCTTTTCATTATTGGTTTTCTCAATCTTACATTCATATTTGCTACTACTGGGTTGTGGTCCGAGTTTACTGTCTTCACTACTGTAATAGAGTTCTTGTACCTGTTCCTTATCAGATGTAATCTATCTGATTTCTTATAATTCTGTCTTTGTTGCCTCCAGGAGCTTTCCACGTGTAGAGCCGGCGATTTGGTAATTTAAGCATTGTATTCATAACTACCAGTTCTTCTGTTTGGCACATCTGAATGAGTCTTTCACCACGCTCATTTCGCTCTCCCAATCCATACATTCCAACACAACTCTCCACACTTCCTCGCCCACTTTGTGGCAGAGGAAGTTCTATTTCTTGTTCCTCCTTGTCAGCTGTTGGTGCATATACTTGAATAACATTCATTTTCCCCATATTGGTGTTCTTTTGTAGCATTATAATGCGATTCGAAAGCGGGGTGAAACCAAGTACGGATTTATCTATTTCCTTGCTTACCATTATGGCCACACCATATCGGTTTGTTCTATCAGAATATCCACTATAATATATAGCTCACAGAAAGTTAGAATAGGATATCACCGAAACTCAATTCGAATTTCGAAATGGTCTAGGCACCTGTAAAGCGTTATTCGCACTTACTTTTATGTTCCAAGGATTCCTATAATAAAGCCTTCGATAAAGTTGTCTAGCAAGACAAAAAAAACTAATCATTTGCAGATGATGGAAACATATAGAGAAACCCATTACTGCAATATGGTGACATTCCAAAATAATCTAAAGTACAAATATTTATTTCAGCTAGTTATGAAGCAGAGAGATTTGGGAATTACCATCACTGCTGATTTAAAATGGAAAACACACATCAATGAGATGACTAAGAAATCTAACTCACTAATAAATTTAATGCAGAGATCATTTGGATAAATTTCAAAAGATTTTTTTACTATGTATTGGTATGTAATAGAAAAAATCTTCTAATATGTATTTTACTTTTATCTGCTTCGTTCATATTGAAAATTCAAACATATATTATGCATTTAAAAGTAGATGACTTTAAAATGATATTGTCAATATTTTTGAGGTGCAGAAGACAGATTATTCGATTACACGAAGTTAACTTTAACTTAGACACCAAGAAAAATCATAGTATATTATTTGTCTTTAAAATGACCCACAACCAATTATAACAGGAAAACTATATCGCTGGTATTTTCATTTGCATCGTGTCACCGTACTACTCGTTATATAGATCATCAATGGCTGAATCAACTAAACTGATTGGTCTCAAACAGGCTTAAGGTACTTACATATGATGGGCGCTCGCTTCTAGGGGGATTTTCATACATATTTTGTACTCTTTCTAAAAAAAAAACGATATGTTTTCATTTCAGTGTAGAATAATGAATTATATTAATTATTTCAGGTATATAAAATGTATCTAATGAACAGTTGTCAACCCTGCTTAAAATGACCTTTACTGACAATTGTAACGATCCAAAAATCCTGTAAGTTTTAATTCACGTAGTTCAAATTCATTTTGAATTCAGAAAGTAGTACCTTTTATTCTACCCTGTATAAGGCGTCTTCTGCTAATAAATTTTAACGTTAGTTTTTATCATAAATATTTTAATTCCGAAAGAGAAGGCCTTCCCTAGGTGTTTATTTGTACAAGATTTAATTAAACCAGTTGTGTCCTGTTTAAAACGTTTTCTGTGTAAACATTGAGTTTAGCAGATAATCACAAATAGCGTATATCGGAGATCGGGTGAGAATGACCCGCTAAGTGGAACACTTTTAGCCCGTGGGCGAATTCCTGCTACAATTGCGTTGATGTGTGGGAATTGAGTTTCAGTACCGACCAAGCTTTCAAATAAACCGGTATTCCTGATATTCTTCCACAGTTTACTGCGTTAAAAGTTGAGTAAAAATTTCTTCTTCGTCTGTTTGTCGAAGTAAGGCAGTGAATACATTCGTTTTTTTTTTTGTTTTTGATTGCTGAAAAACCTGCCAGTGTTTGGTTATTATTGGGGAACAGTCTATTCTATTTAAAGAACCAGCATGTATATAGTGGAAGCAGGTAAAGTACAACAAAGAAATTTCACATCAGGTTTTTAACTTCTTTATGCTGCCTTTTATACTTTATGGTCATTATGGAAAAGGATACATCAATTTTTGTTTTTGCTGCTAATATACCCAATGTAGTGTAGTGTTCCTAGATCACACAACCTAAATACTACCCAAAAAACTAAATCAATCACAGCAACACACGTTTTCCTCGAAAACATAACGTACAGCTGTATAGCCAGATATTAAATAATATGGTGTTCATGAAGTGAAATGGGAGAAGAGACAGGTTCTGGAATTGAGTCCTGAAAATTATAGAACTCCACAGTTGGTTAGTTAGTTGGAACTCGAAAGCAGTTGGTTAGCGGTCATACTACCTACAAAAAAATGCATAATATGAGAGATCAGCTGCAAAGAGTGCGAGCTATCTTCCTCCTGTCTAATCAATAATCTGAAAGAAATTTTTGGTGCTACAGGCACCGTTATAATAATAATGACAAATTGCACCGTCATCTTCTATAGGTAGAAGGCGTCATAAGAAGTCGGTTTATTTTGAATTAAATACGATTTTTATTGAACATATACCTTCTAAATGTCTCATTTCGTTTGTTACAGCTTCTAATTCAGCAATTAACTGTACACTCTGCGTTTGAGCACTGTCGAAATTCCTTTGAAGGACCTCTATCGTATTCCTATTGTCGCTGTCCCTTATTCTCAATTTATTTAGTTCTTCTTCAATAATCAAGTTTGCTTTCTCCTAAAACATAAAGAATTTAAATAGATCTATAATGGTGATGGTTACAAAAGGAATTAACGGAAACAATAGATGTGAAAAAGGGACTACTTCAGGGAGACGCCCTATCAAGCATCTTGTTCAACATGCTCGAAAAAATATAAGAGACACAACAGTCAATATTCGAGCAACAATAATTAATAAAAGTGAGCGTATACTAGAATTTACAGATAATGTTGACATAGAAGAGAAGCGATAAAGGCATTTTTTCAAATACAACGAGCTGCACCAAATAATGACCCTAAAATAAATCAGGTCAAAATAAAATATACTCATTAGAAGTTTTAAACCCAGAAGAAATAATTTCTTGAACTTAATTTTTTGGCAACGGAATGACTATATTTACAACATGCTATGATAACAATATCAATGTTTTATCTTTTCTACTTTTTGTAAAAATAAAGTTTTATCTTTAAATTTTTTTGTGAAGAGACCGATTTGTGAAAACCGGTTCATATAGAAATTTTTAGTTGTTATTCCTCAGTCTAATTGTATTCAGTGCAAAAAAATGAATGAGTTTGCAGACACCAAAATTACCATGTTAGCGATTTTGACAGGATTTAGAATTATTGCGTATAGGGATATGGGCTTATCGTATTGCGAAATTGGCCGTCGTGTTCATTGTACAGCAATGACGATTATGCGTGTCTGTTGTGTATGGACAAACGAAGGTAGAGGAACACGAAGAAGACCAACTGGTCAACCAAGGCGTACCACAGAGCGTCAAGATAGGCGCTTTAGATTACTGGCTCTAGAATGGTTTGGAGTAGTAGGTAGAGCAGTTAGTATGCGTACACTATAAGGCAGCTAAATAAGGCAGCTAACAAAATCTACAGAAATTAAATCATAAAAACATTTTTACATGTTTAGGATCCTTAGTTACGTCTGATAACAACATTGCAGAGGAACTGATGAGGCGTATTCATTGCTGGTAATCCTCGACGCACACTTGCGTCTTTGCAAGTAGCGTGCATGCTGCGTGCGCTTGGCCTTGTTTGTTTCCCGCCAGTAGAAAGGGAGACACTTAAGCCCACTTTTTGTCCCCAGATCTAGGGAAAAACTGTTCCGGTTTTATGGAGAATAGGGCAAATTTCCCCAGCCCCGTATCTCAAATTTCCCCAGATTCCGACCACAAACTCGGCAGTTTTTAATCAAAGTATTATTTATTAAATAAATAAAAAATTCTACCATGTGTAGGACTCGAACCCCCGACCCATACGTTCATGACTAGACGCCCAGACTACTAGTCCAATCGGTCATTTGAATTAGGTAGGCGTCAATAGGTATAAAAAAAAAGTATTTATCAAAGATGGTCATGACGAAGCAATCCGTGTACAAACCGCAGAGACGTCCAAACGGGTCAGCGTACAACAACATGCAAGGTATCGATGAAAAGGGGAGGGGTAACGAATATGTTAAGATAAAAATAAAACGCAAAGACATTGCCAAAACGGCACTAAGCTTGTAACGTCTAAACGGCTCAACGTATAGGATCCTGGACACACATATAAAAAGCATGGAAAACGAAAAGTCTACCTTGGACAGTGGAGTCCTGTGGACATTTGAGTCAACCTTGGACGAAAATTCAATACAAATTAAATGGGGCAATTCTCTGTTAGACATGATACAGTCTAGCTTGGACTGACCTATTCTAAATAAAATTGCAACGATTACCACATTCAAAAAGTGTTTTTTTGTTATGAAATAAAATACCAAAATGTTACGTATTATTTATTAAAAATTATAATAGATCTAACAATTTTAAAATAGTTTCTCTTTGCAGTTCGGCCTTTTTATTTAAACCTAAATTCATTAGTTCAGCAATTATGTTACGTTTTTTAACCATTTTTTCTTTGTATGATTTTCGTATCGCTATCCCACGTTTAGTTTTGTAAAATTTTCTTCTCTTTTCATTTGCTTCATCTTTTTTTCTAATACCTTCCTCACCTCTTTCACACTTGCAGGTTGATTTTACGTGTAGTTCATGCTCTGATGTATATTTTTCTAAATTGTTAACGCCTCTGCTCGCTAAGGTAGAAATTTCATTACGTATACCTGCACAGAACTTTCCTCTCGAATGCAACCATTCTGATTTAAATACTCTTCTCTCGTAATGAGAGTGAGGTTTATCCAAAAGTCCATCTCCATCTCGACGAAGGGGTTTTTGACCATCAGCACAGGTAATGTATCTCAAAACACCAACACAATGGTCCAAACAAATAATTTTTTTAAAGGTAGTTTTTGGATGTAGTCTTTTCCCTGAACGTTGTATTTTCTTCTTGTAAGCCAACATTGTGGATCCACCTGTAAAGTGAATTAATGCATGGAGGTGTTCGTGTGCAGTACTTCCGTCGTCTGCTACTAAATGACATCGGCAAATAGAATACCATTTTACATTAGAAGCACATACTAGAAGAGAAAAGTCACTCTCATTTAAGGTTAAATGATACCATTCTCTTGGTAACTCTTCGTAATCCTTTGCCATATCCTCTGGCGAAAGAGCATTCATGTCGTTGACACTCAAAAGAGCCAGATAGTTGCTTTTTGACAAAATAGACATATTTTAACTGAATGCTTAAGAACAAAGAACTGAACTCTCGAAACTGTCTCACTAGACTAAAAGAGTCCTTACGAAGTCGTTAAATTTATCTACTAGTACAGCTTCCCCCACCCTAATTGATTATTTCACGCATGCGCCATTAACACTGTCAAAGGTCAAAGTGTGCCTTAAGATGGTAAATGTATTAGGTTAGATTGTTAGATTTCAATCTTTGCAATAAATAATTTCGTCTACAGTGGTGAGATGTGACTAGGCAATAATTATGGTGAGGGTGACTTGCTTCAATTACAGTTTTCTATAGATGGACAGATATTTTACATCGAGAACTTGTATGTGAACGAGGGTGAAACGATGGAAGTGTTCGTAAAAGATGGTTATTTTTACCGAACACTGCATTATTCATTAACTTAAAAAGGTTCTTTTCAAAGCTACTTCTGGCTGTTGTTCGTAAGTTGGTATTTAATTCAACAAGGGTTTAATGGTTGAATTATATGTGTGTTTTTATAAAGATTTATTTTTTTTACTACGTTGGTTACGACATATTTAAAGTATATGAGGTTTTCTACTACAAACAATATCCGCATCAGTCAAAATCGGCCCTATGTCCTTATGCGTCAGATTTATTGCCACGGTTTTAATTATATATAATAGTTATCTACAAGCTATATGTTTTTATAGACAAATATTTTTTTTTGGTCAAACTGATTAACGAGAAACGAGATGAGGTCACTCGTTTCATCCTTTATGGTCACACACAACAATCAGGTCTCCTCAATATGAACCGTTAAAAACTCACTGTATTGACCTGTACACAGCAGATGAGAACGACTTTCTATCGTGTGTATATTTTTCAGTAATCTTTGACGGTTAGGGTCTATTATGTGTTTTTTTGTCCTATATGACTAACGTATACAGCGTATAATAAGAAAATTATATAGTAAATCTATCGTCTCTTTTCCTATGGTTCTTAGAATTGTCTATATCTGACTATATATTGAACAATATTTATGTTTCGTAAATACTTCTTTGTTACTTTACTATTTTCTGTTCGTGTACTTTGTGCAGCATGAAGTGTAAAGTGAAGAGTTCTATCACCATTTGTTTTATCTACTTCGTGTAGAATGGCATTACTTTCTATAGGTAGTGTTATGCTATCCTCTTTCTTGTATGTAACCCTATTTTCATGTTTGTACTTAACTATTTTTTTTTGGTGGAGGATATTCTTTAAATATCTTTGTACGAAATATTTGACCTTTAGTGACACCTTTTTTTTCGGGTCTATACAGAACTTGTACACGTATTTTGCTGGACATTTGTTACCCTATTTTTACTGAGATACTGTTACGAGATGTTGTACTGTAGGCTATTGTCTGGCAGGGGTGGTTGGTGGGAATACCTATTTATGTTTCCTTTACCATTGCTCCTTTCTCCTTACCTTCCTGACGTATTATTTTTTTTTGGTGTTATTTATACGGTCTTATGGCTGTAGTTTATCTATTAGTTTTTGTGGTTGCATATTCATCACCATTTCAAGTGATGCTTTCAAGATTTTGTTAGAGTTGAATTTAAGAGAAGGATCCGCTGTTTGGCCCGGTATTCTAGATTTCCATATTCTGTTGGAAAAAATCCGTCTATACTTACATTTTTCCGCTTTGATCAGCTTTTTCTCTGCCTTTAAAGACGGTTTTCTAGCTTGGTGTTGGCAGGTTCTTCATTAGTACTTTTGTTGTCTTTAGCTGTGTTTTCGGTTCATTCTTAGACCTTTCAGCTTCTGTCAGTAGCAAAAATATCAACATCTGAGTCGCAATAGGCATGTAAATCCCTTTGAAAATCAAAGATGTAGTTCTCAGCCACTCTATTAACGTGCCATTTTAAAAATTCATCCCTTTGTTTGCTTTTCAATGTATTGGGGCCATAATATATAGGGTAGGGTAAAATCCCAACATAGTGCTCGTTCTCAGGCACATTGAAATAATGTGGGAAGTAACCCTTTTTAGCCTCTGTCAAACCAAAAGTTTTAGGGAAAACGAACAAAGACATCGGAAAATAATTCAAAATATAGACAAACAGAACATTACCAACAGATGGTGTGATTAATCTTATTGCGAAAATTTTTATATTTTAACATTTTATTACTTTCCTCAGGCATTTTAATGGCTCTTTCGTTAATTCTCAAACAATCTTTGATGTGAGCTTCCAGCTGAACAGCCGATGAAAACGGTTGTACACACCTATCACAGATAACATCCGATCGACCTGTGCAACATTCCTTATGAATATTTAACTTTTCCTCCCATCGAAAATAATGAAGGCAGGCATTGCAGAAATATTTTGTTTTCTTTTCTTTGCTTAATTGGTTGGCGAGAAGGCGAGATAGGCTTTTTATCCAAACGTAATGATTGCTCGTCATATTTATCTTGAATTAATAGCAAGTTTAAATGTTTATCCTTCTTGTTCTTTGTTAAGAAGGTTGGGAGGGTCGTAAAATGTGCATCTTTTTTTAGGTAATATACGTTTATTGAAATATCATTCTGCTTTTCAAAGTTAGGAATTTGTTTTATGGTCATAGGCCACTGAATTCCCTTCAACTTTAACACGTTAGAGTAGTGGGGGTATTTTGACACTCTTTGTGGGTGCTCAGTAACATGGTATAACGCTGATCCAACGGCCCTTGCAAAGCATGCTTCGTCATCATTCTTAACATTAATACATGCCTTCTTTCTTTTTATTTGCGGAGGAAGTTCGACGTATGAGATATTTTTTTAGCTTGGTGTTTTCAGGTTCGTCTTTAGCTTAAGGGAATGTCTGTATGATTTTCGTATCACTATCCCACGTTCAGTTTTGTAAAATTTTCTTAGTGCTTCTCTTTGTGGAGTTTGGTCTATATTTTTCTCAAAAGTTTTGTACTGATACAATGATTTTGTTTTCTTTAAATAGCCCTGTAACGCAGAGAGAGAAACATATTTGGTATTTATGAGAGGATTTTCAATGGTTTTTTACTTTCAGCTGTACCGTGACTAAGCACTATCGTCGAACTCTAAATTTGATACTTATACCGGTTTTTTTTTGTTAATTGTTTTTAATCCTATATTTAACCTATTTTGAACGAGATGTTGTAGTGCCAGTTTAACTGGCACGGGTGGTTGGTGGGAATACCTATTTACCTATTCCTTTACCATTGCTCCTTTCTCCTTACCTTCCTGTCATGTATATATTTTTTCAGTAATATTTGAAGGTTAGGGTCTATTATGTGTTTTTTCCTATATGACTAAAGTATACAGCATATAATAATAAAGAAATTATATAGTAAATCTATCGTCTCTTTTTCTGTGGTTCTTAGCGTTGTCTAAAACGTTCTATGTTGTCTAAAAACATTAAAAATCTTTTGTCTCTTTTTTTTGCGAAATAATATTTTGCTTAGAATATACATACTGAGTCTCGCTCACAAGTGTTATGTATATAACGTTATTTTATTACGTTTATAATTATTGTTATTGTTTTATAGAGACATCCTGGAACTCGTGGGCGAGCCAGGTCTGTATGAGTAAGTATTAAAGGTGCTGAAATATATATATTATAATGTGTCTTTTGTTTCAGATTAGACACCGATATTGCGCAGACGGCGGAGGAGCATGAGGCGGAGGAAGAGCTGAAGTATGAAGAGGAGCCTCTACCATCAACAACAACACCACCACCAAAAAAAAAAAGAAAAAATACGAAATAAAAATTTTAAAAATTTCATGTTTTTATTATTTTACACTTTTACGGTAAAAAATACATATAATAGAACCATTAAATCATTAGAGAATCATTATAGCATTGTTGACAGTAGGCGTGAAAACAATGTACATAGTACCAAAGGTAAAATAGTCATCTTCTACGAACACTTCCATCGTTTCACCCTCGTTCACATACAAGTTCTCGATGTAAAATATCTGTCCATCTATAGAAAACTGTAATTGAAGCAAGTCACCCTCACCATAATTATTGCCTAGAAATATATCACCACTGTAGACAAAATTATTTATTGTAAAAGTAATTAACACAAAGTCAAGATCTTGTGTGAATTGAACCAAATTTACAATCATCGCCAGCTAACTTGGCGAGAGAGTACGCACAACGTCACAGAGAAATTATGTTTATGCCCTATGATTCATCCTATTGGTTTACTATTTCTGATAAGTATATTCAGTAGCGTAGCGGTATAGGTCAAATAATTATTACACAATTAAAAAAGTAATATTTTTCGCAAGCTTTAATATATTATTAGAAAGATAAAATTGTAATTTTGTTTTATTCAATTTAAATAGTAAGCCATTGGTTTATAATATTTATTTAACTTAGTAAACAAATTATACAATAATGACTGAATTTAATTCACAAATCTACGTTGATATTGTGTTTCAAATTAAATGGAGGATATTGTATAAATAAATGCAACACAGTAATTATTTAATTTTAATATTTTGGTTTTATTATACCACTAAAACAAGTACCCGTGTTGAAAAGTGGTATCTATTTGAAAATAAATTGATTGTTAATAATTTTCTTCATCTTCATCTTCAGAAGAAGAAAACTCTGTACTGGAAGAGTCACTGTCAAGATTTATAATAATTGGAGCTATTTGCGTGGCGTTATCAGCAACTATCTCGCTGTCCATATACTCATCTTCCTTCTTAATGACATGGTAACATCGTTTTCTCCACTCATTTGCATCAATATTAGTGAATTCTTCCTCGGCGAGTTTTTGTACGTCAGCTAGCTTAAATGTAACGTTTTTCTGCCTTATATTATTTTTGACTGTAGCCCATATTACTTAGTTCAATAGGGTTTAGGTCAGGATGGTAAGGAGGTAAACGTAAAGGAATATGGCCATGCGCACGTAGAATTTCGTCGAATTTGTATTTTACATGATGAGGTTTATGATATTTAATTATTTCATACAGTTCAGGTTTTAAAGCACTAGGTGTAAATGAAATATTTTTCTGCATTAACCATTCTATCATTTGATTTTTGTTTGAGTTTGATGTAGGCGCCCGCTCCAACTGAATGCTGTGATAAGGTGCGTTATCAAAAACTAATACCGAGTTAGCAGGTAAATTAGGTAATAAATGTTCTTGTAACCACTTTCCATAGTTGTCTGAATTCATGTCTGAATTGGGCTGCGCGCATTGCGCGATCACATTTTCATACATAGAATGTTTCAGTTTGGTTCGGTGCAGATATGATCTCGCTTTTCTCGACAAAAATTACGTGCAATTGCTCTTCTACTTAACGATGAAGAATGAAAAACTGTGTTAAAAAGAAGGTTTGAAGTACATCCAAAGGAAGAAGGAATGTGAATACTGGACTTTATACAGAGAATTAATTGATGACGATAAAAAATATTATGGACATTTTAGAATGAATAGGATTCAGTTTAAATATGTTTTAAATTTAATTTCACCTTCAGTTAAAAAACAAAATACTACATTTAACGAAAAGCACATATCAAACCAAAAACTATTTTTAAAAAGAAGAGGTATCACTTCCATACAAAAGTCCTAATTGTTAATCACTTCCGTGATTAATTGTCACAAAGCAATAAAAACACATGCATAAATGACAAAATAGCCTCGAAACTTATTTTTTTAAATACATACTCTGTATCAAAATCAAACAAATACCTAAATAAACAAGGAGAAAATGACGAACATCTAATGCACATTATCCTTACCAACCGGTTACGGCTTGTTACGTAGCCGTCGGCATCAGTAAAATATTGTTTTCGAATATACTGAACGGAAGCGTTAAGTGCCTGAAACGCTATGTTCCGGACAGTGTGCGTTGTTCATATTTAAAACCATTTAAATGATATTTTTTGGAAACTAAACGCTTTGTGCTGGAAACGCAACGTGCACGATAATATGCCACGACCTTTAGGTTGATGTTCTGGAAATTTTAAATACAAGTGACACTTTGTATAAATCGTGACGTGCAAGTGTTTTACTTTGAAAAATGGTATATAAGTGCATTGGGTAGTCAAGAGACACTTTTTGCAATACAAGTTTACTCTCATCGATATAGAGATATAAATTGTAATATGTGTGTGTTTTGTTGATTATTAGCAAGCGTTCGATAGAATAAAATATGACGAAGTGATGGGAATATTAAATTCACTTGGTCTAGACAGCAGAGACCGCCGTCTTTTTGCTCTCAAAATACATTATATATTCGAATGTAAATACGCACAGGCAAAAAAGGAAAAAATCGGCTAAGTTGCATTGACTAATTTATTATAAATATTTAGGCACAAGTTTAATTATGAGATTTGATTATTAAAATGCTAGAGATTTAAAAGTAGCTTTTTTCAAATTATTTTATTTGTAATGGTATGAAAAACTCACCAATGTTTTAACACTTTTATTTTTTTCCTCGAGAAGTTCTTCCAGTCTATTAATTTGTTCTTTATTGGCATTTTTATATTCCTCAGAAATAAACTGTTTATTATATTTGTTAAAAGGATTTCTTCCATCTTGCATTTGTATATATAAGTCATTTATTGTAGTTTTATAGGTTACTATTTCCAGCTGCATCTAAAAAACTTCGTTTATTAATAAAAAATCTGTTTTGGAGACATTTAACATCATCTGATTACAAATCTTAAATAACTGTGTTCGTCTACAACACGCGTGTTATAACTAATTTCTTGGTAACTGAATCAAGTCATCTGTTCATAGTTTTTATGACCTTTCAGTGATTTAATGCAAAATAATGGACTGACGCCATTTTGTAAGACTCTTTTAAATGTGATCAAATGACAAGTATACCTTATTAAATGGTTTTAAGTTCTTTTCAACGAAACCTAAACTTCATCTAATTTAGTTAACGATGTACGTCATCGGCGTCATAGCCTGTGACGTCACATGATACCAACATGAAATATTTAGGGTGTAGGTGTGTTCTTTTTTAGAATCACTTTACCGAGTACACTGGCATTACAGCCACTAGACATATTTTATTATATACGCGTAGAACTAATATTTAAAAATTTCTATTAATGTTAACTTAAAGAAATACACAATAATATGTTTCATTTAATTTGTATAAATGCATTATAAAGCGTTTTTATCAAGAACATTTGTTCGGAACACACTGTAACTGTAATTGAACGAAGGTAAAATTTTGGCATAAATTGGTAACACTTATTTGACAGTTGCGGTGTTGACACTTTTTGTACTTTATTATTTTAAATTTTAAAGTGAATACCTCTTATTAAACTGTTTATTCGGGCTGTTGGGCCGTTGTCTTCTGTTGAGATTTGTTCTCGACGTTTCGCCAACACTAGGGGCGAAACGTCGAGAACAAATCTCAACAGAAGACAACGGCCCAACAGCCCGAATAAACAGTTTAATAAGTTAGACGATGGCCGTGAAAGCCTAACGCAATGAATACCTCTTGTTTTATATTTTTACATATTTAATAAAATCTGTTCTTTTTAGAACAAAATTAGTGTGTTTTATTTCAAAAATGTCATGTAAGAATTTAAATAGTCGTTGTAAAGAGTATATTAATAATTATGTGACCTATTTGATTTAAAATGGATTCAGGATTTTTTTATACTTTGGCAACTATGTCAACTTCAATCTCTGACGTATATAATGACGTAAATCGTTATCTAAATTAGATGGACTGTACATAATTATCGTTTTCAGTCTAAAAAATTTAATTTCATGAGAAAAACTTAAGAAACATAAGTAAAACTTGAAAATATTTTGACAGATTCATTGTCTGGATCATACAATACAAAAAATTCCTAGCACACCTTATTAGATGAAATAGTTACTTTAACGGACTTCTTTAATTAAAAAAAGAAAAAAAATCATGAATAATGGGAGAGTATAAACATTAATTTTCATTAAAAACTTTCCATTTTTCAAATTTCAAAAATAAACTTTTGTTTTAATTGATGCAGTTTAATTTGGTTAATAAACTGCATGTGAATATTTTTAAGTACTAGTTCAGTTACTCACTCCCCCATGTGAAAGTGCATACCTTCCCCCAAACGTACGGCAGATTTGGTGCGAAATGGAAAGAAACATTAGAGAGTTAATGTATAGTGCTATAGAGGATATTTAAAAAAGGCAAAGTATAAGAAGATGCGTAACAACAATACGGACGCAAACAAAAATAACTGTAGCGACAACTACGAGGTGCGTAGGAACACAGTTAGAAGTAAATTGCGAAAAGGGTCCAGAATTACAAAGAAGAAGGATCGAGGAATTACATAAGGAAATGGAGACGGCAGAAAGTACCGACGAAATAATTGAAGTATTAGATCAACAATGATCAGAGGAGGTTTATGATAAGGTAACCATCTGCGAAAAATTAATTTTGGAGGCACCGGACGATGTGGCAATATTGGTAACAGAGGATGCTGCTGACGCAAGAGTGAAGGGGGATTTTAGTGCAAGGTACCCAGACATTCCCGGATTATACCTGGAAGAAGATGAAAATGTAGAAATTGGGACTATGTCTCAAATAACATGTATAGTAGTGGAAAAGGGAAGAGAGAGAGGACATCAAAAAAATATGTCCACAAGCTGAAACAAATGAGAGGAGAAGAACCAATGGCTGTTAAAGTTCTGTCAGCAGCCAGGAAGCTATTCGACGGTATGGAACGAATGGGTAGAGAAAAGATAGGGATAGCAGCACCAGGAGTAGAAAAAATCAAAAAAAGTGCTAGAGTGGGCAGCAAGAGGAAAGAAGGTAACGGCAAAAATATATGGCAAAACGTTTAAGAAAAGGCAAATAGTCACAGAAAAGAAAGGTATGGTAATCATCACAAAACCGAAGGACAAGCCCTATGCTGAACTTGTAAAAGAGTTAAGGGAAGAGCTAGGAGAAAGAGATGATGTCGTCATAAACAAAGTTAGACAAACCAGACAAGAAGGTGTGGTCCTGGAATTAGATGGAGGCAGTAAAATTGCGGAGCAAGTCAGGAATTTAGTAGTATCAAGACAAGGATGTGCAACAAAAGTAGTGGCAAAAGGAGTAAGAGTAAAGACGAGGAATCAATAAAAATGCATGAGCTAGAACTGGCTGCGGGTAATACCGAGGCTATAGTTCTCAAGGTACCAAGGAAAAGGGACGGGATAACATTCAAATGTGCAGGAAAGAGAGTGGTTCCAAAGAAATGCGTGAGGTATTTAGGAATGACTCTGAGTCAAAACGGAAGGGTGGGGGCAGCACGTAAAGGGGGTGACTCAAAGAGCTGCGGTGAGATCCGCCGCGTTGGGGGGATCATGCCCAACATCGGAGGGCCCAAAACTCAGAGTAGGAAGGCCCTTCATTCTGTTATGCAATCGATCGTCCTCTACCCTGCTCCTGTCTGGAGTACTGCAGTTTTAACAAAGGCGTACAGAAAGCAGCTCATCCGAGCAGATAGGAAGTCTATTGAGGGTGGCATGTGCATACAGAACAGTCTCTGCCGAGGCGCTGGGAGTTATCACCGGGTGTATTCCGATGCACGTGCTAGTGAAGGAAAGAGGAAGAATATACGAGAGAAGAAATGAAGACATAGCAACAGAACGTTTAAAAAAAAAGAAAGGGGGAGGTCCATAATGGTGTGGCAAGAGGAATGGGATGAGATGAGAGGGTTGGCGCAGTGAACGAAGTAGTTGATTCCTAATCTGAGAAGATGGCTGGCTGCGAGCACCGGCGTTTGGATTACTTCCTGACGCAGATGCTCACAGGACATACCTTTACTCACACACTCTATTGGTATGCGATAGATGGATAGATGAGAGGAACCTGCTTGAGAGAGAGCTAGGAAGTAGGGTGTAATAAATCACGGAACTGTGGAGGAGATGCTTAGGTTGTCAGATCGGTGGAGAGCAGTTCAGAGATAATGTGAGGAGAACGTAAGGAGAACAGAGGGAGAGATGAATTCAGTAGTAGTAGTAAGAAAATCTGGTTCCAATCAGGGCGATCATGCCGGTAATTCACCGCTAAGGAGGGTGTTTTTTTTAGCAGATAGGTCTCTGGCATTGACGGCGATGGTGTCCGAACAATACCTGCGTGCGGTCTCGGATATCATCGTGGCTACGTTGGAGGAATCCTGCGTAACAGATTATATAAGGCGGTTCTGCCGAGCTTCTAAGACCGAGGTATGTTTCGAACATTTGGACCACTCTCCCACATAAAAGACGAAAAAAAAAAGTTCAGTTACTCAACAATTTATTGATTTAAGTTTTATGGATTTTATTGGTTTTATGTTGGAGGTTTATGAATGATCTTTAATTTTAATCGGGGGTATCCGATTAAAATTAAAGATTACGCTCGGTAGTTAATAGGTTATCGCTAGACACTCGGTAGCCATTGGTCCACTCTACTGTACATCATAAGTACGAAAGTACTTTGCTAGAATAAAATATGAATACGGATATGTTTGTGAAACAATTGAAAGAAAAACTTCTAACAAGTGTACATGAACCATCTGTTACAGTTTTCGATAATATACCCATACCATTCGAAAAATTTAAATAAGCAACCAAAAAATTCCTGGACAGTAAATAAAATAAAAGAATCGTTAACGAATGAAAATATTTCATTTCCTCAGGATTCTTTAAAGCCGGAATTACTATAGTTAGCCAAAAGGAATGAACAATCAAAAATATTTATCGTACACGAGGTTATACATAGTTTTGGACAAGCTGTGTTAAGACTGCCCCCTTACCATTGTAAATTCAATCCCATTGAACATATTTGGGGAATATGCAAAACTTACACGATATAACTAAATTGGACGGAACGGTTGCAATGACGCATATGCAAACATGGCAAAAAGCACTAAATACTGCTACTTCTTTAATTGAAAAGTTAATAGACGAATGTTGGATGCTTGAAAATCGCTTCGAAGCAATAAACCCAGTCATCATTTACAATCCAAATGAAGATACCGACGATAGTGATCATGGGTATGGATCTAATTCTTGATTACAATCTAAGTTAATATGTTTTCATTTTCTCATCAAGAAAAATTTTCTCATCAAGAAAAAAAGAGTGTTATTGTTAATATTTTTTCAGTAAATACTTACCACTACAATTTCAAAACAAGAGAATTTGTAATTTTCTTGTACCATCATCATCATTCTGGCTTTACATCCCTACGTGGGTCCTAGCCTCTTTAAGAATTTCTCTCCAATCGTCACTATCCATCGCCTTCCTTCGCCAAGCACGTATTCTCATATTTCTCATGTCTTCATCGATGTTATCAAGGAACCTTGTTCTGGGTCTTCCTCTTCTCCGACTAATGGGTCTATCGAGGAGCATTTTTCTAGCTGGTTCATTTTGTTCCATCCGCATTACATGTCCTATCCACCTCAAACGTCCTATCTAAATATGTTTTACGATATCTGGTTACTGGTATATTCTATAAAGTTCGAAATTGTATCATCTTTTGCACACTCCATTGTCATTCACTTCTCCATAGATTCGCCTTAGTATTTTTGTTTCGAAACATCCTAATATGTTTCCATTTCTTTTTGTTAGGTCTCTGAACCATATGTTAGGACTAAGCGTATTATTGATTTCTAGTTTTATTTTTGGATTTCTCAATATAATTGTGGATTTAAGGAGGAGATTGAGCCCAAAATAGCATCTGTTGGCCATGCAAATTCTGCGGTAGTATTATTTTCAATGTTAAGGAGCGCTCCCAGGTATACAAATTCGTTAACTGCTTCGATTCATCATTTTCTATAACAAGTAGTCGTAGGATTTGTGGTTGCGTGCTTATTTTTATATAATTCGTTTTGTTGGTGTTTATCACATGTTGTTGGTGTTTAAACCCATTTATAATGCTACATACGCCTCTCGTACAGCGTTTTCCGTTCTTCCAACAATATTGATATCATCAGCATAGGCAAGGATTTGCACTGATTTATTATATATTAAACCAATGGTTGTGATTTGTGACATACATATTACTTTTTCCAGAGCCAGATTGAACAGTATACAGAAGAGAGGGTCTCCCTAGCACAGCCCGTTATTTGTTTTAAAAGGTTCAGACAGTTCCCCCTGAATGCGAATATATAATTCGTATTTTACATTCAACTTTCAAGAATTAGTTTTGTTAAATTTACCAACTGATTTAGTATTCCTAGCTCTTTCATTGCTTTGAACACTTCTCTTCTATTCACAGAGTGTATCTCTCTTTGTAGTCTATAAATATGTGATGAGTATCTATACCATATTCCAGTATTTTTCTAAAATTTGTTTCAGGGTTGCAAAATGATGATCTCAATGTTGAAATCACAGGCAATGATCTGAGTCAATGTTTGCGCCTTTATAAATTCTGCAGTTTATTACGTCTGTTCCGTGTCTTAAATCCATATTAAGATGTGATCAATCTGACTCTTGTTCTTCCATCAGGAGAGGTCCAAGTTAGCTGGTGTATGCTCTTGTGTTCAAAATAGGTGCTAGCGACTGTCATATTTAGTGCTGCTGCTAAGTTTATCAGCCGTAATCCATTATCGCTACTGATGTTATGTAGGCTATGATTTCCTATTGTGGGCATGAAAACTCGCAATACAATCTTAATGTCATTTCTAGGACATCTTCTATAGGCTTGCTCCAGATCTTCGAAGAACTGTTCTTTTATCTCCTCTGGTTTGTCATCAGTTGGGGCATGTGCATTGATCAAACTGTAATTAAAGAATTTCCCTTTTAAGCGCAAATAGCACATTCTTTGACTGTAGGCTTTAAAGTCAATAATAAGGCCTTTTGTTCTTTGGTTTACAATAAATCCTACCCCATCCATGTGGTGGCTTTCATTGTAGCTATAATATATGGAATGGGTTCTCTTATCAAGAGAGTGCCAGTTCCCGTCCACCGCATTTCCTGCAGCGCTAAAACATCTACTTTGTACGTGTTCACTATGTCTAGTAAAGATGAGAGTGCTCCAGTCCGGTACAGGGTTTAGGCATTCCATGTTTCTAATCTCAATTCCATTTTTCGTTTGCAGAGTCGTCGTCGTGAGTTCCGTCCAGCTAATAGTTCCTGAGGTTCCGTAACATATTCTTTTTTACAGGAAGAGGTTATCTGCCTCTACCCCAACCCTAAACCTAGAGGGCCAGGGACTCTTCTGTTAGGGTTGCCATATCTTAGTCTGTTTTGGTTCACGGTTGGTATTTTTATTTCCCAACTACCCACCAGTCCTATCCTAGGCGTTCCCCTATCCACCACCTGGAGACGCGGAACAGCTGAAAAAACACTCTTACACATACAAGGAAGCAAAGTAAGAAAGAAAAGAAAGAAAAAGTAGTGAGAATTTCTTGAGATACATTATCAGTAGGATAGGGAAAAGCAGTCTGAAAGAGATGGTGTATGGTATGATCTAAACATGGTGCAAGGGGCAGGTGTATAAAGATAAAACTGGTAATTTGCAGAGATTCAATAAGGAAGAGGAGGAAAAGAGGAAAAATATGCTAAGTTCTAGTATATCGATTGACTATTTATCCTGTTGTTAGTCAATTTTGTTTGGTTTCTGATATATTTAGCACTGCAACTAATCTAAATAATATGTATAGTTATTTATTTTCTATATAAGCAGAAAATCAAAATTATAGATAATCCGTACTGAAGTTGTAGTAGAATGGGAACATTAGTACATATTCTAAGGTCATATTCTGGTCTAGACCATAATCATTCTTTTAATGACGAATTTCAAATTCTTCACATTCAAAAGAAAGGCCGTAAGCTATCTTTATTAGAATTTATGGAAATTAACAAATTAAAAAATATACAGATATAATTCTCAATGACCAACATGAGATAAACAGTTCTCTGCTCCTCAACTTATTCAGTTAAAGACTATAAAGTGTAAACACATGCCAAAAATAGATCACTTGAGAAAGGCACTGCCGAAACAGCTGGTAGTCATAATAATTTAAAATAAATTTTGTGGGAGTGTTGAAAACAAAAGTTTTAAGTGATTTATTGTTAAAAATAAAAAGTACTGAATTATATAATAATTTAATTTATTTCAGATAAGTCCTCCAATAGATATTAATTGTATTATTTTTGCAGAACCCATTATATGCACTTTATCAACACATTATAAACTGTAAACTTAAATTGTAAAATTATTAACCGGAAATAAAAGAAAGTTCCTTTGTATGATTCTTCTAATAATTATTTACAGATGTGGTGAGGAACTTAGAGTCCATAGCAAAGTAGCTATCAAATTAAGTAGAGAGTTACACAGAGTTTGCTGTGGAAGTTTGAGAATCTCAACATCTTGTTTATATACAAACACTTTTTGATCAAATTTGACTGCTTCAATATCAAATGGTCCAAGTAAAACTAACTTAAATTTTTTATGTCTAAGTTGTAACATAATTATGACACTTAATTAATTCATAAATCCAACAAAGACTGGCTAGTAGGTCCCAACCAAAGCCCCCAATACAAAAAACATGATTGGTGAAAAAATCAAGAACATTGTAATAAAAGTGATAAGGAATTTGTTTTAATTGATACTTACATCCTGAATATTTTTCTCGTAATTTTGAATCTGTTGCTCTTTACTTTCTAACACAGCTTCTAAATCCTTAAGGGTACTTGTCTTCTCAACTGCAACAAATATATATAATCAACCAAACAAAAATATATTTACCACACACAATACCTATAAAAATTAATGAAAATGATATGATACAGCCAATAGATCAAGTAAAGTTATCAGAATTTACTGTTCAATAAAAAAGCCAAATTGCAAAGAGAAAAAAACATACAAAAATATTTGCTCTAAAGACATAAGAGAAATCTAATACTAAAAAATTAGAGGATGTTTAAAGAGATGAAAATAATTTAAGAGTTGACAATAATGGAAAAATTTAATGAAAAAATAACAAAAAACTTAGGTATAACTCTAGCATATCAATGGGCAAATGGAGCTAAAGATGGAAAATAATGTTTCCTGTTTTCTCTTTTAAAGACTGAGAAATACTATTAATATATTTAACTGTGAACATGGTAAAATTTAAATGAGAAGGATTTTTTTTCCTGAGAAGGATTATAAGATTACTTAGTTTAATCCAAAATATCAAACTACCAATCACTATTTCAATTTCTAGATTGTTAGGATTAAGTATTCTCCTTAGTGTCTGAGATCATACATTTATCATAAATTGGTATACAATAATACTACTATTGTAAATTTAATACCTAATGTTAAATACTTTAAAACAGCTGTTCCCAAAGTCAGGAACATCCTCTGAGAGAAGCGCAAAATTCTCCAGTGGGCACACGTTAATTGAAAATATTGTAGTTGATCTGATAAAAACATGGGTTTAAGAATAAGTGCTCAAACATAATTACTAAATAAAGAAAATTTTATCTCAGTTTACTACTAGCTCCTGTACTTGCTATTTTAACAATAATAACCCTCAAGCAATCAGAGGTAAGAGTTAATTAAGTAGTGCATAAGTATAGACTACACATCTTATAAACGGTTTGCACTTCAGTTTCATATAAACCTGTAGCCCGTTAACAGTATGAATTTAATGTTAAACTAGTAGTTTTACCCCTTAGTGACTTATAGCAGTATAACACACAAATGGAAATGTGAAAATTCTACAAGGAGGTTAACCAGAATGAAAAGGAATTCACATCTAGATTATTAATAGTTAGAAACAGAACAGGAGAGATCATCAAACAGAACAGAAAGAGAGAAAGATAACATCCCAACAGAGAAATAAGCCACCAAAGCAAGACAAAAATTGAAAGAAAAAAAGCCTTTGCAACAGGTGGCATTCCTCCTCAGCTTTTAAATCATGGGCAAAAAATCTGACCGGTTATATAATTAGGCTAGTAGAACTGCTGTGGAAGCAGGTAAAACAATCGGAAGACTGGAATATAGGTATAATTGTACCTACTCACAAGAAATGAGATCAAACAATCTGTGATAACTACAGAGAAATTACCTGCTTAAACACAGCCTACAAAATATTAGCCTATATTCTTTACTATCAATTATCATGATATTGTGAATACATAATAAGCAAATACCAGTGTGGGTTTCACAAAGAAAAACGTAACTATCCATCAAATGTTTCTTATAAGACAAGTTTTGGAAAAAACATATGAATATGGAATTAATACTCAACATTTGTTTGTGGATTTTAAATGTGCCTATGACAGTGTAGGCACTATACAACGCCATGGTAGAATTCAATATCCCAATACACATAGTGAAATTGGTGAAACACTCTTAACAATAGAATCTAAGGTTAGAGTACAGAACGGAGTATCAAGAATTTTGTAGAGACAGATAGGACTTAAACAGGGAGATAGTCTATAGTGCCTTCTATTCAACATTGCCCTAGAGACAGCTATTAGAGAATCTGGAATAACAAAAAGGGAACCATTATTAATAGTAGTCTACAAATACTAGCATATGTGGACAACATCGATAGCATAGCAAGAAGAAAAGTGGGCCTGGTCCAATCATTCACTGGATTGGAAGCAGCAGCAAAAAGAATGTGCTGCACGTTAATATAGTAAAATTTAGTATATGAAGGTGACAAATAATAAGCAAGTAGCAAAACTCAAAGATTATCAATTGGAACATATACTTTGTATATGTTCCAAATCAACTAAAGTAATACAGTAACTGCAGAAAATTAACAGATGTATATATCTAGCAAATAGAACATACTATGTATTATAGTATGCTATAGAACCTATAAGAGGGTCATTAGTGCACAAAGTTTGGAAACTGCTGTTTTAAAATAAAGAATAGCACATTATGATTATAATACATGCCTAATAAATCATCACTATTTTTATATGACACCTTTATTTGTTCTAACTCTGCTTTCATTAATAGCATTTGTCTTTTATATGTGTTGATCTCTTTAGTTAACTCTTCAGTCCTTTCTTTGTACTCTTCTCTAAGAACTTGTAATTCTCGCAATCTAACTTCATACAGATTTTGCAGTTGTTCATGTTGATTACTAGCTTGGAGATACTTATTTTCAGTATCACTGCAAGATATTCCAGAAACTATAGAGGAATTAACTGTACTTTCATCATAGTCATTTAATACGTCCCCTAATAGTACATGTAACTAAAAAGAAAATCATTTTAAATGTACTCAGAACCTATTGTAATAGTTACCTCTTCTTTTCTACGTTTCTGATCTTCTAAATATTCTTGTTCTTCTTCATTAGTTCGTGATTGATTTAAATTTATTTCATCTATTTGCAATAATCTGGCATCTGGGATATCCATAACCTTTAGATGCAAAATATTCTAAAATTCCCAACAAATTGTCATCACTTTTTCCAAAAACTTCAGCTTCAGCTTCAGCCAAACTGTTTTCAATGGTTTTTAAATAAGTTTTTCTTTGACATTTGACATTTAGAACAGATTTTGAATTGACGGTTTTAATTTTTAATCCTTTCTTTATATATCTATGATTTGACAGGTGACAGTATATATACATGTTCTGTGGTCTACAATTATTTAAAAACAAATCAAAATGTGAAGTTAAAACTTTGTTTTTTAAATAGTTTTCAAACATTTTTTATAATTAAGGTTCCTATAGTTGGCTGTATACCATATATCACAAAAATTTTTATTAAATAAAAATCCTTTATAAAAGGTATATAATTTAAGTAGAGAGTAATATCAAAGAATATAGACGCTCAAGCGTCTATATTCTTTGGTAATATACTCGGTTCGCTATTCCCAGTCCCAACTGTCTAGTGAATTTAGTAAACTCCATTCGCTTAGCTCGGGCATATTTTGACAGATTCATTGTCGGAAACCTACAACACAACAATTCCTACTTCTCAGTATTAATAGCTCAAGTATCCTACTATTACAGACTTCTTTCTTTAAAAAAAGAAGAATTATTCTAAATAGTCGAAGTGTATACTAAACCCATCAAATTTTGGGTAGTATATATTTAAAAAATATATATTTAGTTGTTATAATTTAACTTAACTATTTATTATATGGTGCAGAAAAATAAATATTGATTGTCGGTAATTCGCAAAGTTCTATTTTATTTACTATTTAGTTTGTTTACTAATAATATTGGCTATGAGTACGGGTGCTTGGTTGTATAGTAATTTCCAGCCACTTGACGTCTGTCAAAAAGTAACTAACTTCGCAAAAAAATAAATACTAAATTCACTAGACAGTTCGGACTGGGATTAGCGAACCGAGTTTTTTTTTTTTAATTAGTTTTTTGCAAAGTTAGTTACTTTTTGACAGACTAAAAGTGGCTGGAAATTACTATACAACCAAGCACACGTACTCATAGCCAATATTAATAGTAAACAAACTAAATAGTAAATAAAATAGAACTTTGCGAATTACCAAAAATAAATATTTATTTATCTGCACCATATAATAAATATTTATGTTAAATTATAACAACTAAAATATATTTTTTAAATATATACTACCCAAAATTTGATGTGTTTAGTATACACTCACGCAAGCTTGAGTACCTCGGCCACGTGATGCGGAACGAAGAAAAATATCGAATTCTTCAACTTGTTATGCAGGGTAAAGTATTTGGCAGAAGAGGACCGGGACGCCGTCGTATCTCGTGGTTGAAAAATCTCCGACAATGGTTTGGGATGACCTCAGCGGAGCTGTTTCGCAGAGCAGTCAACAAAACCATGATAGCCTTGATGATCGCCAACATCCGGACCGGATAAGGCACTGAAGAAGAAGAAGAAGTATACACTTCCACTATTTAGAATAATTCTTCTTTTTTTAAACAAAGTAGTATGCAATAGTAGGATACTTTAACTATTAATACTGAGAAGTAGGAATTGTTGTGTTGTAGGTTTCCGACAATGAATCTGTCAAAATATGCCCGAGCTAAGCGAATGGAGTTTACCAAAGAATATAGTCGCATATACAGTCTGTCCCAAACCCTTCTTTCAGTGCGTCACTAATTTTGACGTCATATAGGATTTTAAGAATGTCGAGAATTATTGCATGGCATTTTAGTTAAATCTGACAGTTGAAGGATCGTAATCGGCTCAATGTGAAAAGGTTGTTTTTTGAAAATGTGGAGTAAAAACTTTAAGAATTCAATTTTTTTTAATTTACATATTAGAGGTCCCGTCCTGTTTAAAATTTTTTATTGTGCATTATATTGGAACGGCAGTTTGTCATAATTCCTATTCTATACAGTCCAAGGAAAGTGCTTAATTAGCTAAGATTTATTTATGTATTTATTATTATTTATTAAAAACACTATGGCTAAAATGTATAGTATTTAAACTACTAATGTGAATATTTTTTAGAATAATTTAAAACTTACTTCACGAACGGCAGGAACTGGTAATAAAGTTGTCCCAGCCTCTTTTTCTAATCGAAAATAATTTAATAATTTTAATATTAGTCTCTGTTCATTCTCGGTATATCTCGGCATATTTAAAATATTTTTATGACAATAAATACAAAATTAAATTTTCACTGTAAAATGTCTAAAAATACTATCCTGGAATGACAATTATCATTTTATCAGTTGACATTGTCAAAGTACTGTCACTATCGAGACCATCTGCGTCAAATTATATTTATGCGCATCATTGATTGGATATCTATTTAGTGTATTCTAAACTCCGACCAATTATATATCCGTAAGTACAATTCGCTTTAATATGCAAATACCCGTGAACGAAATATAATTTTCTAAGTTGTATGTATAATAATCACAGACTCACGTTTTTTTCTGTCACTTCTAGCTTAATGCGTTAGAGAGAATTCGATAAACTGTGACGCACTGAAAGAAGGGTTTGGGATGAACTATACGTCTTATATTCTTTGGTCATACGTTACCTTACAGTCTATTATAAAAGATTGCTATAATGGTTACAAATCTCCTTTTTTAAAATTTTAAGTTGGAAGGTGTTCTTTAAGGTGACTGGAACTTTATTAAAATTACTTTATTAAATTATATACCTTTATAAAGGATTTTTAATAAAAATTTTTATATATATAAATGTATATTTTCGCTATATAATAAACGTATAATTTGCTTCTATTTGTACCACAGCCACAGAATAAAAAACAATCAGAATGTCCACTCTCAGATGCCGCCTTTGAAGTGTGTCAGCACGCGATCGTCGTATTTAAACGGAAACCTCGAATTGAGAAATTTGTGACAAGATACGACAGAACTGTAATTTAAATTTTTATAGATTAATAATTTAGTAAATTTGAAATAATTTAATCTGTTCTTCAATCAAAAGTACGAATAAAATAGTGCATATTATGTCTATGGTTGCCGTAAATAAATTAAACCGGGTTAATTTTTTTATGCACAACAAATAAAATTTCACTGGACAGCACTGGTTCCATTTAAAACATATTGTAGCTGATTCCGTCTGCGTGAACGAGATGCGCGTACTTATGTTGACAAGCAGAGTGGGCATTCTAATTGTTTATTATGTGCCACAGCTTCTATACTGGCTTTGTATTAATTCTTCTCTATAATAAAATTCTGAGACGATCCTCATGAAATTTGCGATACTAAATAGTTGGAAGAGCCGATTAACTCCACGAGGAGAGTCCGTTTTACAACATGTAAACTTTTTCAATTTTATTAAAATCTATAACAAGGATATTAAAACTATGTGAACTTCGTCTAACGGCTAGCAACCCCAGTAGAATCCTAAGTTACTATATAGCTAATTCCGTTTATAACTTGAACATCCTAGTTTTTTAATATCAAAAATGTAATTTAATATAATTCAACTACATTTTAAAGGGTTTTTACCCTTGTAAATCCAGAGAGCACTGATGGTGGAATAATTATTCTGAAAACGTTCTGTGATGTAGCCCGATAGGGTTTTTATACAATATACCTTTTATAAAGGAATTTATTAATTTTAAAGATACAGAAAATATAGTATGATACTTCTTTTGAAATTTTTGAAATGAAGCTTTTATACTGGCGTTGTATTAATTTTTCTTTATAGTAAAATGCAGAGCGGATCGTCACGACACGAACTAATCCATGAAAATAGAAAACGTCACTACTACTTATACCGGCATTGTGGCAATTTTTGTTTAACTTTAGTTGTTTCAATAAGCCCAATTACATTTTTACTCATTTTTATTGTCATAAGATTATAATTAAAGATAAAAAGTAATTATTTTAAAGTTAATAAAAGTTTTTAAAGTATTAAAAAAGTAATTAATAAAAAAATAATTATAATTATAATAATTAAAGAAATAGAAATTAAAAGAAATCGTTACAATCATATACAAATCGACATCTAAAAATTGATGTGTAGAATGTATAGTATTTTTCATATAAAAATGCGTGCACGTCAAAATTTATATAAAGTGACGTCACTTATATTTAAAATTTCCAGAATGTCAACCTTAGAGTTCAAATTTTCCTAACACAGCTAATAATACGAAACCCATACGGAACTGCTCGATCTTTCAAAGCCGTCAACATGGTATAATAATCAGAAAAATGTAATCATCATTATATTGGGAATTTTAGAATTATATTGATTAAATAACCAAAAACATTTGTTATTATTAATAATATAAATTTTATAAAATAACTCTTTAAGTCTAATATTCCACAAAATAATAATTTTAATTAAATATATTAGACAATTGTACGCAACTGATACGGGAATACTTCAAATTTTTTGACAGTTCAGCGTGTGGCAAAATTGTTTAAAGTGTTGCCACTTTTTTAGAGTAATAATTTTGTTTATATTTTGATTTCTTACACAATTTGATCATAATATATTATATATTAATAAATTGTATTTATAAATTCATATTAAATTTAGATTAATAGCTTTAAAAACTAATTATTGTTGCGTACTGTGATTGTTCTATGCCAAAACAACTAAATAGTCTGTAGAAAGCTGATAAGCTTTCATTTAAGATAGATTATTTTGAACAAGAAATAATGGCGGGACGTTTTTACTATTAATCATCGAGTAGAACGTTATTCTTGAAGATTTTTTTATTAACATTGCTTCTACCACTGCAACTACGTTGATAACAAGAAACCATTATTATGCACTATCACAATATATTATTACAGTTTCTATAAAAGTATTATAAAACTAAAAATATTCGAAAAACAACAAACGTAAATAACCATATACGATCTGTCAAAAGTGTCAAAACAATATGGCCGAAGTGAGGTCGTTTTTAGTCACGTGATGCCCTCTCCATAGATTCTAACTCGATGCTATTAATGCTCTAAATAGAAGTAAGCTGTGGTATTCTGACGTCGAAAATCTTGAATGACGTGCACGCATTTTTATATGAGAAATACTCATCGAGCAAAAAGACAAAAGAGGGAATGTAAAGGTAGTGGGGGCAAAAATATTGTTAGACAGGAAGTGCCATCTAGAGAGGCCAAATTAAACAAGGAAAGAGAGTCTTTCCTTGTTTAAGAAATTAAATTTAGTTGGGTTATGTTATTATGTGTCCCAACTGTCACATGAAATCTTATTTATATTGAAGTTTTTTAACAATTGTTTCACATTTTAGACTGTTATCGTTAATATTTAATTAAAATTTTTTCGTCTAAGACACATTCTGAAAACTATTTTATAGCTACTGTTAATAAGTGTCGGAAAATTTAAATTTGGCGCATTCGCATTTCCGGATATGTCCGCCATCAGAGGCCACTTTTTTGGTCGCCTTTTCATAACGATTAGATTCCCTCTTTTGTCTTTTTGCTCGATGGAAATACTATATATGGATATGACACTAAACTCGATGGAATATGAGTTTATGAGTATGAGACAGATATGTCAACGTCACTTATTTAAGTACCAAATAATCAAATTTTTTTCTATGTCAATCTCAATCATTGATAAAAATAATTACTGGACAAAATCTAATTATTGGGGTTCCCATAAAACATTATTTTTTATTAGAAAATCATTGCAGAATTTACAGAAATGTCTAATGTTGTAGATAGTTTAACAGAAATGGGGTTCAGTAGGCAACGAGCGTAAGTAATCACCTGCATTTAGCTCATAACCTATAAGTAAAATTTACATTATAAACTTACAGAGAATTAGCAGTAAGTCAAACTGGTAGCAATGATCTTCAACAAGTAATGGAATGGCTATTGTCTCACGAAGAGGATGAAGCCATGCCAGTAATTGCAGATCCTCCAAAAGCACCAGAAGCTGCTTCAGAAATTGCTAGTGAAAATGATAATAATACTCAATCCAATTCCGACACTGCTGTTTCTGAGGAAGGTGAAGCTGTAGCTAAATCAATTAAATGTGATGAATGTGGCAAATTGTTTAAAACTAACGAAGAAGTTGAATTTCATGCTACTAAATCAGGTAATCTTTTATACATACAGTAATTTGACACCCTAGCTAGATTATGAGATATATTTCTGATACTGGATCGCATTACCATGCAAACATCAGGTTTATTAACTTTTTACTATGCATATAACTCAATTTTTCCTTTTGTCATATATCCAGAGAAACATAGCTTTCACAAAAATTTATTTGCTTCTTTAGGATATGCTAAAATAAGTTTTAAATGATTTCTTCAGTAAATACAATGAAATTAATAAGTGAGAACATTATAAAACAATCAATAAAAACTTAAATCATGAGGTTATTCCATACAATTTTCAACACTGTCACAGTGTGCAGGCATTTATCAATAGAAAAACTAGTTATCAACTAACACACTTGCAAAATAAGAAACACAGATGAGTTTCTTTCTGACATAGATTGAATTTTAAATAAACTATTTTACCATGTATTTTTTCAACTTAAATAAATTAAAACACTATGTTTGATAGACTAAGAATTTTAATTTTAATGTGTTGAGAAAGAATGTGGCAGAATAAGGCGATGGATAGGGATGACTGGAGAGAAATTCTTGAGGAGGCTAGGACCTATGCAGGGTTGTAAAGCCAGAATGATATTGATGATGTGAAAGAATGTTCTTTTGTCTTAATTTATTTTAGCTTATCCTTAAGAAGCAAATAAAATTTTGCGAAAGCTAGGGGTTTAACAAAGGGTTTCTCTTAAAGATGTACCAGATTTCAAGATGTAAGTACCACCAATCAAGACTGATCTGGCCAATTGGCAGGAACTACTGTTCCTGTCAGGTCAGGTTCATGCATGATCTGACCAAAATTTGGAAAATTTTAAAATCCTTAAAGAATTTGAAAAAACTCCCACCCTAGAACTGGATGGGAAATTCTCCTATTTACTGTAATTGAAGCAATAGAATGAATTGAAAGCTCTGCATTGTTATTGCCAGCTTTATAAATATTTTGTTATATCTATAGATCTGCAGAATTTGCATATATAATGAAATTTTGTAATTTAGAAGCTTAAGTATAATATTTCATTACATCTAAAATTTAAACAGCTAGCGGTAGAAATTCCTGTTCTGGCCAGATTGACTAGGTACCTGATCCGGTACATCCCTAATTTCTCTTATCCTGCCCTTTAAACTAATAACTACAACCTCAAAAAAGTATTGGATTTTTTTAAAACGGCCTCTGGTTGCTATTAAGATAGTAAATAGTTATATAATTCAATACCATGATTAAATTTTGTGGATTATACCATCTAAAAAGTGATAATACACAAAGGATATGAACTGGATATCATTCCTTTTTTCCCTGGAGAAGAATAAAAGGTAATTTATCTCGTCTATTGTTATGTAAAACATCATGGATTTGACCTGATATCCAAAACATTTTAGATGCACTGAAAATCATTGGAAAATTTTGGAATGAAATTTCACAAAAAATGTTAAATGGTGTCAGGAAAAAACTGTGTGCTTTTTTTTTCATCAGTGATACTAAGGTGGAATTGACGCCAGAGCCTGATGAAATTAGTAATGCAATTATTAAAGAAGCAGTTAATATCGCCATGCAATTAAATGTAGAAGCTGATAGTGATGACGTTCAAGAACTGTTTTTGTTGGATTCCCACAATCAGGAGCTGATAATTGATGAACTCATAGAAATGCATGAGTATGAGCAAGATATACAAAATATACATCTACAAATATAAAGAAAAAAAATATTAGCTTGCTATGCTCATCAAAAGAACTTTGATGGATGATTTTATATTTGTATATCCTAAGCTTTTAATAAACATTTTTTTGTGTAAATTTCTGTTTTTAGCTTCCGGTCCCAATTAAAAATAATTTGTATACATACCTATACGAACTATACCCTGCCTTACATGAATTCCGGTTATCACATAATTATATTTAGGGTATTACTGTAGTTCAAAATTTCAATAAAAACAGTCACGTCTTGTGTTAAAATATATGGAAAAAATATTTTTTAATGGTTTAAACTATATTAGTTTTGTATTAATAATCAGTCATGAACTTTTTATTTTTTAGTAAAGTCAAAACTATATTAGAAGACCCATATGTAATTAAGCAATGATCAGTGAGCCTCAAACAGTTGTTGTTTTAATATTTAATTCCAATCACTTGAAAAGTGAATTATTTAATTTCCTATATTTTATGTTAAGTAATTTTGGATTTTGTTCTATTAAAGGCAAAGGAAATGAATATAATATTTATATATAATTTATTACACACAATAAAATTTATTTTATTAATGACATTTTAAATATATAGTAATCATTCAGTTTACTATACTATACTATGCTAACTACTAATTACTAATCAAGATTACTAAATAAACTAAACATTAAATAAATTAAATAATACTAAATAAACTTAAACATAATTTAATCACTTTTATTTATTAATATTTATAGTGATGTTTGCATTTGCAAATTGGTGTTAAGTGAATAATAATTTTTATATAATAATAATAGTTTTAAATAACATTTTTGGGGATTGTACATTTACCTACTATGTAATTCCTACTGGTTGAGTTTACCGAAAGGACAAGCTGAATATAGCCGCAAATGCCAAAAATATTTCGGTTTGGCAGTGTTGGCATGTTTTTGTAATGTGTAAGTTGTATGCTTCAAATATAAAGAGATAAAGCTTTTAAAAAGTACATTTTGATTATACTATTTTATGAGTTCTGCAATTTTTAATTTATATCAAGCAATAACGAGTAGATATTTGTCTCTTTCGAGATTAATTGCAAACATCTTTTGTAATCTGGCAACTGCTGATTTGATGATTGCCAAATCTATCTCCTAATTTATTAAAGGGTAATTGCTAAAAAAATTTCTAATAATTAACTGCAATTAATCTCCAAAGAAATAAATATTTACTCATTGTTGTTTTATATAAAGCAAAAATGGCAGAATTCATAACATAATATAAACAATATGTACTTTTTTAACTCTTTATCTTTTTATATTTGAAGTATACAGCATCTACATTATAAAAATATGCCAACACTGCTATACCGAAATTTTTTGTTCCATGTTTGACATTTACGGCTTTAATCAGCTTGTACTTTCGGTAAACTCAACCATCCTACTTAAGATAATAATATCAGATCATTTAATTATTAACCATTGACAAAAGGTAATATATGATGGCAAGTATGAATTTGATGGTAATATGATCTTCACAGATATCGCTCCTGTAGTACATTATTTCTTTGTGGATAACAGTTTTTAGACAACATGAATTATTTTTCTAACACCAATATGTTCTTGTAAAGGCATAAATTTGATTAATTGGTAAACCTACATTACATGTCACAAGAAATTAAACAAAAATCATTAAAACATGATAAATTCACTGTATATAGGTAAATATCATAATTATATTATATTCACTACTATTACAATAAAATAATAAAATGAAAACATGTTCAGCAGTGCTTATTGACACTACAGAGCAGTAAAATGTTATACATAAATATGTTGTAAAAGATATCTTCGCTTACTTGGTCCACTAGTAATAAAGTTATCAGATTGAAATATCAAAACTGTCTTTATTTTTGGTTTTGAATTAGTCTATGCTAATCAAGAAAAAAACATTGCCATACATTCTAGAAAATCATTTTTGTCGGAATATGGTTGGCTAGAACATGAGTTGGAGGACATATATCTAAAAATAAGTTAATGTGATAATAGAATATCTTCTGTTTTCATAAAACTGTTATTGTTATATCAATGTTTCTTTCACAGGTCATCAAAGTTTTTCTGAATCTACTGAAGAAAAACGGCCGCTAACAGATGAAGAGAAAAGAGAACAGCTTGCTAAAATAGAAGCAAAACTTAAGCAGAGAAGATTAGAGAGGGAAGCTAAAGAAAAAGAAGAGGCCTTACTCAGGGAGAAAAATAGAATAAAATCTGGAAAGGATTTGCTAGAAGCCAAGAGACGACATGAAGAAGTGGAAATGAAAAAGATTATTGATCAAAGGAAAAGAGAAAAAGAGGAAGAAAGATTAGCTAAGCAGAGAATTAGGGAACAGATTGAACAGGTATTTTTATTTTCTTTTTATTGGTTATTAATTTAATTTATTAATTATTTAGTAATCTAAATAAAGGATTGAAAATTGCTGTTCCAGTAGTTTTGGTTAAAAAATGGTTTTCCAAGTAAAGTATTTTTATATGTTTCATAACTATTTAGAAAATTTCTGGGTACACCATACTCTTTTTTATTTAAAGACAATCTGTACAATTTTACAAGTATAATTATATTACATGGTTACAAAAAAGAGATTTTTTACAAAATAGTACTAAAATTAAATCTTCAGTACATTGATAGCTTTTAAATAGTCGATTAAGTTCTTTGAATTGTTATTTTGACCTAGCACAACTTATAAATTTCAATCTATGTTATAAAGAGCTTGTTGATGTGTGAATTTGTCATATTCAAAGCTATGTTTTAGTGTTAAGGTTGTATTGCATTGCTCAGATATTAGTGGGTTACTTTCTGAAAGTAGGTAAGAGCGTGTGAGTCTAGTATGGCCTAATTGTAATTGGTTAACGACACTCTGATCATAGCAATTTTTTTAAAAGGTTTAGAGCCTATAATGGTGTCTTTAATTTGTCGTAGTTAAGACATTGATCTTTGTTATTCGTTATGCCAGACTTCAAAGATTTTTGTCTTAATAGAAGGTTTTAAATCTTCTAAACCGCACTTTAATATTATTTTCGAATCCGCACTAGACACTTAAGTCTGCTTCTTCATTTCTGGGAATACCCACATGGGAAGGAATTCATGTCAACTGTTCTACCTTTTTCTTGACATATATGTAAAGCTCTGATGTAATCATTTGTTCAATTGGGCGTTTAGGATATACTCATTGAATTGAAGTAATCAAACTCAGAGAATCAGAAAGAATCACCACTTCAACGATATTGGTATCATTAATAAATTGAATTGTTCGATAAAGAGTGAATCATTCAGATGTGTATATGTAAATTGATCACAAAAATGGTACCAACTCCATTGCTATATTTTGTAGCATCTGTAAATATTTTAGAGAAATTTTCATAAGATTGGAGTGCATTTGACAAAATAGTTTTTATTACTGAGGGATATATTTCCACTTATTGTATTTGCTCAAATATTATATTGTGGAATATTGATTGACCAAGGGCTATGAGGATCGGCGATGTTTGGATCGAATATATCGGTAAAATAAAAGTTTAATGTCTTAGAATATTTTCTAATTCTTTCATATGGTTTTCTTAGTTTATCATGAAAATTAAAGAGTTCGCTATATTTCTCTGTGAAGGTGTTACTGTAAACATGTTTTTCTGGATTACAGTATACCGAGTATGAATGGCGATTAATTCTGCAGTATATATTGTAAGTTTTTCATTTAATTTAAAAGATCTTTTAAGGTTATGTGAATCAAATATAGCGCAACCTACTTTTTTGTTGCTCTTTGATGCATCCATGAATATATATCGACATCTGGAAAGATACTTTTCTAAATCTTCCTTAAATATGTATTGTCTAATCCTTTGCTCAATTTAGGTATAAAAGCTAAAATGATTTGGTGATATTTGGTCTCAAAACGAGACGATAGTGCAAGAATGTAGGATGTGCAAAAGTAATACTATTTATTTATGTAAAAGGTGTAGAATTCATCTACACCCCGAATGTTTCGAAAATTTTCACCCTAAAATTTACATTTAATATGAAATATGTTCCTTTATTAAAAATTGTACTGTTTTCCTTGAAAATGAGAAAAAAAATCTTTTTGGTTGTAAATTAGTCTTAATTTATGTGTTTTTAATCCAATCTAGTAAATTAATTGTCAAATTTCTCTTTGTATATTGAGCGGCCGTTAATAGGTTAATACTATATAAAGAATAAACTTGCCTCAAATTTACTTTACTTAAAGATAGTTCAAACACTCTTGACCATGGAGCTGCGCGAAGGCGGAGTCAAATTCACCTAAAGACAGAAAGGTTCTATTGTAAGTGGAATTATACCGTGCATAGTACAATGCGTTTCGCATGGAAGTGGGGACTAAACCAAATTTCGTCTACTGCGCCGTGGTCAGGAGTGCTTGCACTATCTCTACCTCAAAACTATTTTAAAGTTAATAATAAAGTGTATTTAATAAATATATCCCCAAAAAATAGAACACACTACGCCTATGCACATATAAACGAATAAACTAAAATATATTTCTCTCATTCCCATTATTTCTAAGAACGTAAAGATATATAGACCAGCAAAATATTGATAAGTTTACCGATCTTTCAAACTATGCAATGAACTTGTCTCATTATACACTAGTGAATCGTACCAATTTATATTATTACAGGGGCAAATTATCTTACTTTTTTAATTATTTACATGAGCGAAGCATACACAATAAAAATGACCCCGGTAAGAATTTACTGCTGACATTTTACATGGTTGCCGCTACCGTTTAGTTCAATTTGTAGATTAGTCACCTTTAATTGAAAATTGTCCGACTATACATTTAATTTCACATTCCAGATCTGCTGTATATATTATGTATAGTACAATTCTTAGTATACTTCCTTGTGGTAACCCAATAATGATCGTTTTAGGGCCAAATGTTTCATCATTTATATTTATTGACACTGTTCTATCGGAATAGAGTAATCTGATACGTGAGGTCAAAACTTGAGAGATTTCCATTTTTTCCATTTTTCATAGAGAATATATTACATTATCATATGCTGATTCTATATCCACCAAAATTGCTGGAAGTAATTTCTTGTTAGTAAAAGCAATATTTATATATTTTACTAGGTTACCTATATTTTCAATGGTTGAACATCCTCTTCTGAAGCCAAACTGCAATTTAGGTAATTTTTTATTGTTTTCTAGCCAATGAACTAGTCTGACTTTGATTATTCCTTCTAAACTTTTTAAGACACAAGAAGCTAGAGAAATTGCTCTATGTGAATCTGGATCTTCCGCATCTCGATTTGGTTTTAGAAAAAAAATTGGGATTGCTGAGTATTCCTTCCAGCTTGTTGGAAATTCTGCCCGATTCCATGTTGTATTTATTATGTTGGTAGCTGTATCACTGTTAGTTTTGAGGCTTTGTTCTATTTCCCACAGTGATTCATCCGTGTTCAGTGAAATAATCGGCTGCATATTTGTTTTCACCTAACCTGAAGCAATTTTATTGAAGAATGTTTCTACCCACTCACGTATTTGGATCGTATTTTTTGGAGGATTAAGTTAATTTTTTATTTTATTTATATATTTCCATATATCTTTTATAGGTGTGTTTTTGATAGGATTTTTACAAAAATTTCGCCAAAGAATCTTTTTTGCTTTGTAATATTTTTTTGCGACTGCTACTGAATTTTTATATTTTAAATAGGTTAAATTGGACTGCCTTTTGTAAAGCAAAAAAGCTTCTTGTTGGCATTTAATAGCGTTTGCATATCTATAATTCCACCAAACTTTGCGAAATTCTGATTTGATCTCTGTTCTCTTCTGTGAGATTGCTAGTTTTGTAGCATAATTTAGTGACTCTATAAAACTTTTATATGATCTTTCGTTATTACTTTCATCCAATTATTCATCTACTACCTGAGAGAAAAAGGACCAGTCAGCTTTGTTTAAATTAACTTTTTTACACTTAAGGGATAATTGAGTAGTATTAAAATGTGTTTCAATTAGAACAACAAAGTGATTGGAAGTACCTAATGGTGTAATATCAATTTTCCAGTCACAATGTAAAGTTATATCTCTATAGAATATTGTAATATCTACAGCAGATTTATTATTACTTCCAAATCTATAGAAAATGTCACACTGAGAGTGCAGTACTGGTAAGATACGGCAATGCTTTTCTTATGGAGAATAAACGCGCAGGGTTGTCGGTTTTCTCCAGCTGTTGATTGCTCATTGTCTCACAGGACCGGCTTTAATAAAATGCATCTGCCGGCAGTACGAGTAAAATATTTTATATCATGTATACGTATACAGTAGAATAAAAAGGCATTGATGAGTTATTGACAACGAAAACTATGAATTTTGCATATAAAACGTCAACATGAGATATACAATTGAATCATATTCATAAGAATAACATTTGAACACCTCTTTACAAGAACAACATACAATAACTGTAGTTTTAATGTTTTTACATAAAATAGAAAAAACCTACCTAATTTCTAGGAAAGAATTTGGAAGCTTGGAAATGATATTATTTATAGATATTATATATAATATTCAAATTTCCAATTCTTTCATAGAAATTAGATTTTTTCTATTGTATGTAAAATATTAAAAATACAGTTATGTTGTTTCTATAAATAGGTCTTCATTTCTTTTGTAAAACTTCTGCTACAAATTACCATCATTAACATAATCACCTAAATATGGTCATAAACTTGTTTGTCATAATTAGTATTTGATAAACTCAAAGCTTTCCCTATTTCACCCCCTACCCATCCTTAGGGTGAAAGTGCTTTTGGAAAACGAAACTAGACTTCAAAATTTAGTCCGAGTTTCAACAGAGAGCATGGAGTCCCATAAGTTTAAATCCGGTGAATTATTTAACGGTTGCGCTAAACTCGTAGTGTTAAATGTGTTGTGTTTTTTACAAAATACGGAACAACTGTAAGTGCTACTGTAAGACGTACTTCGTTGATGACTGGTGTTAGCGAAAGAAGCATTTACAATTTCAAAAAAGAAAAAGAACAGAGTGGAACGTTGAAATCGCCAAAAAAACGTAAAAAACGAGTGTGTCAATCAAATTCTAGAATATTCACATATGACGAGGGTGTAAGAAGTATTCTACGGAGAATTGTTCATTGTCAATTTTTCATGAAAAATTTGCCGCCATTCTTAAAGCATATACATAACTTCATACAAGGTAATGATAATATACAGCCGTTGTCTCTTTCTACTGTATACAGACTTCTGAAAGATATTGAATTTGTTTATAAGAAACGTGGCCGAAGAAGCATCATGGTGGAGCGAGAGGATATTATTCATTGGCGCCATAATTATTTGAGAACTATACGACGTTTGCGAAAAGACCATTGCAATATCATATATTTATATATATATATATATATATATATATATATATATATATATATATATATATATATATATATATATATATATATATATATATATATATATATATATATATATATATATATATATATAGTGCGATACTACGATACAAAACAGTCGTGATGCTTTTCTCAAAGGTTTAAGTACTGGCCTAAAAGCACCTACTAAACGAGGTCCACGATATGTTTTATTGCATGCAGGTTTTTCAGGAGGTTTCCTTCCTGGCACACAGCGTGTTTTTCTGGCAAAGAAAAATGTTGGCGACTATCACGATGAAATGGATGCCGCATATTTTGAGTCGTGGTTTAAGGAGACATTAATATCAAATTTACCAAATAATGGTCGCAGGAATGTCATTGTAATGGACAATGCATCGTACCACTCCCGTAAAGAGAGATTCCCTAACAATTCCTGGAATAAAGCTGCAATCAAGGAATAGCTAGTGGAAAAAGACATTTTTTTCGAGGAGTGTTATTTGAAATCCGAGCTATTAGAAGCAGCGCGTGCTTTTAAAGATCAATACGATAAGTATCATCTTGATGAGTATGCTTCACAACATAATGTTTATATTTTAAGGCTTCCTCCATATCACTGCGAATTGAATCCTATAGAAATGATGTGGAACCAAGTTAAGCGATATGTAGGTACCCATAATACCACTTTTAAAAACGACGAGGTACGCCAGTTGATCGACGACGGTTTCGCACGCGTCATAGAGCCAAATTGGCGCAATTATGTCACTCATGTTGTTGAGAAAACGGAAACTGAGATGTGGACTGCGGACAACCTGCAAGATGACGTAGACCAATTGATAATACACGCGAACACAGGGGAGAGTAGCGAAAGCGAATCCGACATCTCGGATGTAGAGGACGAGTTTAGTATAATTAATTGAATATCTGTGAGTAACCTCGATTATTTTACACTGTATAACCAATAAAATGCATTTACCAGTCCAATCAGAGTATGGGCTTTTCGGATATTGGGCTGGGTGCACGGAAATCGAGTTCCCGGAGGTTCCACCCTGTATATTTATAGCTATCAAGAAATGTAATTTAAAATATATTTGTTAGTTTAATAAATTGTAAATATAATATAATGTTAAATAACTTACACTATAACCTTATACCTGCTCATCTGGGTCAGCTCATCTGCTAATAACACAAGGTTTCGCTGAAAACTACCAGGTTGCTATGCCAAGGAACTAGGTAAACTTATGTTGTGTGTAAAAAATGCGAGACTGCATTATGTTTTAACAAGGACAAAAACTGCACTTCAGATTTCCACAAAAAAAAATTCATAGTAGGTGTTAACATTTCGCAGTGATTCAAGTGCGCAACTTGTTTTTTTAATAACATCGCCGGGATTAAAAAATGTGCAAAGCTTTTTCGATATTCCCGTTCCTGATAATTTTTCACATATTTACAAAAGAAAAAGTTTTTCTTGGATATTGGGCTGGGTGCACGGAAATCGAGTTACCGGAGGTTCCACCCGGTATATTTATAGCTATCAAGAAACGTAATTTAAAATACATTTGTTAGTTTAATAAAGTATACAGTTTTATAATAAAATTCTCGCTAAAAACTTAAGGTCTTTTTATTCAAATTCATGCCTCTTATTTGGCTACTTGAAGGCAATTATTTTATAATAAATAACAGAGCCCGGCGTAGAGATCTGGGTACGGTTCTGTGACTACCACTTGGACCTGTTTGTATCGCCAAGCACAAGGCGATGAAATCCGCCAATTGTGCATTCCTATAATATTAGCCATACTGCACTCTCGGTGTGACATTTTCTATAGATATTAATGTTTCACTTCCTGTATTTAAATAATTTAATTTACACTCCTCTATAGCACCGAGAAGCCTTGAAAAGTTGTGATGATAGTAACACGTTAAATAAACAGATAAAAACTTGCGAATCAATATTAAACCTTATCAAAGATATTTGAACTTTTTCAAATGTAGAAATTAAAAATAGTACACTTATTAAAAAAACGCAAAATCCTATCAGACTATGAGTAATCTAAATATACTGCAATGGACTGCTAGATCAATTTTGTGTTATAAAGGTGACTTTGAAAAATAGATTTTCGATAATAAAATTAATGTAGTTTTGCTTTCGGAAACCTGATTAAATGAATCCACATTTTTTTATTAATAATTTTAATATATTTAGGCTCAACCGTAATGACGGTTATGGAGGAGTTGCAATCTTTTTAAGAAAATACTTTACCTTTTTTCCTAAGCCAAAATTTACTCCAATAAAGGCCGTGGAATGTGTATTGGTATCAGTATCAATAAATAAAAATATCCATCTATTCTCTATATACGACAAACCAAATCTGAACATTAGAGAAACAGATTGGGTTACCTTTTCTGATAGTCTGGAAAGGCCATTTTTGGTAGGAGGCGATTTCAGTTGTCACCATACTGCATGGGGAAATAGTTATTCAGGTATAGCGGGTTCAAGGCTTCTCAGTGCTATAGAGGAGTGCAACTTAAATTATTTAAATACAGGAAGCGAAACATTAATACCTAGATTTGAAGGTAATAATAAATCTGCTATAGATATTACAATACGTTCTAGGGATATATCTTCTTTAGGTTGGATTTTCTTCCTCTGATTTTTGCCATTATGAAAGTGGTCACTATTTATGTTTGGACCTTGGCAGCTTCTGACGTTCATGAGATCGGAAGAATGACTTATATTTATCAGGATGTAATATATCTTGTCAGGTTTCGATTTTAGAAGATTTCCGTATTCCTGTTCCTTTGTGTATCATTTATGAGGAAATCTTGTTCTTCCTACTATTTTTGGTTTTTGCAAAGTTTGTCAGTCTCAACCCATTATCGTTTTGACTCTTCATGTAAGCTCTCACGTCCTCTAGTTGGCTGGAAAAATTGCTCGTTGCCAATTTTTGGGTTAATCATCATCATCCAGCCTCAAGAGTCCACTGCTGAACATAGGCCTCTTCCTCATGTTTCCAACCCCGTCTATCTTGTGCCACTCTCATCCAGTTTTTATTGAGTCTTCTTAAATCGTCAGTCCATCTTGTAGGTGGTCGACCGACGCTTCTCTTGTCTTCCCTTGGCCTCCATTCCAATAACCTCTTTGTCCATCGCCCATCTGTCATTCTGGCTATGTGTCCTGCCCATCTCCATTTTAGTCTGGCTATCTTCTCGATGATGTCAGTCACTCCGGTTCTTCTCCTGATGTCTTCGTTGGTTATTCTGTCTCGCAGAGTTATTCCTAACATGGACCGCTCCATTCTTCTCTGCGTGACTCTCAGTTTGGTAGCTGCTGCTTTTGTTAAGGTAAGTGTTTCTGCTCCGTACGTCAAGACTTTTGGGTTAAGCTCTCCAGCAATTATTTTCACGTCATGACGTGGGCATCGATCATATTCTTTATCTAAGGTGTCGTAAAATTCATATTTTTCGTCGTCTTCCTTTTCTACCGTAGGTGCGTGTACACTAAATAAGTTTGAACAATTGCTGAAATTAAAAACGGTACATTTGCAATTTTTCAAAAGAGATTGAGTTGTAGAGGAACAATTGTGTAGCAGGTATAATTGGAATTTGAGGGAAAATTTACGGGTGAATTATATGCAGTAATTAAAGAAACTTATTGATTTGAAAATAATAGTAAAAGATATATTCTTACCTGTATTTACCTAGGTAATCGCTAAGGTACTGTGAAATTCGTACACAGTATATAGTTGTGGCTTTTATAGATTCAGAAATGTGGCAATTTCTAAACCTATTGCATTTATTTTTTTGGCTATTAATCAATCCTCCAATGGCATCAATAATCAAAAATGCCAGAAGGAACATCACAAGGTGTAAGCACTTAACAGCAATATCCTTGATTTTTTGCGACAGTAGGTTTTGGGGTATGTTATTTACATAATTTGTATTTAAGGTGGTGTATTGTCAAATTCTGTATCTAACTCACTCGGTTTTTCACTTAAATTTTTTGTTTTTATTAAATTATTACTTGTCTCAGTACAGTTTTTAAATCCATGCCGTTGATCATAGTTATGAAATATTCATTCTGTCAAGGTTTAAAAAGATAATTATAATACTCGTAATCTTTTTGAGAATGATTTCTGGAGTGGAAGTCGAAACGTCAAACACAAGGTAGTCAAAAATGTGATTTTCAATACAACCAATAATTGTGGCTTAATCCCATGTAAATATAATATTTAAATTCATTCTGTCATTTGTTATAGAATTAAAATAAGTACATAACATATAAGAAGCAATTTTTTCAAAATTACGAAAAAATCTTCCGGCATATTCCGGCTCTCATCGGCGAAAGGTGGTCGCTTCCACTTAAATTAAATTCCGTATAATAATTGCCTCCCTTTTCAAGAGATGGACCTTGCTATAATTAGGTGTCAGCAGTTTCCCCTTGTTCATGAAAGCGAGCCGAAACGTCAAAAAATAATTAATTTTGTAATTAATCGATTTCCAACAAACCATTTTTTCTTGATATCGATATTTACAGACAATAACCAAGGAGGTCTAAAAAAATAAATCTATTTGAACTTGAAATGTGTATATCAAATCACCAGACATAATTTTTATTTACTGAAACTTATTTCTAGGATAAACTAGCACGCAAAGCCAAATTCTCCAATCAACCAGAAGTTGTTACACCAGCAGCACCTGTTGTGACAGCTACCCCTGCCAAACCTCAAGTAAATTATTCAGAAGTCAAATTGCAAATACGATTACCTGATGGTTCCAGTCTGACACAGACGTTTGGGGCCAAGGAACCGCTTTCCGCAGTGAGAGTTTTTGTGGAAATGAAAAGAAACAATCCAGATGACCAGTTTATCCTAATGACGAGTTTCCCCAAAAAAGTATTTGACATTGAAGATTATGATAAACCTTTGGATTCTCTGGGTAAGTTAAATATCTGAGCATTTCTTGAATGTGTGTGATTGTGTCATAATTTATTAAATTAAACATATAAAGATTAAACCGTCATAGTTCTACTCTTATTTATTCGATAGTTACTAAAAATCATTTATTATAGAATCGTTTTATTGCCAACTTAATATTTAATAGGAACAAATAGATTATTTATTTTATATAATTAGACGTCGGAAGTGTCTTTCTTGTTGTACTCGTATCCGCGTCGATTTGTTATTTAACAAGTTGTTTTCAGTATTATCTTTCTTCTGATATCATCCAAATTTCAACTGGACTCATATTGTAACAACACTTAGGTGTCTACAAAGGTCTGTAATAAATATGCAACTGCAGTGACATATGCTGAGGATTTTGCTATACCAGTACGGAATGACACAGACTACGAAACTATACAATAAATTTATAGGTGCCGCAGGAAAATTGAACAATTGATGACTGCAAAAGATTTTTTTAACTGGCTACAATAAAAAATGATCGTTTTGGTACCGGAACGGTGATTGTTATGGTAAAAGGGCCTAGAAGAAGAGCTTTATTAACTTTTATAGTAAGTATTGTAGACATTGTGAGGTTAAGTCCATAAACACGTCCCTCATCCGGAAGAAAAGTGTCACAACTCAAATAACAACTTTTTTCTGGGGAGACAAAAAGTTTCAGGGGATTTTTAGATTTTAATTTAACTGCCATTTAAATCCTTTATGTTAAAACATCCTTTCTTCCACATCTTATTATTCAACCGTCTCATTCTTAATTCACTTCTTTTCTCTTATTATCACATAGTGTATTCTTTCTGCCCTTTTATAATGGCAGCTTTAAATACTACTAATCAATTTAATTCTATAGTCAATTCATAAAATAAAAACAAATGATACTAATAAAATAATAATAACTATTGTCTTCTTATAAAGAACGTCTTATCGTCTTATAAGGAACGATGTGGCGATACTCAACAACAATAATCTTCGTGTTAAACAGAACGAAAAAATCGCCAAGTACAGAGATCTGGAAATTCAAATACGAAGACAGTGGAGAATGGAAAGTACCCAGACAATACCTATTAGTCTCTCTACTACTGGAGTCATTCCAAAGAACTTCCTAGAAAACATAAAAAATCTAGGTCTGAATGAACATCTCTACAAGACCATGCAGAAACCTGTACTACTCTCAACGAACAGATGTGTACGAAAATTTTTGGGAGATACTCCAACATACCAAGTCACCTAGGGCTCGATAACACGGAAAGAGTCCCACCAGAGCTCAATCCTTTTGATACCGTAGGTATCTGGGATGTGTGAATTTTCCCCTTAGAGGGAGTGTGAGCTGTATGGCTAAACCTGGACCATTGTCTTCAATTTTAATAAACTAATTAAGTATATAAAATTATAAAATAAATATCAACAGATGGCTCCTTGACCTGGTTTACTTTTTTAAAAACCAACTGTCAATCTTGTCCCGAATGTCATTGTCATTGAAACAGTAACTTAGTATTTCGGGCATCTCAAAGGTAGTTGCCAAACTTCGGTACGAAAGTGCGGATGTAAAAATTCTACTTCAAATAGAGAGAATTTTTAAGAATGTTATCTTCAATGTAAACCCAACCACTGTTTGGTTTTGCGGTTAGTTACGCAAGTACTCCAAAAGTAAGTAATATAAACCTCATTTTTGCATTAAACAGTCAAAATTTTACCTTCACGTTTTTCTTAACTTAGTGGAACTACTTGCTTTTTAGATTCACTGAAGAGTCCGAAATCGTTCTGAACTTTATTACAATCGATTTGAATTTTTTAATTAAATATAACACAACAGAAGTTTTTACTTCGATGTTCGAGTTTAATCAGACCAATACTAACGTTTGGATGTGAATCATGGATTCTAATTAAAAAACTTCTTTCAGATGGTGTCATCTTAGGTCCCCTGAGAGGCGTCAGTGATAAGTTTTCTTATCAATTGTTTGCAGTGCTTCCGGTCCCTGGTCAATTCTTTCATTTCTCTCATAGTTTTTCCTCGTTTACTGCCTATTTCGAGTATTTATTGAGACCATGTTTATCTTGGTCTTTCTTTCTGCTTCTTGTTCTTGCTTCCTATGGTTGCTGGTTGCTGGTTATTCTCTACAGTATGTATTATGGGTTCCTGTTCTAATTTAGTTCTTATTTCATTATTTCCAATTCTATCAAATTTTGTTATTCCTGCTATTCTTCTGAGGTATTTCATCTCTGTTGCATTTTTCTAATTGTCGTTCTTAGGTTGTCTTATCTTATGGAATATAATCCAAACGACAATTACAAATATGGCAAAGGAAACATTAGGTGAAACCTCAAGCAAAAGAAACGAGGAATGGTTTGACCAAGATTGCCAACAAGTAATAAATAGCAAAAATATAGCTAGACAGAAATGTCTACAAAGGGATTCCCGATCGAATAGAAAGGGATATGAAGAACTCAGAAAAGATGCAAAGAAAATATGCAGAAGGAAAAAGAGAGAAATGTTGAATAGAAAAATACTACAAATTACAGATTATAATAACAGAAGAGAGACTAGAAAATTTTACAAGGAAACCAAGCAATGCACCCAAGGATACATGACAAGATCAATAGTTTGCAAGGACAAAAATGGGGCAATTATCAGCGAGAAAGAGGAAATAATGAAAAGGTGGAAGGAGCATTTTCAAGAGCTGTTAAACCCAGAAAAAGAACAAAACGAAGATGAAGAGATAATTCACCACACAGCAGAATAACTAGTTGAGCAACCAACATTGGAAGAAACAGGTGGAATAACTGCAGAACTAATAAAGAATGGTGGACATGCGCTATGGAGGCGTATCCATAAACTAATCGACCGCATATGGACACTAGAAGTCATCCCAGAAGATTGGAAAGTAGGAATCATACATCCTATGTACAAAGGGGGAGACAAACGACTCTGCAAAAATTATAGGGGCATAACAGTTTTAAATGTCATCTACAAGATATTATCAGGAATTATGTACAGCCGCCTGGAATCGTTTTCGGAGGAGATTATTGGTGAATACCAATGTGGCTTCAGACCAAAGAGGTCAACTACAGACCAAATACATATAGAGGTATACATGAAAAATGTGTTGAATATAACATACCTATTTACAACTTGTATATGGATTTCAAACAGGCGTTTGATGGAGTAGATCGACAAAAAATGTTAAAGCAACTATCTATGTTAGGGATACCCAATAAGTTGGTTAAACTTATACGAATGACTCTGGAGGGTTCCAAAGCTATGGTGAGAATAGATGGAGATATGACGCAGGCCTTTGATATTGAAAATGGAGTTAGACAAGGGGATGCCTTATCAACGACACTTTTTAATCTAACTTTAGAAGCTGTTGTTAGAAAACTGGATATAAACGGCTGTATTAATACAAGATCTATTCAAATATGCGCATATGCGGATGATGTTGCCATAATAAGCCGCAACAAAAGGGTATTAAGCGAAAAAGTTATAGAACTGAAACGAGAAGCTGCTACGTTTGATCTATATATAAATGAAAGCAAAACAAAATATATGGAGTGCACAAAATCGAATGAACATGAGAATCTGAAGGTAGACAACCATACCTACAAATATGCCACTTTTCCCTACCTAGGCTCAATAATAACTGACAACAACAACATCAGTCAAGAATTACAAGCACATATTCTTAGCGGTAATAAGTGCTTTTATGCATACAAAGACTTAATGAAAAGTAAGTTACTGAATCGTGAGTCTAAGCTGAGAATCTACAAAACAGTAATTAGACCAGTGATCACATGTGGATGTGAAACGTGGACCCTCTCAACCACTGATGAAAATCAACTGAGAATATTTGAGCGCATAATACTAAGGAAGATATTTGGACCAACCCAATGCAGCGATGGTTCGTGGAGAATTAAAATGACACGAGCTGGATGAACTAATGCAGAGCGCAGATATTGTCAGATTTGAAAAATCACAAAGACTAAACTGGCTTGGTCACCTAGAAAGAATGCCAGATAATCGAGCTGTAAAAGTAGTCCAGAGATGGAAGCCCCAAGGAAACAGAACAAGAGGAAGGCCCCGTAAAAGATGGATAGACGACTTAGAGAGGGATCTTAAAACAATGAACATCAGGCAGTGGCGAAGGAAAGTATCCGACAGGGCTGAATGGAAGAACATTGTTAAGCAGGCCAAGACTCACAAAGGGTTGTAGCGCCTAAACAAAAAAAGAGAGGTTCTGAACATCATAAAGAGGAGAAAATTGGATTACTTTGCCCATGTGATAAGAAACCCTAAATAATAATTACTACATGTAATTATTCAGGAAAAATAGAAGCGTTCTGGACAAAGTACATCCTGACTCAAGAACCTCCGCCAGTGTTGTGGGGTAAGCACCACGACACTTAGGGCCGCTGCAGACAAAGTAAAGATCATGCGACTGGTCGCCAATGTTCTTGAAGGACAAGACACTTAAAACAGAATAGTCATCATAATTATATGATCAGGTTTTGCTCTAAACACAACTATTTTTTTATAAATCTCATTTATGAGTACATAAATCTGCAATTACGAAGAAAATACCTTCTAGTTTTTTGGTAATACATAATTATTTAATATATTTTTTTCAACCCACTACAAATTTCGAATGAATTAAGTTAGAACTATGCGTATCTATTACTTAATAAAATGCTTTTTATTTACAGGAAATTTAGATATTTACAATTTTTATTGGGAATTAATCACAATTTCAGTTCAAAATACGTTTATTTTGACATTTTGATTTCCACTTCGGAAATGGAAATAAATAAAGAAAGACTTCCGAAATGGAAATCGAAATTGTAGAATTTAATTCCCAATAAAAATAGTAAATTATATTAAAATGCCACAAGAAAATATCTTCAGAATAAAAATTTAGATTTATACCAAATTTTTTTTTTCAGGATTGGCCCCCGCGGCAGTGCTCATGGTTAAGAAAAATTGAAGTGTCTAGTCTACATTTTAATAAGGTGTTCTGTTCTTATAAATTATTTCAATTATACACTACCGTTTCTCATCTTCACGGATCAAAATAAATTTGCTACTTTACAATTAAGACGATTAATTTTAAATTGGTATTATAATAATGTTATTCTTTCAGAAAAAATAAAATAGTTTGTATTATATTATTTAATTTTAATTATGCCCTTTGTATACTTTATTCCTTTTCTACATCCGTGATAGTGGTGATAGTAAAATATTTGGTATACATATAACTTTGATTGAGTGTTAGTTGTGTAATAAACGCTGTCACCGATGTGACATCCACGTCTATAATGTTAAGGGATACTTAACTCTGCGAGCGGAGGAAAGGCTTACTGGTCCAACTAGTCCGAACGGACGTGATTCCGCCCTCGCGGCTTTACTAGAGTTTAGGAAAAATTTGGATAAGAGGATGAAGGACATTCAGGTGTAAGCCCTGTAAAGAGTTAGAGGTTATTGGCTTACGTTAGAAGCCTGAGAGATGTACAAATCGAAAAGTGTGTTCTCTTCTAGTCTCTACCTGAAACGGGCCGGGAAAGAACAAAAGCCAAATTTCAAACTTACTATATATTAATAAATCGTAAATCTACAACTAAGACAACAAGATATACGAGATAGCTAATTATTGTTTTATCAATTTTTACGAAAGGAGACGAGAAGAGACTTTACTAAGGAGTATAAAAGGTGGACAATCTACTATTATTTGTATTCCCCCATTGGTTAGTAATTATGTTTAGTTACCTTAGCGTATTTAGGACCTAGCTAAAGAATACGCCTTGTAGTCCGAACTGGAACTCAGGAACAGTCTGAATGAACTCTGGGAGTACTGTACGCTATCACGATTTTAAGAGAGACGAAAATTCGGTACTTATACTCTCTACCGTTCCCGTCGGATACAATGCCGCGCTAACTGAGCTGAACACACTGGGCCGGCTGACCGACTAGCACTCCCCTAGATCGTCGAGCACTCACTGGCTAGCTCGCCCGAACACTACTGCCTCGTTGACCAATTTTCTTCGTTTTTATGTTCCGCGAACGCGTACCCTCAATTACTCTGTCACAGTACCGAAGTAAGACTTACCGTCTTACCGATTTCCCCTTGAGTTTTTGCTGATCGTGCCATCTGCTCCACGAGTTAAAATGGATCATGCGATGGTGTGCCCTGCTAACTCAGCTCAATTTTTATCGCTGGTGTGTCGCTTTGTTGTATTATTTTCCAACGAAGGTCTAAGGTGTCGTAATTTTTAAACATTCGGAGCCGACCTGATATCGAAACTTGTGTAATACACGTTAAACTAGGTCGAATTTTCATTCTTTGTTTAATTTGAAATGTATACGTTAAACTATTTCGAATTTTTTTATTCTTTATTCAATTTGGAGTATATAATAATTATTTAATTAATTATAATTATTCTTTTCTAGGCTAACTACCCCTTATTTTGTTTCTCTTATTTTCTTGCTATGTTGACTTGTTACATACCGGGCTAACTGATTAACGATTGCGCTTGGGGGTGGGGTTGTTTCCCTTGGGTATGTGGCTGATACATTACAGTTGTTTTAACTATTTATGAAATAGAAGTTTATATTGAAGTCACTAGAATATAATACAAACAAAACTAAAACCATTGATTAAAAACTAGACATAGATAGCTCATGTCGTGGTAACTAAAAGACGTATCGACAATTAGATGGCATTACCCGAAAAATTTATCGAGATTTCTCAGTCTGTGTATGACTTGCGAGTAGTTAACAGTAGTGTCACAGCCGATATTACCCTATAGGTGTATTATGTACCAAAAGTTGCTTATTGTGCTGTTGTGACAAGTTAAAGCTAAATTTCATAAAAAAATACTCACATTTTAGATAAAATTGCCTTCTTAACGCATAAGTGTGTTTACGCGGAATGTTTTGAAAGAAAGGACAGAACAAATAAACTTTCTTTAAATTTCCCCTGAAAGACATAGAGCGAACATGGCAAAAAACTACGGGAACATTGATATGGTATTGATGGATGTCAGTGACTTGAAATAGAGGGTAATTTGTGAGCAACATTTATTAATAATGTAATGGGTAATGTATTTTATATAAAATCAGTTGATAATGAATAATTTATATATTTTTTATACAAAGAATTTTTTTTAAATATGAATCCGTTGTTAATATCCCTCCTGTATTTGATTTACTTTTTGATTTGCTTTTCCTCTCTGAGACGCATTAACTCCGGAAGAGATTCAAGGTTAATTTTCACAATTTGAAGTCGTAAGGAATTTATGTGAGAAGCGTGGAGGGAGGTATTTTGTGGCTAGTTTGGAAAGACCGGCCGGCGAGGGGACAGTTGAGTTAAGGGAGTTGGTGAAGCGAGAGATGTCAGAGTAGAAAGATGTTTCGGTAATTAGGAATCGCGAGTCGATTCAATTTTTTTTGTGTTATGTCCTAAGACCGGTTAAGGTGATAGTACTCTTTGCAATATGGCAGTTTAAAACAGAGTAATCACCATACGATTTGTGCAATACACCGGCACTGATGAAATTTGGAAAATTATTATATAGGATGTCCCCGTCGTCAACTTGCTTCCTCCACCGAACCTAATTCTACATATTTTCATTGTTCGTTCCTGAGCATGGAAATTGTTGTTTTGTCCCTGTTGGAGAATATGTCCAGATAGATGTTCCATAGATGTTAACAAGAACTTACTTATTAAAAAGTCTAAGAAATAATTCAGTCAGATTCATTCTACAAGATTCAGTCTATTCATTCTACAAGATTCAGTCGACAAGAGAATATGAATAAAGTTTACCTGGACCAAACCATGCGTATAGCCAATCTCTATTCGGATCGATATGTCCCTTGGTGTAAAGAAGCGGGAATTGAACCAGTTAAGGAGCATACTTACCGTAAGATATCTGTACCGAGTATAATATTGGATTCAAGTTGCCAAAATCAGACACTTTCAAGACATGCGACGAAATTAATATCCAAATAGAGTTAGCAAAATCACAAAAAAAATATTATAGCGAATTAACAACAAGACTTAACTTGCACAAGTGTAAGGCTCAGGCAATGCAACAATTACTGAAGAGCGAAACAGCCCGGTCCAAAATTGATAAGAAGACATGTGTTATATCATTTGACTTGCAGCAAGCGTTACCGATTCCCAAATTAACCACTGGTCCTGCATTTTATTGCAGGAAAATATGGATGTATAATCTAGGAATCCATGATTGTACGGAAGACGCTGGTCATATGTTTGGACGGAAAACGTTGCAAAAAGAGGAAATGGTGAAATTGGATCTCACGGATAATTGTTTCGGGCAAAACGAAAACTGGCTTTTAATGTCTTTATGGTTCCAGCTAGCGAAGGAACAAAAAGTTTAAGTATATTACACACCATTTTTTAGTCAGCGGACATACTCACCTTCCCTCTGACAGGAATTTTACTCGTATAGAAAAACGATATAGAAAGTATGCTCCGCTTGTGTACTCTCCTGAGGAGTGGCATAAAATTATAAAAGAATCTAATAAAAAGAAGCCCTTCAACTTAACTGTTATGAAGCAGGAAGATTTCCTCAATGTACAACCACTTTTAGAGAACATTAAAAAGAGTACTCGTACTGATAACAAGCAATCTTTAAATTTTTCCAATGTTTTTTACTTTTTATTCAAGAGTGATAACAGAAAAGCATTTTACGTTAAGCATTCTGTGAATGGTACCTACAACCCCGTTACTGTTGTCAAGAAGAGACGTCCAAATGTGCTTTCTTTATCTGATTTACAACAGAAGTATTTTGAGCCCATTCGGATTGCAAAAAAGAAACTGGAAAATGTGAGATCATTACCCTACATACCTTCAGTGTATCATCCTTTCTACAATAGTTTACGAGAGGAGTTCAGCCCTGATGTTGCTGATGAGCTCTCCGAGCTGGTTGTTTAAATAAGATTTTGAGTATTTATTATTAATATAATAATGTAACAAGCCACTTTTTTTTAATAAGGACTGTTTTCCCCAAGTTTGGAGTAGGTAATTTTATTAATATTCTTGTAACCATAGTTCCATAGGGCATGATGCATCGACATATCTAAACTAAAACAAAAAAAGTTGTTACTGGATTATATATATTATTTTTAACATTCAAAGTCAAATATCTCACTTTTACCATTTTGAGGCTTGTCATTATTTCACATTAACCCCTTCAATTTTTTTATTAATACTCCCGACTTCTTTAAGAGGGTGGATAAGTCAAATATTATTACTGACAAAGTTGTAGAAATAAATTACAGACTTACTAAACACTACATTTTTATGGTCATCATCAGGTCACCATAATAAAAAATGGTGCAGATTCTTAATTACAACAAATTCTCTCTCTCTCTCTCTCTCTCTCTCTCTCTCTCTATATATATATATATATATATATATATATATATATATATATATATATATATATATATATATATATATATATATATATATATCAATCGGTTTTAAAACCTCTTGCGACGTTGTCCGATGCCTAATTTCCATGACACTCTATCATCCCATTGGCTCTCTCTAAGATCTCTTGCGCTCATCGCCTTCGTTACTCCCTCTCTCCAAGATTTCTTGGGTCTTCCCCTCTTTCTGCGGTTTGGTGGTATCCATTGCATAATTATTTTTGGGAGTCTTGAGTTATCCATCCTCTGGACGTGTCCGTACCATATCAGCTGTTTTCTTTCTATGTCTATTGTTAGACAGCCGTCAACCCCCATTCGCTGTCTTATCTTATCATTACGTATTCTCTCTCTGCGTGACACTCTCTTTTTCTCTCTATTTCTCCCTAAAAATCCAATCAGCTCTTAATGTAGTGAATTAATTAATCTACAATTTGTGTAGGATCTTGTGTGTGACGCGTTTTTCTATATGTTTCTATGTAAATTGTAATTTTGTATTTCTGTCTTTTAATAATTTCATTTTGTCATTGACGAACTCACAAGTCTACAAATCAAACACAACATAAGATAGCTTCTAGACTTCTCCTCGAGACACATCCCTTTATAGGTCGATGGATGTATAATAAGCTGGACAGGGACAGTGAACACCCATATTTATACAAAACTTAGCATAAATGAACGTTCCATACACGCCATCTTAACAACAAACCTTGAACCAGAATCATTTTAAAATTGTGCCTTACCGGTGACCTCAGTGATGACCAAAAAACTGTACTGGTCGAAACGACGAATATGAGATTGTCACCAATATTTGAAAACTTAATAAAGTGTTTCGTCGAACAGAATATAAAGCGAAAAATAAAATTGAAGCTATTATACCTTCGTCAGATATATAAAGTTGTTAAATATTGTATTTAAATGAGATTAAACTACAATAGACTACAAGTCCATGGAACATTTTTAATGGATCATTTGAAGCATTATAAATCACGTATAAATCAATGCTACAATATGTAATAACAACTTTAGAAACTATGCCGCCAATTTTTATTGGTACACAAAGCATGGAGGTTCAAATTAATAGTTGCGCCTTGATTTCTCACCCCTTTCCCAGCCAAAATGGCGTTACAAAAAAATTATTCTATATACCGATTCGAAACTTTGTGTATGAATGCCGTACTGTGTCAAATTACCGAAAATGGGGAAAAATTTGTCCGAAAATAAAAAATTTTCCCTGCTCCTGGCACAAATATTTTGGTACGGCATTAGGTCCCAGGTCATTATTTTTCTAGTACCTACCTAAGTTATAAATGCCATACAAAAATGTTTGGCCAAAAAAAACTTATCTCCTTGAGTGGTAAGTTTATCTTACCTGTGACTCACATGTACCGATAAGAATTGACGGCATAGTTTCTAAAGTTGTTATTACATATTGTAGTATTGTTTTATATGTGATTCATGCTGGGTCAAATGACCCATTAAAAATCTCCCATACGCTTGTAGACTACGATAAACTGTAATGGAACCTCGAAATTGAAACATCAAAAACAAATAAAAAAAAAAATATCCTCATTACAACCAATTGTGGTTTAATCCCATATAAATAGTAACTTTAACATGCCACAAGAAAACAGTTTCAGGGTTTCAGTTATGTAAACTTGTGAATCTATTTTAATTTTGTGTTTATTAGTAGTGTAATATTTTGTAATATATTTATCCTCTTTGATCTATTATTTCAGATCAAATTTTATTCAAACGCTACCTAATCCTGAATGACATTGTGACACTGTGAAAGCCGTCAAATATCAATATCAATCAATAAACTTTAATTTTCTAGATCATAATAGTTATAAAAATCATAATAGAAGAATACAATTAATTTTGTCGAGTTCGTTAGATCAATTATCAGTTTTTCATACATCCACTTGTATTTATATATAGATACATAATATTTATGTTTTTCAACAGTTTTAATCCCATGAGGAAATATTGACCAAACTGCAACCTTACATCTTTGGCCGTACCATAATATATGCAACAAGCATTCAGCTACCGCTATTTGGTAGCATACTTTAAAGGGGAAATTTAAGCTTGAGCTTACCCTGTAGTTTCATGACTAACTTATTGTATAATGTATCTACCTAACAAAAGAGGTCAGCTTAGTTAAGTTTTTTCCATAGTTGATTCTAATTTGGTATAATAATTAAGTTTTGTAAATATTTATTTTAATACATAATTTATAAATAGCTTATGCGTGATAAATTTGCACTTGCAGTTAGTTTTATTTTTTAGTGGTACGAGTACGAGATAAACCAACATTGATAATTTTAAAGGGTAAGTCATAATTTTAAATTATATTTTAAGATTTGTAGAAGAAAATTCTATAAGATACATGTGAAAATATAATTTATTAAAATAAATGAAGCAACTTATCAGGTATTGTCTGTAAATATCAGTTGATCAACAACCGCTACATTTTATTTTTAAAGATTAAAAGACTTGAATTTGCTTTTGTTTTTACGTTTACGTTGCGTTTTATTTGATTTATTAGGTTATGTAAACCATTTCTGTCGATTTTTAAGTATCTATATATCTATAAAAACAACCTGAATTTATTTTCTACAGATACAATAACAACAATTGTCCCATTAGTTAATTTTATGACATAAACGGACTTTGCTATGAAATGGTTTTCTTTAAAAAAATCACATTAAAGTCTTAAAACGTAATACTTGAGTTTCTTTTTGTGTAAGGAGGAACGCTATTAAATTTAAAGTCAATGGGTCTTTTTTTCTTCCCATATTCTTACGCATTTTCTTTTTCTTGAACGAAAAGTTGTGAATCTTTATACATAGTTGTCCTCTTTGTATAAGTACCTAAGAACCCCAGAAATAAACTGTTGAATTTGGAATTAATGGATATTCTTTTTCTTGTTATATTCTTATGCTTTTTCTTTTTCTTGTACAAAAAATTCCTAGAGCCTTGAAATTTGGTACATATGTTCCTCTTAGTTCAAGAAAGAAGTCATATACATCTTCTTCGCTATAAGCCATTCTGTTTGTTCATTGACGGACCAGAGTATATATCTATTTTTTTTATGTACTATGTTGATGGACTAATACGACTAATACCTCTATAGAATGTTGTCCCTGCATCTTTTACGCGTTCAGTTGATACTTCTACCGTTGGATGATTCAGTGGCGCACCCAGAATTTGTCATAGGGTGGGTTTTGAAATTTTTTTATGCTACCTCCATTTTGAGTCCCGAAAATTTGGGTTTTAGTTTAATTTAAAGTTCTAAAGATAGCAGTGCCAAAGATTCAGGTATCTATTATCCTGCCTACCAACTAAAACCACCCTCTCTTACTTGTGCGCATTTGACTGTCGCACGTACCGTACTCCGAAAGTGGGGTGGCCGCTCTAAGGCTGACGACATTTTTGGAACACTGCCTTCTCTTATCTAGATCTTATCTATTGTTCTGAAGCTATTTTCTTGTGGCATTTTAAAGTAATTACTATTTTAATGGAATATGCCACAATTGAACGTTAAAATAAGTTTATTGACGTTTGACATTAATCCAACTTATAAATACAATATATTTTGGAGACGCCTATCGCTGTATTCCCGTTCTCCTCCGCCAATCTTGCCGGTCCAAGGCATGCCTCCTCAAAACCTCTCGATTTCATCGCTCTTTTAATTCCTTCCTTCCATGATCTTTGACTTCCATTTGTGAAGTTTTTGGGGCCAACGTTCGTCAGGCATTCTCAATAGGTGTCCAAACCATTTTAAACCTATTCTTTCTATTCTGTCAATGACCGTTTCTGTAGCATTCATGTTATTTCTTATAGATTCGTTGGTCTTCCTTTCCTGCCTTGATGTTCTAGCACTTTTTCTCAAATAATCCATTTCAACTGCCAACAATCTTCTCTTCGGGTCTGCATTAATTGTCCATACTCCAGAGCCATAACAAAGAACTGATTCAACCATGGTTTGCCCTATTCTTTTTTTGTTCCTTTTGGAAATGTTGCGATCCCACCATAAGGAGTTCAGACATCCTACAATTTTTCGTCCCTGATTAATTCGGTGTTTAATTTCGGTTTCGTCCAAGCTGTTCTTAGCAATGAGTGCACCTAAATATTTAAATTTTTCCACTTGTTTGATTTCCACGTCCTCGTCGATCAACACTTCAAACCTTGCATCTGAATTGATAACTAAATATTCTGTTTTCTTCATGCTGACTTGTAACCCCCATTTTACATATTCTCTGTATAGACGCTTTATCATATATTCTAGATCAAAAGAATCTTGAACTAGGACGACTTGGTTATCCGCAAAGTTCAGGGAGAACAGTACGTAATGGAACACACTTTTATTGTAACTTCTCTATGGATGTTTGGTTTCATATTGTTCTTTTTAGATGAACTGATGATGCTTTCTGAGCAGAAAGCGAAACGTCTTCAATAAATAGATGAAGTAGCCACCTTCTTTGTCTTTTATTTCTCCACTTTGACCGAAAAACCCACCACTCTTCGAGTGTACCTTAGTTTATTTTGGATTGACGGTCGTATTCCTTTTCTCGATATATATATATATATATATATATATATATATATATATATATATATATATATATATATATATATATATATAACAAATGTGAAGAATACGTGGCAAACACACAAATTTTAGGGCAGCAGTCAACAAAGTCAAAATAACCACGTTAGTGTCGAACATCCGTAACGAATAGGCACTATAAGAAGAAGAAGAAGAATGTCTTTTAATTTTTGTTGAATGTCCTAGTATCGAAACTTGATGCATTGATTCCTCTTTGTGAACGGAAAAATTGTGGGTCAATAGGTCTTCTTCTTCTCATATTTTTATGCCCTTTCTTTTTCTTGAACTAAAATTACAAAAATCTTGAAAATAAGTGTATCTTGTTTACCATGCTATTTAATGTCGATTCAGAGGTGTAATATAGGTAACAATTCATTCATTCATTAAGCTTTACAATCTCTAGGGATTGTATTCCATTTCTACCTGCCCTTTCACTGAACGTTCCAGTCGTTAACATTCAATGATCTTATATCATCTTCTAAATCATCCAGCCATCTTCTTCCAGACCTTCCTCTACACCTGGTCCATATTAATGTCCAGTTAGTTATTCTTTTCAGCATACCTGAGTGTGGGCGTCTCTGTATATGTCGTATCCATTCTGACCGAATACATTTTATGTATCTTTTCTCCTTCTTTCTCGTTACATTGGGGATCAGTATCGTTCTCAGTATACAACACGGTTCTTTGATAACGTCGATGAAGACGTGAGAAATATATGAATGCGTGCTTGGCGGAGGAAGGCGATGGATAGGGACGACTGGAGAAAAATTCTTGAGGAGGCTAGGATCCATTCAGGGTTATGAAGCCAGAATGATGATGATGATGATCGTTCCCATTATTTTTCTTTCAAATTGCAGTAGGCTATCTTCATCTTTCTTGTTTCCATCCTATATGTAACAACAGGTCTTATGTAAGTTTATCTTTGTTTTCTTTCTTAGTGTCTTGCTTCTCAGCAGATTTCTATTCATTCTATATATTTTTTTGCCTTTCAGAATTCTTTCCTTTGTTCTCTCTTCCGGTTTTCCCTATTGTTAGTCCCAAATAGCTAAAGATGGGTTCAGTTTAAAAATTTGCGGTTGTATGTTATTAGATATTTCTGAGTTAATGTGTCGTACTTCCCTACCGTCATGTATTTTGTTTTGTGCTGGTTTATCTTTAGCCCTATTCTCTTGCTTCCTTATCTAATTTTTCAATTTCTCTTTAAGCGTCATCTTCTTTTTACGTTTCTGTGGGAATTTCTGCTTCATCTTCATCTTGTACTATTGGTTTTATTTCTTCATCGCAGTGTGTTTCCTCCGTAGTGAATAGGATTTTTTCGTAATATTCTTTCCATATTCTGCTGATCTATTTATCTTCAAATAGGGTTTCTCCTTTTTGGTTTTTTAGTTCTCTGCTGGGTGTATTTTTTGTTGCTGTGACTTTTTTGTAAAATTGTTTTATTTTATGATTTTTTCTTTCTTTTGAATATACTCTAGCTTTTCATTTAACCAGTTATTTTTCTCCATTTTATTTATTGCGTTGGCTTTGTTTCTCGCTATTTTGTATTCTTTCCTGTTTTGTTCTGATGGGTTGTTGAACCATGTCATTCTGGCGGAATTTTTTAAAGTTCTTTTTGTATCGCAGTCTTGATCGTACCAGTCTTTATTTAATTTTGTTGTTTTCTTCTTTCCTATTACTTCATTTTTTTTAAGACCTAGTGTCGCGTTTTTTTTTTGCTAACTCTATGATTGCTAAGACGTGGTCAATTTGATTTTCACTTCCAGATGAATGTCTCCAGTTTGCCTTGTTTTCTTGGATGCTCAAATTTTGTCTATAGGAAAGTCATATTTAGTGTTGCTGCGAGTTGACGATTCTGTGGCCATTGTCATTTGTTTTTTCATATAGAGTTCCTTTTCCGAATTACTGAAATATCGAGGAGCAGCAATGACAGAACAATTAACAACATTAACAACACTAATTAATAAACTTATAAAACACAATAAAATACCGGAAAAATGGAGAACGAGCGAATTAATTCTACTATTCAAAAAAGGAGATAAAAAACAACCAGAAAACTACAGAGGTATAAACTTGTTAAATACTACCCTGAAACTTACAACCAAAATTTTACAAGTACTAATAAATCAGAGGATAAGTTTAGCAGATGAACAACAGGGTTTTCGTAGTGGAGGATTGTTTACAGATGCAATATTCGTTATAAAGCAAACTACTGAGAAATCACTATATTATAATAGACTAGCATTTCTGTGCCTGATTGACCTAAAGAAAGCGTTTGACAGAGTAAGACTCAAAGATGTAATCCTTTTTCTGTATAATAAAGAAGTTCCCCTAAATATTTTAAACATCTTATGAAAGAAAAACATCTACCATAACAACAAAATGGAAGTCAGAATAGATGGACAACTTACAGAACCTACAGAAATAGGCAGCGGAGTAAGACAAGCGGATTCATTGAGCCATGTGCTCTTCAATTTGATCATGGATGAAATTATCAAAAGCGTTAACAAAGAAAGAGGATACAGAATGGGAGACAAAGAAATAAAAATACTCTGTTACGCAGACGACGTAATATTGTTAGCCCAAGATGAAGATAGTCTGCAAAGACTGGTTCACAGATTTAACGTAAGAGCAAAATAATTTAATATGACAATCTCATCTTAGAAAACTAAAACAATAGTAGTCAGCAAAGAACCAACCAGATGTAAAATAGAAATTGATGGCATCAGTATTAAACAAGTTATGGAAATAAAATAATTGGGAATTACACTGTCTAGCTATGGAGACCTGACACATTAACACTGAGATGAAGTCAAGATTTTTTGAGTCAAGTCAAGAGAATTTATAAAGCCAGTGTAAGACCAATAATGACTTATGCCTCAGAAACAAGACCCGACACAGCCACATCGCAACTGAAGACGGCAGAGATGAGAGTACTGAGAAGAATTACAGGAAATACGCTGAGAGATCGAAAGAGAAGTGAAGACATTAGAAGAAAATGTAACGTACAGTGTATAAATGAATGGACACAAAATAAAAAAAAAGAATGGAGTAACCACATAAGCAGAATGGAGGAGACCCCTGTCGTCAAAATAAAAAGAGATAAGTCACCAATCGACAGAAGTATCGGACGACCGCGCAAAAGATGGAGTGACAACCTTCGATAGAGGTATTAATCCGCCAATGAACAAGCAGAATTGCTTATAAAGAGGAAGAAGAAGTTCCTTTTCCGTTTCCGAATAGGTCTTTCAAGTATCTTCTTTCCCCAGTTGTGCGTTTGTGTCTCCCAATATTAATAGCACGTCTGTTTTTGATATTTCGTCTCATGCTTTATTCAGGTTTTCATAGAATTCATCCTTTTCTGTTGGATCGGATGTTTCAGTTGGAACGTATATATTTATTTATTACTGTTTTTCCATTTTTATTCTCAGTGTAGCGATCCTCTCGTCTATCGGATTGAACTTTGTTATGCTGTTTATGAGTTTTTATTTACATATGTATAACCCCACTCAATTCTTGCCTTGTTTGTCATCTCAAGGTAACAATTATGAGTAATAATTAGATATTCTGGTAAATCTAATACCCACTGAATAATTAAAAAACAGGTTGAGATTTTAAAGTATTTATTTAGTTTTAGTTACAGATTAAATAAGTAATCTTTCTTTTTTTCAAAAATAAATTTGATAATTTTTATACAGGTTTAATCTTAAATTTTACTTAAAAAGTAAGTATGTATGTATTATCATTTTGTATGTATTTTTCTACAAAAATTAATATATAATAAAAAATAGTGTGCAATATACAAGATAACTGGAAAATTTGTATAATAAATAATTCTGATATACATTATTTCCTATTAAATTTGTTGCATGTCATCAATAACATTTCGATATCGAGCTTGCAGAACCAGCCGCTTTCCCAACAATTTTAACAAATTCTCAATAAATAAAATTTATAGAAAAAAGTTTAGTAGTAAAAAACGATAATTTACATTAAATATCATTGAAAATACAATTAAACTTTAATTTATGGAGTGCAAATTATAGGAATTGCTGTTACTGTTTTCAGAGTTTTATTCAAGGCAGTTGAATATTGACTAATTCACTATTTAATTTATTTAATCTCAGATTCAACTTAATAAATCTGTCCATTGAACTGTATATCGTGATAATTTCACTTTAAACAGAATAATGAAAGCTCCTAATAGGTCCGCTTAGGATGATGGATTTAACATATTATATCGTATCTCCTTAAATTTTGTAGCTAATATAATTTCTTCATTATACAATTCATTATTTTTACTTTTTCGTCGTTGCAATTCATCATTTACCTCTGAATAGGTGAATTAATAATAACCATACATTTTCTGCATTTCAGACTTCCTTAAATTTTCTACTAACTCGATAATACGGCAACGCTGTGCGAAAATGACAACGTCAAAATTTGATGAAGTGCAATGGATTTATAAGGAATTAACCAATAACCGTATCATATTTCTTTTGCAACAAAATGCTTTCAAATGCTATATAGTCATATGTCACTGGAAACAAAGTATTTCACAAACAAGGCTTTTTAAATTTCTATCCAATATTTAGCTTGAATTATTCAGAAGAATGTCATAAGACTATCGCTTAACTTACAATATAAAGTATATTTTCCTGCACATGGCTTTTCAATTCTTTGTATGTATCTCAATGTTTTCTTTTTATTTACAATTGCCTTACTTGACCAATTGACAATTCACCCATATATTATTCCAATTTATTTTTGCGAGTATGCGTAGGTATAAAAACACTGGACTCACAGATCAATACTTCTAAACATACCAGGAAGTACAATCTCGTGTATTTACGAAATTTCATAAGCATATCTAAAAAATATCCCTTTTTTCTATAAAACAACTACATTAAACACATCATTACACAGCCTTTTTTGATTAATCCTAACCTATATACAAATATAAAGTTTTTTAAAAATTACAATCGGACACTTTGCAGGATATAATAAAAATAAGTCCTATTTTACAAAAGGTGTTTATTCTCAGTTTTCCCGTTTCCAAGGAATTACCACCGCATATCCAAAGAGTGCATTAGGTAATAAAAAATAGAGTAATTTATCTCTTTCATAATTTACTTTAAGGCAGGTTCCTCCAAACAAGTTTCAAAAAACCAAATTTTTTTTCAAAAATTGCTAGAAAATACTCTTAAGTATAGTATAGGATAATCTCAGAAGACCCGCATGATATTGAAGTAAGTAGAGAAGAGGGAAGAGCGGATCGCTCCAAGTAGTTAATATGGCCACTCAAGCGGACCGGGTAATGGCAGTTGTTTACTTTAATGGACTTTTCTCGAAATCACGTTTTTTCGACTGGGTGTCATTCATATTTCGAAACTATTGCACTTATGAAGATGAGCCAAACGGCTTAAAAGTGCAACAAAGGGTCGAAAAATTCAAAAATTCTTTATTTCGGTGAAAATGTTTCATTGTAGTATTGACCATAGTCAATTCGATACAGAATATGAAACCATTTTGTTTTTTGCTTTCGGATGATTCATTTCCAAGAAATGATGACACCCATCAACAAAATGGACGATTTAGGGCAGTCATTTTCAGAGGTGCCATTTTGGAAAAAGAAAAAATAATTTTTCAAGTAGTTTAATATATATGTACTTTCACCTGTACAAAGTTTGATTTCAAATATGTGTTGTAAGTACTATAAATAAAATTTATTTTAAAAAAATACGGTTTTTGAACCTGGCCTTAAATATTCTTCATATGTACACCAAGAGAATGCAGAACCTATGTCAGAACCTGCCTACCGTATCATAAGATAGTGTCACATCATTTAGAAGTATGAAAGATTGAGGATAGGGATAATTATTAATATATGAGTGATTTGATAGCATGCTTATTAGGACATTCTGAAGTAAGTACAAGGATTCTTCCAGTTTGTTTAAAAAATTACCCAATAATCTGTATCTACTCCTTAGTAACTGATCAAATTATTAAAGTTAGCTAGTAAAATTTTTAAAAAAAGTTTATAAGTGACCTATGAAACATATTTGTAGCCTTAAAACATGGCAACACTGTTGACGCGTCAATATGTAACATATGCGCGATAAGTTCATATTTATTCTTAATATTTCGTATATTTGTAGACGTTATGAATTTTTATTAGTGATATTGACTAAAGTTCTTATTATTTACTACCTTTTTGGTGTATTTGAAGCAGTCATACCCAGCACTATATGTTTCTTACACCAATTCAATTAAAACAATAACTTTATTATATTACAATAAAAACCAGACATCTTACGAGGGAAAACAGCACCAATAAAACCATTAACATTGAACATCGAACACTCTCCTTCATCGATTGTCAAAAAACTTGTACAGAGCTAGAATAACCTGTATTTGAGAACTGCAGACAAGAATGATTTCTCAGATCCATGATAAGATTCTCAATAAAAATTACACGTTCGTGCATGATGCCGTCTCTTGTCCTAACGCAAGACTGCTGAAAATTTATAGAAAACATGGTAGTAAGGTAGCAGGAAGATATAAATGACAATACCAAGACTTGGACATATTTTATAATATTATACCATATGAATATATATTCATATGTTGATATGAAAATCCAATTCATGTAAATATATTTTTGTTTCTTATTATAAACTAGGTTTTAATCAAAACCTTGAATTTTACCAGACATTTCTAATAATTTGATCACTTACGATAAATCATACAATATTACATAGAAAACCATATAAGAAATTTAACTAACTTATAAAACTCCATGTAATACGCACTCTCTCTAAATCTCTCTTCAGAATATTCATCTATATAATCAATCTGACTCTGTGCATCATCCGGAACATTATCTAAGTACATTATGGGTTTCTTTTTACTACAATTCGTTATAGCTGAACCTAATGTTTTGTTAACAAGGCTTGTGGACTCACAATCGATCACTTCGAAGGATTTATCCAAACATATCCTAATCTCACTAATCATGGATACCTTAGTATGGCTTTCCACTACACACTGGACAGTCGGTTCGTGTTTTGTCACTGCTTTTATGGCATTTACTATCTCGTCTACAGTGTAACCGGTTGTGCCTGGGGTTATTTGACTTTGTAGTAGCATGTCGGCGATATTGAATTGTTTATTTAATTCTAGACCTAAAAAAAATAAATAATTAGTATATGGGAAAAGCTGGCCACTTAGAAGTATAGTTTTCGATTTGGAGTTTTCAAACGTTGTGCCAGATAAATAAAACTGTTTAAATGAAACATCCCGTATTTTACTTTAAATATGAAATCATCTTCAGTTTCCCATTGCAACAATATTGAAATATGTAATAGAATCATCGAAAAAAAAAAAATTGTAATTACGATAAGCTTTGAAATAAAACTTTGCTTGAATGTAAGTTACTCTCACGCAAGAATTCAAAACAAATATATGCTATTCATTGAACACAGTCTCAACCCTTTAGAGAAAATTTAGTTACTTTTGTTCTTCTTCTACTTCTTCCTCAGCTTTTCCCTTTCAGGGGTCGCTGTTGTTTACTCTTCCTCGCCATTCATTTCTGTCTATCGCGTCTTCTTCATTTAAACCTTCCTCAATCAAGTCCTCTACCAAGCAGTCTTTCCAAGTTCTCCTCGGATTTTCTCTACCTCACTTTCCCCCAACTTCTAACAGCTCTATGGTTAGTTCCACATAGTTCTCATTTCTACGTCTGACGTGACGAAACCATTGCAGCCTTTTTCTTCACACTGTTGTATATTTTTCGGCATCAGCCCTTTCCAGATTTTTCGATCACAGAGTACTCCGCTTATGCGCTGTAGGAGCCAAGGTATTTATATTCTCTTATTGGTCTTAGTTTTTCCCCAAGCATTTTCTCGATTTAGTGTAGGAGTCATGGCATTTAAATTCTCCTACTCCTCCTCGTTTTTCCCCAAGCAATTCGATGTTCCCAACCATTCCTGTCCCTCCTAACCACATATACTCCGTTTTCGACCTGTTAATCTTAAGTTCTCCCTCTTCAATATCCCTTCTACTACCTTCAAAATTCATGTCTCTCTCATAACATTTCATGTCTCTCTCCTGAACCTTCGCTCTATAGTTCTCTCCCAAATTTTCATTATTTGCGACATTAACTTTATCCATCTATACATTCCTATTTGGATATTAACACTCTTCCATCCGCACTCATCTGTCGCACGTGAGTCCTTTGATGATTTTGCTTAAGTCAAATCCCTTATAAATTTGCTTTATATAATCTTTTCATTCTTTTGGGTGTTTCAAACTTTCCAGAGTAGCTTTTATCTTTCCTTAACAGTAGCTACAGCGCACTTTGCTTCCCTCTTTTCTACCTTGTATGTATGCTTATCTTCTGTTTAAGATCTGTTGTACCTCTTTCTTCTCACTAACCTTCTGTTGAATTTCATAGTTGCACCACCAAGTTTCTTTGTCTCTAAGAGCCCCTTTTACCAAATGTTTTTTCTAGCACTTCCTCTCCCACTCGTACCACAACTTTGCTGTTGGCTTCCTACCAGTCATTTACCTTATCTTACTCCTCAAACTCTTCCAGTACGACAAATTTGTTGCCAAATCCGTAGCCTGTAACGTCCACCACTTTACTTTCTGACGTCCTACCTGCTTTCTTTTCTGCCTCACCTTTATCTCTGTATCCACTGTCACCGGTCGGTCTTGACTAGCTACACACTAACACTTTTTCACGTTACAGTTGGTAACATCTTTTAGCTGGCTTCTTCTACATAGCACAAAATCTATCTGACTTTCCCTTTCCCCGCTACAGCAGGTACTGGTCTTCAGTCTTCATAAAGAACGTATTAATCACAGCCAAATCCCATGCCATTGCAAAGTCTTCTTCTTCTTCTTTTTATATAAACATGACTCTGTCTGTTTTTCAATTTACCTACAGTAAGTTGTCGTTCCATCGTTTTCGTGGTCTTTCTACTGTTCGCCTTCCTATTGGGGAACCGTCTCTTGCCGTCTTTACTACTCTATTTGTTGTCATTCGGCTTATATGATCGTTCCATTCTACTCTTCTATTTCTTACCCAGTTCTTGACGTTCTCCACCTTGCATCTACGTCGTATATCTGTACTTTTAGGTCTGTCTCATGGTGTCTTACCATCAATGTTTCTAAGTGTTTTCTTTATCTGTGCTGTTTCTAACATCTTTTTATCCTCTCTGTGTCAGGTCTTGTTTCTGCCGCGTATGTCATTATTGGTCTGATGACTATTTTGTAAATTCTGCCTTTCGTTTCTTTCCCGATATTTTTATTTCACCATATTGTTTAATTTAGGCAGCCTGCGGCTCTATTTGCTCTATTCACTTGATCTTCCACTTCAGTTTCGAGCTTTCCGTAGTTAGATAATGTGATGCCTAGACATTTAAACTCCATCACTTGTTCTATATCTGACCTTCCTGCTCCAATTTACATCTGCTGTCGTTATATTCTTGAGAAATGGAGATCAAGCAAAGTCAATGACACTATTTCCTTCATCATTTCTTATTCCCATTCCCCACCTAGTTGAACTCTTCTATTTACGCTCTTTTCCTACCGACATGTCCAAGTTCCGACAAGGGCACACCTGTGGAACGTAGGCACATATGATGTTCACGTTGATATCGCCTGTATTCAGTTGGACAATCATTATTCTAACACTTCTGGTTAGCTTTGCTAATTTGACTCGTTCAAAATAATACCCACTCCATTTCTGTTGTGACTGTTCGCACGACTGTATATAACTTGCATCCATCTCCAGGATCTCTTGATATATTACCTTTCCAAAAAGTTTTTTACAAAAAAAGTACACCAATCCTTCTCATCTGAATGAAATTGGTGAGCTCTCTCTTCTTTTACTTGTCATACTTCCGACGTTGAAAGTTGGAATCCTTAGGACTAGCTTCTTTGGCCCTTTTCGTGCTCTATGGGGTAACCTTAGCTCACTTTTTGCAGGAGTCAGGCGAGGCCGCAACTGAAGAACGCACTAGCCTAGGGGTTCCTACTTTAGGAACTGTTTTTCGTATTTCTTCTTTTCATGGCTTTAGCAAGGTTTTTACAGTCGGATGCTACTTTCACGAGAGATTTCCAGGTTTTCACGAAATTGTTTTAAAAATTTGTTTCTGCTTAACCACGCGATGAATTTTCAATCTGTCAATATTGCTTACCATAAGAAATGACAAAATTTACGAAAATCATATTGACGAAGTGGAGTGATTTCCACTAGATGGATATGTGCAAAACTTTTACTGCATTAGTGACAAACAATTTATACTTAAAAATACAATTTTGAAAACGGATATCCTGCACTAAAGAAATTAATTTTTTACAATACTTATTACGAAGTAAAATACCAGTAAAAATAAAAAAAACCAGCCTTTAATATCAATCTCACAAACCAAATTATATTTCTTTTTAAATTTAAACCACACACCACTATGAAAATTAGCAAATACAGTGATCTAGAATGTAATAGCTTATTCTAAGAAGTTAAAGAATTGACTCATGTATGTAACAACACTGCTTTTATAATTTACAGTGATTAGTGTGTTAGTCAATTTATATATTAGTCAGTGGTTAAAACAAAAGGTTACAAAAAAAAAATAAAAAGTGACAGCAACAAAAGGTCCTATTATTGTTGAAAATTTTAGAAAACACACCACCGCTTTGAGGATAACATCCAAATTTTACAAACGATAAAGATTTTTTTTAAAACGATTTCCGAAAATGTTATTCTGATTAGAATCAATTGTGGTTTAACCGCATATAAAATAATATTTAACTAATAAAATACCAGTGAAGAACAGTCTGACAAATATATTATTGAAATATAAATGGTGTAAAAAATTAAATTTGTCACTTGCGCATTTTACTTCAAAAGTTTAAATAAAAAAAGTTCAATGTATCATGTTAGTGTTTTAAAAACGTTTGAGTATATTCCTAATAAGCGAAAAACCAATTCACATTACCGAGTTTTCAATGAAACATACCAGTTTACCTTTAAAAGTCTACAAACTAACAATAATTATTATTACCATACAGTGTGAGTTTTTATTTACGCTTGCACGATTTATATAAATTTTGCTTTGTGGATTTTTGTAATTGAAGATCTTGTGGTAATAAACCAGGGATTTTAAAATAGACCCGGAGAAATTTGCAAACTGATCACTGGCCTACCTGCACCCCGTGGCAGGTACAGAGCACAAAATGTTTGCTAACCGCTAAGGTTTGATAATTTAAAAGAATAATCCAAGTCCGGGTGTATTAAATGCAAATGCAATACATTGACTCGTTTTAGGGAATTCCTGAATTCCATTAAATTCTATTGATAGCTACCTAAAACTATGCGAAAATAAAAATTTCTCTGCAATAGGCCACTCACCGGGAGACACCCGATATAAATAAATATATCAGTTAAATTTTAAAGCAATTCGCTTAAAATTATTTCTGAACTGAATAGATTACCGTGTAAACAAGAAGTGTAACAGATAACAGACAATCTATCACAGTGGTGATCAGATTTATACTGCATGGGATCTACCACATAAACTGCAAGCGTCCGAAGATCAACTGCTAAAACCTGTTTTTAAACCAGAAGGAGTAATTTTGTTTATATGTTTGTTTATAATTGGTCCAACCTCGGGCAAGTTTACTCTACTGTTATGAAATTTTGACACTAATAGCATTTCATAGGTTAATTAAGTTATATCGGCGATTTTTTGTGTTTTCTGGGTTATTCTTTTAATTTTTAGATTTTTAGTCTGTTTTTATATAAAAAAACAGTTGTTTTTAGAACTCTTTAGCGACGTATTAGTATAATATAATATTTTTGGATTACCGTCGAAGGCCGATATGATCAACCAAAAAGAAAATGTATTTGGTAACTTTTCTAGTGACTTCCTTGGGTGTGAATCTGTCTCTTTAGTTTACTCCTCCTGGTTTAAAAACAAAGCATAGTAAAAAAAACAATTTTGAAAATAAAAAACTTTTTTGCCCATTTCTAGTTGATAAAAAGTTGTAACTACAGAGAGTTATAATTAAAGTCAGGTTTTTCATATTAATTTTATTTGGATGTTGATGCATGGCACTGCATATCATCCACAAGTATTTCATAAGATGGTACCTAATTAATGAGGGCCAAACGCAAGCATGAAGAAAGATGTTCGTCAGTTAGCCGATTACGATATTTTGATTTCACATCTTCATAAAATGCAGACTCACACAAGTATGTTGATCCAAAGAATGCTGTGAACTGCAGAACTATTTGTCTCAGACGGATACTTCTCAGACGATATGAAAGACCAAAATTTCGTATCGGTCGCTCTGGATTTAAGGTGTATATCCGAAATTATTTTCAGTACCTCATTTTGGACGGAAATGATCCCCCAGTTTAAAAACATTATCTGTGAATGCTGATATGCCGAATCGGCATTATCGCAACTTTCGGGTGAAGAGATAGCATTATAATTGTTTCGATCATGCACGTGTGGTGAGTCAGCACAGTCCCCGTATTTTTTCCGTGAATCGTGATCGACTTCAAAAACTTTGGCGATCGACCGGTCGATCGCAATCGACCCTTTGAGCACCGCTGAATCACATTAGAAACTAGCGTCTTGGGTCAAAAATGCTGGCAATAGTTTACCTATCTGCGGTGATGAGTTTACCTATCTCCAAAGGATGCTGGTGATCAGTTTGGTATATCTCGGAAGGTCTAATAATTTTATGGGAGATATAAAATGATGAGTTCGTACACGTCAATATTTACATTATTTTTTTTTGTAATCCTTAAATAGTCCAGGATATGACGGTTTTTCTGCTCAGAATTATTTGTATATGCACTGATTTGCTAGAAATTTTGACAGTAGGTAGAAAATAGTGTACTTTTCCACCCTGGTTTAAACTACACTCGTATTTGTTGTTCATTTACAATTTACTTCATTTATATATAAACATTATATTCTGGAAGTGTAACTGGTTTAAAAAGTTTAGTTTTGAAAAAATCCGAGTTTAAACTGAAGATACTATTTTTGAAATTTCTCAAAAAAATTACCTTTTTTCAAAAGAACTTTTTACCGAAAATTTGAAGAAAAAAATGTAATATATATTTATATCACTTTGTATTTTATTTTAAAAGCTACAAAACTTTTGTACCGACATTCAAGAGCGCATGACGGCTGTCTTTCTCAGTGTGACTGAGACACTCAGTTTCAAGTGAATAGGAAATAAAAAATGGCTGGTACGACTCCGACGACGAAAATAAAGTACTGGATGATATAGGAGAAATCGAGAGGTTGATGCAAATGGATAACATTGAAACTGTGACAGATGATATTTCAGTTCAAGGTGTAAATATTGATTCTCAAAAATATATATCACCACAAAATAATAAAACTCCTCCTACATGGTCAGAAAACCCTTTAAACACTCCAACACTAATTACTTTTGTAAAACAGCAAGAACTACTAGAGTTACAAGCAGGAGAAAGACCTATATATTATTTTAATTTATTGGCAGATGATAGCTTTTATGATTTTATCACAGAAGAAACGAACATTTACACGACGGAGGTTTTTCTATCTCACGGAACTGCAGAGCACTCAAGAATTACGCGGTGGAAGGATGTAACAGGTGAGGAAATTAAAATCTTTTTTACATTGATCATCCACATGGATACTATTCCCCTGAACCACATTCAAGACTACTGGAAAACCGATCCACTATCTAATATCCCAATCTTTTCTGCAAATATAAGCCGAGATAGATTCTTTTTAATTTTTCGATGTCTGCACTTTTCCACAAATCGTAGACCTAATCACCCACAACCTGCGGATAGACTATTCAAGATACGTAAAGTTATAGATTACTTCAATACTAAAATGCAACAAATTTATTACCCTGGTAGACATTTATCATTAGATGAATCAATGGTACTATGGCGTGGTAGATTAGTCTTTCGCCAGTACATAAAAAATAAGCGCCACAAGTACGGGATCAAACTTTACTTACTAACGGAACCAAATGGTATTCTCCAAAAATTTTCTGTTTACACTGGTTCACTCGACGATGAAGGTGGGAAAGGACATACTAGCAAAGTAGTTATGAAGTTGATGAACGAGAAACTGGATGCAGGACATTGTTTATATATGGACAATTATTACAATTCGTACGATTTAGCCTTGAAGCTATTAGAGAGACAAACATTGTGCATAGCAACTCTAAATAGTAGAAGACTAAATGTATCACTAGATGTAAAAAATGCCAAATTAAACCGTGGTGAAACAATTGCACGTTATGCAGGTAACATCATGGTTGCAAAGTGGAAAGACAAACGTGATGTCTTTTATATATCCACCAAATTTGATAACAACATAGTGGAATTTAAAAATAGGAGACAAGAAATACTACGTAAACCCCGAGCCATATTTGAATATAACCAACACAAGGGCGGTATAGATAAAACTGACCAAATGATGGCATACTATCCATTCGAGAGAAAAACTCGTAAGATGGTACAAGAAGCTAGGGGTGCATATTTACCACATGCTGTTGATAAACGCATACTTCCTTTTCAAGAAATACACCAATGTCGGTGTATGATTTTAGACTCCATGTCATAAGAGAGATGTTATCCACATCAAGGATTTCTCGAGAATTGCTTTTTCCTCAAGAACCACTTGCTTTTTTCCACAGAACATATTTTGGAGAAAAATGCTCCGACAAACAAGGAAAGCTGCATATCGGCGTTGCGTAATGTGCTACAAAAAGAAAATTCGAAAAGAAACTGCTTATTGTTGTGTAACCTGTCCCAACAAACCTGCCCTGTGTGCGGTTGGTACTTGCTTTTCGAATTTCCATAGAAATATCCAACTTTTAAGATTTTTTGTAGTGTTTTCGGACATTCATCAAAATATACAACTTTTGTTTTAATTTTTTTGCTTAGTTTTGTTTTTGTTCTGTTATATGTATTATTTTTATTAATAAAAGTCATTTCATTTCTCATGACGTTCTTAGGTGTCAAGAGTACTGGAGTCTCAATTTACTAAGTTAATACGCGTAACGTTTTGAAGCTTCATGGTTTTTTTACATATGTTTTCAATTTTATTCAAAAAATATGTATATGTCTAACTATATTGTGACCCTACAATGTAAATGGTCACGTTAGGCCTATTTCGTCAGCAATGCAAGGGTTCATGTATTATTTTAACTTGGGCGGATATGACAACTTCAAAATTATGGAATTTAGGTCTAGGAAATTTTAATTCAGTATTTTTTAAGGATTTCAAAAAGAAAAAAATACAGGATGATCCATTTGAAATTGCAAAGTTAATTATATTCCTATAAAAACGAAAAATGTGGCAACGATGTGAATAAATATCATAAACTAATTGTGCAAGCCGCATCCGAGATAATTGGGACGTTCTAAAGTTAAAACTAACTCTCCATAAACAAAATAAACTTGCCTATATTGCTATGAAAGCATTTTGATAAAGTAGAGGGGCATTCAGAGAAAGTCAGAATATTAATTATTATCGTCTGAAGAACGATGAACAACTATTGCGATCATTATATTAGTATTCACGTTGATAATTGTTCAACCGAAAAATCAACTCTAGTGTCTAGATCCCACATTCTATCTTCTTCTTTTATAATGTGTCTTGTGCAATATTTCCATAACCCTTGTGTGACATTTTCAATCTCAGTAACGATGAGGCATTTTACCTCATCTTGCTACTGGTTTTTATTTTAGCCAATATAAGCTCAATATGGTTCAGATAAGGGTGACAACGTACAATTCTAATCCTTTCACGATTAATTTTATTGATAACACATTTTTTGAATTCGGGAAGACATATTCTCTCGAGAGTTTGTGAGAGCCAGTTCACTTGTTCACCAGGTAGTTGGATTTAGCTTTGAAAAACAATCTTCGAATTTATGCTCGTCAATCTGCTTATTTTAGTTGTTGATTTCTTATAGTAGAAGTGTAAGCTAACAATCCAAAGTATAAAAAATGCAGATTCTAAAAAAACCGGATCGTTGCCGTTACCGAACAAGTTAATGGGTCTCTATTTTCGCCCTCTAGTGTTTTTCACCTGTTGAAATCGCTTTAATTAAAGCCTGTCGGCTGCTTTTAGATTTCAAAATATTTTCACACTACCTTTGACACAAGATAATTTCTTACTCTTCTTATCTTATAGGCACAATGTTCCTACAAAATTTTCTTTAATATCCATTTCACAGAAGAATAGTTGATTTAACGGTAAATTATCCTTTCAAATCCGAAGGCAAACAACAAATGATTTAACGAAAATCATGCAGTATTGTAATTGCATATTACCTTACCTTTATTAAAGAAATTTGGAATACTGTTGAGTGCTGGCAAATCTACCGAACAAGTTCCATGTTTATCCCACTCGTGTTTCCAGAAGGAATAAAGTTTGGTATTTGCCTCCACATTTGTCCATTGGGCTTTGAGAGCATCCAACATGGGATCCAGTTGATCCGGATCGAAGTGGATAGCAGAAGGACAGAACAAGGGGCCCTCTGTTCCCTTTTTAGTGGGCCACATTCCGTGAACTATCCATTGGGTTCGATCTGGTGGGAAAGTGCAAGTGTTGCCTGCTTTAGCTTCTTCCCATTCGGTGCACGAAGTAATTGCCCATCTTTGTGAGAACAGTATGTAGTCCCAGTCGTGATAAGGGGTGGGAGTGACTCCATATGTTTGTGGTAGTTGTGCAGCTCTGGAAAAAAATTATTATTTACAATGGGTACAAAATGGAACTACAAAAAATGCAAATAAATAAAACAGATACATATTTTTTATATTTCATAAAACATAAACATATTTTGTTCTAAATGTATTGTAAGAACCATTATTCCTATATCCTATTTGTAAGAGTCATTACAATATTTTCTATGAAAACCTACGATTATACTTTTTTTAATGCAGGTAGTAAGAGGCCAGAATTAATTTGTTTTAATCAAAGAATTTCGCTTTTAAATCTTGTACCAAATAATTATAATCTTTTATCAACTTTTTTTGCTCATTTTTTCACAATCTCATGGCGGTGGCTTAACTCATTGTTGAAAAGCGGAAAACACACCTAAGCGATCACGACGCGATAGCTTTCCTATCACGATGGCGACCGCGATTCGACTCGTCTGAAACAAACAAGGGAACCAGCACATACTAGTCACGACCTGCTGGCGATCAAAGCAATTTGTGCAGCATTCTGACATCAATCGCGGCGTTATAATTAGTTATATAATGAGTCGAATCGCGGTCGCCATCGCGTCGTGATCGCCTAGGTGTGTTTTCCGCTTAACACGATCCAAGTATGTGTTTTGACATTGGTGAGTTGGTGCTATAATTACTTTGTGCCAAAATGGAAATGTCAATGGAAACTTTAATGTATCAGAACAAATTTTAATCTCAAATAATGATGATCCCGATATGCCAGACATGTCAGCAAAAATAAAATGAAATACATTCACGAATTAAAGAACAACGCCTATGGTATTTTTTTCAGGGTATTTTGCATAAGTTGTTTATTACTGATATGGATGACACAATTCAAATCAGATATATCTTATAGAACAACAACGATAAAGTCCGAAAAATGACCTTCAAATAATTGAACATCCATCATACTGTGCCATGCATACTAAATTGAATCAGTGAATCCAAACACAATACAAGTACCAAATCATAAATTTTTAAAAATTAAGAAACCTTTTTTGAAAAATGATAATAAAATAATTTAACATAAAGTCTTTGAAAAATGTAAAAGATTTTATGAAACATGTACAAACGTATTTATGGCACCGATGCTTCCAAACGAGATGGAAAGTATCTGTATCTACGAAAATATTAAGTACACCGTACGAATTCCAGCAAATTGTTGCATATTTACCGAAGAAATTATGGCAATTGTGGCATGAAAAAAATGTGGTTTTCTCCGTGCAAACAAATTTGTTATTGTCACATTTGATTTAATTAGCGTATTTACTGGAATAAAACAGCTATATACAACTTGCACTATACTTCTCAAGATCAAATAAGAATGATCTTATCTACACGCTAGACATAAAGATATTTCGTTCATCTGGGTATGTTTCTATATAGAAATAAGTGGCAATGAGGAAGTGGACTCCCTGCAATGACCAAACTATTACTGTCATAAATCAAATACGTTGGACCGATCACAAAGTAAACATCAAATGCCACATCTACAGAGCATGGTAGACTACTTGGGATCACATTGTCATCAAACTCAATGTAGAACAAGTATAATAATAATATCGTATCGCATGTTTGCTGGGGAGATCGGATTGTTCCGGTATCAATTGCATCTTTAACCCTATTTCAGGTAACTAGTGTTAATGCACACTAGCCCAGGGGGACCGACGGCTTTACATACCCTCCAAAGCACGGATTTTAGAAATGAAAATGCCGTTATTGGTGCTGAGAATTGAATTCGGGAACTCTGACTTAGAAGGTCAGTATCTTGGTCGCTAAACTACTGCCACCACCCTAGGACAAGTAGAAACCACACTCACCTGACCAAGTTATAGAAAAAACTAAGTCATCATCAATCTACTCCGAATAGAACAAGGAGGTTGCTCCGATATGTACCAAGTATAACACGCTATCATTAGTGATGGAAGATATAATTATCGAGTGTCCAGTATACCAGAACCAAAAGATCGCCTTAATGATGATTTAAAAACTGTGCTTCCAATCTAACATAAAAACTTCCAATCTTTGGACATCTTTGCTCAATTACCTTAGAAGCATTGAGAAATATTTCGTATTCATTGGTGATGTTACGCAGTTATGTCATCTTTTTACTTCCTATACCCTCTTACCATTTATCTTTGCTTTTAATATTAATTGCTAAAAAGTGTATCTTTCTCCTCATGTATATACTCATAAGTATACATATAAGTATTGTTACAAACATGCTCTCGGCATGGCCCAGGTAACGGTTGCATTGCATCTCTAATACCCTTCCAGAAGCTTCTCCGTGTATCGAGTGCGAGAGAGAATAACCGGTCACGTAGGCGAATTAGAGGTGGGACAACGCCAGAATATTCTCGAACCTAGTAACTGTAGTATATATAGGTAACAATGTTAGAAGTAGGGAGTTGTTAAGATACTACCGAACTGTAAAGTTATAAATAAATATATGTATATAAATTCGAACCGCTCGTTTTATTTAATCTCGCTACAGTATGCTTGTTTGTAGCAGCTGATAAGCCCATTTTTTTTAAATTATCAAGACTGATCTTGTTTTGTTAAAAGAAAAGTGAAGACTATCTATAAAGCCATACTTTGAAATTGAAAAGGTTTTGCTAATGCAAGAAGAACTAGGTTTATTTATCTTACCAGTCGTTGTTTTTTATAACGACTATTAATGTTTAGTAAAGTCGAGAGTATCTTTATGAGTAATTAATAGCAACGTTCACAAAAATAACAAACAAGGATGTTGCTCGCAAAATCTACAATTTTTAATTTATATAAAACAAGAATGAGTAAATATTTGTTTCGTTGGAGATTAATTGCAGTTAATTATTAGAATTTTTTTGGCAATTGCCCTTTGATAGATTAGGGGATAGATTTGACAATCGTAAAATCATCAGTTGCCATTGCCAGATTGCAACAGATGTTTGCAATTGCAATTAATCTCGAAAGAGATAAATATTTACTCGTTATTGTTTCATATAAATTAAAAATTGCAGAATTTATAAAATAGTATAATCAAAATGTACTTTTTAAAAGCTTTCTCTCTTTATATTTGAAGCATACAACATATGCATTATAAACACTGCCAAACCGAAATATTTTATTTCATGGTTGACATTTGCGGCTATATTCAGCTTGTACTTTCGGTAAACTCAACCAAATAAAGAAACGTAAAGCGTTAGGAGAAAAAGGAACAAGTTAGATAATAGGTTTGTTTAATAAAACCATGTAAGTGGGATTCATTTCAGACGAATGGAGAAGCAATATCTTAGTACCTGTAACGAAAAATAAAGATGTTCAATAATACACGAATTAAATGTCCATAAAACTGTTCAGTCACAATATTACAATATGCAGGGCAGACTAACAACACATGCAATTTTTATTATAAGGTAGCTGGTGGAAAAATATAGGACTAAAGAAATAAATGAAAATAACGTTATAACGATCTTCAAAAAGCATATGATAGGGTTACTCGAGAGGTTCATTGACGAATGCTCGATAAGAAAGGGATCTCCGGTGAGTTGTGATGTGAAGATTATGAAAAATATGTATGGAGTAGCGACTACTGAGAGAGACTAAATTTCAGGTGAAAGCATGATTGCATTAAATCTTAATCCTTTTTATTTAATCTTAGTAGTATTGGATCAAATAACAGGGAAACTACAGGATAACATCTCCTGGTGCTTATTATATGCGTATGATGTGGTATTAGTTGGAAATATTGGAAGGAAACTAGAGCAAAGTCTGCAACACTGAAGATAATATCTTGAAGAAAAAGGCGTAGAACTTAGTATGATAAAAAAGTGTATCTAGAATGTTGATTTAAAAATGAAGTTATCTAATCAGATGATAACTTTGAATGGTGAAATGATTGCGAAAAGTAATAGTTTTAAGTATATAGCATCGATATTACATGACGGCACAATAAATGAAGATACAGTTGGTGCGTGATGAATGAAGGCAGTTAAAAAGAAAGACGATCAACAAATGCATGTGGCGGAAATGAAAATCATTAGATGGATTAGTAGAGTAACAAAAAACGACAAAACTTAGAATGTATATAATAGAGGAAGTCTGAGGGTGGTGCCAATTGATACCAAAAGGAGATAGCATATGTTGCGATGGTTAGGCCAGCTTCAACGTTGAAATGATATTCACCCAATATGAAGAATTGCTGAGGTTGCTGCTCCTTAACAACTTCTTCAGAGGAATAACAGAGAAACACCAAAGGACACCTGGTGGGAGATGCCCAGTCTGGCCGTCGTTGAAGGGTTTCGATATTGGTATGGTTCAAAATAGAAACTTAGAGAAATGACAAGGGGGAAAATAAATTAGGGAAACTGAATATCCAAGGAATAAACGACAAGACAATGATGACGAGTCTAATGATATTTTTCCAAAATAAACTAGAACCAAATATTTTAATTAATTTAAAAAAATACCCTCTTACATTCATGTGATGTTACATTTTTTCGTAATCTTTTATTCCAGTCAAATTTGTAACAATTGAAGTATGTTTGTTATCTTAAATCGTTAGGACTTTGAAATTCAATTCTAGCTATAGAAAATATTGCATATCTATCTATATTCGTGTAATATTATTGAGGAATTCCTTAACAGTTGCAAATATGTAGAGATATAGAAAGTATTTATATTTGCTCAATTAAAAGCGATCGACTCTTATTTTTTAATTAAGATGAATGCGTATACAAAGACTATGTAGAAAATAGCCAAATACTTGGTATTGAACCGACCTACACAAAATACGCTTCAGAAAGTTTTACTGTCATAAAAACTTTATTGTATGAAACAAGGAATATGTTTATTAGAATTAAGGGTGCTTCCAACAAGGAATATGTTTATTAGAATTAACGGTGCTAAACGACCTAAAATCTTGTTCTTCTGCTAGTGTTATAATTTCATTCGGTTTATTTGTTATCACTTTGGTTGTTAATTTTAGTGTTGTGTTTAATAAATTAATTCCTCTGTAATTCTCCGGGTCCGATTTGTCTCCCTTGTTGAAGGGAGGTATTAGGATGCTTGATCTCCATGCTTGAGGAATGGAGATCAAGCAAAGTCAATGACACTATTTCCTTCATCATTTCTTATTCCCATTCCCCACCTCCTTAAACTCTTCTATTCACGCTCTTTTTCTATCGACATGTCCATTCAAATCACCTTCAATAAAACACATTTTGCGTCTACAGGAATCTCGAGCACCTTCCAATCAAGGGGATTCCAAAATTTTTCCTTTTTCTCTACTTTATACCCTACCTGTGGAACGTAGGCACATATGATGTTCACGTTGATATCGCCTGTATTCAGTTCGACACTCGTTATTCTAACACTTCTTCTGGTTACCTTTGCTAGATATTCCTTTGACTCGTTCAAAATAATACCCACTCCATTTCTGTTGTGACTGTTCGCACGACTGTATATAACTTACATCCATCTCCAGGATCTCCTGATTTATTACCTTTCCAAAAAGTTTCTTGCAGAAAAAGTACACCAATCCTTCTCCTCTGAATGAAATTGGCGAGCTCTATCTTCTTTTACCTGTCCCACTTCCGACGTTGAAAGTTGCAATCCTTAGGACTAGCTTCTTTGGCCCCTTTCGTGCTCTATGGGGTAACCTTAGCTCACTTTTTGCAGGAGTCAGGCGAGGCCGCAACTGAGGAACGCACTAGCCTAGGGGTTCCTAGTTTAGGAACTGTTTTCTGTATTTCTTCTTTCCATGACTTTAGCAAGGTTTTTTTACAGTCAGTTGCTAAGTTCACGAGAGATTTCCATGTTTTCACGAAATTGTTTTAAAAATTTGTTACTGCTAAACCACGTGATTAATTTTCAATCTGTCAATGTTGCTTACCATAAGAAATGCCAAAAACAACAAGGTTTTAGGTCGGGAAGATCGATCATGCACCGACGCTATATTTATAACGAGGCAAGTGCAAGAGAAATCATTAGAATACAACAAACCGGCATATCTATGTTTCGGGGTATTTCACCGGGTCAAATTAAAGGACGTTATCCACTTATTGTACACAAGAGAGATACCTCTAGGAATAATCAAAACGATCGAAAATATCTATCAAAACACAATAAAAGTAAAAGTAGAAAAGGAACTAACCGATCCTACTGAAGCTGACAATGGGATAAGACAGGGTGATGATTCCCTGGGTCCTCTATTGTTCAACCTGATTATGGATGAAATAATGAAAAAAGTAAGAACTGAAAAAGGAAATAAAATGGGAGAAAAACAACTTAAAATAATCTGCTATGAGGACGACGCAATACTATTCTCTCAAAGTGAAGACGATTTACAACGTATGCTGCACCAATTTAATATAACCGCCAGAAAATTTAAAATGTTAATTTCCCCAAAAAAGACAAAATGCATGGTTATAACAGCAAATTTACTAAGATGCAAATTTTAGTTAGAAAGTCAGATAATATAACAAGCGATGGAGTTTAAATATCTAGATATCACATAATCTAGGTACGGAAAGCTCGAAACTGAAATGGAAGATCAAGTAAATAGAGTAAACAGAGCCGGAGGCTGCCTGAATGAAACAATATGGAGAAATAAAAATTCAGGAAAGAAATAAAAGGCAGAATTTACATAATTAGACCAACAATGGCATACGCGGCAGAACCACGACCTGACACAGAGAGGACAAAAAGAATGTTAGAAACAGCAGAGATGAAAACTCTTAGAAAAATTGATGGTAAGACACTATGGGACAGAGCTAAAAGTATAGATATACGACGAAGATGAAAGGTGTAGAATATCAAGAACTGGGTAAGAAATAGAAGAATAGAATGGAACGATCATATAAGCCGAATGACAGCAAATAGAGTAGTAAAGACGGCAAGAGACGGTTCCCCAATAGGAAGACGATCATTAGGAAGACCACGAAAACGATGGAACGACAACTTACTGAAAGCACATTGAAAAACAGACAGTGTCATCAGAGGCATGTCTACATAAAAAGAAGAAGAAGATCTAACGATAATCGACAGTGAAACGATATAGGTATAGTTGCGGTAAGAAATATAGTGGAACGCTCTTATTTTTTGTCTTGATATTTCAATTACATTCACACCGACACTAGCACTTTCTACAAAATCAGTGTTTTTCTCGTAAGCAATATTTTGAACCACATTGTCCCACGGACGCCACATCAGTATTTAAAATAATTAAATTACATCAAACAACACTCTACTAACGAAATGCTACATCACTATTCAAAATAATTAATTTACACTCTATTAACGAACTTATTCCCAACTAACGCTCGTTTCACACAATACGATTTTGGTCGTTACGGCAAGAGGTCGTACTACCGTTTGTCATACTCGTCTTATTTTCACACGTTACGGCAGTATTCATCTTATTGTCGCAGAGAGCACAGGGCGTATAATGAATCGGGCAAAAATTTTGGCGTTATGGTTAATTTATCGCAGTAAAAAAAGACAGAGACGTCTAAATGGGGTGCATCCTTTTGGGGAACCACATTATTAAAGCATGCACCGTATTACAATTTGTAAAATTATTCCTAATAACAATAAATATAAGCTGTATTAATGGTCGAAGAAACACCGAAAGCTACAGGTTGTTTATTAAGGAGCTACAGGTTAAAGAAGAAAGAAGAAAATGGTCGATTTGAAGACTTTGGCCGCATCCCAGAAAAGAATATTATTCAGATTTGTAACTCAATTTGGGATCCCTAATCTACATGTAAGTATACTTTGAATACAAAATAAAATAAGTACAACTTACCAAACTTATTTTTCTTCCGGCCCTTTAGCTTTTCAAAGTCAGGGTTAACCTCCATTAAAATTATATACCATGCATTTCTTGTCGCATTTCTGTCTTTATATACATCCAGACTTTTATCCCACAACGCCGGTCTACTTTGTACCAGCTCAATTAAAAATTCACCATCTATATTTTCTGCCATTATGTACGTACCACTGGATTCACTGGTACTACAAGAGTAACTGTCGTTACGTGTGCAAGCATTGATTTCATGCTGTGGTTGACTGTTAACACTGCACGATACGGCCATCGTCCATTGCAGTGGCATTGGATGGCAGCCGAAAGGCAAAGGCACGACAGTCGTGGTCGTCCTTTGTGAAAGTCGCCGTATATTGCTTTATTGGACTAATGGAATGTACGGCAGACTGTCGTTACGACGTTTTGTCGTAACGACCAAAGTCGTATTGTGTGAAAGGAGGGTCAAACGATTCACACAGGCATCCGGTCGGTTGTAAAGGGGAAGTATCAAACTTAGCCGCATTTAAAGCGTTCTACAACAGATATGTTACCGCGAGTAGATGTTTTATTACGAATATTTTCCAAAGGAATACTCTGGAGAGCCCGTATTAATTTTGTTACTTTGATTCATAAGTATAGGGTGACTCTTTGGAAGTTTCAATTAGACGTTTAAAAAACTTGAGATAATTGATATCTGAAAACTTAGGATGAGGTGTTTATAGATATACCCAGTTAATATAAAATATTGGTTGAGTTTACCAAAAGTACAAGCTCATTATAGCCGCAAATGTCAAACATGGAACAAAAAATTTCGGTTTAGCAGTGTTAGCATGTTTTTATAATGTTTATGCTGTATGCTTCAAATATAAAGAGATAAAGCTGTGGAAAAGTACATTTTGATTATATTACGTTAAGAATTCTGCAATTTTTTATTTATATAAAACAATAATGAGTAAATATTTGTTTCTTTCGAGATTAATATCGCAGTTAATTATTAGAAATTTTTTTTGGGAATTGCCCTTTGATATATTTGACAATCGTCAAATCAGCTGCTGCCTGTTTGTGACAGATGTTTGCAATTATCTCGAAAGAGACGACTATTTAGGTACTCGTTATTGTTTCATATAAATTAAAAATTGCAGAATTCATAAAATAGTATAATCAAAATGTACTTTTTAAAAGCTTTCTCTCTTTATAAATGAAGCATACAGCATATGCTATAAAGACATCCCAACACTGTCAAATGGTTTCATGGTTGACATTTGCGGCTATACTCAGCTTGTACTGTCGGTAAACTCAAGCAAAATATTTATTATTAATTATATACGGTTATGCCAAAAGATGCCTAAAACTTCCTTATTATAATTTGAATGCCCTATATATTATTGCAGGTCATCATGCAGGGTAGAGTAAATGGCAAAAAGGGAATAGGTAGAAAGAGGAAGTCATGGCTGCGAAATATTCGAGACTGGACAAACATGACTGTAGACGAATTATTCCACGTTGCAAAAGACAGAGAAACTTTTAGAAATGTGGTCGCCAACCTCCGTTAATAGGGACGGCATGGGAAGAATAAGATATCTTATTACATATTTCAATAGACTGGCTTATAAGAATTTTCTCAATATAAAGATACAACGTACAATGTACGCTACTTTACACCGAAAGTTTTACGAGATTTGATGATTTGCACTCTTTATAAATACTAAAATTAACATTTTGCTTGGTACATTTTTTTAGTATCGTCTATTTTGAAGAAACTTTTGCGGATAAAATTATATTTAATATACAAGGTGATTCAAAACGCTTACTTAAAAATGTCTCAATTATCTTAAATAGATCACCCTATATGTTATGGCGTTATTAGAAAGAACTTTAATCGATCTTTAGGTTTCGTTAACTGCTTCCGATACCTAAGTCTAATAGTTTTTGTAATATTTAGCTTTTAATTTAGATATTAAATGTTTGTATTATGATCTTGAATTACTATTATCAAAGAATATGCAAAGAGTATAGACACGTATAATAGGCGTCTTATATTCTTTACTATTAAGTATACATATAGCTTAGCATGGAAATTTTAGTTGACAGTTTTCAGTTCGAGTAACTTTAGACAGATAAACAAGTTTACATTTTTAAGAACTGCCACCCAAAATTTTTATGACACCCTATAGAATAATAACGAAAATTATAATACAAACATTTAATCTATACATATAAAGCTAAATATCTCAATAACTGTGAGATTTAGCTATAGAAAGTAGTGAAAGAAACTTAAGGACCCACTGTGTATGTGTTTTGAATTATAAATCAAATCCAAGGAAATTTTGGCGTGCATGGCTGTCAAAAAATTACATAACCTGCTTTTTCTTGGTAAATAGCAGCATATCTCTGGTAAATAGTCTAAACTACTTACAAACAAAGAATATAGACGCATATTACAAAGAATATATAAACGCATATGCGTCTATATTCTTTGCTACTTACATTAGTTTAATAGTCAGTACTAACCAGTTGTTTTCCAGTTACCGAAACCACTTATTGCATTTTTGTTTCAAATACATACATATATCGAACGAGTCATAAAGTATGACCCGTTTTTAAACAAAACTAATAACTGTAATTCACAGCATACTCTTACTAGATATTGCATTTTTTCTATGTATAATATGTACCCAATTTTATGTTAGGATTAAAGTACATTCGTTATCTTAAATCATTATAAATTAATTATTTCATTAGAAAATAGGACATACATTTATATCGTCTTAGGAACTTTTCAACTCAATAATAATATAAATTAAAGTAATACAAGATTTCGCACATAGATCACATCTTTTTATTAAATCGTAAAAATACCTTACGTTCCCACGTTTTCAAATAAAAACAAACAATAATCCAAAACCCACTATATTTTAAATAACAAAAAGAATTTAACCAAACATCAGGTAAATCAGTCAAGGTTATACTCTGTTTTACTCACAACAAAAATTTTATTACTTACCTAATGTTCTCGGAATAGACCACAAGGCATAGAACTAGAATTTGGAAATTTAAGTGCATTTCTAATAAAAACGTAAATTTAAAAAATGTTTATTGACGCCATCAGCTGTTTATCGTTCATGTCATATTTGTTTTTGATACTGACGCTCGATACGATACGTGAAACCAAGGATTTGGCCTTTTACATAATTACAATGTTGCCGCCGCTTAGATGAATTCCGATTCTGCTGATATGCCAAGGTCATAGGCGTCGTCACACATTTCATAACTGGAAGGCACTTTTAAATACCAGAATTTCAATTTGGTTTTCAGAGAAAAAGATAATATTAAATATATGGTTAGCGCATGATATCTAATACATATAATAAAGAATATCATAGCAAAAATGTATGTCAAACTTTCAGCTTTCATGGCTACCATTGTAAAAAGATTTTGAAAATGTTTGTTAACGTATTTGAAAGCCATCTGATTAGATTAATAACTATTTAAATGGGAATAAGCCACAATTAAAGGTTAAAATACGTTTATTGACGTTTCAATTTCCACTTCGGAAATCGTTCTCAAAATACAAACATTAGTAAATTAAACAAAATTTGTTCGATGTACGATGTTTGTATTTTGAGAACGATTTCGGAAGTGGAAATTGAAACGTCAATAAACGTATTTTAACCTTTAATTGTGGCTTATTCCCATTTAAATAGTTATTAATTAAAAATGCCACAAGAAAATAGCTTCAGAACAATATCTGATTAGATGTTTCATGTATGAATTTTACCTTCAAGCGACTGATTTTTTCATTATTATTATTATCAAGATACTGCCACTTCCTCTTCTTGATTGCCAAAAGTTTCCTTTTTTTCATTCGAATCTCTACGTTTATATTATTATGTGTCTAGAAGATATATAATATTGGAATTGTGTCTGTAAACCTAAGTGCTTCTGCAAAAGACCGATGAGAAATTTAAAACTGGTTCTAGTAAAACTGACGAAACTTCTAAAAATCAAACACAAAACGGGAAATTCATAGAAGTTTCGAAAATCATGGAAGAAAATTCTAGCAACTGAAGAAAAAATTGATATAACACAGAAAAATGTATATGATCTACAAGAAAAATTAAACGAAAAATTTATAAAAATAGAAATCATAATAAGTAGTGGAGTCCCAATAACAGCAATCGAGGAAGAAAGAGGAACAGTAAATAAAGATCCTATAGTTAAATGTAAAGGACAAAAGAAGAATCGACAAGTAACAAGACTCAATTCTCATTATTTGATAGGAAGTCTTCTTGGTTTATTTATCTCTAAAAATTTTAAGCCATAAGAGGGTGTTTGATGAAGGCAGTTTAATGAGGTGGCTAGCATAGCAAATATGTTTGGTTTATTTAGATGACGTAATTGGTTGTAAATAATTATAAGATCGTTCGACGAGCATTCCAAAAATCTGAACGAAATGTTCCAGCGACTAAATATGTGCAGCTAATCTAAAACAGCCTAAAGAAGTGTCACATATTTCGACTAGAAGTTAGATACTTAGACCATATTGTATCCAGCAATGGTGTTACAGCTGACCCTAAGAAAGTTGAAGCAATTCGAGAACGGCCATTATTAAAAGATAAACAAGAAATTGACATTGGTGCAATAACGGACTAACCCACAAAAAATTCAAAATCAATTTTATTGTTGAATATTTACCGTCAAATTGAACTCTTATCAACTGCACTCTTAAGTAATGAACCTACATTTTTCTACTGGTTACTGGATGCCAGCGCTAAACTGGTTTCGGAATTTCATTTTCGCTAAGAGTTTAGAGAAGCAATGTATACCATGCGTAGTTAATCAAGTGTGCTGCTAAAAGTTAGATGTGAGATGCAAAAGATAGGGACTAAATAAACTTAAACTAAACATAAATGAATCAGTTTTATTTATTAATATTTATGGTAATGTTTACGTTTGCACTTTGGTGTAAAGTGAATAATAATACCTATTTTTCACTGTAGGACGTCACCCAACGTAAGTACTTTTATTAAGTATCTCTCAAACTTCACTATCAGAGAAGGTTAGTTAGGCCAGTTGGGCAGAACATAACTTTTAATGACTTCAACTTCGAAGTAGTAAAAGAGTTTAAATATCTGGGGAAGGTAATCACAAATAGCAGTCACATAGAAAAAGAGGTCTCAGCAAGGATAGCTGCGGGAAATAGAGCATTATACTCCCTATCATCATTATGAAGATCTAGGCTGCTAAATAGAAAATCTAAATTAGACTGTACAAGTCAATTATTCGTCCAGTTGTTACAAATGGAAGCGCAAGATCGTAGAAAATGGAGGGCTATAGTGTATGCGGCGAAGACTTATCCCGAGTTGTAAAGCCAGTCAAGAAGAAGAACTATCAGAGTCGCCCCTATCTGAATTATCTATGCGAATAATTAGAGGTCTCACCTCATCCACAACTTGCTCAGTTTGAAAGGACTGAACGATTTCTTTCTTATGTCTAATACAATATGTTCTAGCGAATCGTAGTCATAGTATTTTTTTGCTATACCCCGAACCAACTCAATTGCATTGTAGCGGTAATGGTAGAGCGAAATTTCTTTTGAATTTTGTAGGCTTCACACCTTTGCCGTAAATCGATTTTAAAAATATGTTAGTGTGATCAATGTTTTTTTGTTAACCACGACTTTAGTCCTTCTTTTGTCCAGTTGCTGGAAGGAATTTCTCTTCTACTTTTGAGTGATAGGATGCATTATCCAGCACTATTATGGATGGTCGCTCTAATTGTTTTAACAAATTTTCTTCCATTTATTCTTCAAAAATATTTGTATCCATATTTCCATCATCTGTACTCTTTGTGGATGAAAAAATTAAACTGGCATCAGAAATAAAGCCCTCATCATTTCTGGCATGTAGTATAACGTATCTTTTAACACTACCGGAACTAAAAATACAACTTGCCTCAGATTATCAGAGGTTTTATTGTTTATATCTTCTTCTTCTTCTAATGACGCTACAAGTCTTTGAAGTCTTGGCCTGTTTAACAACATTCTTCTATTCTGCCCTGTCTGATACTTTCCTTCGTCACTGCCTGATGTTCATGGTTTAAGATCTTCCCCTACATCGTCTACCCACCTTTTGCGGGGCCTTCCTCTTGTCCTATCTTGAAGTCTTTCATTTATATTCAGACCAAATGCAGCGTATTTCCGTTTCAAATTTATAGCTTTTACTGTTTATGTATTTTCTTAAAAAGTGCCACTATTTTGACACACTATTTTACAGTTCACACAATACTTGTCTATTTTGTCTTTTTATACCGAAACCACTCAGCACGCTTGACAAACTGGTTAAACTAATATTACACAGTTCCTTGTCCCATAATTTTGGTAACACAGGACTGTTTGTTGCCCGTTTTTTAGTTTTATACAGAATATAATATGTAATATTTCTAATTGCAAAATTTAATTTCTATTACTTACTTTATTTCATTCTCGCAGATGCTGTTAATTCTCTGAAATATCCACTGTGAGATGTTGCAAGCATTCCATGTGCGTTTTTGAACTACCATATCAGATTTTAATGGAACCATTTTATTTTCTTCCAAATTAAAATAATTTTCCACTTTCCACTTTTAACTTTCCAGAACCAAACGCCGTTCTTTTGGAAATAATACTACGTTTCCACTAATTTTCATCTTTTCCAAATTCCTCATTTTATTTTATTTAAGCACCGTTATGAATACAACTACTACACCTCGAAAGGATGAGAGGTCCTAGAACAGGCTCAATAAAAACCAAAAAACAAAACAAACACACAAATACCAGCACAGAACAGTATAACACGCAAGCAAGCAATACAACAACCAATACAAAAATAAAGTTAGTTTCTAATCTTAAAGTAACAAATTTTTAATGAACCATTAGGTGTAATGGGTTTTACATTTGTTTATTTATGTACGTAAAACTAATCGATTATACGTACGCAGAAAGGTATAAGTATATCTAAATAATCAAGTTTTATTTATATAAAATTTTCATACCTATAGAAAGGGGATTATGCAATCATGTAACATTGTAGTCCGTTTTAAGGAACCTTTGTTTTTAATAATAATATAATACAATTACTCACTCTAAGAAGTAATACCACAAGTTGTAAAAGCAATCTTTATTTTTTTTAACACATAGGACACGTTTCGACATCTCTGTTATCATCAGCTATAAAATGTAGGAGAAGAAAAATCTAAATCTAAAATCTAAAAATTTGCTAGTTACGGAGTATAATTAGGCTAGGTTGTCAACGCCATAGAGTATAATTATTAAAAAAGACTCCAAAAGTCCAGTTGCTTTCTTCTGGGTACCATTTTGGAGAGAGAGGATGGGATCAGAATTTGTGACGTCAGTACTGTTGTACCTATTGTCAATCGGCATCAACACTATTCGGCGATACAATCGGTGATTATGATCTTTAAACGGGTATGGAAATTTATGTAAAATCTAATGGATGTTAACGATATGTGAGATAACTACAAAAGCTGTTAAAACCGGAAGTGCATCTAGGTGGTTTTCGAAAGAGAATTTAGTTGTAAACTTAGACAACCAACATTACTTTTGGATTTATCAAGAGACTGGTAAAAAGGGAACGGTAGCGATTATTGAAAACTTCCTTCCGAAGGTTAAATGGGTTGATGCAAAATGTAACCTTTCAAAATTGTATACTCCTGCTCATCCCACGACATTACTTACTTATAATGAGTCCGGTAACAACATCGGTCGAGCAATGTAATAGAAAGCATATAGTAAGTCAAAATATATAATAGTAAAGAAATTAAAAGTAAAACTCACCTAATGACATCACAAATGAGGTCGAGAATTTAGTAAAGTAAGTTTAGTTGAACTATCGCATTTAATTAACTTAAAAGTTTATGTTGATGGAAATATAAGGCTCTGGTAGCAGAAACTGTTCATTCAAAACTATTTCAATACCATTTGATTTAACTCAACTAATTTTATAAGATTTCAGAATATTCGATCTATTACTGTTTTTGCAAGTGTGTAAGAGTTTAAAATCTAGAAGGGAATATGAGTGGTTTGTTGACAGAATATGGTTGGAAAAAACAGAGTTAGTATTGCGAATGTCTGTGTTTTTGTATTTATTAATTAATTTTAGATGTTCTGAAATACGGCTCTCTATTCTCCTGTCGCCTTGGCCGATGTAACTGTTTTACAAGAAGCACAACAAAGCTTGCGTAGAATAGAAACTACAAGTGAACTTGTATTTTAACTTACCAACCATATTAGAGAGTTATTTTTGATTATAATAATATGTTCTTGTAAAGGCGTGATTATTTGGTAAAGGTACATTATATCTCACAACAGGAAATTAAATAAAAATCATTAAAAAATGTTTATGAGCAGTAAAATGTTATACATAAAGAAGTTTTAAAAGATATCTCCGCTTACCAATCCACTAGTAATAAAGTTTAGAATCAGAATTAAATCCCAAAACGGCCATCGTACAAGGTCTTGAGTTTGATTATAGTTCTTATGCTTGAAAATTGGATTAAGTAAAACAGTTTCAGGGTTATATTTTGTGTTTTTTTTTGCAGGCGTTTTGAGAATCAGATCTTTTTGCTGATTCTTGTTCGGAGTATGAAGGTTAGACTAAAACTAGTAGGGATGCTGAACAAGACGAAGAAAATACAAGATCGAATAGCAATGGAGCAGAGCTGATGACATCGAATTATTATAGCCTAAGAAATTTTTTCTCAAAGAAAAAAAAGAAAATATGTTGGAAAATATCGAGTTAAAATGTTCACTCAATCTTTTAAACCATTTGAATGCACTTGTAAATTTAGGTGATTAGTGTTGATTCCAACAGAATGACAAATGGAACTGTATAAAAATTTCTACGCTTTTGAAAACATTTGACATTTGATGTGCAAACTTGTAACTAGTAGCTCGGTTAGACACCAGACTCAGTAAAACACAAGTTTAATTTAAATAAAAATGTATTCTGAACAAATGAACAACAAAATAAAATTAGCTTCTTTCGTACAATAAAAATTAAAATATTAATCTTGGCGAAGGTATCGACGGTGCTACGACCCACTGTTGATACATGCGAAAAATAAATACTGTAAATGTTATAAAAATTTAACGAAAATACGATGCTTTAGTGAACACACTCACACACACCGAGTTAAAGAAATAATCTGGATTAGAGGTGGAGGGATCGATCAATATTCGATCCGGTAATGAGCAGGAAGTGACTAATCAATACTTAGTCACGGTACGGTTTGGTCTTAGATCAATACTGTAAGACTGGATTCGGGAGCTGCTACAAAATCAATATTCTAGCAGAGGTGGTTGGTCTTCAGTCAATACCCTAGGGCCGGTGGAATTGTTCGCAGGTCAATACTCCGATAGAATCCCCAGGACGTTTGGACTTTGGCCAATACCCAAAGGCCCAGTGGAGTTCCCACCAGGTGAGTACTCGTACGGAACTCTCTCTTGCGGCGACCGTTGTATTATACCGTTGCTGATGTTCCATCTCCAGCAAGCATCGATGGTCATCGAAGGTAGTGGGAGTGCTTGTATACAGGGCGGTGGCAAGCTGGAAGCGGCATTTCAAATTTCTATTGGTAGATTGGATAGGCAGCTGAAACGCAAATTAATAGGAACACCATCACCATCTGATAAATGCGACATACATCCACCACACACAAAGGAATTCATTGAAAAATGTCCCTGCTATGAATCTCACTACATTTACAGGAAATACCTGTCTCCAGATTTGAGTCTCTGTAAAATGTATGAGTCCTATAAACATGAGATAGGGGATCCCCTGTCTTATTTTATTTTCCGAGAAACCTTCAACAAGGAAAATAATTTACACTTTTATCCACCAATAAAGTTAACTATTGCAAGATATGTGATTTATTCAACAATAAAAGAAATTCAGCCAATCAAGTTACAAGTAAATAACTCGAAATTGAAAATGCTTAGAGTGCTAGAGATTACCGAAGGAGGGACACAAAATGGCAAAAAATGGAATGGCGATCTCTTTCGATATGATAAAGACGTTACCTACGCTTTTACTTTCCACAAGAATTTGTTACTTAGAGAGGCATTGATGGACATATTGTTCAATATTTCTGAAATGGGAACTTATAACTTATTAATGTTTATAGGGGATGAAACTATTGCCTCTGGAGGTCCTCAACAGGTGGGGTATTACATTTTAATTTACATAAAAGAAATTCAAAATCGAATTGACTTTTATAAATTCTGATCAATATGGAGTTTAAAATCGTAATATTAAAATGGGATTGTTATGTAATTACCTAACTGCATCTCTATATTTCAATGACAAAGAAATAAATCACCACTTCCTCGTAAGTGGTCATTCTTACTTACTATGCCTTCAAGAATTTGGGATTGTAGAGAAAGAGGAAAAAATACCATCCACATATTTATACACTCGCCATCATAAAATCCGGGTCACCTTGAAAATCACCGATATTTGATTTTTAACGAGCTTTATCGTAAATAATAATAACACAAATACACACTAATGCATGTTTCTGGGAATTGTTGTCGGCTTAGCGGTTTCCTTTGCAACAAAGAATTTCAATAGTGCCGAATTCGCGGGAAAGCGCACACTTCCCAAAATGAACAGTATCTGTAACTACCGCTTGTTTTAAATGTCTCATTTGTGCTTCGACTTTCTGTTCAAACGCAACGAACAAACGTTTATTATTGCCACCATTAGTGTTTATTAGTGCCATTATTAGTGTTTATTATTGTTTATTTTTTGCCAAAAATACCCTTGACTGTTATTGAAATGGCACAAATTGTTACGTTTGTGAAAGACGGTCACACTCAACGGCAAGTCGCAAGAACTGTTGGCCTTTCTACGGTTCAACGAGTGCTTCAACGCTTTCAGGAGAAGGGTTTGCTATCCAGACGACCTGGCTCTGGACGAAGAAGAATGACCACGATACGAGATGACCGTTTTCTTGTGTTTCAGGTTTTACGAAACTGGACCTCAACTGCGATTATGCATCGAAATCGTCTACAGGAAGTACGAAATCGCAATGTTAGCGTTGAAACATCCAGGAGAAGATTTCGTTCTTTTGGACTATCTTCTCGGGTAATGGCTACAGGACCGCCACTTCGCCGGGAGCATCGAGTTGCACGACTAGCTTTTGCTCGATAATACGCGCATTGAAGAATTAACGATTGGAGCAAAAACATTGATAACAAATAAAAAATACGTCAGCCTAGAAAAAAGGTTATTACTGCACCAGAGGCAAAAATATTCCAGAAACTTGAAATTTTCAAGGTGACCCGGATTTTATGATCGCGAGTGTATATCTGAAGACTGATATACAATTATAAAGCATGCTAGAAAGAAAAATCCTTTAACACTGATAGAAATTAATAATAAGTTAATTAATAATAATTAATAAGTTAAATTTTTTCTACCAGAGTGCTTGAAAGAAAACAAATATACTTAAATATAACTAACAGACATTTCTGAAGCAAAAACACAGGTGGAATGCCTAAAGATCCAATGTCTGAGATTTAGAAAGAGTTTTTTAACACTCTCATACTCTGAAAGGATTTGTGGTTGTTGCTTTGAAACACGTACGTAGATTTTTCAGCCAGGAAATCCTTCGCCTTCCTGGTCCATGCTTATTTCCAAAAATATTTTGAACACTTTTTCAGGGACGGAACTGATTCATATTTTATTTTATAACTTCTGATGTACTCTAAAAGAAATTTGAAAAAAGCAGACATGTCATAAGAAAACTAACATCGGACTTATAGATTGCGGAATGTAATTATTTCAAACAAGAAAGCGATCAGCATCAGTTAGACCATTGCCGCATCGAATTGCCAGATCAGGATCTATATTTCCCGAAAACAATATATCATTACAGTTACACTCCTTGATAGTGTTACGATAGATAATGACGCATCATATGACTCAAAACTGTAAACATATTTATTACTAATATCCTTCTCATTCAAGTCTTTTCTAGATCATCTACCATCACCAGCCAGCAGAAACCCTAGGTAATAGCCGATGGGTCCCCTGCGCTAAACAAACCTGTTTACATTGATGGAATTCCTTCGATTAAAAGTCATCAATTCTTCGCCGTAATTCTCGATTAACGATTATTATATATATATATATATATATATATATATATATATATATATATATATATATATATATATATATATATCGAGAAAAGGAGTACGACCGTCAATCCAATATAAACTAAGGTACACTCGAAGAGTGGTGGGTTTTTCGGTCAAAGTGGAGAAATAAAAGACAAAGACGATGGCTACTTCATCTATTTATTGAAGACGTTTCGCTTTCTGCTCAGAAAGCATCATCAGTTCATCTAAAAAGAACAATATGAAACCAAACATCCATAGAGAAGTTATAACCAAAGTGTGTTACCTTACAAAGACATGTAGCAGTCAGTGATGTTAAAAATATGAAAAAGCTTACAAAGCTGGACATTCAGAGTTAACGTTGTATATAACAATTAATTGAAACTAGGTAAAGTTTGCAATTTGACAAATTTAGCACAGCAAAAGAACATGTGATAAAAATACATGTATATATAAAAAAAAATTTTATAAAAACTTAGTAAAAAACATTAAGGTTTATTTTAAAGTGTAAAGAACTAGAAAGATCATTAGATTGCACTTCCAACAAATTTATTTAAAAATTATATTTTAATTTTAACTTTAGGTAACATTATAAGTTATTAAAGATTAATAGTAATAAAGAAAAAAATTGCATTAATTTTACAGAATTAGGCTTGATATGTTGTTTACTTAAATTTTGTCCCATTTTGGGGTTTTCTTTATCACATTTTCTTATAATAAATTTAAATAAAAATAAAAATAAAATATAAATAAATTATTCCTTCTTTAATTAAGATTTATCAACTTACTTTTTATTAATATTTGTCAATATCACTTTTACATAATTAAGTAATTGTTCTTTTTGATGAACTTGTTTGATAAAACTTTAAATTGAATCTGATTCATAGAATCCTTTTCATTACGGTCCTTAATGTTTGAACCTTTGGACTGTGGAAATTTTTATTAATCTTCACCTGTTAGCTGGCTAACTAGTGACGTCATAATATTATAATATATGATATATTGGATTGACTTCTCTTGCTTTGTTCTTTGTTGACAGATCAATCACTGTAGGGTTAAATGGTGATCTTAACCACCTTTTCCTTTCACTGCTTGGTTTTTTAACGACAAGTTGTCAACCAAATTTATCACATTCTTTGAATATACCGCCTTAATACATAGAGGTTGGTAGCTTGCCTTGCTGTTTATGTCATTGTGACTTCAAGGCCACTTCTACTCACGTTGTTGTGCGTGGGTGTCAAACCTTTAAATTCATTTACCAACGAGCCTCAGTAAGCTAAAGACTGGTAACTTCATTTTTTTCTTTATTACTATTAATCTTTAATAACTTATAATGTTACCTAAAGTTAAAATTAAAATATAATTTTTAAATAAATTTGTTGGAAGTGCAATCTAATGATCTTTCTAGTTCTTTACACTTTAAAATAAACCTTAATGTTTTTTACTAAGTTTTTATAAAATTTTTTTTATATATACATGTATTTTTATCACATGTTCTTTTGCTGTGCTAATTTTGTCAAATTGCAAACTTTACCTAGTTTCAATTAATTGTTATATACAACGTTAACTCTGAATGTCCAGCTTTGTAAGCTTTTTCATATTTTTAACATCACTGACTGCTACATGTCTTTGTAAGGTAACACACTTTGGTTATAACTTCTCTATGGATGTTTGGTTTCATATTGTTCTTTTTAGATGAACTGTTGATGCTTTCTGAGCAGAAAGCGAAACGTCTTCAATAAATAGATGAAGTAGCCATCGTCTTTGTCTTTTATTTCTCCACTTTGACCGAAAAACCCACCACTCTTCGAGTGTACCTTAGTTTATATATATATATATATATATATATATATATATATATATATATATATATGACATTTTAGTTTTTGAAGAATAGTTAGTTTTTAAATATCGAGTTAGTTATTATCGTGAGTCCGAAAATGTAATTGTACGCGGAAATAAATATAAATAAATATTGTTAAATAAATTAGTAATAAAGGCTTTAATAAATTTGTAAGTGTTATAAATAGAACCTTTGATAATAAATAAAAACAATAAATTAGATTAATAATAAAAAATATAACAATAGTTTCTGCTCAATGTTGAAAATGTGACCAGATTATTTTCTGCACGTTCCGACACTGTCAAGAGTAATATTGATGTGAAATACCACATCAAGGATGTGTTTTGATACTACGTTTTCTTTAGTTTGTGAAATTTGTCTGATAAGGTTTATCTAAAACAAATACCAGAAATATTTTGTGGAATGTTATCGACTTGTATATTTTTTATTGAAAATATAAAATTCTACTATAATATTATTATCCTAATAAATCTCTTAATAAAATAACTCCCACATAAACAAAATAATAAACTTGTTTATAGGAAATATAAATTCTTATTCTCACATTCATATGCTCTTTCTGGTGTCGAATGAGAAATTAAATAAACAAAATGTAACAATAAAACACTGTTTTATTGTTAGATAAAACGAATTTCCATCAAGTAACGGTCGAATTCATCACTTTGGCAAAATATATATAATGAATCAAGGTATATCTTCTACTTCTCTTCTTTCTCTTAAATTTTCCTTCAACCCTCAGTATCTTAACTATATAATGAGTGTTTTTTTAGAGGTACAGAACTTTGAAATGGAATAAAACAAAGATGATTTTTTTAAATTGACATAAAATTGACTTTATTCAAAAGATAATATTTTGGCATTATAATTTAAATATGATATGATAGAGATCCAATTTTAGATGAATTTTTCCAATATTTGTGACCGTATATCGGCAATAACGCGGCGAGTGTTGTTCTCCAAGTAGTGAGTCGTTTTAGACTTATCGGCAAAGACTAGCGACTTCACATATCATCACCGAAAATAGTCGGGCGGTGTTAAATCGTGCGATTTTGGAGGCAAATTCACGGGTTAGAAACGTCAAACTATGTGGTTACCATTTATCTTTCAATATATAAATATTTGTCTCAATGTGTCTTAAAATACACCTAAGATTATCTTCACTCCAAATATGGCAGTTTTATTTGTTGACATAGCCATTCAACCAGCAGTGAGCTTCATCGCTAAACAAAATTCGATTATGAAAATCAGGGTCAACGGCAATCTCGTTTTGAACCGATTCACAGAATCTACAACACAGGGCAACATCTAACAATAACCACGGAAGAAGCTACAGCTACCTGGGGAACGGAATGCCAAACATTGAAACCTTTAAAACAAATGGAAAAGGATAATGCGAGTGAATAATAAAAGTAAAATGTAATGCTTTTACAAATTCAAGCAACACCGGTGGATATTAACGTATTACAGGTATACGCGCCAACGGCAGATAAAGATAAGGCAACCAGCGAAGAATTCTATGAACAACTGGGAAGCCTGATGAAAATGAAAGAAAAAACATGAAGTAACAATAGTGATGGGAGATTTTAACGCAAAGGTTGGCAGAGGCAAGGTGAATGAGATCGGTAACTTCCGCCTAGGAGAGAGAAACGATAGAGGTGATAGACTTATATGCTTCTGCCAGGAATATAACCTGCTGTTAAGTAATACACTCTTCAAGCTCCCCAAACGTCGACTTTACACATGGAAATCCCCCGCTGACTCATCTGACAACATCATAAGGAATCAGATAGATTATATAGCAGTACCAACAAGATATAAAAACATGATAAAATCATCAAAAACGTACCCAGGTACCGATGTTCCTACGGACCACAATCTGTTGGTATGCAGAATGGTCATGAGAGTAAAACGGCTCGAGAAAAGATCTAATTTAAACACAATTGATGTTAAGAAACTCACTAACCCAGAAACCGAAATAAAAGTACGAGAACAACTAGGAAAGAAAATAAACGACATTAACGAGAACACGTCGGACATAATAGAGAGATGGGATAAATCGTGGGAAGCAATCCAAACAACATGCGCGACTCTATTAAAGCGTGACAGACGGAAGTAGAAAGAATGGATGTCTGATGAGATAATCGATATGATGGATGAAAGACATAAATTCAAGAATAAAAATGCAGAAAAATACCAGCAGATCCACAAAATCATAAGAACGAAAATTCGAGAAGCCAAAGAAAAATGGTTTTCCAACGAATGCAGGGAAATAGAACAATACGAACGAAAATACGACAGTTACAATATGCACAAAAAAATTAAATCAATGACAAACAAGAGGAAATTCAATAAGTCACCCAACAGCATAAAAGATGGCGATGGAAATCTTATCTCGGAGCCATCAACGATCTTAGAAACGTGGAAATCATACATAGAAAAATTATTTGCATCTGACAGGACTGATGATCATCTATATGGAGAAGGAGAAACAGGACCTTCAATCCTTAAATCGGAGATAGAAGATGCCATTGCAGCACCAAAAAACAATAAGTCAGCAAGTCCGGACAATGTACCCTGCGAAATATTAAAGATCCTATGTAAATCAGACGAACAGTTCCTTGACAATCTAGTTGAATTTTTTAACAACATATATATAATAGCGGTAAAATCCCGGAGAACTGGGTGCAGTCAACATTTATTACAATCCCGAAGAAACCAAATGCCCAGATCTGTGATGACTACCGGCTTATAAGCTTGATCAATCATGTCACTAAAGCGTTCACTAAGATCATTTATAGAAGAATATATGATAAATGTGAGTCAAATATTGATAGATCGCAGTTTGGCTTTCGGAAAGCACTTGGAACTAGAGAAGCAATTTTCGCTCTCCAGGTGCTTATACAGCGGTGTAGAGACGTTGATAAGGACGTGTATTTGTGCTTTGTGGATTTTAGAAAAGCATTTGACAATGTCAATCATGAACAATTGATAGATATTCTGCGAAAGACAGGTATTGACGATAAGGATATTCGAATTGTGGCAAACCTATACTGGGGTCAAACAGCAAGAGCAAAAATTGGCAACGAACTCACTGAAAGTGTACAGATCAAAAGAGGTGTCCGTCAGGGGTGTATATTATCCCCACTCCTATTCAATATTTATTCCGAAGAAATATTTAACGAATGTATGGAAAATGCAAATGAGGGCATAAAAATAAACGGTGAGTTAACGAACAATATAAGATATGCCGACGGCACGGTGACCCTTGCCAGTACCATAGACGAATTACAGCAGGTAATGGAAAGAGTTTATTCAGTTAGTGAGGAATACGACCTGAGCCTCAACTTCAAGAAGACAAAGTGGATGCTGATAAGCAGGAAGCAACAGCCTGCTCGACAGTTACGGATAAGTAACATACTAATTGACCATGTAGAATCTTATGTGTACCTTGGCACCAACGTAAATGCAAAATGGGAACAGGCCACAGAAATTAAGGCGAGAATAGAACGAGCTAGAGCAGCATTTAGCAATATGAAAAAGCTCCTCATAAGCAGGGATTTGTCTCTTCCCCTAAAACTACGTCTAGTTAAATGCTACATTTTTCCGATCTTACTGTATGGTATGGAGGCTTGGACGCTGACGAAGACGCTCACGAGAAAACTAGAAGCATTCGAAATGTGGGTGTACCGACGCATTCTTCGTATATCCTGGACCGAACATGTCACCAACATAGAGGTAATCCAAAGAATCGGAAAGGAGAAAGAAATCGTGAATACAATTAAACAAAGAAAGCTTGAATATCTAGGCCACATATTGAGATACGATAAGTACCGTCTAGTGCAATTGATTGTCCAGGGAGAAATAGACAGTAAGCGAGGGCCAGGCAGGAGAAGACACTCGTGGTTCCAAAATCTGAGGAAGTGGTTCGGGCTCACATCGGTCGAACTATTCAGAAGCGCCGCAAACAAGATCAGAATTGCCATGTTAATAGCCAACGTTCGCAACGGACAGGGCACTTGAAGAAGAAGAAAATGTAATGGCATGTCTCGCAAAACAGAAAACCAAAAAAGGTATATCGATGGAAGACAACCGTATATACGTATTTCTGACTATTGGTCGTCTTTAGTACGATGCAGCCAAGTTAGAAAAGGATCATGTTAACATCATGGAGTGGCATACTATTATGCGCTAATTTAAAATCTATAAAAAGGTGGTAGGTATCGATATTGAATTCATTGGTTTGTTTCCAGTATCCGCGTCATCACAAAAATCTGATCCGTTGTTGATCGACCAGATCTAAAAGTACTTTGATATTCACCAAGCATCTCCTCTGAATATGCACTATAGGCAACCATATAGGATACTCGAAAATATTTTGTATGCTGTGTTAAGAAGAGTTATATAACGGAAACAATTCTAGTACACCTGTATTTTCCTGTATTTGATCCTCGTTCCAAGTTCTTATTGTTATTTTATTTATCTGATTAGTAAGACTTTTCTAATAGTGTATTGTTTCGTGCTCCTGAAGTTGGCGGATTTTGATCTTCTACTTCGGTAGAAAGTAGCTCTTTATAATGTTCCACCCACCTCTAATACGTTCTCTTTTGTAATGAGTCTATGTCTTTCCTTATTTTTACATATTCTCAGCCTTGGTTTATATTCTTTTCTTGCATTATTCAGAGATTTATAGAATTTTCTGGTTTGGTTTTGCCTTTTGAACGCCCCAAGTTCTTCCAATATTCCATTTTTAAAAACTACTTGTTTTATTCTGTGCAAATACTTCCCTTCTCTCCTAAGATCTTTATAATTTTGGTGTTTTTCCGAGTTCTACTTTGCTGCAAGACTTAATATGCATCATTTTTTCTTCAGATAATGTCCTCACACTCAGGATACATTGGAAATAAGGAAATGCCATTAACTAAATCTTAAAACGTTATCCTTTCTGAATCTTCGGCCAGAATAAAATTACTTATTGGTCTAATACCAATCTTACCGAATTGCTTCCTAGTACAATTTTTGTTACTAAAGTCTAATTAATGTGATTATATCAATTTTTGCAATAGTATATTTTTATATTAATCTATTGAGTAGTGGTTATCAAGTAGTTTTAATTTATTTGGCAACAATTAAATTAAATTTCATCGATGCTGTTATAGTCAACATAATCGTTTTGTAGTTTTCCTGGCTTTTGAATTAAGAAGTTGGATACAGCGTCGAGCAGCACAATAATGATACAGTCATTCACCAAAAAACGTGAGAATGCGTGCCAAAAGGGGCCATCAATTCTACAGAATATGAATAAAATGTCAGATAATTATTTTTTAAAACGAAAACAAGGTTAAAAAAACGATAAAAGCTTTATCACAGAAGTAGTAAACATAATGAGTTAGTTTTTGTAACTTATGCAATGTTTAAATCGAAATAAGAATAAAAATAAACTTTAGTCTGGGCGTGATTATGTGATAGATGTTTTTTAATAGAAATGTAGACCACGCGACAGATCATTTGAAAGGTTCTTCAATTATCTATCCAAACTTATCAATAAGTCTCTCATGGTTTTGTTGACTGCTCTGCGAAACAGCTCCGCGGAAGTCATCCCAAAACATTGTCGGAGGTTTTTCAACCACGAGATACGACGGCGTCCCGGTCCTCTCCTGCCAAATACTTTACCCTGCATAACGAGTTTCGCATCACGTGGCCGAGGTACTCAAGCTTACGTTTTTCATTAAATTAAGCACTTCTTTTTCTTTTGTCATGTGCTGTAGGACCTCTACGTTGCTGACATGGTCCACATACGATATTTTTAGTATCCTCCTGTAGATCCACATCTCGAAGGCTTCAATCCGCTTTTCAGTAGCTTGCGTCAGTGTCCAGGCTTCAACTCCATATAGTAACACTGGAAGAATGTAGCACCTCACTATCCGCATCTTGGTTCCCAAACTGAAATCACTGCAGTACAGCAAGGAACTCAACTTGATAAATGTAAACCGTGCCATTTCAATTCTGGATCTAATCTCTTGAGCGTAGTCCCATTGTGAGTTGAGTTTAGTTCCGAGGTAAGTGAATCTGTCGACTCTCTGGATCTCTTCGCTACCTGCCATTAGTGCCCCGGGATCTAAATTTGCATGGCTGATAACCATGAATTTAGTTTTCTTAATATTAAGATCTAGTCCGTATGTTACGCTCACAATTCTCGGTCTAGTAAGGCTTGTAGATCATTTAGGCTGGTTGTTAATAATACAGTGTCATCGGCGTAGCGGATATTATTGATGTATTCACCGTTCACTCGGATTCCCATCTCTAGGTTTGTGAGGGCTTCAGTAAAAATTTCCCCAGAGTATATATTGAAAAGAGTCGGCGAGAGCACACAGCCTTGCCTTACTCCTCGCATGATCTTCACTTGCTCGGTCAGCTACTCTTCGACCTTGACTTGAGCACGCTGGTTCCAGTATAAATTCATGATGATCCGAATGTCCTTCTCATCCAATCCTACTCTTTGTAGGGCAGTGACCATCTTCTAGTGCTGACAACGGTCAAATGCCTTGGCGTAGTCAATAAAACAAATATAGACATCACAACTGACATCGCGGCATCTCTGAAGTAGGACTTCAGAGTAAGGTGAAAAGTGCTCCACGTGTACCCATGGAATTGCGGAATCCAAATTGCATTTCACCGATATTTTCTTCGCATTTCTTGTAAATTCTGGCATGTATGATTTTAAGAAAAATCTTTTCGTCTTTGTTTACGAGGAGGTGTGTGTTTCTCCTCTTGTATTGACCAGTGGCTTCTCGAATCTTTCGGTGGATATTTCTATGATCCTTCCATATCTTCTTGGCTCTTCGTATTTCTTTTTTAATTGTTTGGTTGATTTCTTGATATTTCTTCGCGTCCCTGTGTTTCATTAATCTCCTTTGGTCCATCATCTGTAGAACGTCATCAGTCATCCATTCTTTATTTTTTATTCTTGTTTTCTTTCCAAGATGTTCTTTTCCCGCATTTAGCATAACGTCTTTGATATAACTCCATTTTTGTTCTACACTCTGTTATTGTTATTTAGCGGTTTCTAGTTTTTCTCTCATTACATCTCATAATCCAGGTTCTGCTTAAGTTTACTTTTGACGAGTTTCTTTAGTTTGAGTTCTATCTGGTCCACTAATGGGTTGTGGTCCGATGAGACGTCTGCTCCTGGGAAGGTCTTCGCCAAAGTCAAGCTGTTGTTGAATCTTTTATTAATAAGAATAAAGTCTATCTGCTTTCTGATGATTTTTTTGGCTGTATCTGCAGGTGACTTCCACGTATAAAGTCGTCTCGGGGGAAGTCTAAACCAGGTGTTAGCAATGGTATTTAGCTTGGCTTTTTGTACAAGTGCGTAGAACCCCTCGATCTCTTCTGGATTTTCTGATGTTGAAGCGTAAATTTTAATGATTCGTTCGTATTAACGGGTCTGCTTTGCAGCTTCATCAGAATGACTCTATTAGAGAGAAGTAGCACGCTGATCACATCCACAGCGACCTTTTTGCTCAGAATCACCGCTACGCCATTCCAGTGATGTAGTTTATCGTTTCCCGCATAATATACTATATGCTCATCCACACAGTACTGTCCCGAGCCTGGCCATCTCATCTCGCTGATTCCCATCACATCGATATTTAGTCTTTTCATTTCTTGAATGGTGTTGTCTATCTTTCCCCCTTCAAACATACTTCGAACATTCCAAGTACAGATTTTTTTAACGTTCCACGTGCACACTTTTTCTCTATTAGTGTTTAAATATTGGTAAGAATTTCGTGGGTTGACGACCTAGGAAGCCTTACATTTTCGTGTTCTTTCTCGCCTGCCGGATCTTGGTATCCGAAGACCATGATCAGTACCTTTTCCAAATTGGTTTACATTAACCATGATGAGTGAACTAGGGACTAATTATGGGGTGGTTTCCCGTTGCCTTCCCTATCGCAGTGTCACAGCCGTTTGACTCATAATGCGAGTGGCGCCTGTGAGTATCTAGAATGAAGCCTACAGGATTTTTTTTACTTTTCCACAGGACTTCCCAGCCTAGTCTGTCTTACGCAAAGTACTGAATGGCTTTGCACTACTCAATTCAATTCCACGCAAGTTGAGACCAGCCACGGTAACTCCTATTACCTAGAAGAAATTATGCCCTAACTTCCAAACTTTCATTCCTCTTCTTCTTCTTCTTTTTATGTAGACATGACACTGTCTGTTTTTCAATGTGCCTCCAGTAAGTTGCCGTTCCATCGTTTTCGTGGTCTTCCTACTGATCGTCTTTCTATTGAGGAACCGTGTCTTAAACTTAGTTTAAAGAAAGTTCAAAGACCAGAAATTATAAAGTACGATATTAACCAACTGAAAAATAAAACAGTAAAAGAAAAGGTACAAAAACGCCTAAAAGAAAAAACGTGGGCTCGTACAGAGAAACCATGGGCTCGTACAGAAACAGATAACACAAATGTAGAACTAGAAAATTTGCACAAAGTAAGTCAAGAAATAACAGAGAAATACTTAAAACCTGAAAGAACAAATAAAAAGGAATGGATGACGGAGGAGATTCTATGTATGATGGAAGACAGAAGAAACGCTAAAGATAATAAGAATTACTACAACAACATAAATAACGAAATAAAAAGGGCTATTAAAATACCAAAAGAAAATTGGTTTAGCTCGAAGTGTACAGAGGTAGAGTCATTACAACAAAAACATGATTCATTTAACCTCCATAAAAAGATTAAAGAAGCGGCAGGCTTATATAAACACAAGAACACTGGATTCCTGACAGATAATCAGGGAAACATAGTACTGGAAATAGAGCATAAAAGGGATATTTGGATTAAATACGTGGAAAAAACTTTTGAAGATATACGAAGTAACACTGGTATTACAACAAACATCAATTGCGAATCTGGACCACCATTTACAGTCGAAGAAGTAAAATATGCCATCAAAAGCACCAAAGATGGTAAAGCAGTAGGCCCTGATAATTTTCACTCAGAATTCTTAAAACTTATGGACTATGATGGCATAAAATGGTTGACAAATATATTTAACAATATATATAATACAGGCATAATTCCCCAAAAATGGTTAGTGTCAACTTTTATAAATCTTCCAAAAAAACCCAATGCGAGAAAGTGCAAAGACTATAGAATTATAAGCCTTATGAGCCATTTGCTTAGAACATTTCTAAAGGTCATTCACAAAAGAATATATACAAAATGTGAGGAACAACTAACAAGAACACAATTCGGATTTCGTGATGCTCTGGGAACACAGGAGGCCCTTTTTGCTGTACAGGTGCTATTTCAGAGATGCAGGGATGTGAATTGTGACATATACGTATGCTTTATAGATTACCAGAAGGCATTTGACAGAGTAAAACATGACAAATTAATGACTCTAATGCAAGAAATTGGAATTGACAACAAAGATCTTAGAATTATCAGAAACACTTACTACAATCAAACGGCCAAAATAAAAATAGAAGACCAGTTAACTGATAAAATTGCAATAGAACGTGGAGTACGACAGGGCTGTATTTTGTCTCCACTGTCGTTCAATATTTATTCTGAATGGGTATTTAAGGAAGCTTTAGACGGTTGTGCGATAGGAATACTAATAAACGGTGAATGATCTAGGCACCAATTTAAATAGCCAATGGGACCACTCAACAGAAATTAAACAGCGAATAATAAAAGCAAAAGCAGCATTCGTTAGAATGAGAACTATTTTCAACAGTCGAGACATATCATTAAAAACAAAATGCCGTCTATTGAACTGCTACATATTCACAGTTCTGCTCTACGGAATGGAAGCGTGGACACTGACTGTTGCATCTATGAATCGGCTCGAAGCTTTCGAAATGTGGTGTTATAGGCGCATCTTACGTATATCCTGGGTTGACAGAGTTACTAATGTGGAGGTCCTGCGTAGAATGGGGAAAGAATGTGAAATTCTCATGACCGTCAAAACTAAAAAGTTGGAATATCTAGGACATGTAATGAGAAATCAAGAACGTTACGGCCTTCTCCAGCTGATTCTCCAAGGGAAGGTAAATGGTAAGAGAGGGCCGGGAAGAAGACGCATTTCCTGGCTTCAAAATTTACGAAAGTGGTATAACACGACTACCACTGAACTATACCGCGCTGCAATAAACAAAGTAAAGATAGCCGTGATAATCACTTTAAGAAGAAGAAGAAGAATAATTATGAACTACCATCATTATCATCATCATTGTGTACAACCTTGAATGGGTCTCGGCTGATTGTACTTTTTACCAATTGTCTTGGTCTTTCATCAATCTGTAGTTAAAGTGGAATTTTCATTTTTTGGGGATCTGACTGTAATTTGTCTCTTTATCGCATTCTGTGACGCACAGTAGCCTTTTTCCTATGGGAACCTCATTCCAAACCCGTTTTACAAGTTTCTCGTTAGGTAGTCTATATACGTGCACTGCCCACCTTAGTCGTGGGGATTGAAACTCGTGGACAACATAATTGTCATTATAAAGTTTTTATTATTATAATTTTCGTATTTTTTAATATTGGTAGTGAGTAGTAGTATCCTGTAGTGAGATTAGAAAATTATCCTAATTACTTTTTTCTGAGTTTTATTCATTTGCTTTAGTCATTGTCCATGTTTCGCATCCATATGTTAGTACATGTCTGTAAGATATATGCAACAGCGAGTTCTATAGCCACACGGTTTAGAAGGCGACGTCACCAAAGCAGTTAACTTAATTTGCACACCTGGGAGCATTCGCCTACATGCATTCACACGTCCAACAAGTGCTATGTTGAGCTTAATTCCCAATTCAAATCCTCAAATATAACGATAAGTACAAAAATGAAACGTTCTACAAAACAATAATAAGTACGCCCAGTTGCAGCAACCACATTTCGTCAAAGACATAAATAAGATGTATAAAGTTAGGAGGCCACTTAATACGGATGGGTAAAATGATCGAGTGAGAAAAGCGCTATTTTATAGATTCATTGAACAGATTTTATAGATCCATTCTTTGATAACATCGACTGAGGCATTTTAAAAACATGGTAATAGGCCCTTGCCGAAGGAAGACGATAGGTAGGAAAGACTGAAGGGAAATCTTGAGGAGGATAGGACACACATAGAAAGCCAGAATGATAGCGATGCCGATTTTGTTAAGTTTGAGTCATTTATTTTTTTAACTACATTTGAAATATTTGTTATTATATCGGTGTCAACGTGAAGTGAAATTAACAGTCTCTAATTGACGAGAATACCCATTACATATTTACATTGGAAATTAATTTTTTACAGAAAATTAGAAAAAAAAGGCAAGTTCGTAAAGAGTCGTTTAACACTACTTGAAATATATCTTACCACATGCCCTGGCTATAGTAAAATCGAAATTATTGAGGCGTCAGTTATAAAATGCTTTTTACCAGATTAATATAAGTTACCAAGTTTAAAATTTATTCATTTCTTACTTGCCTAAATAGAAACAGTAGGAAAGTTCTCAAGAAAAGTAATAAACTAGACAACACTGTTAAATTGGATGTGAGAGTTGACCCTGTTATTCATTTCACTACATTACAGATACCTGTATCTAATTTTTTTTAATGCAGCAACTGGCGTACAGATGACGCTCTGTGCTCAATTGTATATAGTTTTGATAAAAGACCAAAGATACATAAACGTAAAAAAACCTGGATATTGAATATGTCTTATTAAAGGAGTTAACATTTTTCGAACTAAAATTAACCTACATACTGATTTTAAACTACCTACTTCTTCTTCAAGTGCCATCTTCGTTCCGAAGGTTGGCGATCATCAGGGCTATACGTATTTTCGAAACTGCTGACCGAAACAATTCGTTGCTGCTACAGCTATACCACTCCCGTAGATTCTTTAGCCAGGAGTTTCGTCTTCTTCCTATGGACCTTTTTCCTGCTATTTTCCCTTGCATAATTATTCGAAGCAGTAATGTGTCCCAAGTATTGCAGTTTTCGTTTTTTGATCGTAAATATGACTTCCTTTTCTTTATTCATTCTTCTCAAGACCTCGACATTTGTGACTCTCTCGGTCCATGATATTCTCAGGATTCTGCGATACATCCACAGTTCAAATGCCTCTAATTTTTTGGTATCAATCTTTTTCAACGTTCATGACTCCATTCCGTAGAACAGCACAGAAAGTACGTCTCATCTCATCAGGCGAAGTTTCATTTCAAGGCTCAAATCTCTTCCGCAGAACACTCTCTTCATTTTAGTGAATATGGATCTGGCTTTTTCTATTCTTATTTTGATTTCTGCTGAGCTATCGTTGTCTTCATTTATAAAAGTGCCTAAATATTTGTATTTGCTAACTACAAGATAACAAAATAGGATTGTCGCTTGCGCTGAAGATTTTGCCTTTATTTGAAGAAAGCTATTTGCCTTTATCACTAAGTAGGTACACGGGATCGGGTTCCCTAATTGGATTTTCCATAAGTTTCTATTTTTTATCATAATAATAACAATATGAACCCCATTACACTTCTTAATCAATCGTAGTCTACAAGCCATGGTAGATTTTTAATCGGTTATTTGACCCAGCATGAATCACATATTAAACTATAATACAATATGTAATAACGACTTTAGAAACTATGCCGTCAATTCTTATCGGTACAGGTGAGTCACAGGTAACATAAGATTTTTTGGCCAAAAATTGTTGTACGGCATTTATAACTGAGGTAGGTAATACAAAAATAATGACCTCCGATCTAATGCTGTACAAAAATATTGATGACCAGGAGCAGGGAAAATTTTGTATTTTCGGAAAACTTTTTCCCTATTTTCGGTTCTTTCCCAATTTGACACAGTACAGTATTCATTCACAAAGTTTCGGATCGGTATATAGGTTAATTTTTTTGCACCACCGTGCATTTTGGCTGGGACAGGACTTAGAAATTTAAGGCTCCTTAATTTGAACCCCCATGATTTTAGTCCGAGAAGAACTGGTGGCATAGTTTTTAAATTTGTTATTACATATTGTAGTATTAATTTATAATATGTGTGTGATACATGTTGGGTCAAATGACCCCCTAAGAATGTCCCATGGGCTCAGTTATGTACAATAAGGCCACCGATAAAGTTCGTTATGACCATCTGAAAAACTATTATATGAAAAAATTTGGACCCTAGAGACAATATATCTTCATCTCTATTGTGGTATTGTCCATCTATATAGATAGAACAAAAGTATTAGTTAAGGTATTAGAATACAGTTAAGGTATTTTTTTAATATTAATAATTGTAAGTTCTGCCTTAGTGAATATAGAATGGGACCCTGATTGGGGCCATTGCATCGAGCAAAAAGACAAAAGAGGGAATGTAAAGGTAGTGGGGGCAAAAATATTGTTAGACAGGAAGTGCCATCTTGAGAGGCCACATTAAACAAGGAAAGAGAAACTCTTTACTTGTTTAAGAAATCAAATTTAGTTGGGTTATGTTATTGCTGATGTTATTGTTTGTCCCAACTGTCACATGAAATATTATTTGTATTTTCTATTGAAGTTTTTTAACAATTGTTTCACATTTTAGACTATTATTGTTATTATTTAATTAAAACTTTATTGTGTTCTAGTTTTAAAAAAAGTATTTTAAGTATATTATGTATTAATATTATGTTATATTATATTATGTAATATAACAAATAAATATATAAACTAGAACCCCTACACCACTGTATGATTATTGTGAAGTGTCAAGAAATTTAAATTTGGCGCATTCGCATGTCGGCCATCAGAGGCCACTTTTTTGGTCTCCTTTTCATAACGATTAGATTCCCTCTTTTGTCTTTTTGCTCGATGGGTCATTGAGACCTACTTGGAAAGTCCCTGAGCGTGATCGCCCCTCTAAAATATTTTTAATTGTAATGATTTATTTCTGAGTTCTATTCTGGACCATCTTTTTTGCTTTTTTTTTTCGTGCTCATTTGATTCCCACGAGTTGGGACGAAATGTCCCAACGAAAATAATAGCATTACAAATCTCACAGTATGATCAGCCAGTTGTGGTGACTGTCTGAAGATTTGTCGATTCAGCATGGTGTAAACGTGCATTTGTATAAATGTGCATATCATCATCATAAGTGGCTTGACAATCCGTTGTGAATCTTAGCCTGCTCATAAAGAAGTCGCCACTCCTGTCGATTCCTGGCAAGTTCTCTCCATCTTCTGACCCTTAGAATATGTAGGTCTTCTTCCACATTATCAATCCATCTCGTTCGTGGTCGTCCTCTAATTCTTGTGCCTGCTGGTTTGAAAATATTAATCATCCTAGCAATGTGTCTAGCCCATCTAAGTCTCTGCACTTTAACAAATTTCACAATATCTGGATCGGTGTATAACTGATATAGTTTAAAGTTGTATCTTCGACGCCATAGCCCATTTTCATTTACGGCCCCAAAAATATTTCCAAGAATTTTTCTCTCAAAAATACCAAGAAGTCTTTTATCATTTTGAGATAAGATCCACGTTTCAGCCCCATATATCAAAACCGGTCTTATTAAGGTCTTGTATATATTGAGCTTTACTGCATGTTTTATATTTTTAATTTTTTAAATGTTTCTGGAGAACGTGAACAGTTCTGTTTGCTACTGCTATGCGTCTTTTTATTTCGTCACTTGTCGTATTTGTCAAGTTTACTAGCGATCCAAGTTATGTGAATTCTTTGACTTGATCAAAGGTGTGGTTGTTAATTTGAATTCTGTGTTGGATATTTCGGGGGTTTTTAGCAACTAACATATATTTGGTTTTTTCCTCGTTTACCACAAGTCGTAAGTCACTTGCCGCGTCCGCAAACCTTGTAAAACACTGCACCATACATCTCATACTTCTGCCTACTATAACTATATCGTCAACGAATCCGAGAATTTGCGTCGATCTATTAAAAATAGTTCCATTCATTCTAATATTGAATTGTCTGATTGCCCTTTCCAAGGCAATATTAAAGAGGAGACACGCCAGCGAGTCCCTCTGTTTTAGACCATTATTAATGTCAAAGAACGTAGAGTTTTCTCCTTCAATTCTAACGCATGAGCTTACGTTTTACATTGTTAGTTCTGTCAACTTAACTAACTTAGGTGGGATCCCAAAGTCTATCATTGCGTTATATAATGCAGTTCTTTTCACACTGTCATATTCTGCTTTGAAGTCGTCGAAGAGATGCTGTGTATCTATGTTGTATTCTAGTGACTTTTCTAGAATCTGCCTATGTGCTTGAATTTGATGTGTTGACTTTTTGAATGGACTTTCCAGCAGTAAATCCGCATTGATATTGACCAATAATATCCTTTGTAAAATGTTTAAGTCTTTCAAACAATACATCGCCGAAGATTTTATACGCAGATGCTAACAGAGTAATGCCTTTATAGTTCTTATACTCCAGTTGATCACCCTTTTTATGCAACGGATATATTATTCCCTTTAGCCACTCTTCTGGTACCAATTCATTCTGCCATATAAGTACTATTAGTTTATGGATTGCTGCAAAAAGTTGATCACCACCTTTTTTATACATTTCCGAACAGATTTTATCGATTCCTGGGGCTTTATTGTCTTTGAGTTATTAGGATGACATTTGACAATAATTCTTCTCGTGTTGGGTCTTCAATGTGTAGTTGACGTTATAGATTTTGTTGATTGTCTATGTTGTAACCTCCTTCAATATCGTTTATATTTAGATGTTCGCTGAAATGTTGTGCCCATCTATTAAGAACTAAGTTTTTATCATGTTTTATCTCGTATATTTGCCCATAGTTTGTTAATGTCTTCTTCTTCTTCTAAGTTTTATGTCCTTATTTGACCTTCTATTTGCTGTCTGTATACATTTGCCATGTCGGGATCTTTTAGTTTATAAGTGTCGATTTTTCTCCTTTTTTAAATTGGATATTCTCTCTTTAAATCGTGCTTCAACTAAATAGTGATCACTTCTGAGAGTGGTTCTATTTGAGGTATTACCTCTAATGAGTGAAACTATGCACTTTACACAAAGTATTCTGTTAGTTAAGAGAAAATGGGCGAAACAAAGTATTGCTTGCCACAGACAAATATTTTACGTATTGCTTCTTTGAATAACTTCTTCTCACTTAAGTTAAAACTACCTACAAAATTACAAAATGTACATGTTGCCAAGTTCCCTTTAAGAAAACGGAACTTGACGAAATATTTTAATTTATTTCGTATGTTTGAATTGAAATTTAAGCATTCAATGTATAGTCGTTTCCGATGTAGATCGAAAAAAAATATGGAAAAATTATCGGCAGACTAACTATAGCCAGTGACGAATATGGCACTCGAAACATGTCACTTCTACAGGAAATATATACAAAAAAAAAAAAGAAAATAAAACACGCCAGTTTTATTTGCTCAAAGCCGATGGAAAGTGTTAAAGTTTGTCGTAATTGTTCATTAACTCGTTGACTGCCAAGGCACTGACAAGGAAACGGGTCCAGGACGCCACGATATAAAAATCAAAATAATTAATCAAATATGCTGAAAAACTTTATTTTTAACATTTTCACGTGCTTTCCACTCATTTTTTTTGTAAAAAATTGTTTCGAGATATCTCGTGGTCAGGCGTCCCCGATCAGAATGGGTATTCTGACCCCCCAACCACGAGATATCTTGAAACAATTTTTACGTGCGCTTTAGAGACTCCGGTAGTTTTTGACCGTTTTTTTCGTCAAACCTCTGGTAGGATAGCCGAGTCTGCAGAACCACGTGTTTAGTGTCGAAAAACGAGGTTTAACTTCAGAGGAACTCGAGAACTACGCGAACATGAATGAGTCTGAATGGGAAGAGTTCCTGAAGGATAATTCAGATGATGACTCGGACTATGAACTATCAAATGAGCAAGGTTCAACAAGTTTAATAAGTTCAACAGCAAGCGACGAGAGCCCTTTGTCACAATTACAATTGGGACAACCTACTCTGCGGCCAACTGCTGAAATATCCAACGAAGAAGAATGGTGTTATGTTGAGAATGACCCACCAACTTTTGATTTTTTTACACAAGATGTTGGGCTAAAACATCAAGGTGAACTGACTATCGAAAATCTGGTTAACGTGTTTTTTTCTTATGCATTTTTGAACATGTTGGTTCAACAAACAAATTTGTATGCAGATAAAGAAATTCAGAAAAATACACTTACAAGGTCTTCTCGAATGAATAGATGGGTTGAAACACAAAAATGAACTATGAGTATTTATTGCTCTTTTGCTACACATGGGCCCATGTACTTTACCATCAATTGAACATTACTGGTCTCAAAATATTATGTATAAAATGTCATTTTGCAGGTTAGTAATGAGTAGAAATAGATTTCAATTACTATTACGTTTTTTGCATTTTGCCGACAATTTGGAACAAACAGAGGATCGATTATACAAAATAAAGCCAGTCCTCAGTCATTTTAACAAAATAATGGAAGAGAATTATGTTCCCGATAAATTCTTCTGCATTGATGAATCAATGATCCTCTGGCGTGGTAGATTATTTTTTCGGCAGTACATAAAAAACAAAAAACATAAGTATGGTGTGAAACTATATGAACTGTGTGAATCCCATGGAGTGGTTCTGAAAATTAGAATTTATTGCGGCAAATCTGAAGCCAACGACGCCACTGTTGATATGGGACATACTACAGAGATCGTATTGAACTTACTGGATAAATATTTGGACAAAGGATATATTGTCTATTTGGACAATTTTTACAATTCAGTAGCCCTTACCAAGCGTATGACAGCCAGAAAAACATACGTCTGTGGTACTTTACGCAATAATCGAAAAGGGAATCCAAAATACGTGATCTCAAAAAAACTTAAAAAGGGCGAGTGTGTATGGCAAAGAAATAAATCGGTAGTTGTGTATAAGTGGAAAGACAAACGCGAAGTTTTGATGATTTCAAATATGCACAAAGTAGAAATGGTCGAGGTCCATGCCAGAAGTGGGAAAGTTGCCTGGAAACCTAACATAATCAAGGATTACAAGGCTGGAATGTCAGGTATAGACCAGTCAGATCAAATGTTAAGCTAATACAGTGGTATAAAAAAAAAACCATAAGGTGGCCGAAAAAAGTAGGTTTGCATATTGTCGAAATATACATAAAAATGCATACTCATGCTGCCTGTTGACAGTAAGTCAACAGGTAGCAAAATAAAATCTTTAAAATTTCGAGAGATGTTTATTTCGACGCTCCTCGGTGATAATATGCCAAAAGCTACACCAAATCCTCCAACAAAATTTCATTACCTTGAAAGTATACCACCAACAGAAAAGAAACAACAACCAACAAGAGCTTGCCGCATATGTACTACTCGTAATCGGCGTCGAGATGCAATATAGATGTGATGCATAAAAGCCTCCTTTATGTGTAGAACCCTGCTTCAAAGAATATCAACATGAATAGGGCTGTTCAAGCACTTTTTTATTGAATTTTCTATGTTTCTTTTTCATTTTGGAATTTTTAGTTTTTGTCCTTTTATCATAACCAAAAATAATAAATAAATCTGGTTTCTGATGTCCACCTATATTTTAATAACCTTTTGTAGACGCCCCAATATAAAATCTCCATGCATATCCCACGAATAATCTCGTGCTCGGCGCCACGAAAAACATCTACAGAAACGAGATAACTCGTGGTTGGCGTCTAAGAACAGACAGCCAACCACGAGTTATCTCGTGCTTGGCAGTCAATGAGTTAAGCACCTTGTGTTATACAAAAATGATTCGGTTATTACCGAATAATTGTACAATGCAATGGAACGCGCTCTTTTGTTGAAAAGTTTTCATCCAATTGTAAGTCATTATAGACGATATAGCGCACCGAACATAAATGTAAATCTGAGTAAATGTATTTACCCAGAGATTTATCAATTTTATGTTTTCAAACTTCTTAGAAAAACATCCTGTCTAGTGTTCCATAGAAATGTATAGGTCTACCATTAAGTAAATGCACATTTCCTTAAAAATAGCCAAAATCGGACAAATGTTTCAATGTAACTCAATACTCAATAATTTAATAGAAAAGGAAGCAGACAAGGAAAACAAAGAAATAGCCCCGGTAAGTCTAGACCTTTGTAAAAATCAGTTTGATAAAGCAAAAAAGGCTAACGAATTCTATAAATCCGATAATGTTATTACAAAAGCCTCACCAGCACATGCATTTTTCTCAATGGGCTTAGAAAAAGATATTTTGCTTCCCATAAAGTCAGGCATTAAAGATACTTTTTTTCCAGAAGATTAGTACGTTTAAATGAAACATTTGTTTCTATCTATAAGGAATCTGGGTTAAATACCTACTGCGTAGTTTCGCATGAAGTAATGGCTGGTCGAAAAGCACCCAACGTACTGTATTATACTGCCCAAAAATTGTACTGTCGAAAATTGGACCCTTTTTTTGACATTGACTGTCCTAAACTGTCCAGATAAAAGCTCAGGTTCGTTCGGAAAAATATCCCCATGAGATTTTTTTTACATAATCACTTTCATGCAAACACTTGTGCCCTAGATCTTAATTCTCTCTCTTATACTTGCCGCAGCACGAGCGCCCGTCCTGTCAAGGTTTGAACTTAAATTTAGGTCCATGGTGAATTCAAAAATAATGTTTTTTACTTGTGTTTTTGAGCCTTGAAAATCGTTATTTAGCGTTTAAAATATTTATAATTCGAAAGCGATCAAGTTTACAAAGAAACTACAAGAGACTTATATTGTTCAGAACGACCCAAAAAAAATTAAAAAAAAATTGTAAGCGCCGAAAAAATTGATCGTTATAATTTGTTTTGTTGTATGGTCTGGGCGACCTTTTGAACCTTATTTTGAGGTAGTATCTCATGAAAGTGATTATGTAAAAAAAATTTCATGGGAATATTTTTCCGAACGGACCCGAGCTTTTCGCCTTGTCTATATAGTATTTATAGTTAAGTACGGTGAAACTTTTAAAGATAATTGCATTAAAGAGCCCGAAGAACTATATCCAGACGCTAACATAATAAATGACATAAAGTCCAGAAGACCCCATTGGCAGGTTACCTTAGAAGACATTCTGTCGAAAGAATAGTGAATGGGAAGAATCCCCAAATGGAAGAAGACCAGGCCAATTCTCCAAGCTATGAACTTGGAGAATTGGATGGAGATTGCTCTCAAGGAGGAATGGATGCATGTTATTAAGTCGCATCAGCTAAAACCCACGAAGGGCTGTGACATGGAACCATATCATATGTGACATATGACATGGAATTATGGACAGTAAAGAAAAGGTATGTGAAGAAAATAGAAGCTTTTTGAGCTCTGGGTCTATCTCAGGATATTAAGAATTTCATGGGTGGGATATAAACGTTTGAGATCGTTTGTTTTTTTGGGCGACCAGAATGTGGTTCGATTTTGACGTTTCAATATGTTTTTTTTTATTTTCATGTACTTTTTTAGTCTTAAATTTGGACAAACATCCTGAGTAATTAAATTATAAGACACTAAAAATGTTAAACTAGAAATATTTGATAACAGAACAAAAAAATCATTAAACGAAGATACTGACATATTGGATACTATTGTGTCACTGTATGAGCACTGACAGAACCGGTTTATTAAAAATAATATGACAGGTAAACAACTGTCAAATATACTCAGTTGTTTATTCCTATATTGTTTAGCTTGTTAACAGTGCACATTACGTGGAATTGGAAGGCCCTTGGAATTATAACTATTTAGAAGAATTAACTTTTGAGACTACATCCTTCTCTGTAAAGGTTTTGTGCAAATATGGTAATTATTATTTATTTATTTTATTGTAGGTGTTTTAATAATTATTTTAATTACAAAAATGAAATGTCAAATTAAATGTCAAATATACTTTAGTAATATTTTTTAATTCATACCATAAAATTAGAATAATATCACATAATATAAAAGAAAACTGCTCTTACTACATTTAAAGAAAACTGCGAAACTTTAACTCAGTATTAATAGGAAGAAAATAGACTTTCCATGAGATATTTATTAATGAAGAACGTAGTACGCGTTTCAACTCGACTGTATGACGCATATTTGATGTATTGTATTGGGATGTGGTATGTTATATATCTTGAAGAAAAGCGAAATATTTCTGTATTGTGTATAAATTCCTGATATGAGTTATTCGCGAAGACCAGCAACACATAGTTTAGAAATGTAGCATATCATCCAAGATAATTAACATTTGACGGATTCGACCCGTGAGTAATATAATTGGACATTGGAACATTGGAATGCTAGGTGCCGAAATGGTGATACAACTTGACATGTGGATAATATTATTTAAACATCTCTCTAAATTCAAATATAATTCGTCGACCGATACCGATTAGAACAAGACCGATTAATACTGAAATGACATTTTCTATTATATTTTCCTTTATTTAGTACACATTTGCAATTTTTCCTACCTCAATATTTACGACAGTAAAAATCCTGTGAAGAATTAAGACTCCTTTGCTGCGATTCTTGTCATATCTAATTTTATATTAACGTACACGTCAGATGATGACAGTGTATTCGTTTCTGAAGGCTGAAAAAGGTATATACTTCTGGAATGCATTTCTTGCATGCAGTCACCCAACTGTCTGTTGATGTACGAAGTTGGTACAAATATTCTTTTTTAGATAATAGAATTCTTCTTCTTTTGGTGCCTATGGATTCCTGTGTGCCTGTGTGCTTCTGGGTATACATTTTATACATGTATATATTTTATTAACTGATGCTTTAAATAGACTAGTTGTTGTTTCTTATTATGTGTCTGAGATATTCTAACTTTCTCCTTTTAATCGTATACATCACTTCTCTTTCTTTCCCCATTCTTCGTAGTACAGTTTCGTTGGTTATCTTGTCCGTCCATGATATCCTTAGGATTCTTGTGTATAGCCACATCTTGAAGGCTTTAAGTTTTTTCTACATCGCTTCAGTGAGGGTCCAGGATTCAACTCCGTAGTATAATATTGAGAAGATATAACATCGTGGGAGCCTTACTTTTATCTCAAGATTAAGGTTGTGGCTTTTAAAGAGTTTGACCATACATTTAATTTTTGATATGGTTACTTGTAGTCCAAATCTTTCTTTTACTTCATTACTATACTTCATACTTTGTTTATTAGCTAATAGATAATAGAATGAGTAAAAAAATTAAGAAGAGTTAAGCGTTCTCTGTCGATGTTGGGAATCTTAACTATCTAATTTCAATATTAGGCATTTTTGTTGTAACATTTCTATTGCCTGTTTATTAAGTTAACAATTCAAGGCAGACTCACTATTCTTGAAATTAAAGAATTTTATTATCAAGATTTAGCCATACGGCTCACACTCCCTCTAAGGGGAAAATTCACTCATCCCAGATACCTACGGTATCAAAAGGATTGAGCTCTGGTGGGACTCTTTCCATGTTATCGAGTCATAGGTGACTTGGTACGTCAGTGTATCTCCCAAAAATTTTCGCACGCATCTGGATGTCGAAAGTAGCACAGCTTTCTGTATGATCTTATATAGATGTTCATTTAGACCCAGCTTTTTTACGTTTTCTAGGAGGTTCTTCGGGATGACTCCAGTGGTAGAAAGAATAATAGGTATCGTCTGGGTACTTTCCATTCTCCATTGTCTCCTTATTTGTATTTCAAGATCTCTGTACTTGGCGATCTTTTCGTTGTACTTAAAACGCAGATTATTTTTGTTAGGTATCGCCACATCGATTAGTGTTGTTTGTCTTGTTAGTTTATTAACTAGCACGAGATCTGGTCTATTATGTGCTACAGTTTGGTCTGTGAGCACAGTGCGATCCCAGTATAGCTTGTAGTTGTCATTCTCAAGCATACTCTCAGGAACGTATTGATAATAAGGGAGATGGTTTGTTTGTAGAAGTCCCAGTTTAAAAGCTATCTCTTGATGGAGGATCTTCCCTACTGAGTCATGCCGTTCCTTATATTCAGTTGCAGCAAATGCCTGTCAGCCCCCGGTAAGATGTTAGATAGTTTCTTGGGCTTGACATCCATATCGGCATTTGTCGTTTTGGACCTGAGGGTCTTTGACGACATATTTCAGGTAATTTTTGGTTGGTATAACCTGATCCTGAATGGCGAGTAATGAACCTTCTGTTTCAGGGAACAACTTTCCTGATGTCAGCCAATAGTTCGCTATTATTATTATCCAGATTTAGCCATACAGCTCACACTCGCTCTAAGGGGAAAATTCACTCATCCCAGATATCTACGGTATCAAAAGGATTGAGCTCTGGTGGGACTCTTTCCGTGTTATCGAGACCTAGGTGACTTGGTATGTTGGAGTATCTCCCAAAAATTTTCGTACACATCTGAACGTCGCGAGGAGTACAGCTTTCTGTATGGCCTTATAGTGATGTTCATTTATACCCAGCTGTTTCATGTTCTCTAAGAGGTTTTTGGGAATAACACCAGTAGTAGATAGAATAATAGGTACTGTCTGGGTACGTTCCATTCTCCATTGTCTCCTGATTTGTATTTCTAGATCTCTGTATTTGGCGATCTTTTCGTTGTATTTAACACGTAAATTATTGGTGTTGTGTATCGCCACATCAATAAGTGTTGTTTTTCTAGTAAGTTTATTAACTAGTATGAGATGCGGTCTATTATGCGCCACTGGTTGGTCTGTGAGCACAGTGCGGTCCCAGTATAGCTTGTAGTTGTCATTTTTAAACATTCTGCCAAGGACGTATTGATAATAAGGAAGATGGTCGGTTTGGAGAAGTCCCAGTTTGTCAGCTAGTTCTTGGTGGATAATATTTCCTACTGAGTCATGGCGTTCTTTATAATCAGTATCGACAAATGCCTGGCAGCCACCGGTAAGATGTTGGATGGTTTCTTGGGCTTGAAATCCATATCGGCATTTGTCATTTTGGACTTGAGGATCTTTAATAATATATTTCAGGTAATTTTTTGTTGGAATAACCTGATCCTGAATGGCAAGTAGGAAACCCTCAGTCTCTGAAAACATCTTTCCTGATGTCAACCAATAGTTCGACGCTGTATTGTCGACATTTTTCTTGCTTAGTCAGATGGTTTATGCTCATTTCTTGTTCCCTCAGTTTGCTCGATGTAAAGTAGATGTCTCAGCCTGAACCTGAAAATAAGTTCTTAAATTAGCAATTTGTTTATCCAATTGCTCACCTATATCCATAAGTCCTATTCCCCTTGGTACCGTGGCAATGTTGTTCTCTCTACTGCACTACGTGGATGATGTTTTTACGCCTTTGTGAGAAGTGTTACTTACTTGTTACTGAAGACCCTCTATATTCGTTTTTGACCACTTTATAATACCAAATGAGTAGCTCAGCGCGGAACAGGCGTACGTATTTAATGCCTTAAACAAATTTTTACTATTAAGATATGACTGATTTAGTTGTCTTACTCTTCGCACGAACTCCGAAGTTAGTTCAGTTTTCATTTGTTTATGGTCAATTTATATCTTTATATCTTTAGCAGTAAGCATCTTAGACTTTTTAGTTTTGTACCCACTCGATTCAAGTTTTAACAACATCGTAAACTAGCAGCATATGGTAATATAAATATTATTTTTAATATCGTGCGTTTTTTCTCAACATCGAATATGTTTTGTAATTGTTGACGGTTTGATTTGTTTGACCGTTTGAACTTTTTATAAAGAATATCATTTTTTTATAAAACTAAAAATAAAATAGTTTTCCAATGGTGCCGACTTAATTGGACCCCTGCAAATATATTAAACTTATAACGTGAAGGTAAAACCAACATTAAGGTATATGCATCAGTGGTATGGTAGCCAAAGGTGCAACAAAAAAGTGCCAGTTTCAAGTTGAGCAAGGTGAAAAGATTTGTTTGCCTTGCAATTAAAAAGGATTTGAGAGACACCAACACCAACAAGGTCATACTGAATCTCCCTCCTCTGTACTTTGTTGTAGGGGGAGGCGAAAATGGGATAATATAAACCTGAGAATCGTAATGCTTAGATCAAGACAAAGGTCCAAAAACATTTCCAGATCGACGTCTGCACATGAGAGGCATCGGAAAAACGGAAACAGACTACCTGACAAGCGTTGGCTATCGTAGTTATTAACAAGCTGATAAATGTTTCTCGGTCGGCAGCTAGATGAAACAATTCAGAACAGTTGCTTTTTTCCAACCCAGCATTTTCCTTGGTTTTATACAGCCGCTAATTTTGCAAGAAAAAACAATCGAAGGCTTTTATACTTAAGAACAACATTATGAAGAGATACTCAAGCAGGTTGGGGACTCTTAGGAGAACCAAGTAGTATTTAGAGTATTGTAGGAGTGCCGGAAAGAATACGACAAACTGGTGAAGCATAACAATATCACACTGGTATGAGCGCATTTCATAGGGACGAAAGAGCTGAAGGACTTGCTAAAACGAATCAGCTACAAAACACTTTCGTCCAGAGCCGGTCTTAGGAGTGCCAAAAAGTATTGTCCACGATCGGATGCTGAAGACTCTGACATAGAACTTTAAACAGTCAACTATTTTTGTCTTGCAGCGAAGATCATATACTATCCACAAGTGACTCCACCATCAAGTCCCGTACAGGTTGTCCAGGATTCCAGAATTCCGGAATGGTATGAATTAATTAAAGATGTACAATAAGCCAATTGGCTACAGTACGACCGCTGTATAACAAACACAGAGTTTCCATGAAAAAATAGTTATATATACAAAACATATAAGTTAACGGTAAGCTATTTTAAAGAATTATCAATATAATGATGAAACATTTGCACATGTAAGTCCATTTTATAAAAAAATAAAAATAATACGATAGTTTTTATTTAATGTCTGTTTGCTTTATTGTGACCTGTTTTAAAGGTTAACAATATATGAGCCCTAACAACTATTTATATTGAAACAATCTAAAATACATGCATAATTCAGATAGGTGACAGTTTATTTTTTTCTAATAATATTTTTAATGTGATACTATGTAATTAGTTAATTACTAATAATATAGGTTCACTCAGCAACACAAAACAAAATATAATTAATTACTCTTAACAGCACTAATTAATAATACAAAATGTTTATTCTGTTGGCAAGTAAATATTGGAACATAGAAAACATATTTATTTTTAAAACAGAGTAGAATAGCCCTTAGACTTTATGACCACTTTAATTCAATTGGGCATTGACTTGACTAAAAATCTACACTGTTCAAGAGTACATTCATTCCAAATCTGCTCTATTTTGGCTTTAAGTTGGTGTAATGCCCGTTATGGTTGTTCCTTAGTGTCTGTTTATTTTATGCCATACTATTTCAATGACATTTAGGTCTGGACTGTTAGAAGGCCAAGAAAAGACATTTATATTGTGGTTTCCAAACCATTTTTTTTTTGTTCTGGCCGCATGACAGGCTGCTCCGTCCTGCTGAAAAATATAATTCTCACTAACATTTGATGTCACAATCCTTATAGTAGGCTGTTTTGTATTTGTGTTAAAAGCCTCATGCTTAGTATAAATAACTCTTTTGCGGTGATCACCAACACATACGTCGAATTTTGATTCGTCACTAAAAATTACTCTGGACCAATCCTCTATCGATCAAGAAAGTTAGATTTTGCCCATATGAGCCTGACTTACTCTTGCTTTGCTGTTAACAGTGGCCTTTCCTTTGTCTATAAGAAAATATAATTTTATTTAATCCAGTTTCATGATTCCATTCAGCTGTAACTTGCCTTAGAGTATTTCTTCGGCCTTTTTTGCAAACTCTTACTAATATTCTCTTATTCATGTCAGGAACTAGTTTTGGACGACCTGGGCTTTTAATTATTTTTTATCTAGGATACTTCCTGCTTCACCATAATGCTTAATTATATTCCACATTGTATATTTAGGAACATTAAGCCTAGCTGCCACTTCACAGATTGTTTTATTGCGGCAATAATTTTTAATCACCAACTAAATTTTTGAATTTGTAGAGATACCGCGCACCTTCTTCTTCTTCTTCATTCTTGTATGTAGGCTTTAAAGCCTGATCTTTTTCTTGGTCTGGCAATACTTCTTCGTCCATTTGGTGAATTATCTCGTGCTATTCGTACCATCTTATCCTCTGCCATTCTACTAATGTGTACGTTCCACTCCTGTTTCCGTTTTATCACCGATCCATTTATGTCTTCTATATTGCATGCTCTTCTTATGTTTTCGCTTCTGGTTCTGTCCCCTATTCAACAGACTTTTCCCTGATATTCGTCGGAGTATTTTCATCTCAGTTGTTTCTAGTAGTCGTCTCGTTTTAGATGTGTTAGGTCTTGTCTCCGCCGTGTATGTTAATATAGGTCTAATTGCTACTTTGTAGATTCTTGTTTTTGTGTCTTGTCTTAGGTGTTTGTTCTTCAAGATTGTGTCATTAAGAGATCCCGCCGCTTTACTTGCTTTTAAGCTTTGTTGTCGTACTTCTTCTTCAACATCTCCGTAACTAGTTATATAATTATTATATTCCAAGATATCTAAACCTTGCTTCCTGCTTTATTATTTTCTCATCAATTTAGTTTTACATCGTAGTGGGCTCTATACACGCCAGGAGCCTTGCAGTCTCTCATTAACAGTGTAGAAGTATATAAGAGCGATATAATTTCACTTCAGGAAATTAGATGGTTGGGAAATAAAATATTAGAGAAAAAGTATTATACGATATATTATAGCTGCCATCCAACGGAACATGAATTAGAAACGGGATTTATAGTCAATAAAAGAGTAAAGCACCTTATAATAGACTTCCAACCTCTCAACGAAAGATTATGCACACTAAGAATCAGAGGTAAATTCTTTAAATATTCAATAATAAATGCCCATGCACCAACTGAGGAGAAGCCGGAAGAAGAAAAAGAACAATTTTATGAACAACTGGAAAATATCATACAACATTGTCCTAGAAATGACGTAAAGGTCTTAATAGGAGATTTTAATGCAAAGATAGGTAAGGAGAGGGAATATACGCCAACCATTGAAATTCACAGTTTACTGAAGAGTTAAACAACAACGGAACTCAACAATATACTTAGCCTCCTCAATGAACATGGTGATTGCCAGCACATGCTTCAGGCACAAAGATATACATAAGGGAACATGGAAAAGTCCAGATGGGAATACAGTAAACCAAATCGACCATGTGGTGGTTGACGCAAGACACTACAGCGACGTGATAGACGTACGTGTAAGGAGGAAAGGTTTAAAGTAAAAGCGTTGAAGAACCCTGAAATAATAAGAGATTCGAGGAAAGTCTCGAAAGCAAGCTGGAAGGCTGCGCGGATGTTATAGTTGAAGATATTAACTATTGGAGGCAGTGTAGAGCCATATTGGAAGAAGTGGCAACTGAAGTTATCGGAAAGCAAAAACGTAAAAAATTAAGGTCAGACTGGTACGATGAGGTATGTGCACAAGCAACGCAAGAAAAAAATCAGGTATATAGAAGACTCCAAGGGCGAAGAACGAGACAAACAGAGGAAGAGTATAGGCAGCTGAGACGAGAAGAAAAACGAATACTTAACAAAAAGAAAAAAGAGGATATAGAGAGCCAACTAAAAGAACTAGAAAACTGTAAGGCACAAACAGAAACGTGAAAGTGCTAAAAGTTGCTGCTAAGTGCAGAAATTAACAGACGGATATATCTGGAGCCTATTATGGATTAAAAAAAATTTTAACAACAAGCCTAGTTACAAAAAGAACGAAACTAGTGATATACAGACCTCTTATCAAGCCCATCCTCACCTACGCGTCGGAAACATGGACGATGACAAAGAGCGATGAAGAACGTTTAAGATGCTTTGAACGTAAAATCCTCCGGCATATCTATGGAGGAGTTAGTACAGGAGGGCGGATTATGGCGTAGACGCTACAATTTCGAACTTTACCGCCTGTATGACAAACCTGATATTATTAGGTCCATCAAAATAAACCGGCTGCGGTGGTTAGGTCACATAGAGAGAATGAATGAGATGGAGCGGCCAAAACATATTTATAACCAAAGAATAGATGGAGTGAGAAGGAGAGGCAGACCCAGAGCACAATTTAAGGATCAGGTGGAGGAAGACTTGAGAATGTTGAGAGTACGAAATTGGAAAGCCAAGGCGAAGAATAGGAGAGCATGGAGACTTATCCTTGAGCAGGCCAAGACCCACCATGGGTTGTGGAGCCAATGATGATGATGATGTGGGTATTTAGATGTTGTCATACATTTGGTTTTTTCTGCTGATATTATATTGCATTTCTTGGCTGTTGTATTGAAGATATGTGTTAATCTTTGCAGCTCGTCTTCTGTCTCGGCGATTAATGCCGCGTCGTCTGCATAACATAATATTTGGATTTCTTTGTTTCCCATTCTGTATCCATGACCTTTACATACTGCTTGTATTATTTCATCCATTATTATATAAAAGAGAAGTGGGCTGAACGAGTCACCCTGTCTGACTCCGCCTTGTACTGGTATACACTGTGTTAGTTTTCCATTTATCTTTGCCTGTATTCGATTATATAATTCTAGTGTCTTGCAGTGCAATATTAGTTTTTGTATAAGTTTTGTCATCTCTAGGGTTATACTTTCGCCTCCATGTTTTAGAAGCTCGTTGGTTATTCCGTCTGGTCCTGGTGACTTTCTATGTTTGAGTGAGTTTATGGCTATCTCTACTTCCTGAAAACTGATATCTATTTCGTGTCTTAATCCAGGTACGTTATTGTGTTGATTATTATTTTCCTTTCCTTTAAACAGTTCCGTCAGGTACCTTTCCCATTCGTTTACTGGTATGTTATTGTATTCCTTCAATTCTGCGCTTTCTTTCCGTTGGTTTCTTATGAATCTCCATATTTGTTTTTGTGTACCGTAGAAGTCGCTTCACATCCTTTTTGTAAACTGTTCCCAGTGTTCATTTTTTGTTCTTTTTACCAACTGCCTCAATGTTGTTTTTAATTTTCTCTCAACTCGCGTTTATATCTTCGATGTCGTCTATTTGTTTCAGCTGTATCTTCTGTATTAGCCTTTTACCACCACGAACCGCGCACCATTTTATTCAAATAATACAGCCTTTCACTCAATTTAACAAGAAATTGAGTGAATGAAATGTGGATGTAAGTGCGTGAAATACGACTGTAGAATATAGTTTAACGTTTGTTGGAGTGTCCGGCTGCATTGTCTTGCATTCTACTTGTCTTATCTCGTTTGGTTTTTAGCAGTTACTTCATACTGTTCCATTATTTAGTTGTCACTAATTTTTACATATTTTGATGATATTTATGACATTAGTGGGTTATATGGGTTGTATAAAAAAATATTAATTATGTTTTGTGATTATTTATCATTTAAAATATGGCTTATATAGCATTATTATCATAATTATTAAAAAATAATAAATTAACGGTCAAACCTGAATTTGTTATATATTTTGTCAAAAGTTGTAACATAAAGGACTGGATACTATAAACAAAAAAGAAGTGAAACGAATGAGTTGAATGGGAGCCCACAAACTAGTAAAAATTAGACGAGATAAATCACCAAACAGCCGAAGCAGTATAGGAAGTCCAAGAAAAAGGTTTAGTGACCAGGTCATCGTTTATCAATACTCGCCAGAACCAGCGTATACTAACTACAAATCCTATATGCAAGAGCATCTTTCGTTGTAGCATTACTGTCTAAATTTGGCAAAACGTTTTATTAACAGTATTATAAAACCATCCAAATTTTAACCTCATTGTCCCATTGTTATCAATTCTAGAAGCTACATATTTAAACTGCTAGTCACTAATAATATTAACCGTGTTTTATTTTTCCAGCCTAGAGTATACTCTTGCATCGTGGCATCTTGTGAAACAGTTGGTCACATTGGCTTGTTCTGTCATTTTCCAAAAGATCCGGTTACGAGGAAAAAGTGGATATTGGATTTACCGCCTCTGGGGACAAAAAAATTTAACGAACACTCCGTTCTTTGTTGGAGACATTTTACTTTTATGAATAGTAAAAATGACCAAAAGAAAGGTATGACTGTCTGGTTATTTTGTTTGATTTACGTTTAGAAAAACGGGTGTGGCAGTCCAGTGGGACTGCCGGTAGAAGTTACACTTTTATACACGCATTCGCCGTTACAAATTTATGTGGGAGTCAATCTGCACAATCATTACATATGTAATGCTATAGGTAAGATATAACAGAAAGAGAAACAGAATTAATAACAACTTACTAACAACTAATAAACAACATTTGACCTGTAATAGGAGTATAGTAAATGAAGGATTGAATCAATATTTTGAAGAAAATGTATATTTTTATTTTCATATGTGTAGGAAAGGAGTTGAATGCAAAAATTTTTTTACACGTACTCTGCAGTAAAATTCATTGTTTATTTTGTTATTAATACAAAAATACAATACAATACACTGCAACATAATTCAATATAATAATACAATACTAATTAAAATGCAATATTCATAAGTATTTAAAAATGACAATAATGTACATAACTTTTCTACTTACGCATATGTTTAATTTACCATGTAATAATATAACTAAAAAAGTCCTCCCCGACTGGGAATCGAACCCCGGTCTCCCGCGTGACAGGCGGGGATAATGACTACTATACTACCGAGGACATGACACAAACGTATTTCAAAATTGACAGTTCTGGGTCATACAGTGATTTATTGAGATTATTATTTTGAAATACAAAAGACTAATATAATTATGAACATTTAATAAATATGAATTTATGAAATTATGAACATTTAATAACAAACGAGGCTCTGACGTCCGAGAGATTGCCGGTATAAGCAATCCCCCCACTTATTGGCCAACGGCTTCGGGCGGATGAGCTGATAAGTGGAAGGGTACCTTTTTGTCCTGAGATTGGTAAATCGGTCTCGAAGGCGAATGAACCTATTAACAACGAAATGGTCAACGGCATAAAGATGCAGAAGGCAACGGGGAACCACTGCATTAAAGACTCGGAGAGTACCCCTAGTACAATTATAACATGACTACGACAAATCATAGAAACCATATTACTGATCATGGAATTCAGATACCAAGATTCGGCAGAGAAGGACAATCACAAGACAGCAAGGCCTTCTCGGTCGCCAGCGGAAGAAATCCTTGCCATTTTAGTGTAAAGTTAAACCTCACGATCTGCACATGAAATATTAAAACATTATATGAGGCAGGCAAGACTCATAATGCAATCAAGGAGATGGATAGACATAATGGGAATAAGTGAGATGAGATGGACGAACTCTGGGCAATGTAAAATTAATGATCATCATATATATTACTCAGGTAACCCTAATGGAAGACACGAAAATGGGGTAGGTATAATCTTAAATCAAGAAACTGCCAGACATGTTAAAAACTTTGTACCTATATCGGAAAGAATACTCCTCCTTCCACTTTCAATGTCAATTCCTATGACAACGTTTTAGATCGTCAGTCCAACGTGTTGGTGGACGACCTCTGCTTCGGTAGGCATCATCTCTTGGTCTCCATTCCAGTATCCGCTTTGTCCATCTATTATCTGTCATTCGAGCCACGTGACCTGCCCAGTTCCATTGTAGTGTTGCTACTCTCTCTACTGCATCAGCCACTCCCGTTCTTTGTCGTAGCTGGCGATTTGGGATCTTGTCTCGTAGTGAAACGCCCAACATAGCACGCTCCATCGCCCTTTGACACACACGGATCTTTTGAACTGTTCTCCTTGTCATGGTCAACGTTTCCGCACCGTAAGTTAATACTGGCAAAACACACTGATCAAACGTTTTTCTTTTAAGGCATATTGGTATATCAGACGATTTGAAAATATGGTTCAGCTTGCCGAAGGCTGCCCAAGTCAGTCTTATACGACGGAGAAGCTCAACGGTTTGGTTATCTTTTCCTATGCGAATCTCATGACCTAGGTATTTATAGGCCATTACCTGGTCTATGGATCTTGTTCCTACGCATATATCTTTGCTGACTACAAGATTTGTCATCATCTGGGTTTTAGATATATTTATTTTCAATCCCCCTTCTAGCGAGGAAAGGTAGAGCTGATTTAAAAGTTCTTTGGCCTCATCTATCCTATCAGCTATTAGTACAATATCATCTGCAAACCTTAGATGGCTAAGCTTTTCTCCGTTTATGTTTATGCCCTTGTCGGTCAGTTTTGCCCTTTTACATATATATTCCAAAAGCGTAGTGAACAGTTTCGGTCACCACCGATTACCATTGAAGAAGTCACGTCAGCTATTAAAAGAACTAAAGATGGTAAAGCGGTAGGGCCTGACGAGTTTTGTGCAGAATTCCTAAAACTTATGGATGAACAGGGAATAAAATGGATAACAACTGTATTCAACAACATATACGTAACTGGAAAAATACCCCAAAGCTGGTTAAAGTCGACCTTCGTGACCATACCAAAAAAAGTAAATGCCAAGACATGCGAAGACTACAGAACAATTAGCCTAATGAGCCACTTACTTAAAACGTTCTTGAAAGTGATACACGGCAGAATATATAAAAAATGCGAAGAACAAGTATCATGGAGGCAGTTTGGATTCCGCGATTCCTTAGGCACCCGAGAGGCTCTATTCGCTGTCCAAGTACTTATCCAAATTGCAGGGATGTTAACTGTGATGTGTATACTTGTTTTATCGACTACAAAAAGGCATTTGATAGAGTAAAGCATGATAAACTTATAAACATCTTGAAAGAAGTGGGGTTAGATGATAGGGACTTAAAAATCATCTATAATTTATATTACAACCAAACAGCCAATATTAAAGTGGATGACCAATTGACAGAGGCAGTCTCCATAGATAGAGGAGTGAGGCAAGGATGCATTCTATCCCCGGTGTTATTTAATATATACTCCGAATATATCTTCGAGCAAGCGCTAGGCGAACTACAAGAAGGCGTATTAGTCAACGGAATACGTCTAAAGTCTAAACAACATTAGATATGCCGACGACACAGTAGTTTTTGCGGATAGTCTGGACGGTTTGCAAAGAATAATGTCGCGTATATCAGATACAAGTAGAGAACACGGACTTGATCTTAATACGAAGAAAACAAAGTACATGGTAGTCAGTAAGCGCGAAATATTAAATACACCATCCAATTGACAGAGTGGACAGCTACACATACCTTGGTACCAACATTAACAGCCAATGGGATCACTCCTGTGAAATAAAACAACGCATAGGAAAAGCGAGATCGGCGTTCATAATGATGAAGTCTCTTTTCAGAAGTCACGATTTACCACTTGCTACCAAAATCTCTCTCATTAGATGCTATGTATTTTCTACGTTATTATACGGAGTAGGGGCCTGGACACTTTCCGAAGCTTCTTTAAGAAAACTCGAGGCATTCGAGATGTGGTGTTACAGACGTATTTTAAGAATTTCATGGGTGGATCGTGTGACTAATGTTGAGGTCCTACGTAGAATAGGCAAGGAATGCGAGATTATTAACACCATCAAAGAGCGCAAACTAGAATATCTTGGCCATGTTATGAGGAATGAACGGAGATACGGCTTGTTGCAACTCATTCTTCAGGGCAAGGTATTTGGAAAGAGAGGACCGGGGAGAAGAAGAATATCTTGGCTTCAAAACCTGAGAAAGTGGTTTAATACATCGACAACCGGACTATTCAGAATAGCAGCAAGCAAAGTTAAGATAGCCATGTTGATCGCCAACATTCGGAACGGATAGGCATCGTAAGAAGAAGAAGAAGAATAAATAATACAAAATATATCACATAAATAATAATATTAATAAATATTTTATTATATATATATATATAATATTATATATATATATATATATATATATATATATATATATATATATATATATATGTAATATTAAATATAATATACACAAAAAGAACATTTTTATATTCTAGAGAGGAAGAGAGAGAAAATATATCTTCTGTCTCTCTCTCTTACTCATTATCTTACATATGTAATGATTTCACAAATTCACTCCCATACAAATTTCCAACGTGGAGCGCGCGTATAGAAGTATAACTTCAAAAAGATAGAATATTAACAAAACTTCGATTCGCATACTTAAATGGTATTATAACTTGGTGGTAAAACGATTCCAGCATATTTCACTCCTACAGTCGCCATCTATAGTCATTGCATTTAATTTAATGAAAACAATTGCAGTTTGCATTAGTAGTATTGTAGGTGCGCTTGAACCGTGTTACCACAAAACTATTTTTAGTATTCTGTAAAAACACATGTAAAATACAGGATTATTTTCAAGTAAATGACTATTAAATTTGTGTCGAATTTAAAAGACTAATTAATTTAAAAAGTAATAGGTGACGAGCAAGTTGTAGTTACACTATTGATAACAGCCGGGTGACTGATGGTAAGTAAATTAAATAAAATTACTTAATATGATAAAATTTAGTTTTGGAGTCTAATATAAGTTATATTTTGTTGTAAGTTGAAAGTAAAAATGTGAATAAAAAAAATATTAACCTTTTAGTAAAAGGTCCACGCACGAGTGGCGGATCTACGGGAAGGGAAAATGGGGAAACTTTCCCCCTAACAAGGTCCAACATGAAAGAAAAAAATTGTTGAAACACAAAAATATATTAGCTAACATGGAACTTAAACCACAGCCAGAAAAATTAAACCCAAAAAACGTTAGTTATGAAAATAAGGGAACTTAATGCATAGAAGGTATTATTTATATCTTTTATGTAACTTGGGTTTATTTTTTTATGTCTTTTGGTTGGTGTTTTATTAAAAGTTTCCCCCTAAGGCAAATTTCCCATCTCAAGGCAAATGTCTAGATCCGCCATTGCCACGCAGCAGCACTAGAGTTTTCTATAAAATTCAATATTTCGTATTTGTTGCAGAAGAATCTGATCCTTTCCAAACCGACAACGATTGAGATTATATACCGGATAAAGAAGAATAAGCGGATGATGACACAGAGATTGACGAGCTTTTATCTGAAAACAATGACCATTTACATACTCATGAAACAATAAGAAAACGTAAGCGTGACCCCAAAATTTTAAAAGACAACATACCAAAAAAAATGCGAACTGAAGGAAAAGCGTATGTCGGACGAAAAAATGAACCACAGAAAGACAGAGAACTGAAAGTCTATAACCATGTATGTCGATTTCGTTGAACGAGAACATTATTGAAACGGAAAGACGCAAAATATTCCAAACATATTATGAATTACCTTCATACTATCTGCAAACAACGTTTCTCTCCGCTTGTATAAAAAAGATTGGCCCAGCAAGACACAACGAAAAAGCTTCTAAAAAGAAAAACTACAGCTGATAAACGAGCGAAGAAGTAACCCCCAAACAAAATTTAACAATCATCCAAAAATATGATGATTTCCCACATTAAGATGTTTCCAAAGTATCAGAGCCATTATTCGAGAAAAGACAATCTCAATACCAAATACCTTCCTGGCGATTTGAATATTAGTAAGATGTATAATCTATATAAGGAATTTTGTAATGAACAACATGAAGAACGTGTAAAAGAATCATATTATCGATTTATCTTCAACACAGAGTTTAATTTGAAATTTCATAAGCCTAAAGGTGGGTACACATATGCGAGCCGAACTGTTTGCGAACTGCTCTTGAGCTGTTCGCGAAGAGTTCGTTGAAAATATGTTTATGTTCAGGCTATCCAATACCCTAGGTACCTAATAACAAACCAAGAATTAATTTACTTCGTTATTCTAAACATTTCGGTATTTTGTTTACATTATCTGTTATTAATTTCCCTCGTTACTTTTGAATAAGCCGCGCTCGTTCAGCAATTTTGTTTAACCGAGTGATCTCATCGCACACTTAGCAGAAACAATTTATAGTCTCGAACACCGTCCAAATTTAACTGCGAACATTCTTTGTGTTCGTCCCAAAAACCGACAGGCTGTGGTTCCTGACGAGCAACGAACGAACAGCTCGCAAGCGGTTCGTCCCGTCTTACAAATTAACGAATATAGCGTTCACAAACGGTTCGCGAACAGTTCTGCTCGCATATGTGTACCCGCCTTTATAGTCGCTGTGACAATTTTCAGAATTTGATAAAATATTCTGAAAATGAAGAAACTATTTCAAATGCTAAACGGGATTTAGAACTACATCAGAGAAAAGCTAAGAAAGCAAACGGTTCTAAAACATTAGATATTGAAAAACACAAAAATGTTGAGAATACTGTCGTTATTTGTTTCGATTTGCAACAGACATTGCCAAGACCACTAGTAACTACGTCCAAGGTATTTTACCTTCGTCAACTATGGACGTACAATTTTTGTATATATAACTTACTTAGTGGACAAAGTCACATGTTTTTATGGAATGAAACAATTGCAGTAAGAGGTCCCCAGGAAATAGGCTCATGTCTGATAAAGTTTATCAGGTGTCTACCCCGCAAGGTAACAAAGATAGTTGCATATAGTGACTCTTGTGGAGGCCAGAATAAAAACAAAACATCTGCAAACTGTTCTCGTTTATCGTTCAAGCTACTCATATCACCGAGATCCATCACAAGTTTCTGAAACCCGGTCACACCTATATGGAGTGTGACCGCAGTTTTGGTTTAATTAAAAAGAAGAAACGACAAATTCCTCAAGTTTTGTTCCAGCAAATTGGGAACGTGTTATAAAAAATACATCCTCAAAGTTTTTGGTTTACAACATGCTGACAGAAGATTTATACTCATTTTGGATCCTACATGAAATAATTAAAGATCTAAAAAGGATTCCGTAGGTCAAAGAACACAATGTCGCAGTATTTCCTAGTTGGCATATTTTAAGACAGAAAAACTGGCTTTCAGGTACAAGCATACTTTAAACCAGGATATTGAGTGTTGGATGTGTATTATGGGAAAAGCACAAGGTGGACGTATATCTTTTCAGCTCTCCAAATTGAACCCTATTAATGACACGACGCTGCCAATTAAGGATGCCAAATATAAAAATCTGCTAAGCCTCTTGGACTACATTCCCTTATATCACCACTCCTTTTACAGAAATTTGAAACATATTGGAACATCAACGGCAGATGCAAAATTGGAATCAGCAGAATCAGCTGCCAGGAGAGACGATGCCGATGGGAACGATTCCGAAGAAGATATTTTCTTAGAGTCGGATTACGAATGATACTGTACTTAAAAGTTTACAAAATAAAGTTTAGTTGAATACTTAAAAAATGATTAGAAATGGCTAACATCTGCACTTCAACCGTTATACCAGTAACATTTTATAAACACCATGTCCCGATTCAAGTACATTTTTTCAATAATTGAAAAAAAAGGAAGAATATAGTAAGGGTAATAATATATTCTTATATTTTTATCATTTTATAGAACATTCTACATTAGACAAATTTTAGTTTCATCATTCCTAGAATTTATAAAACTCAAACAACTTTCTTCTTCTTCTTCAGGTACCAGTTCCGCTACGGAGATTGGCAATCATCATAGCTATTTTAATTTTTGAGGCAGTAGCTCTAAAAAGTTGTTTTGAGCTGCATTCAAACCATTCTCTCAGGTTCTTGAGCCATGAAATTCGTCTTCTTCCGATGCTTCTTCTGCCATCTATCTTTCCTTGCATTATGAGTCGCAGGATGCCATACTTCTCGCCCCGCATCACATGTCCGAGATACTGTACCTTTCTTTCTTTAATTGTAAGTTCAAATTCCTTCTATTTACCTATTCTTCTCAGTACTTCATTATTCGTAACTCTATCTACCCAGGAAACCCTCATAATTCTTCTATAGGTCCACATTTCAAAGGCGTCTCATTGTGTCTAGATTTAACGTCCATGATTCCACTCCATAGTATAGTACACTGTATACGTAACATTTTGTTAGGCGTACTTTAAGAGCTAATGTTAAATCTTTGCCACATAGGACCTTTTTCATTTTTATAAAATTAGAACGTGCTTTTTCGATTTTGACTTTGATTTCTGCAGTGTAGTCATTATTTTCTGTTATAAGTGTTCCTAGGTAAGTGTACTTTTTTACTCTTTCGATCTGCTGGCCTTCTACTGTCAAGATTTCGTTAGTATTATGGTTGTTTTTACAAATTTTCATAAACTTCGTCTTTTTGATATTGAGCGAGAGTCCGTACTCCCTACTACACATTACTATTTTACTTATGAGTCTTTCCAGGTCTTGTAAACTATCGGCTATTATTACTGTATCATCTTTGTCAACAACGTTGACGCTGATTATCTCAGAACTATCAAAACTGCACTTAAACCCTTTTACGTCTGACCCCCTCAATTATCGTCGGCTCGAACACATTCCCGCCGATCACGCGCCAGCGAGTGATTCTGATACTAATCTGCCGATCACGCTCGAACACGTTATACGCCCATATTTTTTTATCTGCAATAAAATAATTCGACTATTCGGTAGAAATCGTTATTTTTGGTCAGCTGCGAGTTGGTTAAGATAATGATTTTATAGTTAAACGACGTCATAGTTTAGTTTTTTTAAAGTTGTACTGTTGTAAAGAAAATTAAACCTGCATGGGAAGAAAGGAGATGGAGGAAATGAAAAATTAACCCAAGCAGAAGATTTATCTTGGAATTGTAAGTTAGACGGAGAATTCCGAGAACACAACGACGAGATTTGGGAATTGGGTCTACAGTTCTCTAAATGGGGAGTATTGAAGTCAGAAAGAAAATAACAAAGAGAATCATACTAACTGGAAGGGAAGTAGATAAAAATGTTCCTGAATATCTGCAGGAGCCTTCCAAAAGTTCCTTAAAATTCCCACGGTTGCTAACTCCGGTTTCTTTCTGATGTCCACGATAAGGTAACTCTTGTTTGGCTAAAAAGAGGACTGCCCGGATTGGTAGTTGCATAAACTTCTCTTCTGTTATTCGCTCCGTTCTCGTTGAAGCAGACAATATAGGGCCTTGAATTTTCCTGCATCTTCAAAAGTTGTTAATTTTTCTGCAATCTTGTAAAAGCCAAAGCACAGCGTATATGTTCCGTAGAACCTTCGTGTTCATGAAGAAATTAGTCTTCATACTGAGAGTACCAGGTCTGTTTAAAATTGCGATTGAACTCTTTGTCGTTATGTTTCCCCACTTTAGTAACATTTAACATGGGAGTAGGTCTTTTGTTGTTTAAAAAAGCCCTCTTATCGTATAATTATTTGTTCTATTTTATTTACAATATTAAACTATCCTCTAATTTGTGGATTAATATTATTAATAAAAACAATTTTTAGATTAATCATTGCAGGATTAATAAATTATAATTATTGATTTTTCTATATTCTATACTTATAGTTGGAGGAATACTAGTTGTTTTATTTATATAATTAGACTTGCTTCTAACGAAAAATTAATATTTAATCTCAATGTAATATTAGTCATAAATTATAATATATTAATATTAGTTATATTAATAAAAATAATTTTAAGACTATTTTTATTTTAATACTTTTATATAAATCTCCGAAATAAATAATCAATTAAATTTTATGAATATCAATATATCATTCAACGGAATCAGTTGATAAACACGGAAGCCGGAGAAAAATAAGAACTGTAAGCAAGCAATTTAAGTAAACCCAGCCTGTGAGACATGTTCACCCCTAAGAATTACGTTTGGGTGTAACAATTCATTGGAGCGAGGTGTATAACTCGAGTTAAAAACAGGAGTCACTCTATCGCGATCCAATGCTCCAGGCCATCCCTTTCCCCCGTATAGCACTCTGATGCGAGATAGGGGCACAACTATCAGTCAAATGCTTTTCGTGTGGAAGTCCTGGGTACAAGAACTCCAACACAATATCCTAACCCGATCAATGCATGCTAGCGTGACGCGCTCTTTTCCTGCTTTCTCTAGTGACGTATCATCGAACTGAAATTGCTTGCTCGGGCCTCGAGTGTCCGCTCCGGGCTGCGCCCAGTTCGGCGACTCGGTGTCCGAGGATGTGGGCCCTTCGTGCCCAGGATTCGGGGTTTTGTTAATTTTTTTAGATGGCTGTTGCTTTTTGTTAGTATTTTTTGATTGTTTTGAAGGTTGTTCTGAAAATAAACATCAATTAATAAAATTTCCAGTGCTGCGTGTTGGGGCTTCTTCTGTTGGTAGACCTATGAATTATCTAGACTTTATGTGTTTACCAGAATTTGCTGTTTTGGTCTTTTGTGTTTCCATCGATGGAATGTTATCTTGTTATCTCTCGCAGAATATCTTGTTATCTCTCGCAGGATCGGGCTTGGATGATTCCTTAATTCTGCAAACCTAATTCTGGCTTTTTCTGCCATTTTATCTATCACCCTTACTTTTTGCAGTGATCTAAACAGAAAGCGTTCAGCGACGTATCTGGGTACATTTGCCGCTTCTCTGAGGATGTTATTGTGAGCTGCTTCTATTTTCTTTTTATTTGAATTGCTTATGTGTCCCCATGTATGATGCTGTTTATCAGTCACATTTTCGTCTATATGCGCAGTTTGCTTTTTCTACCTATGAGTTATCTTATTGCTGCTCTGGCTGTTGCTGTTTTTTGGATGGTTGTGTCCATGTGTTTGTGAAGGTTAAGCCTTGGTCCATAGTGACTCCTAGGTATTTCGCTTCTCTTTTCCATTTGATGGGATTATCTTGCACTAACAGCTGTTCCTCTGGGGTATCTCGTTTCTTTTTGAATATGATTGCTTGTGTCTTTTCTGAATTAATTGCTATTTTCCATTGGATACACCATTCTTCAATGTTATCCAATGCTGTCTGTAGATTGTTGACCGCTACTTCTAAGTTTCTGTGTTTGGCCGTAAGTGGCTGTGGCATCTGCATAAAGGCTGAGTAGCGTTCTTGGTGTTATTGGAACATCTGCGGTGTATATTGTGTACAGTAGGGGTGACAGGACTTCTCACTGTGACACTCCAGCCTCCGGAGCTCCATGCTCGGATAGTACTTGTCCTATTCGTACCCTGAAGCTTCGGTTGCTCAAGTACGAGGAGATCAGTCTCGTCATGACCTCACTGTATCCGTAGCCTCTCATTTTGTATATTAGGCCTTTATGCCAGACTCTGTCGAAGTATTCTGCTCTAAATCCGAAGTGAGCTTCTGGGATTGGTACTATTTCGTATGTTTCAGCTTGTGGTCTTCTTAGTATTACTCTTTCTACGATCTTGATGACTACTGGCAGTAAAATTATCGGCCTGTAATTTTGCGGAAACATGGTATTCTTTCCTGACTTCGGATTCATGATAACGTGGGCTTCCTTCCATCGATTTGGGAAGAGCCTGTATCTAAGAATCGCGTTCGTTATGTTGGTTAAAAGTGCTATTGCTTTTGCTGGTATATACTTCAGAGCTCTATTTGAAATTTTATCTAGACCAGGTGCTTTTCTCGGTGAGCTATTTTTAATTAGTTCGGTTATTTCTTGAGCAGATATAGGTGTGATTATCTCCTCTCGTTCTTCGGGCATTTCTTGTTGTCCCTCGACTTCTTCGATGAAGTCTACATCTTCGTCTTGGTGATAATTTAATGTACACTCTCTCTCGAGAGTCCATCTTATCACCTCGGCTTTTTCATCTATGGTGCAGACAATTCCATTTTCATCGTGTAGTGGAGATCATTTCTATCATTTCTTAGTATTGTTTGTAGTTTCCGTATGTTTTGCATGTTTGGACCTTTCTCCTCCATTTCTTGATCGTGGTTATCCCATTGTCGGCTTCTATGTTCTGCTAGTACTCTAAATCTTTCCATATGTACGTCTATTTCTTCTTCAGTAGTGCTATTTCTCAGTACTTCTTGTACGATGTTTTCGAACTCTAGGACTCTTTCTTATATTTCTTGTGGATTGTTTATCATTGGGACGTTGTTGATTCCAATACTCAAAAATAAAAACTGAAGCGATCTGAAATTCTGTTTCCTTAAGGCATCCCAAAAAAACAGACATGCCGTTGTCACAGCAACCAAGCTAAGAAATGTAATGTTTTTGAGACTTACTTTGGCATAATGAGCCCTATGGCGGACAGCCGGTATGCCGTAACTAAACTTACAGAAGATTTTAAATTGTAAGTAAAAAGAAAGGTACCCTTCACTCGCGTTATGGGACGAGCCGCCACTGCTATAAAGGACTACCAAGGAGTCTATAAGTGTATTCGACTGCTTTATTTTATATTATGTTCCTTTCACTAGAACTGAATTAAACAAGCAAACCTCGAGAATATTTAATTCCTATTAAATCAAATCTGTTTTCTTAGTTATAGTTCGGAAAGTAAATCCCGGCGTAGTTCTTTATTCTCCCAAATCAATGTTTATGCTACCCGAAAGGGATATTGCTCCTGACACGTTTGGAGACTGTGAAGGAATGGAATTGCTAGACTTTATAATAGATTACTCCTTTTTACAACTTAATTATCGCAAAATGTTGGGTGATTTGGCCGAAATTTGTCAAGTAAGTAAAATTATTTATACATCTAACATTCCTTATTCTGCAAGATGAAATATAAAAAAAGTAAAATATCAACGTTAAAATATCAAACTAAACATTTCAATTATGGCTAACCTAGGTTGAAAAAATCATCCTATACTCGATTTGAAACCGCATGATAGCACAATTTTTATTGCAAAAGATTACAACGGTGTTTATATGCCTGGGCAAGCCTTAAGGATTAAGCCAGAATTGCACGCTTTCGTGGCAGATAGCACCAGTTTGCTTTACCATAGGGAAATAGAAAATGTCAATAAGCATATACATTTATGACATATCTTAAAAAAATATGTCGTTCTTTCGGATTAGATAGGATCACCCACCAATATCACTATCACTACATTCGTCATTTCCCAAAGAAATTATAATTGGCTCTATTGTTTCTTCTATTATCATATCGAGTTTCCAGATTTTTTCTTCCTCTTCTATGACTATATGCCTTATAGCTTTTGCCAGTTGTTAGATGACATTTTTTTTGATAATTATTCGTTTAGTAGTTGACAAATAGCTTCAAGTTTAAACGTGGTATTGTTTCCCGCGATATATCCTTTCATTTGGGTCCAGCTAAGAGTATTAGCAACATCGTAACTCCATGCTCTTTCCTTACATCAACTACAGCACAATTCTTAAATTTTAGTGAATGTAATTTACATAACTGTAAAAGCTCGTTTTTGGGTATTCATGCTTCTACTCTTAACTCTAAATTATACGTATGTTAATTTAAAACATAACTGATGTTTAAAATGGGATAATAGATCACATGCATGTAGGGTTTGGTATTAAAACGTAACCTTATTTTATTCTGCCATTTATTTACATTGTTTGATACTTGTTTCCTAGCTGTTTTGCAATTTTGTGAGTGATTTAAGTTTTAATAAGTTATTTATTACATTTTAATTGTTTGGATACGTTTACTAAAACTTTACAGTATGCTTTACAATTGTTGTATGCCACAATGCAATTCAGTTTCCAATAAAATTGACAATGTTAAGTTTCATAAATTCCCTTTGAATAAAGTTTTACAAAAATGATGTTTGATCGCTATCAGGTCTGAAAAAAGTATCAGCAAGCACACAAAAATCTGTTTCAGGCCCTTTTCAGATGAAAGTTATACCTTTACAAGTTTGGGTAAGTTAAAAAATACTTATGCAAATTTCTTGCATGTTCATTGTCTTGTTTTTCTATGACAATGGAGGATCCTTAAAAAATATGCAGTACCTTCTTAAATTTACCAAAAAGAAAGTTGAAGACTCCAGTGAAGGACTCTGTTAGAAGTGATAGATAAACAAAAAGACTGTATAGCAGTATGGCCACCAAACAAACAAAAAGAGCAAACAAAAACAAAATTATTACAGTTAAGAATGATACACAAAAGTGTGGTTCAACCGAGACACCCGCTAATGAAAATCAGAGAGTTCGAAAACATGTATCAAACCGTGATAACATGGAATAAAAATTAATTAATTTACTATGAATTTTTATCAGAAGAACAGTTAAAACATTTTACTGGTTTTTAAAGAAAATTATTTACATTTTTTGTTGAAGAGTTTGAACAGAATTAACTGTTAATAACGCTTATGAAATACAGACTTAATTTGTTTTATTCTACATTAAGGCAATTTTTGCAGTAGACATTTGAACTGTCCGAAAAATATTTGTTAAGTGGACCAAGCATCTTTACACTTGCTTAAAAAAACTTACTTTGGAACATTGGAAGAAAATCGGAAGACCAGTACAAAATTATTCTGGGGTGTACCGAAATTACAATAGAGCGAAATAATGATCCTATTATACAACAAACAAGCAACATATTCTACATATTGATGATATATTGATGGAATCAATATCTTCAAAATACTAATACTCTGAAAAACGTGAAATTATATGTATCTGATGTTTACAGAAGCAGTATTTCAGATAAAAAAAATTCAGCAGAATGTGGAAATTTAGGACTTATTAAAGAAGGAGAATTTATTTTAGCGGACAGGGGTTTTGATATATTAGATCTTTTAGAGGAAAAAGGAATACATTTAAATATACCTCTATTTAAAAAAGGGGCTCAGTTAACAGAAGAAGAAATATTAAAAACAAGGGCCATTGCCAATCATATAATCATTGTTGAAAATATTGCTGATCTATAGATTAAATAATTCACGAATTTCACAAATTTTAAACATTATGAAACTATGGCTGAAAATCCGCAAAAATATATTGAAATGTGTATCTGAATATAAGGAATAATATGAGGTTATGATTTAATACCACACCTCGACGTAAGCGCCCCTTACGGATATTTTTTTAACTGACTTATGGCATGTGATCTATTCCCGGAAGTTGGTTGTATGCATATAAGTTAAAAAACTCGAATATCGAAGTAAAAAAAATCTGTTGTAAGTTGTAAATGGTATATTTAATTAAAAAATTAAGTTAAAAAAATCCGAACGGATTAGAATAAAGTTCAGCACGTTTTCGGACTAATCAGTCCATCTTCTTGGAGTACTTTGGAATACTTGCGTAACTAAACACAAAACCAAACAGTGGTTGGGTTTATATTGAAGAAAACATACTTAAAAGAATCAAATTATACGGCAATATACCGATGTAATAGGATCACTCACCGGGAACCATAAGTCCCTACTCGAAGTAAAATTTCAAAGCTGCCTTCTATAAATTAAGGAAAATTCTCATTACTAGAGATATTACAGTGAACCTTAAAATCAGATTAATACACTGCTACATATTATCCACATTACTGTATGACATGGGGAGCTGGACTCTTATAGCAACACTAATAAAAAAAACTTGAGGTCTTTGAGATGTGGATTTACTGACGAATATTGCGAATATATTTGGTTGATCTAATAACAAATTAAATAGTTTTACACAGAGCACAAAAATAACAAAAACAACAAAAATTCAAAAGTTACAATATTTCGGCCACGTAATGAGATATCCAGAGACGTATAACCTTCTACACCTCATAATACAGAGCAAGATCGCCGGAAGAAGAGGCTCAGGCCAAAGATCTTTCCTTCGAAATCTCCGAGAGTGGTGTCAAGAGTGCCTTCTATTTTATTTATTTTTGAATATTTCCTGACAGGCATGAGATCACAACACTAAATTTAGTGGGTTTGGGTGTTTTTTGGGACGAGAAATCTAAATGTAAAAATTATGTATTACCCAGAGGTCGCCATATACGGTCGCCTACATACTTTTTGAAACAAAACTTTTATTCTCTTAATATTTTACTTAAAAAACATTTACTACATTCATCTCGATAAACTCAACCGTTTTCAAGATAAACGCATTTTAAATATGCGATGCAAAATTCGGTTATTATCGTGTTTGAATTGTGTGCAAAAGGCGCCAGAACGGTTGAATAGTGTTTGCGAAATTTAATTTGTTTATAAGATTTTTTGAAAAATGAACTAATTTCTAGACCTGTTCGGAGTAACATTTATTCTATTTTCATTGCAAAATTATCCAAAACAAAGCAACTAATATCTACGGGATGTACAAACCTTTTCTTAAGTCGCTTTTTATTGTTATTTTTTTGTTTATTTAATAAAAATACAATTATATTAAATAAATTTTATTTATTAACAGTATTAAATTGTAATTTATAAACAATTATTCCTAATACTCTTATTAAATTTGAATAAATCAGTTTTTTAGTGTTAAGAGTTTAGTTTTAAGTATTAAGAGTTTAGTTTTGACTACTGAGTTTTTTAGTATTAAAAAAAAAAGATTTAAAACAAAAAATCGTATATATAGTATCATATTTTAAGAAATTATAATTAAAATGATTCTTAAATATCTTATATGTGGTTTCGACACCACCGGATATGTATATATAGCGGGACTCTGACCGTCAAGAAATTAACAATTATAAACAATGGGTTGCTATAAAGTTATTATTTAAACTCTTAGGGATTTTATATAATGAGAGTTTTAGGTTTAATTTGAAGATTACTAAACTTAAAATATTAATTTGTCACTGAGTTATCGAGCCTTGAACATGGCTCGAATAGTTTTTGCGCTTTTTAAGACCTTAAATTGTTTATACTCGAAAACGATCCGTTTAAGAGAAAAGTTGCTAACAACGCGATAAAAGTACTTACAGAATACCGGGGTGGATACCTGCGGTCTGGTGATCAAACGGGGTGGTTTTCAAACAATTATAAAAATAATAAGCATAATTCAAGAAAAATTTAACACATATAGATTTGATTTTTAAATAAAAAGTATTTTTTTTTGTAAAATTTATTTTAAAAGATATTATTTACAACTTTAATAGATAAATGTTTATGTCATTATGTCATTTCATAACATGTTCTACTATTATAATGAGAGAAAAAAAATTGAAATACATATAAATTTGTTTTAAATTGTTTAAACGAATTACTCGGTTAAATAACAACTCACAAATTAAATAATTGAATTTTTATAATATATGTATGCAACAAGGTAGCCCAAATTAAAAAAAAAACATTAATTTTCTAGAACTAGATCCGAAGATATTGCAACTTCTATAAATTTGAATTTATGAATTCAGTTTTTGAAATAATAAAATCGAGAACTAAAAAGGGCTAACTCGGGTTCTAAGGGTCGTAGACATGTCGTAGAACATTGTTTTTTTTAATTCGTATAAAAATGTCTAAATTTCGATTAAAAAATTAACTTCTCGTGTGTTGATGCGTCGGAGTTATTTTAAATGTTTATTTAAAATCACAGTACTTTTGTCAACCTATTTTACAATATTTAACATACATTTTTTAATTGTTAAATGATTTAATTTGATAAAATAAGCATCTTTCTTTAATTTGGTGCTTTCAGATTCCATGTAGACCTAATAGTTTACGTATAATAACGTTGAAGATATTTTGCATTTGTTTGAAAATTTTGCAATACCTATTAAGTGAGAAGTGAAATTGAAAGTTATTGAAATTTGTATAGCTGAATATTGTTACGTAACAATATGAGTCATAGTTTTAACCTGTAACATGTTTTTATTCTAATATGTTGTAGAGTTTACGAGAGGCCTCGATTTACCTGAGCGACCTTCCAGAACCGATGCGAGGGAAATCCAGTTTGCCTTTACCGTTTCGCCATCGAAGGTTTTAGATTTTTCGAGATAACGGCACTGGTATATAATGACGGAACTTTATTTGGAAGGGACAGTTAATTCTCAAGACCCGCGCTCGCGAATTTGTTACGTACGGATATAATAAATTATTGTCAGATAAGTTAATATAAATAAAGAAATAAATTAAATCCGTAAGTGTTATAAATATTGAACCTTTTAATAAATTCACAAAAAATGGTGCCAGAAGTGAGATCAAACATAAATTAGACTTATAATAATAATACAAGTGAATACGTAAAATAAATTGTGAAAATGGCTACGATTTATGAGCTGACAGTGACTAATTTAAGAAGACATCTCGAAGACAGAGAATTAGCTTCTACCGGAAAAAAGGCTGAGTTAGTCCAACGACTAAAGAACGCTTTGCTAGAAGAAGGACTAGATCCAGAGACTTATATATTTGAAGATGCTGTCCTCTTGTCGATTTCGAAAGTTTCTGGTGATGTAGCCAAAGTTTCTGGTGATGTAGCCAAAGTTTCTGGTGATGTAGCCAAAGTTTCTGGTGATGTAGCCAAAGTTTCTGGTGACATCGCATCATTAGAGAACAAAGTTTCTGGTGACATCACATCATTGGAGAACAAAGTTTCTAACGAGATTTCTTCTTTGGAAAGCAAAGTTTCTGCTAACATCTCTTTGGAAATCTCTAAAGTCACTTCTGAGATGTCTGCCCTCGACGATAGAATGTCGTCGTTAAAAAACCAAGTTGCTGCCGATATGTTGGCCTTCGAAGAAAAGATATGGAAAGAGATGGAAAAGAAGCTGGAGGAAACAGGGACAGCAGAGAGAGGAAACAATCCGATTACAGTGGAGATAAAAGAAGACGAGACGAAATGTAAGTTGGAGACACGGCCGAAATTTGAAGGAAGTGGAGGTTCTATTCATGTTAAAGTCCCAACTTTCGACGGAAAATCATCATGGAACAACTACATGAAACAGTTCGAATCAGCCGCAAGAGCGAATGGATGGTCTGAAAAAGAAAAGGCTGTAAACCTGACTATCGCTCTTCGAGGAGATGCCTTAGATGTGCTTCAGACCATAGCCGTAGAGGAGACCGATGATTTCGAACAACTGAAGAAGAGGTTAAATATGCGATATGGCCACGAACATTTGGAGCATGTATATCAGTCACAGCTTAAAAATCGTAGACAGAAGAAAGATGAGGCTCTTCAAGAATATGAGGTAGATATTGCCAGATTAGTACGATATGCTTATCCAACAGCTCCCGAAGACATGATGGAAAAATTGGCCGTTCAAACGTTTATTGATGGTCTTCGTGATCATGAAATGCAGAGAACACTACGATTAGCTCGTCACAAGACGCTGGTTGATGTCTTATCCGCCGCTCTCGAATACGAGTTAGCTACGCAGGCCTCTGGCGGGTACAGTAAAGTTAGGACTGTAAAAGAGGAAGGAGATGAAGATAAACTTGACCAGCTCGTTAATATGATGAAAAGTATTACATGCAAGAAAACGAAGACCATAAAATCAAGAAACTCACCATCAGGAAAACCAGAACGAGTCGGCTTTAGGGGAGCAGCTTCGACCCGGAACTTTTCCAAAGACCCTCTTATACTAATAGCTTCTTTGAAATGTCGTGAAGATAGTGTATATGTAGATGGAGAAATAAATGGTAAAAGACATACGTTGTTGGTGGATACCGGAGCGACCAGAACCATTATACGCCCAACAGTTATAAACAGCCGAAAGAAACTGTTACCAACGAGGTTGCGACTTCGGACCGCTACAGGTGAAAATGCTAACATTCATGGAGAAATCCAGGTACAATTGGGAATTGGAGCAGAAAAGTTCGTCCATACTGTTATAGTTGCTGACATCGAAGAGGATGTTATATTAGGAATGGACGTAATGAATATGCATGGATTCCAATTGGATTTTAAGAATAAGGTAATCAAAGTTGGCAACGAGGAGGTATTTCTCCATCCACATAATGACAACACTGTGCAAGCAGCCATTACAGAAGATACAGTCGTGCCTGCGAGAAGCGAAACGATCATAGTAGCGCGACTACAGGGAATTGTAGACGAAGGGAGACCTGTTATGATGGAGCCTTGGAACCACGACGATGAGGTTGGCCGTGGAATCATAATTGGAAAGGAATTGGTGACTTCGGCTAAAGAAATTCCTGTGAGACTTATCAATGTCAACGACTACCCAGTGACCATAAAGAAAGAGACAAAAGTAGGAACTTGTGTACCTGTGACATCCATAATTCGTCAGGCGACAACATCTGATAATTCCAACGACAAATTCGACCAAATGGTTGCAGTTGCAGGACAGTCTCTAAACCAGATGGAGAAAAGGAAATTAAGGGAATTTCTTCGGCAGTATCGTGATATTTTCGTACCGAAAGGAGGAAAAACGGGAAGAACTACCGTTGTTAAGCATAAAATTGATACTGGTAATGCTAAGCCAATTCGTCAAACAGCTCGACGATTACCACAGGCAAAAAGAGAGGAAGCTGAAACGATTGTTCAGGAAATGAAGAAAGACGGGGTGATAGAACCTTCTACGAGCCCATGGGTCTCTCCGGTGGTCCTGGTTAAGAAGAAAGACGGAACGACGAGGTTCTGTGTGGATTACCGTTTGCTGAACAACGTTACCAAGAAGGATAGTTATCCTCTGCCTCGGATCGATGACACATTGGACACATTGGCTGGAAGTAAATTGTTTTCTACTTTGGATTTGAAGTCTGGATACTGGCAGGTAGAAATGGACCCAGTAGATAAAGAAAAGACAGCCTTCACCACAGGATCTGGATTGTGGCAATTCAACGTTATGCCATTTGGACTTTGTAATGCTCCTGCGACATTTGAGAGGCTTATGGAAAATGTGTTGAGAGGGTTATCTTGGAAAACATGCCTGGTTTATTTAGATGACATAATCGTCTTGGGGGAGACATTCGAAGATCATTTGAGGAATTTAGAAAACGTTTTTAATCGACTTAAAGCTGCCCAATTGATGCTAAACCCCAAGAAGTGCCAGCTATTTCAAGGTAAAGTCAATTATCTGGGTCATATAGTCAGTAAAGAAGGAGTGGCCGTGGATAAGGGAAAAATCGATTCCATTAAGGAATGGCCAAAACCAACTGACAAACATCAAGTGAGAAGTTTTCTTGGACTATGTACTTACTACCGGAGGTTTATTAAGAAGTTTGCAGATATCGCTAAGCCATTAACGCGACTTACAGAGGAAGCAAGAGAATACCGCTGGGATATAGACTGCCAAAATGCCTTTGAAACGTTGAAAAAGCATTTAATAACAGCACCAATTTTAGGGTATCCACTGCCAGAAGGAGAGTTCATCTTAGATACGGACGCAAGTAATGTGGGAATTGGAGGAGTGCTGTCTCAGATTCAAGGAGGACAGGAACGAGTTCTCGGATATTTTAGTAAAGTTCTTTCAAAACCTGAACGGAATTATTGCGTCACGAGAAGAGAACTTCTGGCAGTAGTGAAATCAGTAGAGCACTTCTATCAATACCTCTATGGCAGAAAGTTTCTAATCCGAACCGACCATGCCGCCCTTAAGTGGTTGATGCAGTTTAAGAATCCAGAGGGCCAGATAGCCAGGTGGATCGAACGACTCCAAGAATACGATTTTAAGATTGAGCACCGGGCCGGAGTTAGCCACAGAAACGCTGATTCTCTTTCCAGAAGGCCATGCTCAGCAGAGTGTTCCCACTGCAACAAAACGGAATCCAAGGAAGCAGCAGTGCTAAGAACGACGATTGTCAACAACGACTGGACGCCTACTAAGATCAGGGAAGAACAAGAGAGAGATCCAGTTATACAAAAAATCCGAAAATGGAAAGAGGAAAACCGTCGACCACCTTGGCAGGAAATATCAAACCTATGCTCAGTAGTTAAGACGTATTGGGCCCAGTGGGACTCATTTATCATCGAAGATGGCTTGCTTAAACGAGTCCTGGAAAATGATGACGGTTCAGAGAAGAGAAGACAGTTGGTGATCCCAAAGAGCAGAATAGCCGAAGTACTTCGTCAGTTACACGACAGTCCATCGGGAGGGCATTTTGGTGTAAGGAAAACCCTTCAGCGAATTCGGGAACGGTTTTATTGGATGAACAGTTCCGACGACGTAAAAGACTGGTGTAAGAAATGTACTATTTGTGCTACGAGTAACGGGCCTCACCGAAAAAGGAGAGCTCCTATGAGACAATATAATGTTGGAAGCCCGTTTGAAAGAATAGCTTTGGACATCGCTGGGCCATTTCCAGAAAGTGAAAATGGAGGCAAGTACATGCTGGTAGTAATGGATTACTTTACTAAGTGGGTCGAGATTTACGCACTTCCAGACCAGAAGGCCGCCACCGTTGCAGATAAGTTGATCCAAGAATATATCAGCCGATTTGAAGTGCCTTTGGAGATCCATAGTGACCAAGGCAGGAACTTCGAAAGCGATCTATTCCAAGGAATATGTGATAGACTAGGCATGAAGAAAACAAGAACTACCGCGTATCATCCGCAATCGGATGGTATGGTAGAACGAATGAATAGGACAGTTGGCAAGTATTTGACAAAGATGGTGTCCGATCATCAGCGAGACTGGGACCAATACCTTCCGTTCTTCACAATGGCCTACGGATCTGCTGTTAACGAATCAACAGGCCAGACACCAGCCAAAGTCCTATTCGGACGCGAAATGCGACTACCTTGTGATCTCGAGTTTGGATGTAAACCTGGAGAAGATGTAGCAGGTGAAGATTATGTGATCGAATTACGAAGAAGAATGGACGATGTACATGAGTTGGTCCGTTCCCACCTTCAGATCGCTAGCGACAGAATGAAGAAACGGTACGATACACAAGCCGAAAAGGGTTGCTTTAAGAAGAACGACAAAGTATGGCTGTATAATCCCAAGAAGCGAAAAGGTTGTTCTCCCAAATTGCAGCAGTTTTGGGAAGGTCCATACCTCATTATGGAGAAGATCAACGATGTCATCTACCGAATAAGCAAGATTCCGAGGGGAAAGCCGATGATAGTACACCATAACCGGTTGGCGTCTTTCGAAGGTGACCACAACGTAGATGAAGAAGTGGAAGTAAACCAAATCCACGATGTGTCTGACCTCACGTTTGAGGAATTCATGGGTGCCTATGGAGGTACCGGTAAAGCGAGACATGGTGTTACCACTGAAGAAAAGCAAGATCTACTCGCGCTCCCCGATGACTACTCGCTGGCCCTTACCATCCCGGCCAGTATCAAAGACGCACCAGGGTTGGCGTCCGTCTTTCGAAGGAAGTTTGGTTGAGTTGCAGAACTTCAATGCCAAGTGCCAGCTCCCGGTAAAACCTTGAAACTCCAAGATGCATCACGTTACCTTTTCTACCTGGTAACAAAAGACACTGCCCGTGACCAACCTACCTACCGAGATGTATGGGAAGCCTTACTTCAATTGAGAGAGCACGTACTAGAGTCCGACGTGCAAAAGTTAGCCATGTCAAAGTTGGAGTGCCGCCAATTAGATTGGAGGGTTATCCGAAATATGGTGGAGGAGATCTTTAAAGACACCGAAGTCCAGGTGTTAGTCTGTTGCAATCCGCATAGTTACTGGTGCGGAGAGAAAACCGTCCCTTGTCATTTTTATACAACTGGAAGTTGTAAAAGAGGGTCCAGTTGCCGATACCAGCATACCGTTCCAGTTCTAGCCCCGACAAGGTTCCAGGAGGAACCATCTTTTGAGAGGGGGGCAATGTTACGTAAAAATATGAGTCATAGTTTTAACCTGTAACATGTTTTTATTCTAATATGTTGTAGAGTTTACGAGAGGCCTCGATTTACCTGAGCGACCTTCCAGAACCGATGCGAGGGAAATCCAGTTTGCCTTTACCGTTTCGCCATCGAAGGTTTTAGATTTTTCGAGATAACGGCACTGGTATATAATGACGGAACTTTATTTGGAAGGGACAGTTAATTCTCAAGACCCGCGCTCGCGAATTTGTTACGTACGGATATAATAAATTATTTTCAGATAAGTTAATATAAATAAAGAAATAAATTAAATCCGTAAGTGTTATAAATATTGAACCTTTTAATAAATTCACAACAATATAATAATATATTGCATGATATTATTATCACGCGAAATTAGAGTTTTTTGTGCATTTTAGAAAAGTTATTATGTAATAATTTTTAAAAAATTAACTTTTGAAGTTATTTTTGTAATAATTAAGCAACAAATTAACAAATAAAATTTAAAAACTCTCATTTTTTAAAGATTTTCCATGATTTTTTGTATATAATATCATAAAATAGAAAATTTTGGCGGCAATATTTTCGACTGCTATGAAAGTTTGTAGCCTAGCAATTTTCGCGAATTAAATTTTGACAGTAAATCGTGAGACTTCAGTCGAGTGATTTTGTCAAAATTGCATAAGCGAAAATTGCCAAAAGGCAAGAAACTTGAATAAAACCAGACGAAAATTTTGCCCGTAAATTATTTTCTCTCGAATGATATGCGTAACACCATAATTCACCATATCAACGAAACATAATCTTTATTTATTTGTTAACAATATTAAATGTACAATTATTATGAGCTATACTAGTTTGCAAATTCTTTTCTACCAAAGCATGATTTTGTGTATTATTGACCTGTAGCATTTGGGAACTCAAAGTTGCAGCTTCATTTGTTGTTCTGAGATTTTCAATCAACTTCTGGTGGTGACTGGAATCCAGCTGCAGATATGGTTTTAGAAAGTTTTCATTTGAGTGACCCGTTAATTTAATTAACTCCTGTTCAGAAACACCTTGCTTGAACAATGCTGACACAGCTGAATATCGATGAGAACGGTTTGTTATTTTATGTATTTTTGTGTCTAATCCAATTTTTCAGCTGACACTTTTGTCCACTTAGATACGGTGTTGATTCCAAGTGGACAGTTTTTGAACCAAGATCCATCCTTCCAGTTGGGGTGAACGGTAAGAAAGAGTCTGTCTAATAAAATCTTTGGTCCCCTTTTTTCCATTAATTTCAAAAATAATCTAACTGGGCATAAATTTTCATTTTATGAATTTCTTACCAGCCATTTGCTGCTTGCCAAAATTTTCGAATCGCCTTGATTTGTTTTGGAAAAAGTGCTGCTGTATTCAATTCGGCTTGTAAATTCTCCCATAACATCAAATTATTTCTGGAAAAAGTGAATCTTGCATTTTACGGCCTCATTGCCTCTCCAAGCAAGTTGAAATGAGCAAAGGTGAAAAAACTTTTTTTGTGCTCCATCGGGGGTTTCCTGCTCGTAGCTTTGGATGATTTTTAATAGTTCATCGGTGGATAATGCTTTTGAACTGAGTTTTCTTTTTTCTTCAACACTTTGAAGCTGCCTCCGCTTGGCATCTTTGGCCAATCTGGCACATTTGAAAGATATGTGAAAGGGTCGATTTTTATGCCGTATTCAGTAAAATATTTTTCTTGTACCATTTTTGCTGTAGTATTCAACATTGACTTTACAGACGACTCCTTATAGTCTTCCCCATTGCCTTTTTTCATGTTAAAGGCATAATCCTCGAGGGGATATTTTCCGAAACCAATTTTTTGATTTCTTCACCTGACTGCAATCCAAATCTTGATTTCGTCTGGATTCATTATATCTGTCCAAAATTTATTACGCCTCAATCACGTTTGTCAAACTGACAACAATAGAATTACCAGACACCTTCGTGACAGATCTGTCATAATTTTGTCGCTGAGAAATCACGAGCAGGAAGGAGTTTTGTCAGTAGGAAATAGTGTTGCAAAAATGCAAGAACAAGACGAGACTTAGACAGTCTTGGTCTTGGTCTTGCGGCAATGCACCTGGTCTTGGTCTTGGTCTTGGTATTGCACTTCCGGTCTCGGTCTTGATCTTGGTCTTGCAGCAAGAGTCTTGCAAGTCTTGCAGTTACCCATTAGCCTATTGCTATTTATGAAACGTTACTTTAGATCTTAGAACAACGTAACAGAGTAAGTACATTTTAAGCTTGAATTAACATAGCCATAATAAAGCCATAATAAAGGTCGAAGAAGAACGTCATGGCTGATAAACCCGAGAGATTGGTTTAACAGATCATCTGCATCTCTTTTCCGAGCTGCCGTCAACAAAATTACTATAGCCAATTTGATAGCCAACGCTCGACAATCGAGCTCGGCACATGAAGAAGAAGAAGAATAATAAAGACCAACCAAATTAATCAATGTCTCAACAACTGACATCGGGTGGGGTTTGAAGCCACGATCTAAGCGATCTGTGCCTATGCTCTAACTAACTCATCTATCTACTATGCCCCACGGAAGTCAATCTGTTTCTTAATATACGTTTGCATTTACTACGCTTACATGTGCTAAAACGTGGTTAAAACACAAAAAAAAACAAATTAATGACATCAGCATGCCTGTACTTTAAAGAATATTATCTGCCTAGAAAGGGATTGATGGTCATGATGGGCAAAAAATCCATATACATGTATCAAGGGCACAGATTTTTTAGGTGATCAGATAACAAACTATAATCCACTTAGTAAAGCAAAATAAATGTTTTTACCAATCTTATTTCTACTTTTATATAAAAAACTAACTTATAGTTAAATAAAAAATAAAGAATAAAGAAAAAATAAAGAATAGCAATGATAGCAATGAATAAAAAGCAATGATAATCAAAAGAAGTTGTTTTAAATTAAGGAGATACCTACTTAATAAATACATTAATTTACCAAACTAAAGTAATAGGTAGATAATTTATATGTAATTGGTAATAAGGTAATAAGTATATTTTTTACATCTCCACTTTTTCTAGCGGTTATTAAAAAGCTTGTAATATCTCCACTGAATTTTGGTTTTTCAGGAAGAAATATTTGTAATTCCTTTTTGTGAAAAGATATTAGATGCTTCCTTAAACCTGACGTGTTTCTGGTGTTCATTTTCATTTCACCCTTCCTATGTAGGCACAATTTACACAAAGCAATTTGGGATGCATAAATTATTTCGAAAAACTCATCAAATTTGCTTTCAGGGCTTTTAGATCTATAACTCCAACGCTCATTACTCCGACTAAAACTATTTGAATCTTTGTTCCTCATGTCAGATTGTAAACTTGTCACTCCGGGAACAACAAGGATTAGATGAAAAACAATTATTACATAATTAGACTCAAAGGAAAGCTCAATCGGGAATGAAGTTAAGTGATGTCGAAAAAGTAACTACTATACTACTATAATTTATGTTCGTTACTATCCAATACCCTAAGTATCTAATAACAAACCGAGGATTATAATCGTTACTTCGGTATTTTGTTTACATGGTAGGCGACATTATCTGTTATTAATTTGTCTCGTTACTTTTGACTGTTTCAGCAAATTTTCTTTAACCGAATGATCTCATCGCACACTCAGCAGAAACAATTTATAGCCTTAGGCCGATAAGATTTGTTTATTTAGATTACTCCTGACTAAATTATAATGGGAAAAAAATTGAATTATTAAGTGGTTGTTCGTATAACAATTATATATTTTTAGCTAGGGTGACATATTTTAAAAAATATCGATACGATATTACTGTCGGCGTCGCAATGCAAGAAGATTATTTTTATGATTAGAGAGCGGCTATTCTCAAAATATGGACAATTAATTTCAGAGCAAAGAAGTCTGCTGGAAAATGTACAAAATATTTTATTTTTACATTGTAATTATGACGTGTCAAATGTGTTTTTTTAATGAATATTTTAATTCAGTATATATGTTTATGGTATTGTTTGTAATTCGCATAAGTTGAGTTTTTCAAATTTTATTACATATTTTTTTGCATCTCATAGAGTCTTTAAGCATATACCCGAACTACTATACTCGCTAAAACCACACTCAGTCCTAACTGCAAGACACAAGAGTCTTGCAGGCTTAGTCTTGTTCTTTCTTGCTTAAATCTTGCATGGTCAGTCTTGGTCTTGGTCTTGCTAAAATTAGGCGGTCTTGGTCTTGGTCTTGCAAAAACGCAACCAAGACTGCAAGACCAAGTCCGATTTTGGGCAACACTAGTAGGAAACGTGGCATTGCTATGACGTTTTATCAGTTAAAAATAGTCTACTGAAATAGTCAGTAAAATTCTATCACTTTTCTATAATTTTTATACTTCACCTTTAGTATTTAAAATCAAATAGCAATCTTGCATTCAATATTTTGCATATTTTCTTTATAATATATTGTTATCACCAAATTTATCAAAATCAGTTGTTAGATACCTGTACCAGAGTGTCACGAAAAGATCTTTTTATTTGCTAATTTCTCTTGTCTATTTTGTTAACAATTTTGATGTAAAATGAGCAGCGTTACTCCTCTGTAATTATGTATGCATAATGGAGCATGTAACAAACAACGAAGTCATGAGAAGAATCAACAAAAGAATGGAAGTATTGGAAACCATCAAGACACGAGAGCTGCAATACCTGGGGCATGTTATGCGTAATGAGAGATACAACCTACTTCAATTGATTATACAAGGGAAAATCCAGGGCAAGAGAAGTGTAGGAAGAAGAAGAATCTCATGGTTGCGTAACTTGAGGGAATGGTACGGATCCACATCAATTGAACTATTCAGAGCAGCAGCATCTAAGATCAGAATAGCCATGATGATGCCAACCTCCGTCGCGGAGATGGCACGTGAAGAAGAAGAATTATGTGGGTCGGTTTCTACTCCTTTTTTGTATATTGGTGTTGTTATTTTTGTTCTCAATTCCTGTGGTATGATACCATATCTTATTATTCTTAGAAATATATTTGTCAATTCTGCCACGATTTCCAGTCTACTGTACTTAATGAGTTCGTTATTCACAACGATTTTCTGTTTTTCATTTTCTTGATTACTATTTGTACGTCTTCTTTGATCTTGTTTTTCGCTGATTTGATCTTGTTCTTCGCTGTATGTATCGGTGATATTATACAGATTATTTAAGTGTTGCATTTAAAACTGTTTATATCTACTACGAATCAATATAATGCGAAAAAAAGTTCCAATACATTAATTTTTTTCATAATCTTCGTTACAGGTAAGAGTTTTAGGTGATACCACAATGTTTTATATTCTAAAACCAAATTCGACTAAATTCATGTGCCTTATCAAAATAGACAACCGTTTAAGAGTAGAAATAACCTTAGGAAACAGAACAGTCGATCCTTTAGATTTGACCTGGATATTGCCCGTGTCTTCAAGAATAACAAGATGGTCCCAACTGAAGATGCTCTTATATAAATTCGGATCTTCTAATGTAATACGTAATCATTAAGTTACGTTAGTTTTAGTTTAAAATACAATGGGCAATCAATTTATTAGAGTTACATAGTTTTTAGTATTAAACCTAGCCTGTGAGACATGTTCACCCCTTAGAATTATGTTGGAGTTTAACAATTGATGGGAGCGAGGTGTATTCACTCGTGTAAAACAGGAGGCATTCCGCCTCGCTCCAATGCTCCAGACTATCCCTTTCCTTCCTATAGCACTCTGATACGCGATAGATGCACAACTATTAACCAAATGCTCATGTGAGAGTCCTGGGTAAAAGAACTCCAACATGGTTCTCTAACCGATTTTAAATTCAGGCCAGAGTGATGCGCTTTATTCCTGTTATCCTCTTGTGACTTATCCGCGAAACTGAAATTGCTTGCTTGAGCCTCAAGCCTCCGGCTCCTCGCTGCGCACAGTCCGGAGACTTGGTGCTCAAGGAGTTTGGCCCTACATGCCCGGGTTTTTGTTAGTTTTTTTGTTGGCTTGCGCCGGTTTTTGTTAGCGTTTTTTAATTTTTTTTGTGGCCGAGGCCGTTTTTTTAGATTTATTATAAATTTTTTTTGTAGGATGTCTTAAAATAGAATCTTAAATTACTGGGGCCTACACAGCGTTATTGTGCTTGTCTACATTGGTAGAGCTACGAACTGTCCTCTTTCTTTCTTTTACTATCTCTCTAGGATTTATTCTCTCCGGGTATTTTTTATTTTGTTTTCTCTCTAGGGTTTGTTTTTCTCTATAGGGTTTATTTTATTTTATTGTCTCTCTGGATACCTTTTATTTTATTCCACTATTGGCTGTTTTGGAAGTTTGTGTTTCCATCGATGGAACGCGTCGTATCGTATGATCTCAGTATGGGGTATGGGTATTGGATGATTCTCGAGTTCTGCGAATTTTATCCTGGCTTTTTTCCTTCATTATTTCAGTCACCCTAATTTGTTGTAGTTCTCTGAATAGGAATCGTTCAGCGACGTATCTTGGAACGTTAACTGCTTCTCTTAAGCTGCTGTTATGGGCCGTTTGTATCTTTTTCTTTGTGGTGTTAGATACGTGCCCCATGCGAGAGATACGTACGTTAGTATCGGTAGTATGATACTGTTTATTAACCTCATTTTTGTTTTTATCCTCAGTTTACTTTTTCTACCTGCGAGTCCTCTTATTGACGCTTTTCTAATAACATTGGGGGGGTTAAGTGTGGTAATTTAGGATTGAAGCTGTAGATGAGTCGAATAAACCCCTCTAATGAATTGTCTCCACTCTGATAAAGGCTGTCACCATTGTAGAAGACGTCTGTCTCAATGTCCTTATCAATGCCTCTACAATTCTTTCTTCTTCTTCTCGTGCCACTCCTAGCGGAGATTGGAAATCATCATGGCCACTGCGACTTTGTTAGCAGCGCGCCTAAAAAGTTCAATCGAACTACACCCGAACCATTCACGTAGATTACGAAGCCACGATATTTTTCTTCTTCCCACACTTCTTTTGCCCTTAATTTTGCCCTGCATGATATTTCTTTCTACAATTCTTAGGGGATACTTATTCCTGCGAGCGGGGTAAGGCTTACTGGTTCCACTAGTCTGGACTGACTGGTTCCGCCCTCGCGGATTTACAAGAGGGTAGGGAAATCTTTCTGGAAAGGAAGGGAATTAAGGACTTCTCGGTCTCAGGTCCTGCAAAGAGTGAGAGGCTATGGGCTTAAGTTAGAAGCCGGAGCACTGCATAAGCGAAATGTGTATCTCTTCTAGTCTCGACCTGTAACGGCTAGGAATAACAAAAACAAATTTCGAGTTTACGATGTATTAACTATACTGTACACTACAAAATATCAATTAGGACCAAAAATGTTCGATCAGGCGCGAAGGGAGACGAGAAGAGACAAGCAAGGAATTAAAGGTCGGACAATTCCGTATCATTAGATATACCTTGGTTAGTATGTATATAGATCTTAGTTATCTTCGCGTATCTAGGCTCTAGCTAGGGAATACGCCTCCAGTCCTACAGGGATTTGAGATTTCGAACCTTCGAATCTCCAGTTGCCGACACTTATACGTCACACTGTCCCGTCGAGTTACAACAGCGCGCTCACTCGCCGCGCCTCTCGCGTGGGGCACTCCCAGGCGCCGAGTTCTTACTGTCTGCGTATCGTCCGATCTCCACACTATGGATGTTTGCTTTTCTATCCGATGGGGTTTTCTTGCACTATTAGTTGTTCCTCTGGCTGTTTATGTCTCTTTTTGAAGAGTACTGCTTGCGTTTTTTTTTTGGAGTTTATGGCGATTTTCCATTGTAAACTCCGTTCTTCGATGTTTTCCAACGCTGTTTGCAGGTTATTTACTGCAATGTCATATTTCTATGTTTGGCCGCTATCGCTGGAGTAATATATTAACATAGACTGTAATATATTAACATATTTTTTTCGTTGTTCATTGTGTCTCTGTCTTACATCAAGTAAATATAGGAGCTATGTAGGAGGAGACGACGTAGGAGCTATGCCCAACCTCACTTTAGTTATGTGGAATGAAAGTAGAGTGGTCCCACGAGAGCTCGTCTCGGATACTAGGAGAGCAGACCGGTGACCGTAACGCCGAAGCACCCTGTGTGCGTTTCCACGAACCCGATACTTCAAACGATGGCTCTTCACCTCTCATTCCTTCTCAAAAGTTGCCTTTTACGATGAGCAGGGAGAAGAACCCCAGCAGTATTCTATCGCTGCTGCTGGACAGCGTGGGGAGATGCAATGCGCTAGAGAGAGACAGATCGAACAACCGCAAAAGATGTTGTCGTCACTGCTTGTTGCTTGCATGCTCAGTCTATTTTAATATATTACGTCTATGATCCTATCCTGGCAAGATATTGGGCTTGTAACTCTTGCGTTGTTATACCTTAGCCAGACATTCTCGATAAATATCCAGCAATAGTCCGCCAATATTAATGTCCCAACTTCTTGGCAGCGCTCCTCTTACAGCGTTCCCATTCAGGAAATGAAGCTAGATTACACCCCGAAATCGCCAAAATCCAACAGCATTCTACTAACCAGAATCTCATAATTGTTAGCTTTTTTGTTACCGAGAAAATTTTATGTCATCATTAAAGGAGAGCCACGCAAACTTTTCAATTGTATTAATTTTTTTCTTCTTTTGGCCTCTTAACCCTGCATGGGTCTTTGCCTATCTGTCTATGTCATTCCATTCAGTCCTCTCTTGTGCTCTTCTCATCCATTGTCTTACATTCATAGTTGTTAGGTCTTCTTCCAATCTAAGTATCTCGTTGTGTGTTTTACTTTCTGATCACCGTTTTATTGATCCAGATTTAGCAATACGGTTCACAATACATCTAAGGGGAAAATTAACTCATCCTAGATACCTGCGGTATCAAAAGGATTGAGCTCTGGTGGGACTCTTTCCGTATAGACAGTTATAGGCGACATAGTACTGCTCGTTTATTTACATGCTCAATCTATTTTAATATATTACGTCTATGATCCTATCCTGGCAAGAAATTGCGCTGGAACTCTTGCGTTTGTATACCTTAGCCAGACATCCTCGATGAATATCCAGCAATAGTCTGCCAACATTAATGGCCAAGCTTCTTGGTAGCGCAGTTCTTTAGCGTTCCCCCTAATCGCAGGAGGAGTATTTCCCAATAATTTTCGTACGCATCTGGACGTCGAGAGTAGAATAGCTTTCTGCATGATCTTATAAAGATGTTAACTAAGACCCAGCTGTTTTAGTTTTATATTTTCTATAAGGTTCTTCGAAATGACTCCAGTTATAGAGATAATAATAATTATCGTCTGGGCGTCTGAGTACTTTCCATTCTCCATTGTTTCTTTATTTGTATCGCCGTACTTGGCGATCTCCATTAACTACTGGGTACCATTAACTAGTACGAGAGTTGGTCTAGTCTGTTCCACTGATTGTTCTGTCAGCACAGTGCGGTCCTATAATAGCTTATTGGATACATTTCTGTAAGGAATTCAGCGACAATGTCAGGGATGTATTGACAATAAGGGAGAATTTTATAGAATATTATGATTTATATTTATTTTTGATATTGGCACGTTTTTACTTTTGCCAGTCTGATTAACGGATATAAGCGTCTACTTCCAGCTATTGTTCTTTTTTGGGTATCTTCAGTATTGTCAGCTTTTCGTGTTGTGATCGTTCCAAGGTATTCAAATCTCACCTCTCCTACGAATTTGCATATTTTTCTTTTTTGCTTTTGACCACTAAATGATTTTTTGTGGAAAATTTCTATCTGCTCGCTCCATGTATTTCGTCTTTAACGTGTTAATGCATAATCCTTTTTTTCTGCTTTCTTCTTAAGGTTTTTTATTGTTTGCTATAGTTCGTCTTTACTTCTTGCGAGTATTGCTATGTAGTCAGCAAACGCCAAGCATTGGTACTTCCTATGATAAATTGGCTCTATTTGAGACCTGGTTTCCTTTCTCCAAAACAAAACTGAAGAGATTAGATGTCAATATGCTTCATTTACTATATAATATATTTGATATTTCCTTACTTATTTCACCTAATTTTGTACTCAGCGCTGAAGAAACTATTTTTAAACATTTTATTATTCTTTAAATTGGAGGGCGAATCCCCGACTCTATTTCCAGCTCTAACCTTGTTTCTTGTTATGATGTCTTCATAGCTATACTAATTCAATTTAGTAGTTTGAGAGCTGAGTTTAAATAAACCTTATATATTTAGGAAGGCCGATACCAAGGAAATCCTTACTTCACACTCTAGTCGACTTGCCATTATTCTGAATATCCTTATCTTGTTTAACAAGAGTTGTGAACAGAACGTAACAGAACAAAATGGCACCTAAGTTACAGATTCTCAAACTGCTTATTGTAGTGGAATAAAACAGAAATAATATCAATATATTTTATAGATTTACTTTAACAACAAACCCTTTTTTAATAAAAAGTCAAATTTTAACTCGTAATAATTTGATAGCCCAATGTGTCTGCTTTTGCATTATTATTATTCTATAGTTTGTTTGTAGCTTTTTTATATTGCAACTGTTCTGTTAGTTTTCCAGATCTGGTATCTTTTCTTTGTGCATACCTTGTGCATGTTATGTTAGTATTGTAGTTACTCTTTCCATCCATGTTCGTCATTTTTTTACTTTGTTGGAATTTTACTCTCATCTTTATTTATTTATTTTTAAATATAAGACTCATGTTTCTATTCATTGTAATATTTAAAAGTAATATCAAACTTATAATATGTAGTTTAAGAAAAAAAGCGTTTTCAGAATTGCTGGGAATAATCTTCTCAACATTTGTTTCCGAACTTCAGGTACATGAAATCACATTTAAACTACTACCAACTCTACTTTTTGTTACGACATTTGGATTCTGTTAAAGAATAACCAGATAGTTGTAACTGAATATACTCTGCTATAAAGTTTGATCTCATAACTTAGTATGAATATATTAAATTATGTAAATTATATGTTAAGAATTGTATTTAATAAAAGTATTTTGTATATACAAAGACTTAATGAAAAGTAAGTTACTGAATCGTGAGTCTAAGCTGAGAATCTATAAAACAGTAATTAGACCAGTGGTCACATATGGATGTGAAACGTGGACCCTCTCAACCACTGATGAAAATCAACTAAGAATATTTGAGCGCAAAATACTAAGGAAGATATTTGGACCAACCCAATGCAGCGATAGTTCGTGGAGAATTAAAATGAACCACGAGCTGGATGAACTAATGCAGAGCGCAGATATTGTCAGATTTGTAAAATCACAAAGACTAAACTGGCTTGGTCACCTAGAAAGAATGCCAGATAATCGAGCTGTAAAAGTAGTCCAAAGATGGAAGCCCCAAGGAAACAGAACAAGAGGAAGGCCCCGTAAAAGATGGATAGACGACGTAGAGAGGGATCTTAAAACCATGAACATCAGGCAGTGGCGAAGGAAAGTATCCGACAGGGCAGAATGGAAGAACGTTGTTAAGCAGGCCAAGACTCACAAAGGGTTGTAGCGCCATTAGAAGAAGAAGAAGATTTTGTATATATTCTATATATTTATTCTCGAATCATGTCAAAAAATCATTACGTAAGTTATGGTAAGTTGATCTTAACTTTTTAGTCGATTTTAATGCCTGATTTATCGAGCTGGTAGATCAGCAGGCTGGCAGTGCTCACTTCATTGTGATTGGTATAGCTATATTTGATTGCAACCAGAAATTCTTCAAATGTTCTTCGTAGTATTAAGTACAAATTGGATCTACGGATTTGAACTGCAGTTCGCGGCTGAATTAAATCTGCCTGTTCCAGTGGCGGATCCAAGGGGGGTGGGGTCACGGGGGTCATGACCCCCTCCAAACAAAATTTAATATAATATCAATATAATATCAATCAAATAATCCTAAAAAAAATAATTTAAAACCCATCAACCCTATAAGCAGGAAGTTAAGAGTTGAAATGATTCAAACTCATTTATTCTAGGGGTAAGTGTAGAATTATGCCGAAGCCTTTTTACATTGCTCTTTTAAAAAATCAACAATTCTGAACACAGAATACAACAAGAGTTTTCACTGTGGATTCAAAAGTGGAAAAGAGTCGTGCAAAATAATGGAAAACTTCCTGATTCTGTTTTAGAAGTATTAGAAAACTGTATATTCATATGTATCCAAATATCAGAATATTTCTGCAAAATATTAATTACACTGCCAGTCAGTGCAGCAACAGCAGAGCGTAGTTTTCTACGCTTAAGCGTCTAGAGACTTAGAAATAGACCTTCCGAGGAAAGGTTAACTGGTTTAGCACTCATCAATGTGCATCTTGAAATTTCTCTAGATGTTGATGCAAAAGAATACATTTTATAAAATTATGTAATATTTACTTATCTTATTCCTATAGTATTTTTAATCAGTGAACTTTGATTTACCACTCGTTGCCGGCTGTTGCTGACAATTCGTGAGAAAAAATTTCAATACCGAGTAAAAAAATATTTCACGTACTTGTAGCCTAATATGCTTAATTATAGAAATAACTATTCTTAAACTATATTATGTTTTTTGTTGAATAAATTAATTTAAATAAAATGGTGTTTACACTTCTTCTTAAGGTTCCTTCTTCATTACGGAAGGGTGGCGATAACTACAGCAAATTGCTCCCTATCTTGAGCTGTTCTTAGTATCGAGTGTGTGTCCATGCCTGTCCAGTCTCTTACATTTTTCAGCCAGGAGCATTTTCTTCTTCCTGGACCTCTTTTCTTTCTACTTTGTCTTCCATTATGAGTCGTAGAAAGTTATACTTTTCTCCTCTGTAAATATGTCCTAGATAACTCGTTTTTCTGTTGTTTACAATATTTAGGAGTTCTATCCCAGTCCTCATTCTTCTCAGTACCACGTTGTTGGTCACGTGCGCTGTCCACGAAATCTTCAGCACCCTTCGAAAACAAACACATTTCAAAGGCTTCTATACGCCTCATACTTGTAATTCCGGGAGTCTATGTTTCCACTCCGTATAGCAATAAGGAATAAATGAATGTTTTTACAAATTGATATCGGATATCCAAAAATAAAATAGAGTTTATTAGGAATGTTTAATAGATTAATGTTTACACTTACATTGAGTTATTGCATTTAAATTACCTAACTTGGGTTTATACTTATTTATCCTTGGTTTGTTCTTAATTTGGTAGCCATACGATAAGTGGGTTTAAATTAATTGTCTTTAAAATACCTAGTTTAAATTGACAGTTCTTGATTTTTCAGTATTTATATTTTAATAACTTTCTAGTTATATAGAGAGCAGTGGCTATACCGTTCTGAGGAGACCTAAAGAGGTCGAAATACGTATAAGCGGCTGTCGCTGCCCTGTATCAAAACAAAAATCTAATACCGTCATTATGTTTTATTACTTACTTCGTTTGGAGTACCAGAAACTGAATTCACTACGAATTTTGACCAGGATGAACGGCATGTGGAATGCAATTTTAGATTCCCTTGCCGAGTAATTTATCCAGCTGTTTGTTTCGCAAGTTTTAGGAAACACAGTGGTAAAAATTTGAATTCGGTTTCGCTAGGTAGAAATCGTTTGATTTCTCTTTTTGTTTTTATAAATATTATTATTAAACAATAACATCTAAGCTAACATTGAAATAACACAGCTATTTAGATATTTATAGGTATAAATACAGTGCATATAGGATCGTAGATATATAGATATGAATATTGTTTCACAACAGTTAACGTAGGTTGACGTATCGAGTTATTGTTTATATTTTGTAATATATAATGTAAACACATTCGTTAACCTAATGTATATAAATAAATATAGTGTTTAATAGAAGAGTAACTCTCATCATCCCTTAAATACCATTTGGGACTATTATAATACACGCCAGACAGAAGAGTAGTACGATAAGAGATAGGATCTCAAGCTAGGTGTCGCTCATTTATTGTTACTCAGAAGCCAGACGTGCCTGTATCTCTGCTATATTAGTATACCTGATCGGTTCATAATACTAGAAGTAACAAACGTGACAATAAAAATAGTCAATTTAAAAGCAATACATTTGCAATTGAAAATTGGTGGCAGAAGAATAGAACAAATTCTGAAGTTCTGACTAAATAAAATAATCGATGAAGTAAACATCCCTCACAATCGGTACAACTATGAAGTCATTTTTATATTTACCAAAGAAGATCAAATGTACATGGAAAATTACTGACCAATGTTCCAGCTATCACACATCAATAAATGACCCACCAAGATTATAACTAGAGAAGAGCATTTTTATGTAATCAGCATATTTTGATTATTTTATGCCAAAAATTGCGTTTTTGCAATTTTCGGAAAAACTGTCATATAGTGCATATTTTATACATGAATACACAGCAAGATCAAGGTTTAAGCAAAAGTACCGAACCATCATTGTCCCATAATTTCATAGAATTTTATTTTGTTACTTTATTACCTGGGAATTTCTCAACTGGTTGGCCGGTACGTCTCATCTGGGTCACTAATATCTTCAGTTTCATGATGTTTAAGTTACAAAAGGAATTGATTACATGGCAACGTAAGACTCCACTGGGGTTGCTAGTCCTTAGACAAAGTGTCTATGAGGACTTGTTGCTATGAGCGACTACTGTACTATTACGACTAAATTTAATTGTTTTATTTTAGAAAAAATGTTGGCATATTGATAATATATACTTTGCATATTTGGGGTAAAAATGTTTGCAAACATATGCAACCATTTTTACACCAAAACAGGCGGAACGCACCGTTACAGAAATTATTATTGTTATTTTGTTGTGTCAGGAAGATAAACAACAAAATAAACTTTCAAAAAAACAAGCGCAATAAATGGATACATGATATTTGTTTTCTTTTATTATTATATAATGGCTTTGGCTTAGCCAATTAGCCAGACTATTTGTGGTAAGTTAGTTTCTCTTTTTGTATACAATGAATTGACTGACATAATTACATTCTAAATATTAAAAACATTTTTCTCTTAAAATCTAAATATATATTATTTTTTATTATTCTTGTTTTTTATTTTTTGTTTTCTATTCTTATGGGATATGAAAATTGTAAAAAGCGAAAAGTGAATTTGCTAATTTATTTCCTGATTTAATTGATCATCAAGAGAAATTATCAACACTTTAGAATGAGTTTCGAAAAATACCAAGAACTCTTATCTATTGTAAGAACTGATACAACATGTAGAAACTCTATTTCGTCGAAACTTATCCGCGAAAATATTCCATTCCGATTATTTGCCAAGTTGCGGGGCCGGTCCGGAGAAGATCAACAAAGTCTTTATGAGCTAACTTGGTTAATTATTTCATTAGTTTGCCTTTGTCACATTTACAATCAAATACTTAGTAAAATTTGATAAAAATATAGCATTATAAACACAGTACAACTTTCTACTTTATGTTGTTTTGACTAGGTTTTACCCGCTTCCAGGTAGTTATTATCGGCTATTGGTTTTACCCATTTTCAGGTAATCTTTATATGCAGGTTTTTTTGATAACTCAGTTGTCGTCTGTTTACATTGCGGTATCAACTGCTGTCTTTCGACTTTGTGGACTTCTCTGAGAAGCAAGGGACCGAAGAAAAAAAAACAACGCTGTGAATAAAAAACTATTTTTCATTGACATTGTTCAACAAGCATTCCACTGTCACGTAATTCACGTTATTGAGTCATATGTAACGACATAAAAAGCTAACTGATATGATAAAAAGATGTAAATGAAATTTCCAAAGAATTTAGTTTTTATCGTGTGTATTTTTATTCTGATAAAATTATCGCATCGTGTAAACATTCATTCAGTGGAATTATTGGGAATGCAAATATCAAATTCTGTAAATATTTAGAAAAATCTCTTTGAATTTAGTACAAGGATTTTGAATCGTTTATAAGGTTAATTTTTGTATTTTTTTAAGTAAGTCTTGTCTTAAACTATGATATAAACAATGAAAATTCAGTTGGTAACAAATAAAACAATGAATTAAATAATCATATTTATTTAGCATAAAACAAAATAATATTTAGTTTGCACAAATAAACCCTGCCTAAAGCTTAACAATAAACAAATTTAAAACTGATACTTATGTGGTTGACAGGGTAAATTGTTGATGGCTCCTGATGGTGGTTGGATGGTCTTAAAAACAGTTGCAGTCTTAGTTGGTTGGATATGTAGTTAACCCATCATTTAATTTAATAAATTATCCCATAAAATATTCCAGAAATTATTCCATAAATATCCCATAAAATATTCCAGAAACCCAAGAAATTCCTGCAGACCATAAAATGAACCTTACATACAGACCTATATACAGTGATGAGTGCCTTACCACCCGGCAAAATAGCGGAAAGAATAGAAGACAGATTAAGTTGTGAGATAGTAGAGATAAAGCTAGTTATTAGACGTGGCTATTTGACTTCAGTCATAATTATACGGATGTCCTCGAAAATATTTTATTTTAATAATTTCTGATGTTAGAATAAATGATTGAATAAATTAAGATATATTATAGTAAAAAACATTAATTAGTAGCGATTTTAAATTATAAATCTTTAAGTTTATTTAATAATAAAAATAACTCAACTGAAATATTTGACTAAATTAAAGGTAGGTATGTTCTGTCCGAAAACAATTATTGTATGTGGAATTGGTGTAACAGTTAGAGACGTGGTCTATTGACAAGAAGATTGGGGTTCAATTCACACCAAGGATAAAATTTTTGTTTTACTCAATCAAAATAATAAAAAATATGATACATATTAGGTAACAAGTTTTCGAAAAACTCATTATTTACAATTTATTCTTATTCCAATGTTATAAAATAGAAATACAAAATAATTCAAATTCAATTCCAGTTTTACAGTCTTCAGTTGTGAATGCAAAATAATCCGGTGAAGACTGTTTAATGTCAAATCCATCACTAAATTCTCAGTGTTAATATCAATTCTTCTGTACAGGTAATGATTTTCAAAACAATTGACAACATTGGAATGGATGCGCGCTAACAGCTGCCTGCTTTACAGCTAACCAAATCATCAAGCCTTTAGCCATCAAATAATAACATATCGAGAAGTGTTTTTGCACGGTAAACAGAAACTTTTTATTGAAAAAACAATTCGTGAAAATGGTTTTAACAGTCGAGGAAAAAGTGCAAATTGTTGTCTGGCATGTGAATGGATTATCAGACAACATGATTAGACAACAATTTGTAAATATGTTTCCAAATAGGCCGGCTCCAGCACGATCAACAATTCAGTCTATTATACGTAATTTTTTTACTTATGGATCCGTGTTCGCTCCAAGAGAAGTTCGTAGACGAAGGGAGGTAAATCCAGATTTGGAACTAAGGGATACTTTGATTTGTGCAAGTATTGAGCAAAATCCTACCCAATCAACATCTCGTCTCGGAGAACAATATGGAATTTCAAGATTTAGAGTAGGTAAAATTTTGAAAAGACATGGATACCGTCCCTATAAACTTCATAAATCCAACGAACAATTCCCTGGGGATCAATATAGACGTTTAGAATTTTGTCAAACTGCAATGAAAATGTCACATCAAGATGAACATTTTTTAGAGAACGTTTTGTTCACCGATGAATGTACGTTTTCATTGCATGGCCGTCACAATTCAATGAATGCTCGTTATTGGTCTCGAGGAAATCCTCGTCAGATTTATGTCGCTCGTACCCAGCGTCCTCGAAAAGTAAATGTTTGGGGAGGCATAATAGGGAATCATGTCATTGGTCCATTTTTTATAGACGGTATGTTGACTGGGCGGAAATACTTGGAACTTCTGGAAAATCAAATTGTCCGAGCCCTTCGTAATTTACCAATACCTTTCGATTCCATATGGTTTCAACACGATGATTGTCCTGCACATAATTCTCGCATTGTCAGTGAATATCTCAGTGCGACTTTTCCTAATCGATTGATTAGTGGCCACGGAGATATTTTTTGCCCTGCAAGATCACCCGATCTTGCACTTTGTGATTTTTTTATGTGGGGATATATCAAGTCCAAACTATATGGAATTGAAGACGATAGGTCTAATTCTCTCCAAGAATTAAGAGAAAAGATCTCTGATTCAATGAGAGGTATTAGTCCAGAAACATTAACTAATGTTAGACGAAACTTTTATAATAGATTTGGTTATTGTTCTTCTGCAAATGGAGGCTTATTCGAACATTTTTTGTAAATACATTTCATTAGAATAAAATACGTTTATTTAGAATATTTTTATAGAATTTCTACCTATTTAAACATTTTTTGTAAGTACATTTATTTAGAACGTTCTTTTATGTTTGAAGAATTTTTACTTTTCAATAAGATTTTCATGTTTTACTATAAACACTTCTAATAAAGACTGAAATAAATGTTTATTGATTTAAAGCAAAACGATATAATATCTGCATAATTTCAAATTTTAATTTTTAAAAATAAACCTTCATGTCGGATTCGAAACCTGAGCGCCTGAATGAGAAACTCGTGCCCTGAACTCTGATCCATCAGACTTTTATAATTAATTAGTGACAGTTTGGGTTATTGTTCTGCTGCTAATCAAGGCTTATTTGAACCAATTGTAAATACGTTTATTCACAATATTTTTTTTATTTTTGTAGAATTTTTACATATTTAAACATTCTTTAAACGTTCTTTTAATTTGGAGAATTTTTACCTTATTTTTTCGAAAGTACGACAATACTGTTTTTTCAATAAGATATTTATGTTTAACTTTAAACACTTCTAATACTAGTAACGACTGACATAAATGTTTAGTGATTCCAAGCAAAACGATCTCTGCATAATTTCAAATTATTAAAAAAAAAAAAAAAAAAAAAAAAAAAAAAAAAAAAAAAAAAAAAAAAAAAAAAAAAAAAAAAAAAGAAAACCACATGTGGATACAATTTACAATAGGTCATCCCTTTTAACTTTTCTATCTATATAATTTATTATTCCTGATATTTGACTGGAAACTGATAAAATGTCAGATATTGCAATGCTACGTAGGAAACTATCAGTAATCAAAACAGAATTAATAAATTTTAATAATTATTTAGGTAAAATAAAAGTTTTGGACGAGCAGAATCTTCCAGTAGCGGAATTACAAATACGTCTTTTTAAGATGAATAACTTAATAGAAACGTTTAAAAATATTCAAGATGAAATCGACTGTCTGGAAGATTCTGTGTCTGAAAATGATATTAGTTCAAGAGTAGAGTTTGAAAATGGTTTTTATTCTGCAGTAGCATTAGCAAAAGTACTTATATCAAAATCTGTTATTGATAAATCATCTGAAATGTCTGATAATTCAAGTCAAAATTGTTCAAATAATGGTAACCATAGCAACATTAAATTACCTACAATAGAGCTGCCTAAATTTTTAGGCCAGTTTGAAAACTGGCTAGACTTTCATGGCTCGTTTAAGTCTCTAATTATTAATAATAGTAGTATAAGTCAAATTCAAAAATTTCACTGTTTAAAATCTGCCATTTCTGGCAATATAGCAAAGGTTATAAGCTCGTTGCCACTTTCTTCTACAAATTTTAGTCTTGCATGGCAGCTTATATGTAAAAGATATCCAAATCAAGATTTTTTAATCTACAGCCATGTAAAAGCAATATTCAACTTGCCAACAGTGAATAAAGAGAACTCTGTTTATTTAAGACTATTGATAGACAATATCTCAAGCAATTTACGTTCTTTAAAATTTCTTGGTGAGCCCACTGAATACTGGGGCACACCTTTAAACTATATAGTATGCAGTAAGTTGGATTCTATTTCTGAACGTGAGTGGGACTCAGTTAAGCCTCAACACCATACATTTGATCAACTCTTAGAGTTTTTAAAGAAAAGAGCTGACATATTAGAAAATAGAGCATTTAAAATCAATGAAAATGAGAACTCACATAAAAAAACTAGCAAAATTATTAATAGAAGTGCAAAATCATTTATTTCAACTGAATATGTATGTCAATTCTGTCAAAATTCCCACAAAGTTTCAAATTGTCCAGAGTTTCTTAATTTAACTGTAAAGCAAAGAACCGATTAGGCAAAAGGTCATAAATTGAACTGTTTACATCTGGGGCATATAAATAAAAACTGTAAATACGGAAAATATCAAAAATGTGGTATGAAGCATCATACACTACTTCATATTGAGTTTTCTGTTTCTTCACATGCTTCAAGAGTACCTTCAAATCCACAGCATGATTCTTCTTCTCAGAACATTGTGGTGGGGCCTCCAAATACTTCCATCACTTTCTTCTTGTTTTTCTGATACTCAGGTATTGCTGTCAACAGTTACTCTTATTAGTAATGCTCATGGCCGTTATCATTCGTGTAAGGCTATTTTAGACTCTGGTTCACAATCAAACTTTATTTCTGATGAACTGTGCAATAAGTTGGGTACAAAAAGGGAACATGTGAATATTGCTGTTTCTGGTATCAGTCAGGTACCTTCACGTATAAGTTCTAAATGTTCTGTCTCTATTCAAGCAACTTAAAGTTTTCCTTTAGATACCAACTTATTCAATATACCTCAAAATGTACGTCTAGCAGACCCAAATTTCTTTAAACCTTCTAAGATTGATCTCTTAATTGGTTCTGCTGTGTTTTGGGATCTTGTCCTAGTTGGTCAAATTCGTTTAGGGCAAAATATGCCAGTTCGTCAAAAAACAAAATTTGGCGGGATTATTTCAGGTCCATTGCCAATTTTTCATACAAATAATATTAATTGTAATTTTTCTCAAAATAGGGAGTCACAGGAACTTTCTCGATTTTGGGAAATAGAGGAGTGTTCTACTTCAAGGCCTATATTGTCAGAGGAAGAATAGCTGTTTGAACAGCACTTTATCTCAACATTCAAAAGAATTTCCAATGGCAGATTCATAGTTTCTATTCCTCTTAAAGAATCTCCGAACAAATTAGGTGACTCCAGTCAATCTGCTTCTAAACGGTTTTATAGCATATAAAGAAGGTTTCAAAACAATTCCTCTCTTAAATCAGCTTATGCAAATTCCATTCAAGAGTATATAGATTTAGGGCACATGTCAAAATCTCCTTTAATTTCTTCTTCAAGTATATCTTACTTTCTTCCACACCATGCAGTTCTAAAGGAAGATAGTTTGATTACTAAGCTTCGTGTCGTCTTTAACGGGTCTTCCACTTCTTCTACTGAATTATCATTAAATGATCTTCAAATGGTTGGCGATAATGTACAAAGCGACTTATTTTCAATACTTCTTCGCTTCAGGCAACATTTATTTGTTTCTGCGGACATAGTTAAAATGTACCGACAAGTTCTCATTGCTTCTGAACAGCGAAACTTCCAACAGATCTTACGGCGATTCGATCAATCAGATTTATGTAAATATCAGCTAAATACAGTTACATATGGTACTGAAGTTGCTTCATTTCTTTCTACTAGATGTCTTCTACAACTTTCAATAGAATCTGCCACAGAGTTTCCTGAAGCATCGAACATAATATCTTCAGATTTCTATGTAGATGATCTTCTAACAGGATCTGATTATTCTTCGGATCTCTTACGTTTATGCTCAGAAATTACTACCATTCTTGATCGTGGTTATTTTACACTTCGTAAATGGGTTTCTAATAATCCTAACATCATCGATAGTATTAATTCTTCTATCTCTTCTACTGATTCTAACTTTCTTCGCATTGGAGAGATAACCAAAACGTTAGGCATTCTATGGTGTTATGAGTCAGATACCCTCATGTATCGTATAAATGAACCAACATCTAATTTGGTAAGTAAACGTTCAATCCTTTCTTCAATTACACAAATCTACGATCCTTTGGGCCTTCGTGCACCTTGTGTAATAAAGGTAAAAATATTAATTTGAGGTTGGAGCAGTTGGATTGGGATCAGTCAATACCAATTAGCATTTATACTGAAAGGTCATCATTCAGACGCCAACTTTCTTTTCTAAATGAACTTGAGATAGTCCGCAATTTCAAATGCAGAGAAGCTATTAGGCTTGAGTTGCACGGATTTTCTGATTCTTCAGAACAAGCCTATGGAGCTTGTATTTATGTTCGTAGTGTTAATTCTTCTGGAGTTGTTTGTGTCAATCTTCTTTGTGCAGAAAGCAAAGTTGCATCTCTTAAGAAAATAAGTCTTCCTCGACTAGAAATTTGTAGAGCTCTTATTCTTTCTAGGTTAGCCGCCAAGGTTATTGATTCATTGACTATTAAATTTCATGATATATATTTTTCTGGTCAGATTCCACTGTAGTTCTTGGATGGATCAATACACCACCAAATGTTCTTAAAACATTTGTTGCAAACAGAGTGTCATAAATTGTCTCCAATACCAATTCCAGCAAGTGGTTTCATGTTGGTACAAAGCAAAATCCTGCAGACTTACTCACCAGAGGCCTTGAACCTTCACTTCTACATTATTCTAGCTTGTGGTGGGAAGGTCCCAGTTTTCTTTCTGTGGATCCCTTTGACACACCAATTCAACCTGTTCAATGCAATAAAGATCTACCTGAGTTAAAGATAGAATCCATATCAATGAAAATATTACCTACTATAGAATTACTTTATTTTGAGCGGTTTTCCAATTTCAGCCGCTTGCAGCTCAGTTTAGCATATTGCTTTAGATTTATTCATAATGTAAAGTGCTCGGATCACTCACTTAGACAGTTTGGTGCTCACTCGTTTGAGGAATTGCAAAATTCCGAAAAATATGTAGTTAAAGTAGTTCAAAATCAAGCCTTTAAGCTTGAAATTCAAACACTGTCATTAAAGGGAACTCTCCATCCTAAGTCTAACATTATTTCCTTACATCCTTTTATCGATAATGATGGTCTTCTTCGTGTAGGAGGTAGACTTAGAAATTCATTGTTTAGTCAGGATAAAAGGCATCCTGTCCTAGTTCCTTCTAGTCATCATGTTTCCAAACTTCTCTTTAAGGACATTCACATTCGATCATTGCTTGTGGTCCTCAGCAATTGTTATACCTCGTGAGGGAAAAATGTTGGCCAATTCATGGTGAAAACACTACTAAGGCTATTGTTCGTAACTGTGTAACTTGTTTTAAGGCCCATGCTTCTTCTGTTAATCCAATAATGGGCGATCTTCCTGCAACCCGTGTACAGCCTTCATTTCATTGCGCTGTCACTGGGGTCGATTATGCCGGTCCGTTTCTTCTTAAGGACAGGCGACGACGTGGCTGCAAGACTTATAAGGGATATGTATGTTTATTTGTATGCCTCAGCACAAAGGCCTTCCACTCAGAACTTGTATCAGATTTTTTAACTCAACTTTTTTGTCAGCCTTAAAACGTTTCATTTCTCGCAGGGGCAAGCCCACTCAGCTGATGTCAGATAATGGATCAAATTTTACTGGTGCATTCAATGAACTCAATAACATGCATTAAGTGAATTTTACAAATTAAATAAAGATTAAGGATGAATGCAATCATAACCGAATTTCTTGGAAATTTATTCCATGTTATACTCCCCACTTCGGTGGTGGGAGTCAGGGGTCTTTACTGACTTATGAATATTTTCAAACAATTCTTGTTCAAATAGAAGGAATACTAAATTCTAGACCTCTTTCCCCACTTTCCAATGATCCTTCCGATTTGAATCCGCTAACACCTTCTCACTTCTTAATTGGCCGACCAATCAACTCAATTCCTGAAGTCGACATATTCAATGAAAGGGAAACTCGTCTACAGTTACACGAAAGGTTCCATTTCCTTCAGCAACATTTCTGGAAACGGTGGTCTTTAGAATATATTTCAGAACTTCAGCAGAGGCAGAAGTGGAAGGTGAATCGTTTAAACGTCAAGATAAATACCTTAGTTCTCATCAAAGACAGGCAGCTACCATCCAAGAAATGGCTTCTTGGTCGAGTACGAGATCTTCACCCTGGAAATGATGACGTAACTAGGGTTGTGTCAGTGCAGACTTCCAATGGTGTTCTTCGGAGGGCAGTGTCAAACATATGTCCTCTTCCGGTTGAAACGGACAAATAATGTGAAAGTACATTTTTAGGTAAACTCTTATGTATATATATATATATATATATATATATATATATATATATATATATATATATATATATATTTCACCCTATGTATGTATATTTCACCTTATGTATGTATTTCTTTTTTGTTATAATGTAAATTGTTTTGAAAGTTACCCCTTTTAAGGTGGGGGGCATGTTTAAACTTCAAATTACACAGTCACTATAGTCAGAATAAATTGTTCCTTCAAGTTGACAAATACGTTTTTCATTCTTTCAAAGTTTTGATTAATTTTTTTGAGTTTATTCAACAATAAGTTCATAACCAGCGCAAATATACAGTCCAACCTTCATGGTTTCTTCTAATCCCTTCACTATTTTTTTTTTCAGTTTTGAGTACTAAAGAATACAAAAAAAATTAGTCTCAAGAGTGTGCTCTCAAATTTCAAAATCAATGTTCTTGACATAAAAAAAGTGGATATTTTCTGTGGAATTCGTCATATGCATTGTTTGTGCATATGAATATTGGTGTAAATTTCTAGTTCAATTCAGGATACTAACAATATGGTAGTTTTGTGATGGCATAGATTAATGAGATCTATCGTATAAAAAAATTAATAGAAAAATAAAGTAACAATTTAATTTTATTTCTTATGGCACTCATAAAACTTACCCGACCTAAACACAAAGACAAGACACAAATAAAAGTCATATAAGGTTTTCAAACTACGTAATTATGGAAAAACAACTTCCAACCGAGGATTCGACATATTTTATGAAAACAGAAAACTCCACTTAAATACAGCGCAATATTTTCCTGGCACGTTTGCGTTATCGCCGGAATGAACGGAAAATTTTAGAGTTGCGGAATAATCTATAGTAGGATGATGTTACATGCTTTGTTGCTTATTGGGAACATTTAATAGAATTTATTATCGAGTAACTAACAATTACTTCGAATAAATCCAAATAAATCTACAATAGGAAAAATAGGTCTAGATCATTAATAAAACTAATAGATTTTTTCCATATAATCAGCAATAAACATTAATCTTTGGTAATATTTCATTATTTTAATATATTCAGAAACATTTAACAGTACATTTCTTGTATCGATTATAAAAATAGAATATGATCAGATTAAACACAAAAGCTATTAGAAAAATTAGGCATAAGCATGTAAAGAAATGTAACCCACATTGAAACGTGTAAAAGCAAAAAAGGAGCTATTGTGGTAAAATATTAGGAAGCAAAAACACTACGCTCTGCTTTCGGTTTGAGGGGCATCTCAGGATTACATTACTATTATAAGTTAGTAAAATCAGAATGGAGTTCTGATTTTACTAACTAGGAATACTCATCTAGGAATCTTGGAATTCTAGCCTGGATGCGTTAGATGATAATTCTAACAGAAGAAGAGCCCAAATGGTTTGCGTCCAAATGTAGAGAACAAATAGCGGAAAAACTAGCTGAGGGATACAAAATTGTGATATCTATGTAAAAGCAACACTAGAAATGGAGTTGGTACAATGCTGATGATAGAAAACGTAGGCTATGCGTTAAAAATTCTTTTGGTTGATTACATAATTAAATATACACAACTTAACTCGTTATTTTTCAATTGTTTGTTTACTGCAAAACAAACATTTAAAAAAAATATGAGAATCTAAAATATATTACTCCGATGGATGAATTGATAATATATACCAGGTGGTGAATCGCCAAACGGGCCATAGGAAACTCAATGGGAAATTCTAAATTGTCGAATACCTGCTTCAGTATCACTATCAGGTAATAAAAATAAAGAGTCTCAAGGAGAGTGTACATCTTTCAAAAAATCTATGGCTACATTTTTATTTGTAGAATTAAAAGAATTTCGAATATGTTTAGCTACTAAAGTAAAGTAATTATTGAAATCATTTTATGCAGTCGCGCGTGGACTTTTTTATTTTGAAATTTTTTTTTTCTATTTAGAAAAAACATATGATATAATCCACATCAACCACGCAGGGTTATTAGTGGAGTCAGGGTCGCCGCTACCATGTGTGCCAAGTGTGCATCGCACACGGGCGGCCAACAATAGGGGCGGCCAAAAGCAGTCCACTGATGATAATACTGTTACGATAATTATCCTGGCCTAAAATAACCGTAAATATTATGACTAATGTGTTCTGTTTTTAGATTTTACGAGAGTATTCTATTAGCCGGCAGAAATTTACCTGAATGAACCTTCCAGAAACGGTCGAGCCGATGTAAAAATACCCGTTTGCCTTACCGTTATAATTTCACCGCTAATCGAGAAGGCTGTTCGATGATTCTAGCGTAAAGGCAATGGCATATATAAAGGACATTTTATTTGGAAGGAACAGTTAATTCTGAACCCGCGCTCGCGAATTTGTTACGTTCGCCTATAATAAATTATGTAGTAATTAGTGGTTAATAAACTTATATAAATTATCGTGCCTTTTAATAAATTAAAGTAGGAACAATATAATAAATTAGTAAGACATTATAAATTAAATAGACATTGAAAGAAAATCATAACAAATGGTGTCAGAGTGAGATCGAACATAAATTAGACTTATAATAATAATACAAGTGAATATAAAATAAATTGTGAAAATGGCTACGATTTATGAGCTGACAGTGACTAATTTAAGAAGACATCTTGAAGACAGAGAACTATCTTCCACCGGAAAAAAGGCTGAGTTAGTCCAACGACTAAAGAACGCTTTGCTAGAAGAAGGACTAGATCCAGAGACTTATATATTTGAAGACAAACATGATGCTGTCATCTCGTCGATTTCGAAATTGGAGAACAAAGTTTCTGACGATATTTCGAAAGTTTCTTCTGATGTAGCCAAAGTATCCGGCGACATCGCTTCTTTAGAAAGCAAAGTTTCTAACGAGATTTCTTCTCTGGAAAGCAAAGTCTCTGCTAACATCTCTTCGGAAATCTCTAAAGTCACTTCTGAGATGTCTGCCCTGGACGATAGAATATCTTCGTTAAAAAACCAAGTTGCTGCCGATATGTTGGCCTTCGAAGAAAAGATATGGAAAGAGATGGAAAAGAAGATGGAGGAAACCGGGACAGCAGAGAGAGGAAACAATCCAATTACAGTGGAGATAAAAGAAGACGAGACGAAATGTAAGTTGGAGACACGGCCGAAATTTGAAGGAAGTGGAGGTTCTATTCATGTTAAAGTCCCAACTTTCGACGGAAAATCATCATGGAACAACTACATGAAACAGTTCGAATCAGCCGCAAGAGCAAATGGATGGTCTGAAAAAGAAAAGGCGGTAAACCTGACTATCGCTCTTCGAGGAGATGCCTTAGATGTGCTTCAGACCATAGCAGTAGAGGAGACCGATGATTTCGAACAACTGAAGAAGAGGTTAAATATGCGATATGGCCACGAACATTTGGAGCATGTATATCAGTCGCAGCTTAAAAATCGTAGACAGAAGAAAGATGAGGCCCTTCAAGAATATGAGGTAGATATTGCCAGATTAGTACGATATGCTTATCCAACAGCTCCCGAAGACATGATGGAAAAATTGGCCGTTCAAACGTTTATTGATGGTCTTCGTGATCATGAAATGCAGAGAACACTACGATTAGCTCGTCACAAGACGCTGGTTGATGTCTTATCCGCCGCCCTCGAATACGAGTCAGCTACGCAGGCCTCTGGCGGTTACAGTAAAGTTAGGACTGTAAAAGAGGAAGGAGATGAAGATAAACTTGACCAGCTCTTTAATTTGATGAAAAGCATGACATGCAAGAAAAAGAAGACCATAAAATCAAGAAACTCACCATCAGGAAAACCAGAACGAGTCAACCTTAGGGGGGCAGCTTCGACCCGGAACTCTTCCAAAGACCCTCTTATACTAATAGCTTCTTTGAAATGTCGTGAAGATAGTGTATATGTAGATGGAGACATAAATGGTAAAAAGCATACGTTGTTGGTGGATACCGGAGCGACCAGAACCATTATACGCCCGACAGTTATAAACAGCCGAAAGAAACTGTTACCAACGAGGTTGCGACTTCGGACCGCTACAGGTGAAAATGCCAACATTCATGGAGAAATCCAGGTACAATTGGGGATTGGAGCAGAAAAGTTTGTCCATACTGTTATAGTTGCTGACATCGAAGAGGATGTTATATTAGGAATGGACGTAATGAATATGCATGGATTCCAATTGGATTTTAAGAATAAGGTAATCAAAGTTGGCAACGAGGAAGTATTTCTCCATCCACATAATGACAACACTGTGCAAGCAGCCATTACAGAAGATACAGTCGTGCCTGCGAGAAGCGAAACGATCATAGTAGCGCGACTACAGGGAATTGTAGACGAAGGGAGACCTGTTATGATGGAGCCTTGGAACCACGACGATGAGGTTGGCCGTGGAATCATAATTGGAAAGGAATTGGTGACTTCGGCTAAAGAAATTCCTGTGAGACTTATCAATGTCAACGACTACCCAGTGACCATAAAGAAAGAGACAAAAGTAGGAACTTGTGTACCTGTGACATCCATAATTCGTCAGGCGACAACATCTGATAATTCCAACGACAAATTCGACCAAATGGTTGCAGTTGCAGGACAGTCTCTAAATCAGATGGAGAAAAGGAAATTAAGGGAATTTCTTCGGCAGTATCGTGATATTTTCGTACCGAAAGGAGGAAAGACGGGAAGAACTACCGTTGTTAAGCATAAAATTGATACTGGTAATGCTAAGCCAATTCGTCAAACAGCTCGACGATTACCACAGGCGAAGAGAGAGGAAGCTGAAACGATTGTTCAGGAAATGAAGAAAGACGGGGTGATAGAACCTTCTACGAGCCCATGGGTCTCTCCGGTGGTCCTGGTTAAGAAGAAAGACGGAACGACGAGGTTCTGTGTGGATTACCGTTTGCTGAACAACGTTACCAAGAAAGATAGTTATCCTCTGCCTCGGATCGATGACACATTGGACACATTGGCTGGAAGTAAATTGTTTTCTACTTTGGATTTGAAGTCTGGATACTGGCAGGTAGAAATGGACCCAGTAGATAAAGAAAAGACAGCCTTCACCACAGGATCTGGATTGTGGCAATTCAACGTTATGCCATTTGGACTCTGTAATGCTCCTGCGACATTTGAGAGGCTTATGGAAAATGTGTTGAGAGGGTTATCTTGGAAAACATGCCTGGTTTATTTGGATGACATAATCGTCTTGGGGGAGACATTCGAAGAACATCTGAAGAATTTAGAAAACGTTTTTAATCGACTTAAAGCTGCCCAATTGATGTTAAACCCCAAGAAGTGCCAGCTATTTCAAGGTAAAGTCAATTATCTGGGTCATATAGTTAGTAAAGAAGGAGTGGCCGTGGATAAGGGAAAAATCGATTCCATTAAGGAATGGCCAAAACCAACTGACAAACATCAAGTGAGAAGTTTTCTTGGACTATGTACTTACTACCGGAGGTTTATTAAGAAGTTTGCAGATATCGCTAAGCCATTAACGCGACTTACGGAGGAAGCAAGAGATTACCGCTGGGATACAGACTGCCAAAATGCCTTTGAGACCTTGAAAAAGCATTTAATAACAGCACCAATTTTAGGGTATCCACTGCCAGAAGGAGAGTTCATCTTAGATACAGATGCAAGTAATGTGGGAATTGGAGGAGTGCTGTCTCAGATTCAAGGAGGACAGGAACGAGTCCTCGGATATTTTAGTAAAGTTCTTTCAAAACCTGAGCGGAATTATTGCGTCACGAGAAGAGAACTTCTGGCAGTAGTGAAATCAGTAGAGCACTTCTATCAATACCTCTATGGAAGAAAGTTTCTAATCCGAACCGACCATGCCGCCCTTAAGTGGTTGATGCAGTTTAAGAATCCAGAGGGTCAGATAGCCAGGTGGATCGAACGACTCCAAGAATACGATTTTAAGATTGAGCACCGGGCCGGAGTTAGCCACAGAAACGCTGATTCTCTTTCCAGAAGGCCATGCTCAGCAGAGTGTTCCCACTGCAACAAAACGGAATCCAAGGAAGCAGCAGTGCTAAGAACGACGATTGTCAACGACGACTGGACGCCTACTAAGATAAGGGAAGAACAAGAGAGAGATCCAGTTATACAGAAAATCCGAAAATGGAAAGAGGAAAACCGTCGACCACCTTGGCAGGAAATATCAAACCTATGCTCAGTAGTTAAGACGTATTGGGCCCAGTGGGACTCATTTATCATCGAAGATGGCTTGCTCAAACGAGTCCTGGAAAATGATGACGGTTCAGAGAAAAGAAGACAGTTGGTGATCCCAAAGAGCAGAATAGCCGAAGTACTTCGTCAGTTACACGACAGTCCATCGGGAGGGCATTTTGGTGTAAGGAAAACCCTTCAGCGAATTCGGGAACGGTTTTATTGGATGAACAGTTCCGACGACGTAAAAGACTGGTGTAAGAAATGTACTATTTGTGTTACGAGTAACGGGCCTCACCGGAAAAGGAGAGCTCCTATGAGACAATATAATGTTGGAAGCCCGTTTGAAAGAATAGCTTTGGACATTGCAGGGCCATTTCCAGAAAGTGAAAATGGGGGCAAGTACATGTTGGTAGTAATGGATTACTTCACTAAGTGGGTCGAGATTTATGCACTTCCAGACCAGAAGGCCGCCACCGTTGCAGATAAGTTGATCCAAGAATATATCAGCCGATTTGGAGTGCCTTTGGAGATCCATAGTGACCAAGGCAGGAACTTTGAAAGTGATCTATTCCAAGGAATATGTGATAGACTAGGCATGAAGAAAACAAGAACTACCGCGTATCATCCGCAATCGGATGGTATGGTAGAACGAATGAATAGGACAGTTGGCAAGTATTTGACAAAGATGGTGTCCGATCATCAGCGAGACTGGGACCAATACCTTCCGTTCTTCACAATGGCCTACAGATCTGCTGTTAACGAATCAACGGGCCAGACACCAGCCAGAGTCCTATTCGGACGCGAAATGCGACTACCTTGTGATCTAGAATTTGGGTGTCGACCTGGAGAAGATGTAGCAGGTGAAGATTATGTGATCGAATTACGAAGAAGAATGGACGATGTACATGAGTTGGTCCGTTCCCACCTTCAGATCGCTAGCGACCGAATGAAGAAACGGTACGATACACAAGCCGAAAAGGGTTGCTTTAAGAAGAACGACAAAGTATGGCTGTATAATCCCAAGAAGCGAAAAGGTTGTTCTCCCAAATTGCAGCAGTTTTGGGAAGGTCCATACCTCATCATGGAGAAGATCAACGATGTCATCTACCGAATAAGCAAGATTCCGAGGGGAAAGCCGATGATAGTACACCATAACCGGCTGGCGTCTTTCGAAGGTGACCACGACGTAGATGAAGAAGTGGAAGTAAACCAAGTCCAAGACGTGTCTGACCTCACGTTTGAGGAATTCATGGGTGCCTATGAAGGTACCGGTAAAGCAAGACATGGTGTTACCACTGAAGAAAAGCAAGATCTACTCGCGCTCCCCGATGACTACTCGCTGGCCCTTACCATCCCGGCCAGTATCAAAGACGCACCAGGGTTGGCATCCGTCTTTCGAAGGAAGTTTGGTCGAGTTGCAGAACTTCAATGCCAGGTGCCAGCTCCCGGTAAAACCTTAAAACTCCAAGATGCATCACGTTACCTTTTCTACCTGGTAACAAAAGACACTGCCCGTGACCAACCTACCTACCGAGATGTGTGGGAAGCCTTACTTCAATTGAGAGAGCACGTACTAGAGTCCGACGTGCAAAAGTTAGCCATGCCAAAGTTGGAGTGCCGCCAATTAGATTGGAGGGTTATCCGAAATATGGTGGAGGAGATCTTTAAAGACACCGAAGTCCAGGTGTTAGTCTGTTGCAATCCGCATAGTTACTGGTGCGGAGAGAAAACCGTCCCTTGTCATTTTTATACAACTGGAAGTTGTAAAAGAGGGTCCAGTTGCCGATACCAGCATACAGTTCCGGTTTCAGTCCCGACAAGGTTCCAGGAGGAACCATCTTTTAAGAGGGGGGCAATGTTACGATAATTATCCTGGCCTAAAATAACCGTAAATATTATGACTAATGTGTTCTGTTTTTAGATTTTACGAGAGTATTCTATTAGCCGGCAGAAATTTACCTGAATGAACCTTCCAGAAACGGTCGAGCCGATGTAAAAATACCCGTTTGCCTTACCGTTATAATTTCACCGCTAATCGAGAAGGCTGTTCGATGATTCTAGCGTAAAGGCAATGGCATATATAAAGGACATTTTATTTGGAAGGAACAGTTAATTCTGAACCCGCGCTCGCGAATTTGTTACGTTCGCCTATAATAAATTATGTAGTAATTAGTGGTTAATAAACTTATATAAATTATCATGCCTTTTAATAAATTAAAGTAGGAACAATATAATAAATTAGTAAGACATTATAAATTAAATAGACATTGAAAGAAAATCATAACAATACTTTTTTAAAACGAAAATAAATTCAAATAATTAAATAGTAATGATTCAGATAATTAAACTAACTAAAGATAATGGGCAGGACATGTAATACGCAGTAACGACAATCGCCTTATAAACAATGTGTTCTGGGAAAGGCCAGAGGGAAGAAGGTCTGTAGGGCGGCCTAGAAAAAGATGGAAAGATGCAGTCAAAGAAGATCTAGAGAAAATGTGAGTGCGACAATGGGAATTACTGGCACAGGACCGACAAACATGGAAGGCAATAGTAAACGCGGCAAAGACTCACGAAGAGTTGTAGCGCCATTGATGATGATGATGATTCAGATAATTTTGTGAACTCTAATATTCCAAACAATAATAATTATTCAGTACGTGATAATACTTAAATGTGTTTCATTTATCATGTATACTTCTTTTTTTCATCCTAATCTAAAAAAAAATGTCAGAAAATATTATTTATTGTATGAAATGCCGCCTTTTTGTAGGTCCAGTCATAAAGCAGTCTCGGGAATACTTTTTAATTCAAAGCGACTGGCGGCTTTCGGACTTCAGTTATTTGAGATTTCACACGTAGATACTTTACAACAATTTAGGCAAGTGGTTGTAAAGTTTCTGTTATAATATTGTTCCTATTGTTATGTTTATAGATGGGTTATTATGTCTGATGTTCAGTATTAGTTGAGAATTCGATGAATTTAGACACGCTTTTGATAGACGAGTTTGTTTGTAAAATATAGTACTGTACCCGTTTTTTTTGCACAGTAGGTGCTGTATTTCGAAGTAACGTCGAGATCAGAGCAATTTTATTCGTATACGCGTTACGGCTACATATCATTTGGAGAAACGTTATTTGGACCACTTATTTGCAGTGTTTTTGGATTTATTTTGTTAAATTCGCCCGGCTTCGTTCCTAAGCGATAATTTCAAAATGTCTGAAAGAAAAAGAAAACGACTTTCAGGTTTTTAATATAGAAAAATAAAAGAGGCAAAAACTGAGGAGAAAAAAAACTTAGCGGTGCACTGGAATCATTTTTGATGAAAAACATACATGAAAATATAGAAGACTCGGATATAAATTTAGGACCTTCAACTTCAAGCAAAGTCCAAACCACAGAAAAAAGTACCAAACAATTGAATATTCCTGCGGATAGAGACGGATGATTTGATGACATTAATAGCGATAGTGCGACTACTGGTGCTGAAACGCCTGAACCTGAAACCACCAACCAAGACAGAACAATTAATGTTCCAGTTAATCTGGATTGCAGTGTAGGAAGCTCAAGCATATACTTGGTTTCAGATGATCCTGGAAAATGGCCTGCAAATATGAATCCAAGTGAAGTTCAATTTGTTGTTGAAAATTTTCCTCAGCAAATTACAAAAATTAACTTCTCCAGAGATACAAATAATAGGAAATTTTGAGAAACTTATTATTATCGCTCATTACTTAATCAAGACCAAATTCATCGCCCGTGGTTACTTTACTCATTATCACTAAATAGTGTTTTTTGTGCACCTTGTAAACTATTTTGTTGTGATGAAAGCAGCCGACAATTACTTAGTGGAATTAATGGGGTAAGTGACTGGCAACATTTAGCTGTTATTTTAAAAAGACATGGATCTGGTGCAGCTCATATAAAATATTCTCAAAAACTGTTTGAACTATCTACAACATTTAAAAAAGGATTAACAGTTAACTCTGCTCATCAAAAATTATATGAAATGGAGAAAAAACATTGGGGCGCACGTAGAACAAATAACAATTGTAGTAAGATGTGTTTCTGCTTTCTGCAATGTTATCTATTGATCATGAAGTGTGTGCGACATTAGGCATTAAAGATATTGTCAAAAAGTTTTCCGAGACGAAAGCCCGAAAAGTGCGTTTTTAGTTTTTTTATGTGTTTGTTTCTATTCACGGTTTATTTTAATTAAATGGATGTTTAAGTTAGGATATTAGGATATACATATTCTGGACGTTGGATCATGGTTATTAAACTAGGATAATGGACGTTTAAATTAGGATATTAGGATAGGATATTAGGGTATTAGGATAATATATGGACGTTGGATCATGGAGATTAGTCTAAATGTTCAAGTAAATAGTTATCTATTTACAAATTATTATTGTTATATTATGCATCTTCTGCACATTTCTTTAAATAATAGTATGTATGTCTAAAGTGTTGGAAGGGGGGCGGCAAATATTAAGTTGCACACGGGCGGTCAATACCTTAGCGGCGGCCCTGAGTGGAGTAACGTACACAAGAGTTCATTTAATTTACATTAAATAGATGTATATAAACGTAAATCTTTTAAATAATTTATTACATGGTCAGTGTTTATGGTTAAAGTGGTTTTGATGTCATCTGAGATTCCATATTTTCTTTTTGTTTCTTCGTGGTACTGGTAGTCAATCAGAATATGCTTCACCGTCAATGGAAGAAAACAGTTTCTGCAGGTTGGAGAAGATTCTTTGTTGATTAAGAATTTATGGATCAGTGCAGTGTGTCCAATTCTTAGTCAGTTAGTTATTACTTGGTCCCTTCTATTGGATGGATTATTCAAGATGGTCTTCACAAGGGGATAAATCTCATATAGTTGGGTTTCTTAATCTTTTCAGTAGTCTTACAATATGTTCATACAGTGGTCTTTAATTAGGTTTTTGATAAATGCTACTTGTTTTCGAGTTGATTGAATTATATTTATCTCATTTTTTATAGCCCGAAATATTGGATTTGTAGGGTATATTTGTTTTACACCTAATAGAGCATTTAATGAGTCAGTGATGATGACACATTTATTCTCACTACGCGTTTTGAAGAAAATTAAGGCTTCCATAATGGCTGTGGTCTCGCCTGTGAGGATGCAGAAGTTTGTAGGTATGGATATAGTGTGAGTAGTGTATTTACAGTAGTATGCAGCAGCGTGTCCGTCATGAACTTTAAAGGCATCACTGAAAAATTTGGAGATAATTAGGATAATAAGATATCACTTCGGAGTACAAGTGTTTAATGAAAATCGGATTCGTAGTTGATTTGGGGTATTTTGTGAGGGTTAAGTCAATGGTAAGTGGTTGGATTGTCCATGGAGGAAAATTTACACTGACTTGTGGAGATCGATTTAGCTTATCCATATCAAAGTTAGAAGATTTTATTCGTTCTATACAGGGAGTACTATTTTTAGTTAGTTTTGTAGAATAAATAATGGGATGGCAAATTTGGGAGAATACTGTGTTGTTTCTGTGCTGATATTTTCCCTATATAGTTTAGGGAGAATTAGTCATCCCTTGATTATCCTTCAACTAGCGATGATTCGTCAGTTTCGTCAGCTGAAGAAGGGTTAGGGTTTATTTTTTTCTTTAGTCGGGTGATATTATTTCTTAATCTAGAATTTTGTGTGTAACAATAAACAAAATTAAGGATCTGAATTAGTTCCTCTGGTTCATTAGAGTAATCTTTAGAAGTTAATTCAGGGTTATGAGAGTTTAAAACATTTTCCATAAAATCACATATTTCATTGAAATTTAGTATAAAAGGAGGTGATCTATTTTCGATTTTGTCTTTGATGGATTCTAGGGAGTGAATGGCATCTTCGCGGGGGGTTTTGGAAGAGGTTTTGTGTTTCTTTTTTGGTTTATATTGTTTAGGGGTATTAAAAACGGATGAGTCGGTGGAGTCAGTTTTTGGGTTGTCTTCGTTAATTTCAGGAGATGATATGTTATGTCTTTTTAGCTGTTTATAATTGACTGCATTATTTAAGGTTATTAGTGTTTCTGGTGTCGTAGTATTTTCAGTGTTATTTACAGCTGGTGCTGTTGTTTTAGAAGAAGAAGACGAAGTGTTTGGATTATCTTTAGAGATGTTTTGGATGAGGTCGATTTCCGTAGTATTTTCAGTGTTATTTACAGCTGGTAATGTTGTTTTGGAAGAAAAAGACGAAGTGTTTTGATTATCTTTGGATATGTTTTGGATGAGGTCGGTTTCCGTAGATTGATATATTTTATCATTAGGTTCATTAGGTTTAGATAATGACGATTTGGTTTGAGTTGAATCTAAGAGGGGAGTTGAAGAGGTATCATTAGGTTCATGAGGTTTAGATAATGATGATGTGGTTTGGGTTGAATCTAAGAGGGTAGTTGAATTAGTTTGGTTTGAATTGTGAGCGCATTCTGATTCTTGATGACCAATGGTTTTACATTTGGAGCAACTGAATCCGTCTATGAAGAGAAATACCCGGTACGAAGTATTATCATGACTTATGGTAAAAGAGTCAGGAATAGACATATTTTCCAGGGGTGTAATGAATGATTGCCTTCTAAAGCTCAGAACATGACTGTACTTACTTTCAGACATACCTACTCGAAGAAAAGTCATTTTGGATACAGTGTGAACACCAAGTTTTTGTAATTCTTGTTCAATTATTTCGTTCGGGATTGTAGGACATGCATTAGATATTAGAAGTCTCGGCTGGAGAAATGAATCTTCTTACTTCGACTTGACATCCATTTATTTCGATATATTTATAAGAATGAAGAAGAGCATCAACAGTGTTTTTTGAAGAGAGGTATATGCATATCCTATTGTTAGCAATTCTGGAGGCAAAAAGTACATTAACTGGACCCACTAGTGATCCAACAGCTACGACGTAATCATGGATTTTTGTACCTTCAATTCTGGATATGACTATTGCTTGTTGTTTTGTTGGATGTTTAAAATAATTTACATCTGAGTAACTGTGTTTAGTGGAGTTGTGTGTAGTATTATTGTTGTATGAAGTCATTTGATTAATTTTCTTGATCAGAAGTTGAGCCGGTCCTGTGGCCGGTCCAAAAAACTGGTCAAGACCCTGGAATTTTTGTTATCTCTTTACGTAGGTAATATTTAAAGGTTATTTTGTTCTTGTTACAAACATAATACGAAAAGAAGTGCTACTCACTTGAGATAATATTGTCAGCACTAACTATTGCACTTAAATTATTTGTAGTAGAGGTATAAAATATTAAATTATGATTTGTTTTTACCATTTAAAACGACTATATTTCGGGAAAGCTGATAGATAACGTGGTAGATTTCTATTTTGAAATTTATTTCTGTGATAATTTATAACTTTACAACTGTAACGAGATATATTTTCTGAATTGGAAAAGAAATTCTCATAAGCCAGTTCTTTCTTTAATGATATTGTTGATTTTTAGTGCTTCTTAAACTTTTTATACTCACTATATTCGTTTGTAACATCAGCAATTATCTTAACTGTGGAAAGATTTTCTCGCATTACAATTAGTTCATCATCAAACCAAGAAATTAGAGCTTTACTATGAGTTCGTGATTGTTTTATTGGAAAATTAATTTCAGTTAACTTACATACATTTCGGTAATAGATTGAGCTAATTCTGTTGCTGTTTTGAGACAAACAACTGAAGCCCAGTCAACGTTATTTAACGACTGTTTTAACATCAGGATGCCATTACTTGTTACAGAAGACCAATAAATAAGTTTATGTCATATTTCTTGTCATAAACATGTCTTGTAGCCGCAGCAAACTCCTTTGTTCTGTACATTTTGTAGTGAGGTTATTTTCATTCAATTATGCGTTTTTGTTAGAATTTTCTGACAGCTCACAAATCTATTTCCTGTATTGACCATTTCATGTTTTGGATTTTACAGCTAGTTATGTAGACACCCTATATGTTCTAGAAACGGTATTTTCCGAATAAACAAGAATCTTCCGAAGAATAACAATCTTATCATATAAAATTAACCAAATTATTATAAACATATTTATATTCTAGAAATATTTGTTTATTATAGAAAAACTATAAATACTTAGCATTAGGAATATTTGTCGCTATTGTCGTTGTAGTTGTTGAGTTGTTGTTAGAAGTTATTACGATTATTGTTATTTAGAGGTTTGTGAATTAGAGCACTTGTAAATTATTTAATGTATATAAGTAATTAAGTGTAATAATTCAATAAATAGTTTTTAAAAACCTCACGGTGTTTTCAACAAACTTAATTGGCGCAGTCAGTAGGATAGAAGAAAAGAAGAATAAAAAACACCGTTAAATCCAGATACAAAGAAAAATAAGAATTGGGAAGCTCAAGAATAAAGCTTTGGTTTCAACCATTTATCCCGGAACATACGCTGTAAGTAAGAGTTACTTATTCCTTATATATTGTCCTATCCTTTAAAATTTGATGTATTTATATTTGAATTGTATTATTAGTTGAATTATAGCATTATTGCTTTAGCAACTTTTTGAAGCATTCAAATATTATTATTTTATAACGTATAAGAAAGTATCTTAATAATTCAAAAATAAAATAAAAAAAAAAGAATATATATTATTTCATATTCTAGACAATTTAACGAAAATAAATTGTTAATAGTTTGTGAAAGTTTTGATTATTAATATTCTACAAAGAAAAGAAATATAGTAGTAAAGTTTTGAAATTAGTTCCATATATTGGATAAATTAAAGAAAATTATTTAAATAACTTTGTTTATGATAAATATAAAAGATAATTTGAATATTGATATAATTGCAAGACAATTTGAAAACATGTCTATCAATAATAATAACCAACAACCAACCACATATGCCGCAAAAACTGCAGCAGAATTTTTACCAACATTTTCGGGAGAGATATCACAATTAGAAAGTTTTGTAATTAGATGCGATAAATATTATCAAACTTATGGTTTTACAGAGGATAATAGCCTTAATGATTTTGTTTTTAATGTAATTTCGTCAAAATTAAGAGATGACGCTTTAAATTTTATAATGTGTAGACCAGATTTAAATTCATGGCCTTTAATAAAAACCGCGTTAAGAGAACAATACGGGGATAGAATCGATCGGCAAACATTAACTAGAGAATTTTTATGTATGAGAATAAATCATAAAGAAAATATTTTAGATTTCATATCAAAAATTAAGAAAATTAAATCAAAATTAGAAATGAAAATATATACAGATCCTGAATTATCTCAAATCAGAAAGCAAATGTTAATAGAACAAAATGAAGGAAATGCACTTGACGTATTATTAGGAAATGTAAATGATAATTTAAGAATGTTATTAAACATACAATCTCCAAAAACATTAAATGAAGCATGTGAAGTAGTAAATCGAAATTATTATCAAGATCAACGAATAAATACCTTATTTAAAGAAAATAAATATATCCAAAATACACCTAAAAATTATAAAAGTCCCAAATTTAATGAATATCATTCAAATAGAGAATATACTCCACGTAATTATATCCCGAACTTTAGACCTTCTTATAATCCTAATTTCAGACAATTTTCTCAAAATCATTCCCAACAACAATATTTTCCAAGAGGTCCTATTAATATTCAACCTCGACAACTTCCTCCTAAGAAATACTTTTCAAACGAACAAGTATTTGGAAAACAAAAAAATGTTTTTTCTCCAAAAAATTCCTATAAACCCACTAATCAGCCAGAACCAATGTCAGTAAGGACAACAAATACATATAGAGGAAATAATAATTATGAAAAACCAAATCATTTTAGACAAACAAGACCTGCAAACTTCCAAGCAGAAGAAGTTTATAATATGCAAAATGAAAATAAAGAAGAGATAGAACAACCATGTTGTTCAAATTATTTTGAAAATGAAAATTTTCACAATGCCAGGATAAACCCCAAACCTCCGTATCAAGAAGAAACGGACGATTAAAAAAATACGAAATTAATAATGAAATTCAAAACTCTTTACCCTATATAGAATTAGAATACCCAAAAATGAAATTGCTAATAGACACTGGTTGTCACATATCTTTAATAAGACCCGTAATTGCAGAACAATTTTTTCCAGACAAAATCTATCAAAAAGAAACACCAATCTTAACGTGTACAGGTAGCAAAGTTGCATCGGCAGCAGCACAGATTCCATTATTACAAGAATATAATTATAATGAACCTTTAAATTTTATATTATTCAATTTCCATGAATATTTTGATGGAATATTAGGATTTAGAGACTTGAAAAAACTAAATTTTACTCTTGATATTCCTCGTAACTGCCTTTATAATAATAATATACAAATACCCCTTCACTATAGGAAAGATTTTAGCTATCAAAATATTGAACTAAGCCCTTATAGTGCTGTCACTAAAGAAATAAGAACATCACTTCCAAATAATCAAGATTTCTTCATATCAGAAATACGGAATAAAGATGGAACAATAATTATACCAAGTGGTATAATACATGTAGAAAACGGAGTAGCAAAATTAGAAATTTTAAATTACGCAGATAAATCACAAATAATAAAAATTAATGAAAACTTTCTAAGTGGATGTGCCATATCTCAATTTAATGAAACAAATTATGAATGCTTTAATGCAGAAATTGTAAATCAAAATATATTTAATAAAACTGATGAGAAAAAGAATATTTCTCACCAAGATATATCACAAATACGTACTGAACATTTAAATAAAGAAGAAAAAAATGCTTTAATGAAATTAATTAATGAATATAAAAATATTTTTTATAATAAAGAAATACCACTGACATTCACACATCGTATTAAACATGAAATACGAACAAAAGATGAAATTCCTGTTCATACTAAATCATATCGTTACCCTTATATACATAAAGAAGAAGTTAAAAAACAAGTAGAACAAATGTTACATGATAAAATAATAAGACCGTCATATTCACCATGGAGCTCTCCAATATGGATTGTCCCAAAGAAAATGGATGCAACCGGTAAGCAGAAATGGAGAATGGTCGTAGACTACAGGAATTTAAATGAAAAGACAATTGATGATAAATACCCAATTCCAAACATTACGGATATTTTAGACAAGTTAGGACGTTGTAACTATTTTACAACACTAGATCTTGCATCAGGATTCCACCAAATTGAAATGGAATCAAATTCTATTGAGAAAACAGCCTTTATGGTTGAACATGGAAAATATGAATTTCTTCGAATGCCCTTCGGACTAAAAGGATCGCCTTCGACATTTCAACGAGTAATGGACTCAATTTTAAAAGATTTAATTGGTAAATGTTGCTTAGTATACATGGATGATATAATAGTATACTCAACATCTTTGCAAGAACATATCGTAAACCTAAGATCAATATTTAAAACACTTGAAGAAGCTAGATTAAAAATACAATTAGATAAATCTGAATTTTTACAAAAAAGTGTACAATTTTTAGGACACGTAATAACACCAGAAGGCATAAAACCAAATCCCAATAAAATTTCAGCTATAAAAAATTTCCCTATTCCAAAAACACAAAAACAAGTTAAATCATTTCTTGGACTAATAGGTTATTATAGAAAATTTATTAAAAACTTCGCAAAGTTAACCAAACCATTGACTACATGTTTAAAGAAAGGAAACCAAGTAAAACACACAAACGAATTTATAGAATGTTTTGAGACATGCAAAAACATACTAACAAATGAACCAATTTTACAATATCCAGACTTTTCCAAACCTTTCAATGTAACGACGGATGCATCAAATTTTGCAATAGGAGCAGTTTTATCTCAAGGTCCTATAGGCAAAGATCTACCAATTGCATATGCATCAAGAACACTTAATCAATCAGAAATTAATTACAGTACAATTGAAAAAGAACTCTTAGCGATTATTTTTGCTGTAAAATATTTTCGCCCTTATCTTTTTGGAACAAAATTTAACATTGTTTCTGATCATAAACCCCTTCAATGGTTATTCTCTTTGAAAGAACCAAATTCAAAATTAGTAAGATGGAGATTAAGACTAGAAGAATTTGACTATACAATAATATATAAGAAAGGAAAATTGAATAAAAATGCAGATGCATTGTCAAGAATCGAAATTAATCATATTGATAAAAAAGAGGAAGATATAGAAAATGATAATTATTCAATAATAGCAGAAATCGATGATGAAGAGAACAATGAAAGATTATTAGAAAATTTTGTAGATGAAACATATGAATTACCAATTTTAGATCAGAATATATTAGACGATATCATACCAAATACAGAAGAAACAAAAGAAAAAGAAAAACCAAAGATAAAAATCTCACAAAACATAATAATACCACCAAATAATGAAACTCCAGGATCATTCAAAGAATCTGACAATGATACAATTCATACAAATAAAGAAGATCCAATTATCAATATTCCATTTACAGAAAAAAGTATTAATACTTACAAAAATCAAATAATAATTTTAAATAACAAAGATAATAATGTTAAACATTCATTTGAGAAAATATTTGATAAAAATAGACATTTTTGGTATATTCCTAAAGTTTCGACAGAAGAACAATGGATTAAATTGATAAGAGAAACTATAAAACCACATAACACTTTTTGTTTACATTTTAAAAATGATGATTTAAAAATTCCATTTATTAACTACATGACAAAAAAGTTTAAACATAACACATTTTCGTTGGTAATTTCAAATTTAATGGTCACAGATGTACAAACCGAAGATGAACAAAAAGAAAAAATAAAATTCTATCATGAAACAAAAACAACACACAGAGGAATAAAAGAAAATTTAATTTCACTTAAAAGACATTTTTATTGGCCAAACATGGACCAAGATGTTACAAATTATATTAACTCATGCGATTATTGTCAAAAATCAAAATATGAGAGACATCCTTATTCTTTGATACTGAAACCAACCCCTATTGGAAAAAATCCATTAGAACATTTATATATGGACACATTCCTATTCAACGGTTGTAATTTCTTAACAATAATAGATAGTTTTTCCAAATTCACGCAAGCCTATCCTATAAACTCAAAAAACGCTATTGAACTAACAAATAAATTTATTCATTATATAAGCCACTATGGAATTCCTCAAAAAATTACTTGCGACAACGGTACAGAATTTAGAAATAATGTATTACAAGATTTTTGTAAATTACATGGTATAGAAATACATTATACTACTATTTACAATCCAAACAGCAACAGTCCTGTAGAAAGATTCCATTCAACTTTAATAGAATCACTACGAATTCTTAAAGAAGAAAAACCAACTATTTTAATGAAAGATTTAATCAATTATGCGATACTAACATATAATAATAGTATACATTCTGCCACAAATTATACACCCTTTCAAATTTTAAGAGGACAACTAGATTATAAAGATCCTTTTGAGAAAAATGAAAACGAAAGAGTTTCACAATATATTCAAGAACATTCAGAAACATTAGATATATTAAATGAAAAAGTTAGAGAAAAAGTATTAACAAATCAAACAAAAACTTTGACAAAACTGAATAAAAAGAAACAAACAGATTTAAACATTGACATAACAAAACCCTTATATAGACAAAAATACATTGATCCCAGAGAAGAAAAAGCTTCACCACGATACACTAAAATAAATAAACCGGAATTAGTAAGTGACAATAAAATTAAAACAGAAAACAAAACTTATCATTTAAAATTACTGAAACCACAACGTTTTGTTTCAGATACTCATCCAATAACAGAACATGAAGTTCATGCTGATAACAGTAATATTCCTAATATGGAATATACAAACTAAAGTAATAAGTTTGAAAATAACAAACTTAAAAAACCCAATATTACCTGTACAAAAAGGTAATTGTAAGATTATTACAAATAAACATATATTTATGTATCATATTAACATTAGCAATATATATGACGTAACTAATAAAATAGTATATGAATTGTTTAAGGAAGATTCAAAAAGATAAAAATAATAATTACACAACTATATTAAACATCAAAATAAACAATGGTCTCAGCCTAAGTACAAATATTAAAAATAAATTAGAATCTTATATAGAACCTAGAAAACAAAAAAGAATTAAAAGAGGACTAATAAACGGTCTCGGTAAAGTAGAAAAATGGCTTTTCGGAACTATGGACTCTGAAGATGAACTATATATAAAAAACTATTTTAAAATATTAACAAACAATGATGTGTTACTACATAAAGATTTAACAAAATTTCAAACTGTATTGTTCGAATTATCAGAAAAATATACAAAAACATTCCAAATACTTTCTGATAATCAAAAAATATTAAAAAATCAAATTAGATCAATTTCAAATACAATCGATAGAATTCTTACAATAGAAGATATATTTCCATTAATGATGATGGTAGATAATTTAAATTATCATTTAAGAAATATAGAAAATGTCATTAATAATATAGAAATTGCTATATCCTTTGCAAAATTAAATATATTACATAATTCAATCATTGAGCCAAAAAGTTTAAAAAATTTAATATTAAATTCTGAAACTTATGATTCATCAAAACTTCCTAAACTTAATAATTTTATGAATTATTATAATTTATTTTCGACACAAGTGATAATTAAAAATGAAATAATATTATTTAAAATTTATGTTCCATTAATTTCCAATACATATAAATATTTCAAATTATATCCTATTCCAATCTCTAACCAAATAATTATTCCTCAATACCCATTCCTTTTAATCAACTCTTACGAAGAATGGTCAACAAATGAAGGATGCCCTGAAGTCGAAAATTACTACTATTGTAAAAAACAATCTCTTCAAAAAGCTGAATTCTGTATAGTAAACCTAATAAAAAATGGTGAAAATAAATGTCAAAGTATAAAAGTGAATCTAACCCAAACAGATATTCAACAAATTAATTCAAATCAACTAATGGTGCTACCCATGGAGCCAATAAATATTCGAGCACAATGTGAAAATAATGGTATTTACAGAATTATCAAACCTTCAGTTATCAACTTTGAAAATTGTAAAATAGAGATTAATGAAAAAGAATTTATACCAGAAAGAACAGTACATGAAGAACTTATATTCGAGTTACCAGAAATTGAAATAAGTCAAGCAAAAGATAATTTACCACCCATACATATTAAAGAAATTGATGTACAAGGAATAAAACAACTGGAGAACATGGCAAGAAACATGAAACCTTCAAATCTTCAAGAAGTATCAAGAAGTCACCCATGGTCAAATACTGTGATTATTATAATCATATTTATTATCATTTTTGTTTTTAGCTATTTTAGATTTATAAAACCAAATTTAAACAAATGTAAGAAGAAAAGAAATCAAGAAATTGGCCAAGAACTTCGTCCCATGGCATCGCAAAATAAGAAAACCTTATTTTCCGAACTTAAGGAGGGAGGAGTTATGTAGACACCCTATATGTTCTAGAAACGGTATTTTCCGAATAAACAAGAATCTTCCGAAGAATAACAATCTTATCATATAAAATTAACCAAATTATTATAAACATATTTATATTCTAGAAATATTTGTTTATTATAGAAAAACTATAAATACTTAGCATTAGGAATATTTGTCGCTATTGTCGTTGTAGTTGTTGAGTTGTTGTTAGAAGTTATTACGATTATTGTTATTTAGAGGTTTGTGAATTAGAGCACTTGTAAATTATTTAATGTATATAAGTAATTAAGTGTAATAATTCAATAAATAGTTTTTAAAAACCTCACGGTGTTTTCAACAAACTTAATTAGCTCTATGAATCCTTTCCTGGTAACAACTTAATCTCATCAGTCCTTAAGATAGGTTTAAGGGTAGCAGGTAAAAGTTTTTCTAAGAATTTGACCTTCTGTGGTGTATTTGTTGGTGTTTTATTGTAATATTGCAGAAGTGGCAAATCGCTACTTTGCATTGACAATAAATTGATGAACTCAAAAAAGTTATAAAATACTCTAATTGCATAGGATGCTTCGACATTCTTATCTTTTGACCACAAAAATTTGCATAATTTTATTTTCATTAATTTTACGAGGCTCCAGACGTATTTGTTACCGAGTTTGTATATAAGCGGACTTTAAATATAACTTACCTTAAGTTTTTTAAGATCTTTATAGTACATTTGAAAATGATTAATGGAACACATTTTATAGCAAAGGTCTAAATACAGGGTTGGTCAATGAAGAAAAAACCTAATAATTGATACCTTCTTATCCGAATTTTCACTCGACTTTAATATGACCACAGATTAAGCAATAACTGAACACCTCAGTGACGGAGAACATAAAATTACTTTCAAAATAAAAAAACTAAAACGTCAATATTATAAACCCACATTAATTTTTATAAAAATACCACGTTACACAAATACCGGTATGATATTGCGCACGCTAGCTCTAACTCTCTCGCACTGTGTGACGTCACGTGCGAAGCAAAGTTTCTATTAGAACACTAACGCTTGCCCTGTTAGTCGCTTAATATTAAATACATAGGCAATCAAATATATATAAGCATGAATATTTGGCACTTTATATTATGAGATGTGTAGTTTACAATGTTTTTGCTTTTCTTGGGTATAGGTTTTCTAATTATTGAAAAATAAAAGAACTGTTTTCGACGTTTCTCTGCATAAAGTGTGTGTATTCATAATAATGTAGGAATATAATAATGTCTTTTTAATTCATAAGCATAAAAATAATTCTATTTTATACATATTTCGATGGTCAAATTCATTATGGAGTATTTCCAAAATCGTGTAGTTTGAACAAAGTATGTAGAATGGTTAAATATTAAAAACACTTTCTGAATCACTTAATTAACATTTAAAATTAGAGAAAACGTTATTAGAATTTATTTCATGAAGTTAAAAAACTTCTTCGTTTGGGTACAAAAGAGAACCTCTAGAGACTGTCTGTAGCCAATCTGGTTCCATATTTGTCTCATAATTTTGTAGGGTTTCCTAAACGAGTTTCACGGAAGTTCACAGTGATAAGGTGGTAATCGCAACACTTTAACTACATGTTCTTGTGCTATTTCATCTATACTATACTTCTTAAATTTTGGTAAATATTATTTGGATAGATGCAATAACTATTTTTGAGTAAACCTTCTGATGGCACTACTATTTCTTTGGTTATTAGCCAATTCAAGAGTTCTTGCATTCTTTAGTGTTTGGTAACGGTTCCTTTAATCTAGAATGGTAACTGGCATTCACCATGACTATTACAGAATTTATCGGTAATAAATCTATCATTTGACTGAAATATTCCTCAAAAACATCAGTAGTCATTTCTTCATGGTAGTTGTTCGTAGGACTTGAAATAAAATCTAGAAAGCCTCCTTCAACAAATCCTTTATCTCCTCCAATATGAGTAATAATTAAACGGCGACCTTTACCATTTGGAAATTGTAAGCCCGTAGATAAACCTTCTATAAATGACCGAAGAGCATTTGTAACTAGTTTATCTTGCCAAACTTTTTTTACAAATGCCCTTCATTTATCCATGTTTAATCTAAATAAAAAATATTTTTGCCTTCTTTCTTCATTTTTTTGAATTTCCCTTAAATAGTGCCTCCTCCAACAAATACTTTCTTCTTTTTCTATGTGCGATTTAGAACAATGCTGAATATTTTATTTTAGAAAATTTCCGTCACTGTTTTATGATGTTATATTGGGTTTTACCTCACATGCAATCAAATTTGTGCTATCAATCATTTTCAAATGTACTATAATACTTTTTAGATACCCCAAGTTCAGCTGCTATTAATTATGTAATGACCGCTAAAATTCGTCACGGATAGGAACATCAAGAAGAAGAATGTAATGAGCAACAGTGAAGTGCTACATAGTTATGAAGAAAGCAGTTCAATTAATGCGTAAGAACCTGAAGATTATCACAAATAAACCTGACATTTCGATGGCTTAATCTGCAAAAAAGCCAACTATCAAGAAGAAGAATGTAATGAACAGTGAAGTGCTACATAGTTATGAAGAAAGGAGACAAATTTTTCCGTATGAACATAAAACCGTTCAGTTGATGAATAAATATACTTACGGTTAATTACTAAATCTTAATTCTTTCTTTTAATGCTTGGTGTTAATAAAATTAATCAAAAATAACTTTGTTTGACCTAAAACTTTTTTTGCGTCATAAAAGGAGTTAGCTTACATATTCAGTAAGAAATAGAAAAAAGGAGTTAGCCTGTTTTTTTGAACATCTTTTAAAACAAATTAATATAACTAGAACTAAAATGCAAAAGTATCAAGAAAAAATAAAATATTACAGTATAAAAAACTTAGATCGTTAAAAAAAGGTTTTTATGAGTTAGATTATTGTAGTAGGAATGATAATCAGATGGGATGGAGGTTTTTAGACCTTGAAGATCATAGAACTTTCTGATGGTTAATGACAATCTATCAGAATGGAAGTTCGGCAGCTGGGCAAACTTATTTGGATTAGTCATTTTTTCACGCCGCCCGTTGGGGAAGTAACTTCCATTCTTGTTCAAAATTTACTTTATAAAATACGCAATACGTATATTTCAGGACTCTGATTTCATTAACCTTGAAAAGAAAAATTAAAAATGTTTACTACCTTACCTGGCAAAGGTAAAAAAAATTACCTCGAGATTCCCCTTCACTTTTCCAGGTCGAATGGATTTACGAAATTTGACATCATTAAACGACTTGAATGTACTAAATATTCAACGTAGTATGGTTTTGAATTTTTGCGAGCACTTCGGCAAATACCAATGTATTTTTTAGCAGGTATATTAATCATTTTATTTCGAATTTTTTTCTTCGATGGAGACATGCATAGAATCTACCTCCATCTATGTATGACCTACTTCAAGTTACTTCTATTCAAAAACGATGTTCCTGGTTATCGCCACATTTATCAAAGCATTTGAGGCCGTAACGTTTCGATTTTAAGCTGCGCATCCGTCGCTGTAAATCACTACTTTTTTGTCTGTGGTGCCAAGATTTGTGGTAGAACTTTATTTATAAGAAAGTATGAAATGACAGAAGCAAATTCTTCAGTGGAAACTCCACCTTCTGTCTCATTCTTATGGACATTAAGTTTAGATTTGTAATACAGTGATAATACATTAGATTTTGGTGCTGTAGCAGAGCCTGAACATTAACTGCAAATACGTAATCTCAGTTTTTATGCGTTTCTTTTCGGCACGAGCCTGCCCTTTTCTTGTTGTGTGTTTCTTGCATTCATCTTTAGATACAAAACCCAATTTATATGACGTGCATTTTTCGCAGGTGTCTTTTTAAGGATGAAATAATGATATGTTTTCCGTATCTAAAGTGTTATTAAATTTTGCCATCGATATAGGCAATACGTTGTTTGTAGAATACCAGTCCGAAACATAATAATCATAAAGCGACTGTTTTGATAATAACCATATGGGCACGATTCCACGCATAAACTACTTTCTAAGGGTTGGCGCTACACGGTGTTGGCGCTTTTACTGTAGTGGGGGACTTATGCATGGAGGTAGCTTGTTTTTGGGCAGGCTATTTGAAAGGCTTACGATAAAAATAAGGATTTAGCGGTTTGTGAACTGATATATAGCTGGGTAAAGAAAGCAACACACAAATAAAACGATATGACGAAAAAAGTGGAGTTAGCTTGTTTGCAGATTAAGCCATCGATTTGTAATAAGCAGAGAGAACTAACAACATGGATAATCTAAAAGCAAGAAACTGAGAAATACTGGGCAGTCAAATTTATCTAACAAATACGACTATTTGGTGGATGCGCCCCATGTTATTTTTATGAGGGAACGTCAAAAAAAGAAACCAAGATTTATTTTAGTAATTTTTTTTTAATATCTTTTCAAGGTCACGCTTGAGCAGCTCGAACAGATTACGATGTATGGGATATTACTATGACAACCAAGTTATAAAGAAAAATCAAACAGCAATATTTAACTACGTTTACGAAACATAAACGATGTAATGTACAGGAACGTGCGAGGTGTCATATGATTTAGCCAAGATAATACAATAACATGAAGGAAAATCTGACCGTAATGTATGTCACCTCAAGCAAAAGAGAATAGGATGGGTAGTTAAAAACATACAAGAAATGCAGATGACCAGGTCATAAGACCGAATGTTCGGTTTTAATTATTTGTAAAAAGCAGTAAAAGGGCAGCACGGCTTCTAGCCCAAAATCGGTCATTTTCCCATGTAAATCTCCATAAGAAAATCTAAGGTCCATTCCTGTCATTTTTGGCTAATTTCGTGGTGGGGGTAAAACGGCTCGTCGGATCGTGACGTAATAGGTATCATCGGGAAGGGGGGGGAGTAGCAACACAAAAAACAAAGATGGCGGCGTATTGCCAAAAGGACACTAAGCTTGTAACGTCTAAACGGCTCAACGTACAACAACGTGCAAGGTATCGATGGAAAGGGGAGGGACAAACGAATACGTAGGTACAGAAAAAGAAAACATGGCAGCGTGTTGCCAAAAGGACACCAAGCTTTTAACGTCTAAACGGCTCAACGTTCAATGGAAATCGGAAATGGTATCGATTGAAAGGGGAGGGACAAACGAATACGTAGGCACAGAAAAAGAAAACATGGCAGCGTGTTGCCAAAAGGACACCAAGCTTGTAACGTCTAAACGGCTCAACGTTCAACAATGTGCAAGATATCGATGGAAAGGGGAGATGGTAACGAACATGTATAAAACAAAAATCAAACTCAATGACTTTGTCAAAAAGGAGCTATATCATATCTTCGTTGTCAGATTACCACGTGTAACACGTTAAATGAAAGAGGATGGGATATCGAATACGTTTACACAAAGACAGAGACAAAGACATTCTTAGGTCCATCTAGCGAGTCGTCTCCTTTTTAATTTGTCAAATTATGTATCAAATCGTCAGTTATCATATTTTTATTGGTCTGTCTCTGTCATGAGTGTGTCTATCAAATGGTTTAATTTATCAACCTTCATTATCTTTTCTTCTGTCTGTCCGTAAAATCAGCGCGGCCGATTGTCCAGTCGTCGTGTCAGTTTATCAGCCCATCGATCAAACATAGTCATCATCATTCGTCTTATCTGCGTTTGTCTGTCTGTATGTTCGGTTGAAAATCATCTTGACTGTGTCCAATAAATGAACGTCTTCTACTCAGCAAAAAACATATTCCTTTCGCTATCGTTACATCATTTGACTATATCCTAAACCATACAACACAGACTTCCTTTAGACATATCAAGTGCACTCGTACATAAAATTAATAGAGCTCCCAATAGGGGTTGTTGCTGACCCTCAGACCTTGTCTGAATGGGTTCTAGATGGCAACTCATGGATTGGAAACAAAAAAAGAAGTTAACGCAAGAGAACTAAAAAATCATATTATTTTGACAAATGTCGCATTAATTTTAGTGGAACTTTTACAAAAGCTGGACGCAAGGGCATTTTTGATAATTATTTAAAGATAGACAAAAAATATATAGACAATGCTATGTTAAATATGAAAGTAGCAAACAATGAATTTTATTTTGAAAAAGGTGGGAAAAGTTTGAAAGTTTGTAGATTAATGTTTAGGAACACACGACATAAATCGCGGGACTATTCATACAGTGATACAAAAGAAAGAGACAGTATCCACTAATATTTCAGAGGAACCCCTTGGGAAACAAACATTTTAAACATATTGATGAAACTGTAAAGCATAAAGTACGTCAACACATAGATTAAATTCCCAAAATACCTAGTCATTATTGCCGACCAAACACATGTATATAATTTATTATACCGAGATGAGTTAGTGATTATCATAATTTTACAGAATATTTACAAAAAATTCAATTTACACTTTTTGACATCTAAAAAGATTAAGTTTTCGGTTTTTTAAGGAAGTAGGCTATGCACTAAAGATAATTGAAAGTGAAACGTTAACCATAGACCAAGACCACACTTGTGAAATATATAACTGTTTTGGATGGGTTGGAGTCAATAAAAGGGCTATTGGTTAACTATTTATTATCTCGAGCTTTCAATTGTGTTTACAATTATTATCAAGAGCTGCTAAAAAAGACAAAATATCTTACAAAGTTGAACTAGAAAGAAAAAAATTTTTGTTAACTCACCAAATATAATTAGTTTGGTAAATAAAAATTGCTGCTAATACATCTCAAAAATAATTAATATAAAAATGTCCTAATCTAATAAATGCTTCTCTGAAATTTTAGTATAATTTTGAATAACTAATAATAACTACAGCATTAGTTGTACTCAGTGTGAAGCTGAATATGTTGGTGAGACCGGAAGAAATCTTTCAAATCGCATATTTCTCACAAAAGTGATTGCAGAATTAAAAAACCATCTTGTGCTTTGGCAGAGCATGTAATCGATAAAGACCATATTATGGATTTTGATAACACTAAAATTTTATGTAGTGAAAGTAATAAATTCAAAAGGACTTTTTTGGAAATGGTTTGTATTAGCAAAAGTGATAATAATTTAAACAAAAGATCAGAAATTCAAAATCTAAGCAAAATTTATAATATATTATTTCTTTTTAATTTATGTATGAAACTTGTAAAATGTCACATTTTGATTTAATTTTCCATATATCTGTTACATTTTTTCAGACATCTACCAATGGTGAATAAATCTTTTTTGTTACTAAACAAAAAAGAATTTTTAAAGAAAATTTTATTTTTAGCAATTGTCAAAAATAAAAATTTTAAGTTGGCATTTATGACATTGAGGCTTATTTGTAATTGGCTGCTATTTTAACTTATTTATAAATTCAATTGTTTTTGTGTTAAGAAAATGTTTTCAAAATTATATTAAAATTTCAGAGAAGCATTTATTAGATTAGGACATTTTTATATTAATTATTTTTGAGATGTATTGGCAGCAATTTTTATTTACCAAACTAATTTTATTTGGTGAGTGAACAAAAATTTTTTTCTTTCTAGTTCAACTTTGTAAGATATTTTGTCTTTTTTAGCAGCTCTTGATAATAACTGTAAACACAATTGAAAGCTCGAGATAATAAATAGTTAACCAATAGCCCTTTTATTGACTCCAACCAATCCAAAACAGTATATATATGAGTAGCTGAGATGCAAAACTCGCTCGTTACCCTTAAATGAGTTTTTCAGGAGATGTAAAAAACTTATTGTGTCTGACTAATTAACTTAAGCAAAATGAATTTTTTGCTTGTGAAACATTACCCTGGTCTCGATAAAGAAACTAAGAATTAAAAAATCAGAAGCAACATTTTAATAGAAAAATATTAGATTAAAAGTTAGAACGAACGAGTTTGCAACGAAGCATTGCATTGAAACACTTTTGCTGCGAACCACCTAGGAACAAACAAGTTATACATCGTAATAGTTGAAACCCAACCAAATAGAAAATAGGAAAGTAGACAGTTTTTGAAATATTTTTATTTATAGAACTTGAACAAAACAATATTATTTATTAAAAAAACGTAATGCTAATAATTTTATTATTATTAAGGCCAAAAAAATGTTAAATAGAGAGCCCATTAGCTTCCTCTATTATTTCAATGTGCTCGTCCCCATCGTTTTCTTCTACTCCTTCAAAATTATGATCCACAATGGGGACATAGAACTGCAAATTGTCGTAGGTTCTCCAGTTCTCGCCAAAATGAGTGTTAAGGAGTTTTTCCACATCTTTAATTTTTTCTCTTGCAACCATGACGTTGTTTGGAAGGAGAGCTGGAATAATCTGATTAATTTTCTTTCCCTTTTTTAATATTGGTTTCTGGGCGTCTAGATTGCACCTGTAATTAATTTTACCCTGCAGTCACATTGTTTTGATTAGTTTTTTCTATGATTATTCTTTTGGAAGCAGCAAATTTGAATTGGAGTTGGCCTGGAGGTTTTACAACTGTAGCAACTGCACTTTTCCAGTCTTGAACGGCTACCTGGGTCCCAACTTTTCTAACTGTGCTAAATTGAGAAAACAAATTCCAATATTCACTAGGTTGTATTATTGTGTCTTTTTTTCTAATTTTTTGTTCAATCCTCCCGAATACCCTATCGGGAGGAATAAAGGAGTGTCCAACCACAGGATAAGTAAAAGTAATTTTTTTGCAACTTAACGTTTCATATAAAAATTTGCACAACATGCCAATCACAGTTATGTTTTTATTTTGGCCGGGACAGCCATCGCAGAAAATCATTATTTCCTTTATTTCTGAAAGGTCCTTATTTCTAAGATGGTGATATAAAATCGAAGCGATTTCATTAGACCCTTTATATCTTTGGTGTTCACACCAAGTATAAGCATACACCGAACCAGGATTTTGAACACTAGTAGAATTTCCCTCACATATAGTAAAATTTTAGAGGTACAGTTGCCTGCTATAATAGGCAGCCTGGTCTGGAACACGTGGCAACACAAGGTTCTTTTGACAATCAAAAGAAAGTTTCAGTACAGAAGGCCCGTCGTCTTTTTTCAGCATGGAATAAAAAGTTTTTGCTTTCATTTTATGAACCGCATGTTCAGCCATAACTTCAACCTTTCTGGGTCCTGCAGGCATCGTTTTTATTTGCCATCTCAAACGAATGCATTGCGAACAAGCATATGTTGCTGGAGTCTTGAAACTGATATTAAAATAATAGTTGAAAATATACAGGAAGTAACAATACTTTACCTGCAGGTTGTCATTTACTGATTGGTTGTACTGTTTCCAGAGTTTTTTTGCTGTACAATCACTTGGCATATAGTGTCTGGTGCTTTTATTCCTTGTATAATGGGACTTCACAAACTGTATTTAAAACTGATTTTAAAAAATTTGAAACAGCCTCTTTTTTACCTTTAAATTGTTCGGTTTTTTTGTCACCTCCCCTTCGTTCTCTTGGAGACTGGAATTCTAAAAGATACCTCTTGCCAATATTTTAAACGCGGTATTTAGAAATACCCAAAATCGTAAGAAAAGCTTTGGAGCAAACCTGTACCATTCCCTCGAGACGAGTTGACACGAAATATTTGATGGATATACAGCTTTTTCTCTCTACATTGTTATCCAGTCTTTCATAATTTTTTCGTTTTCTATTCTTTACTGGAGCTAGTTGCTTCGTGTGTTTTAAAATAAAATTATCTTGGTCCACCTTATTTGGTGTGTCATAAAAAGATTGATGGGAACGCCGTACATCTTGGAGTTTAAGTTCTGAACAATAACATGTTTTTGAATGAGTGCATGTTGGTAATGAGGGGAAGCCTTTTGCTGTATGCCTGGAATAAATAAAAATAAAATTAATGAACTGTCTGAATAATTAAAGCAAAAATTATTTATCTCAACATAACCTCAAATAAATCTACCTATTTCGTTTCTCAACATTCCTCTTCCATTTATCTTTAACTACTCTTGTTTTCTTCGGTTTAGGATCCATTACTATTAACACTGTTAAAAACACTAATTAAAACAAAACCTGTATTACTTTTATTTAAACAGTAAACTTTTTAATGTTTGCAACAAAGCGAATACAAGCATGAAATGTTAGGTTAGATTCGTTAAAACAAGGTACGGGCGAGTTTTGCTGCAGAATATGCAACGAGCTAGTTTTGCAACCAACTGTTACATAGAACGAACTAGTTTTGCTACCAACTCTTATTTTATATAGTGAAAATCAAGAGAAACGAGCACGTTTTGCTACACTTTTGATGAGACTATTGTAAAGGGCAGCCATATGTGTCAGAATCCATAACTATCTCAAATTTTTAATTTTTGGTAACGAGCGAGTTTTGCATCTCAGCTACTCTATATATATATATATATATATATATATATATATATATATATATATATATATATATATATATATATGCCATGAGTGGTCGTCATATAGCATAAATTTACTTTTTCTCATGTATATGTGTTTTCCTTATTGAAGATTAAAACTCAACTTTCTTAAAAACTAACTAACAAATACTGTATCTATTTTATCGAAGTTTGTCTATCAGATAACAAAACATTTCTTGGATCACATAAACACATTAGACTACTTGATATCTGCTGATATACATGGCTAGTTCATCCCTCATACCCCTATAGGGATTATGATGTTTTTAAAATTAAATATTTTATTTACTATACCAAACTTTTTTCCTTTGTCACATTCTAACATTCTAAAATTATAAATTTGTCCAATCTAAAAATTATGTCCACGAATTTATTGTCAGTAACTTACTTTAGATATGATTTACCTGCTCTCTTAATGGCAAATTCTTGATAAGATGTAGGTACATAATTATAAATTTAATACTTGTTACATTAAAAAAATACTTTTAGTTATACCAGTATGTACTAAGCTTTCTGTAAATTATTTATATCTAATTTAAAACATGAAAAGATACAGGTCCAGAATTATTCCTCTTATTTTAATAACATTTTGTAACATTTTGTAACATTTTAAAACATGTTGTTCATAATAGAATGACACCGGTTTGCTTATCAACGCTTATTTCGCACTGATTTTTTCCAGTCTCACCTAATTAGTAACTACAAAAACATTAAAAACATAATTATTAGTAAGATTTCCGTTTTAACAACGTCTGATTAGCATAAAGCGTATACGAAATCACAGAGAGCCCATTCTGCATGCTGAGATCGAACCATTTTGCTGTAGGGCGTCACATAATTAGTGCACTCCAACAGGTGTCGGGAAACTAACATACCAGAGCACCTGATGAAGTACAATAGACATGTAACTGATAAGCTGCCTTCTGTAAAACTTCTTAAAAGGACTCACTCGTGGCATTTTATAAATTAAGCTTAACGCTAATTAAACGATAATTAAAAAAATGAATAACTAACTACAGTTTTTTCGAAATCAAGCCTTTTTTGCCTTTCCCTCGTTATGAATCCTGCCATCTACTCGCAATAAAAGTTAATTGGTATCAGGTTCAAAACAGGTTTTTCTGTGTTGTTTAAAATCAACTGAACAGTAGTTGTCCGTTCTTTAAATCAAAGTAACGATTAAGACGTTTTAGCTGAATATCTGAAAGTAAAAAAGAATTAGTAAGAAAATATAGTTTGCTCCATAATTTTGAAGTTTCGGATCTAGTCACTATAAGTACTGGTACTGATTCAATAGCAAGAGATAGTTTTGGTATCGAATCATGGTATAGAAGAGTCACGCTGCAGCACGAACGATAATAAAACATCAAAAATATGTGTTTTTTTTGCATTTTTGCAGACTGACTTTTTGATTACACCTTTTTATTTCTTATAATAACAAAATCCACATTTTTATTTAACAGATACATAAATGGAGAGCCTATACCATAGACATGAAAAGAAAGAAAGATCGATATACAAGAAAAGGAGTAAACAAGACCGTAATAATTACAGAGGAAGCCGACTATATGGAAGAAAGTAAGGCCTACAAGAAAAGAAGTAAACAAGACGAGAATAATGAGAGAGGAATGTCCGTCTCTAGCACGCTAAGCTATTTTATATGGAAGAGTGCAAGACTTCATATGTGAAGAATATACTCCGTATGAATCGTACAACCATGGGTTCTGATCCTGTAGATCCACAATAACATTTTTAGCATAACCCAAGTAATAGACCCAAAGACTTTCAAGAGCACAAGAATTTCAATTACTAATGGTGGATTTAACGAAAACGTAGGGCACAGTACCCATTAATAAGTTATGGGAAGTCCCTTAGGAAATAGTACTTTCTCTCATTCATGCTTTTAAAAACTTTACAACAAAAACTCTAAAACCTCAAAATTAAATTGGGAAATAAAATATCCGGAGACTTCCTGGTCAGTAAAGGACTCAAGAGAGAGATGATGTATATCTCCATTAATATTTAATATATACATTGATGAAGCTATGGGACAGTGGAAACAGAAATCTAAGAGGGTGGGACTGTCGATAGACAATAAAATTCTCGTACACGTTACATTACGCAGATGATTAAATTTTTATTGCACAGTACAGGAAGATTTAGAAAGTATGTCAACGAAACTTGTGGAAGAATAATAGAAAGTAAATGTCAACATGACAAAAACTCAGTACGTATATATAGGAAAAGAAGAAGCTACGGCAAAAACTGGACCTGAACCAGGAAAAAATTGAAACTTGGAAGGGAAAATATAAAAGATCGGATAGTTAAAGAAAAAAAAGTGATAGCGAACCTATCACTATTTTATATAAAAATAATATAAAAGAAGATACAAAGATATGAATCTATAATACAATATTAAAACCAGCTTTAACATATGGGGCGGAAGTATGGCAATTAATAAAAAAAAACATAACACAAAACACAAAAAAAAACCAAACTACTCTGAAATCGACTTTTGGAGAAGAGCCGCAGGAAGATCTCGATTAGAACACATAAGATATGACGATATTAAAAGAAAGGATTGAACCGCGTCGCTTGTCACTATGCTGAGCTTTTGAAATCCTCTATGGTGTCTTCTCAGTTTCCTTAGTCCCCAGACACTACACTGTTTACTACTGCTGCTGGGGAGAGCGAACGGTCCATTTATACTATCGATGATGACGTGTTTCACTGATGCGCTTGCGTGTGTGTTGGTAACATCCAAAATAGAATTCTGTTTTGGATCTTACGATTGGTTTGATTGGTAAGATCGGGAGCAGACTGCACAATGAATTTCATTAACTCCGAATGATTCATTTGGAATGTTGTCTTTGATTGATCGGACAAGAGATCTTGTTGGTTTGTCTTGATTCCTCTTGATTTGAGGATTTCGTCGACTTTGTCAGTGACACCTTTAATGTAAGAAAGAAAAGCTTTCATATGATGAGGGCCTGTGTATTTGGGTTGAGATTGAGCGAGAGATCCTATTGATGTAACTTTCGCGGTAGCCATTTAGGATGAGGGCTTGTTTTAACGAAGAGAGCTCAGTGGATCTACTTGCATCATTGCAAAGGCGTATTCATCTGGAGTCACGGGTATTAATGACTGAATTAATTTGTGAAAGTTGGTGATGAGAGTTGGCATGCAGGTAGCACTTGGTATGTATGAATGGGTTTTCGGTAAACAGTGATGATGAAAACCTTGGGATTGGTTTTTCCCTATGAGAACGTCGAGAAACGGCAGGGATGAATCAGTTTGCATCTCCATCGTGAATTGGATACTATAGTCTAAGATCCCACTGCAAGATCACTACGTTCATAACGTAGTTAATGAAACTCACATTTTTACTTGTGATTGAGAAAAATACATTGATACTAGGTTGCCAGTCATTGCCAGTCAAAAAGTGGTCCAAATATTTTTAATTCAAGTAATAGTAATTTATTTTTTATCTGTTATCTTTTTTATCTTTTAACTCTGCTCATGACGTATATGCACGTTTTTTATATTAAAGCTAATTTTTTTTATGATGATATACCTGACGATACCTGAGAAAAAATGGTCGCAAATTTGGGTTGTCAGCCATTAAAAATACGAGGTATTAAAGATAAAGTAAAATAGAGCTAGCGAACAACGCCACTTTTTTAAGTGTCAGTGAGTTTTTAAAGCATGCGTCGAGAGATAGTGTTGTAATATACACATATTATCACTTGTCAAACAAACGTCGTTGCGAATTAACTTTTATTTCATCTTTGATACCTCGAGTTTTTAACAGCTGGCAACCCTAATCTGCGGCCATTTTTTCTCAGATACCTTACCTCTACCATAATAAGAAAAAAATTAGCTCTAATTTGAGCTAAAAAATTAATTTCAATGCATGAAAAAAATGTGAATTTGATGTTATAAACGTAGTGATCTTGCAGTGGGATCTTCTACTACTAGGATGTGTACCATTTAGATGGGTTTAAAAGCATCCCTGCTGTGAGGCCAAAAGACAAATGTATCGTTGACATATTATTGTATCCAACATGTGGGTTCGAGCATTGATGTAGATAGTGCCTAAGTCTCGAAGTCATCCATAAAGATATTGGCAATTACTGAAGAGAGTGGTGAGCCATTGGGGCACCATTTACTTAGTGTTAATAATAAGTGTTAGACATTCAATGCTTACAATGAGAAACAAGTAATCTTGCTGTTCGTATCGGCTTTCGTCGCTAGCAATGTTTGTAAAAAGTGAAATGATGTCAAAAAATGAAACGAATTTTCGACGAAGGATAATGCATTTTGGACGAGAGATGGTAGAGTTTTGTGTAGGGCAATTCTATGCGCTGGCAATGGGACGTAGAGGAATATCGGGTATGTGAATTTGGAGTAGGCCATATACTCAGTATTCTAGGAGACTTTTCATGCGGAATTATAGTTTTGTTTTACGTCAACAGGAAAAGAGGTTTTATTGATAATGGCTTTTATTGATTTCTCTAGATAGGTTGTTGGATTATTAGGAATTGGTTTGTAGTATGGAGTATTAATGAGATTTAAGAGTTTATTGATGAGGGAAGTGTTTCGGATGAAAGTGGCGTTTCCTTTATGGAAGGTAACTTGGAGATAGCTTCTTCAGTTTGATAGATGATTGTCTCAACTGGAGTGTGACTTGTGGTAACAGAGTAATTGAAACCTTTTTTAATTGGAGTAATTGAAACATTTTTGCTAAAGCTGAGTTGCAATCATAGAAATTGGGGTATCAGAAAATAATTTAAAAATGTGGAAATTTCTTCTATATTTCAGAGTTGAAGCAAATATATTTTACAAAATATTAATATAAAATGTTTTCCCATCAGTGATTATTCTAGTAAAAATGCTCCTTGTATTATACATGTCAGGAAATTTCGCAATAATCCAACAAAAGGTTGTATAATGATTTTAGTGGCTCCATATAATTGAAGTGATTTTGTGGGGTCACGTTTTAGGTTCGGTTACTATTTTTAATTTGTACGTGTAAATTTATTTGAATTTTAGACAAAACTTGATCTTTGTGGAGTGACCTTATATATAGAGGTTTAATCTAAAAGATATCGTTGTTGGCGGCAAGTCTTTGATATCAATTCATTTTACTAAAACATTCGTAAAATTCAAATGTATACCAATTAACATTTTTTATGTACTTTTAAAAATAATTTCAATCTTTGCTTTTTTCTACTTTATTCTGGCTCGTGTAAACAACCGATCTTGCCGTTATACCGAATTACGTCATATGTCGACCTAAGCATTGGTCTAAAACGCTTTCTATTTCCCACAGGTTTGCTGTAATTATCATCTGCAAAAATAATCAACAAAAAATTTACTTAATGTATTCCTGTAATTTTCATTGCTTCATATAACGATAAAAAAAATTTTGAATAGATAACAAGCATTTCCGTTTTGAAATCCAATGAAAAATTTTAATGATGTATATTTAAAATTATAAGATACATATTTAAATTTTTAAAAAGCACCGCCATTGTAATGAGTAATATGATAATAAGGCTTATGTAACGTGTTTTGAAAAAGCACTATATTCGTAAATATCATTAGTTCTCAGTATTCTTCAGCAATTTCTCGTATTTTTAATGTTGTATATTGCTCTACTTTTGTTATTTATTAAATTATTTCCAATGATTTCTTCGTCTATTGCATTTAATAATTCATCGTCAATCCCTTTTGTGGCTTCATCTTTAGTATACTTTATATTATAAAGTTTTATTTCATTAATGTTTTGATGTGTTTTCATATATTCAGAATGATTTTTTTACTTTTTCACGTAAATAGCATTTATGTATGAATCATCCCGCATATTAAAATAGTTTTAAAAATATTTTCACAAGATTCTAAAGAAACCATTCTTCGATCGATACACTCACCATATTGATTGAATGACTCTATAATGCTTTCTTTGAAACATTTGCTATTAATATCTTTCATATAAAATGCTGATTTCCAAGTATATTTTTAGTATGATGGCTGAAATATTTATCGATTAAATTACAGTAATATTTTTGTCTTTGGTTCAATATTTCTTTATTCATTCATAATATATACATCGGTTTAGAACGTCTTTCGACGTTGTCCGATACCTAAACACCATCTCTTCCTATCTTCGCAGTCGTTTGTTGTTAAATTTCTTTCGCTCATGGACTTGTTTACGCCGTGTTGCCATTCTAATCTGGGTCTTCCTCTTTTCCGTCGACCTATCGGTTGCCATTCTATTACTTTCATTCATTCATAATACACTGAAGTTTTTCAAGTTTCCATAACTAACAGAAAGGATCTGGCAATTACATAAGCATAATCATTAATTTAATCTAGAATTCCCCCTGTGACATGTATAACCAAAACATGTCTAGAAACTAGGTATAAAACAGTGTGAGAATAATTAACAAAAACCAGAACATGCGACCTCAAAGGCGTAAAACGACTAAGAATTTCAGCATAAAAAAAATGAAATTGGGCTACAAAATATAAGAATATGGAAATGTATTGTTATGACATGACAACTTCTGTTTCAATATGGTCGTATGATCATCAATCATACGAAATACAATATACATTATTTCCGCGTTTTATACTTAAAATTCTAGTCGTTTTAGATCGGCAACATTTAAAACTATGCACACAGAATTTTTGTTTGTTTATAAAGTAGAAATAAATATACACCAATTCCTACACGAATTTATGCGTCGATCCGTCGTAGCCTTATTAGTTTTGTAGCAATACATATTCCCTCCGCGCGCTACTTCAGGTACCTGACTAGCAAAAGATACAGCCTAGATACCGAGGTAGCGCTCAGAGAAAATATCGAAAGTATCTTCGGTTCTTCGCTTGCGGACACTTCCAGCAAAACTCCCAAATTATTCATCTTTTAGGCAGCATATAGTTGGCAGACATTTTGAAGAATAGTAACCCATCCACTGATCAGATGTTTTGTGTTTTTCTTTCACAACATAACTATTAAAAAAAACAAATAAAAGGGATTCAAAATAGATCTACAATAGCTCACAAAATACACCAAAAGATTATTTAATGTTTGTTAATGTTTTTCTCTAAAATATCCGGAGAGCCCTGTATTGGATTCAATGTAAAAAAAGCTAATATTAAGTGATGTTCGCAATAGCATCCTAATATACGTGCGTAAATATTTTTCAACAAAAAATTGTAACTGATTAAATTATTTTATATCAAGATCCAGGCACGCTCTATATGTAGCAGTACTGCTTTTGCGAACATAGTGACAGTTGTTCGATTTGTTCATAAAATATAAGGTTATTTATTTATGGATACCATTGTTATGATTATTGACACAATATAGGTACTATATCTCGTATCTGTAAGTTGGCTCGTTGACGATTTTTGACAAAATAGAGATCATTCAGCATTAGATTATTTTTGTTCATCGAAGAAACTGGTTGTATATTACTCAGAAATTTATGCCAACGAAACACGCCGATGTATTCGAAACTTATTTATCACTGAAAAAAAAAAATAACCACGAAAAAATTCAATAAACCAACCCCAACTGTGTGCATGCTGGTTTAATGGTGCTTGTGCCAAAAGTTGATTGAAACTAGTGGACTTTATTAATTGAAACAATGGATGGATATGTAACAGATGTTTTTAAATTGCATGTTTAAATCTCAGTTTAGTAATCAAATAAATTGTTTGTCGTATCAGATAATCAAATCAATGGTATCAAAACAAAAATTCATTGCAATTTTTAAATGATTGAACTAAATCTTAAAATCTAGAACGCCAACACACTCATAAAAGATATTTAAATTTCAATAATTAAAACTCAAATATGTTAAAACAACGTCATCAAGATATAATTTGTGAATTTTTTAAAGAGATACCTTAAACATGTTCAATTTTTGGACCAACATTGATTATTCTTTACCAGTTAAAAATAAAGCAAAGAACAGACAATGAACTAAATATAGACAATACTAGTTCACAGATGAACTAAATGCATTTAGATGTGGTCTATGCAAAACTAAACCTAAAAAGGAAAACAAAAAAAAGGCATTAAAAATTGTAAGTTTGATGGGAAATTTTTTATTTGAGTCTAGGTCACTAAATGTTTAAAACATCAAAATAAACTTATTTTTAAGTAAAATTGTGGCGTATTCACAGTAAAAACAGTAAATTTTAATAAGATACCACAAGAAAAAAGCTTCAAAAGAATTCTGAATGTTTATGTGAGAACACGACGAATCAATGACCAAAATAGAGAACTTTATAGATATCTGATATGTAAACACGCATATTTGTTATAATTATGAAATAACAGAACGGTGAAAGAAGAAAATTTAAATATGTTGCACTACTTTACTAATTGACAAATTCCGTCTTCCACTCATTACCCTGTTCAACGGAGAAGCGCTTGTGTTAGTAGATTGTAAGTAATTCAATGAACATTTATGTTGCCCTAAGATTGCGTTTAATTTAAAAGGTGTAATAAAATGTCGATATATTGGACAGTTTGTTTATTAAAATTATACAAAATATTACAAAATTAGATTTTAACAACTTGACAACGCCTTTCCATAGGGATATCGAAAAATAATTGTAATAGTAAAATGTGTAAACGTGTATCATAAGACATCCTGTTTCTGTAAATATTAAAGCAAACAACACATTTTAATTTCGTCATACAATCATTTCTAAAAAACAATAAATTTAAAAAAACAGAAAGTCCCCGCGTCGTCACTATGCTGATTGATAATATATTTATAGACATTCATCTCATATGGTATCTTAAGCACACATACGACTTATATGGATTAACTTTATCTCTCGTTTAAAGTTCACTATGCAAATGACCGAATTAATTATAAGCGATTAGTCATTTTACTAATAATTACAAAAATAGAAAGATTGCTAACATACCCGTATGACCTTAGTACCTCGGAGACATTCTCAATATACACTGCTGGACAAAAACACATGACATAATGTTTAAACTATTGCGCTAAAATTAATAATAAATTTCTTATGTGGGATTATTTATATATATATATATATATATATATATATATATATATATATATATATATATATATATATATATATATATATATATATATATATATATATACAAGGAAGTTGTTTGCGACCGGCTAATAAAGTAAAACTTCCAAATATTTGTGAGGTTACAGTCAAGGCCTAGTGATAGACCAACACTAACAGAATATGTCGACCCTTGTCGAGCTTTCGAAACTGTTTAGTTTCTTTATAAAGACAAATGTTGATATTAGAATAGTTCGCAAGCCTATAGCGCATGATTGCGTTAAAGTCTGTTATTTACATTATTTTAACAACCACTTCTATGTGGATATCCTTAATACATTGAAAATAAATCCGAACGGCGACAGTAAAATATTCTTTACTATTATGAATGGCCCACTTCTCTTAAAATTCTAATGCTTCCAATGTTTTCATTTGATCCAGCTCAATCTATAGATTTTCCAGGAAATATGTCATACTGTACAATGACCAAATTTCCATAATCTATTGATCATCATCAGTATCCTTGCCTTTATCCTTATGAGGGCTCGGTATGGAAATCCACTTCAGCCAATCAATTGTTCTTCCAGATTTCATAAATATTAGATTTGTTCCAACATAACTAAAAACCGTCACGTAAGGGTCACGCTGATAAGCAATAAACGAAATACATTCCAACAAAAATTGAGATTGTTTAGTGACCGTTTCGTTACAATAATTTCAGTAATCGGGCAAACGCAAGTACAATACTCGTTGGATTGACTTGCAAATTTAAGTTCATTTTCTAGGTTTTTTAATTGCAGTCTTCAGGCGATAAGAATGATAAATATGCACATAAAATAAGCAATTGACGATTTCTTGGTAGTACAAAAGTTGTGTATTAGAACAAACCTACTATCAACTAGGTTTACATAGATTGGTAACCATCATAGCGATTGGAATCATCGATGCAGCTACTCTGAAAAGTTCTGTAGAACAGTAGTTGGATCAAATTCTTAGACTGTTGAGCCAGAAACACGTCTTCCACCTCAGCTTCTTCGTCCTTGTATTTTCTCCTGCATGATGACCTACAGCAGTTCGTAGCGCTCATCTCTCATATCATGGCTCAAATAACTAACGATTACTACTAATATTTAAATTATATCATTTTTAGCGCAAATTATTACAAGCTAATAATTGCGACAAAATCATCGATGTGTCTCGAATGATGTGTAGATTTTCCGTCTATTTCTACCATCATATACTTAAATTAAAATTATGGCGTCGTCGTAATTACTTAATAATCAATTTTGTCTCTAATTATATAAATTATAGATGATTTTACAAAATACTATCACGAATTCCATTTATCCAGCCAACGTAAGGTTATCAACGGTAATGTTAATTAAATCTAAAACGATATTCCTATAAGTTTTAATTATTAATTAATTAGTACATTCAATGCCATGTCATCACTCGATCGACGATTTCACGTTTTAGTCAATCTGTTCGGTAGCACCTTTAGCAATTGTTCAATCAATTACTTATATTATAGCAAGATGGTTGACAGTTGAAAGTATTGTGATTTAAAGGTTTTGTAATCAATTTTTTTTAAGAAAAAAATGGACACATACAGATTGCTGAAATAAATCAATTCGAACATCTAAAACTATTTAAAAATATTTTTAATTTAGTAATACTAATAGTTTCCACTTTTGACAATAATTTGCAAAGATTGTGAAACATGTAAATGTAAATGATAACAGTGTTACTGTTCTGTGTAAATAAACGACATATCTAGTTTCAAAAAAGGCTCCCCGAACACCAGGCACTCGCCAACAAAAATCAGAGCAAATTTAGACGAGGAGGAAGCAAAATCTCCGTTTTAGACGCCCTCAAAAATTCGTCAAGGATTCACTCCACATATACGTATATCCCCTATCGTTATGTACTCTCTCTTCCTCATTTAGAACATTTTTAATGTTTGGCCTACTGTGTAGATACTAATTTATATACACAGATAGAACATAATACGTATTATCTTTTAATGAAATTTTAAAATAATACGGTAAGAAATGCTCAGAAAAATAGATCAACAAATACAAATAAATCAGAGTTAATAATAAAACCATAGAAAATTAGTAACTGTAATGTTGCTACTATATCTGACGATGTTATAGGAAACACGGGATGTGAGAAGAATGTTGCTATTTTTCTACCATTTTTAAACAAATTAAGTATAACTAAGAATATCACAAGGATGATATGAATTGTTTTGGGGACATGATTAAAAGATACAGTCAACATAGGCCGGCTCCACACATGGGATCCAACGTTGGGTCAACTGTGTCCCCACGTTTGATGAGGCATCCACTCATTTTGTTGAGTATTGGGGCGATATCAGTCTGTTCCCTTTAGATCCAACGTGAACTTGTCCGACATGGAAATTGCAGCGGCTGCGACTGTCGTGATAATGAGTGCATATGATTATATTTTGCTACAAAAAGGCGAATATGTCATTTTGTCTACAGCGTTACTTAAAGCTACTAGATTTTTAGAGATGCCGTATTTGGCAACTGCAGAGTGAATATATTAGTGTGAACATGACGTCGAGGCTCTGAATCCCATTTATTCTTTTATTAACTCAATTCCCAAATTTCTTAGCCTTCTATTTTGGCTATATTCTACATCAAACGTGACTTTAATCCACAGCCGATATATGGAAGTACATATTTTAAAAGTTACATGACCACACGACGGTTCTAGTAGAACAAAATGATCTATATTTCAAAATTAAAAGCATATACAATTGTAAAATATTTAAGTACTTTTTGGTACTTGAAAGGTACTGAAAAAACCAGATATGTATATTATTTATTTATGTTGCCTTTTGAGCATAAACCCCTTTCTGATAGACCACCGACGTGTATCGGAGGGTTAATCCTAAACAACTCAACGGAGGTAGACTCACGTGGCCGAAGATCGATTTTTACATGTTATAAATTTGTTTTTTAATGCCGTCATGGAATGGAAATTTTCTTCAATAAAGTAATTTTTATTTTTTAAAAAGAATGCTGTGTAAAATCACAGCAAGTGATTTAAAAGAAAAAAGCGCAAATTATGCGCAAATAGCATAATTATACGCCGATTGGAACACTGCTGTCTCGCCAATGTGTGGTCGGCATCAACGGCAACACAAATATTGGCGCCTAACCCTTTGATGTGTATGCAAAAACCGACAGTCCACAGAAAACTCACAACGTTGGAGCAAGTTTTGTCGGTACACACATTGGACGAACTATGTTGGGGCCAACGTTGGCCCCCATGTGTGAAGCCGGCGTAAGGTATATAACATACTTGATACGCTAATAGAAACGTTCATAGCAGTAAGAAGATGACCTGAAGAAAGCAAAGACTCATAAACAATTAAAAAACAAGAGTGTAAATAAAAAAAATACAGAAAGTTGAATGAAAATTACGACAAAGAGCAGAAATCAGAGAAATACATTAGTTTACTGAAGAATGTAAGTATACAATATGATCAAATCTCGAACTAAAAATATGGGTTCTTCTACATTGCTTCTTTTTTTTTTAATAGCGTATAAAGGCCAGACCGGTAGAGAATTTCAAAAAGGATCTATCGAAACCAGATTATTTATACCCCTTATTCAGTTCTTTCTTCCTTTGTCCCTTCCACTTTGTTTCTTGGACGCCACCAATTCGGACTCTTCTTTTGGACACCACAAATTCGCCATCTTTGTAACTCTCTGCTCCAATACGTTCCCGCTGTGATATTCCTCACATAGAAATTTGAACAGAGGAAGATTTTGCCACAGGAGATGCAATAATTTCACTATAATTCTATTGATTGTGGGGTTCTGTAAGATAAGCGCGAACCAATAAAAGCCAAGGAGGGTATAACTCCGGGTTTCATTAGCTCTATCTTTGCATTCATGGCTATACCGGGAACGACCATCCATTGCTGAGCTTCTAGTATAACAAGAATAGAAACGGCACAACAAGGAAAACGTGTTTTCCTATCGTATGTATTAAAACACCGAAAAATATTTTCAATCTTTTTGCGTCACCGAGATTGATAATATAACATTTTAAGTTTGATTATATAACACAGATGGGTATTTCTTTGGTATTCCTTTGATCGCGATGCCGCCTAATATTGCGCGTCAAATAAATATCCACTTATGGTTGGTGAGAAAGGTATGCGGTGAGGCGAATGATTTTTAAAGATTATGAGATCACTTGACGATGGAACGCCAAAAGCGTTTGGTTTTATTGTTTGAGTCCGGATTTTTTTTTAAATTCGTTATTGTTTTTAGTGATTTGTTTTCGTTATCGGAAATAGTGAAGTTTCGTAGCATGTAGCAGTTAAAGTGAGGAAGAAGTTGGGATTTTGGATTTGGAAAAAATAGCTTGCGGCTGTAACCTTCAAAGCCGGCAAATTTTTTCAATTTGAAAGGTGAATTTTTACTCAAAATGCGATCTGGCAGTTTTTGTTGAGTTAAATCAGCGATTAACGGCGTGGAAGCTTAACGTTAACAGTCAGCTCGTTACGACGTTTAGAGAGTTTTGAGATGTGGGTATTTCGTCGTATGCTGAAAATTCCATGGACCGACCGCGTTAGAAATGAAGAAGCTTTAAGGCGTATGAATAGAGAATGTGAACTTACAGAAATTATCAAGAAGCGTAAAACGTCTTATCTTGGACACATATTTAGACACGACAGGTACAATCCTTCAGCTTATTATAGAAGGGAAAATAGAAGGCAGAGGCGGCCCGGGTAGAAGACAAATGACCTGGCTGCGCAACATCAAAGATTGGACAGGATTAGACTTTCAAAGTTTAATAAGGAAAGCCCAAAATAGGGAAGACTTTGCAGAGGTCATCGCCAACCTTCGCTAAGAGGACGGCACCTAAAGAAGAAGAATCAGCGATTGTTTTGTGCTGTGTTTTATCTGAGAGATTTGTAAGACAGCGTTTCCAACCATTTGAGAGGTCCACATGGTTTTAGGAAGAAATTGAACGGCCAAGTTTTGAAGACTGCAGTTTTTTGTCATCCAGGATAATCCGAAGCCCGAATCCAGTGTCCAACTTCCAATTGTCTATTTGTGTTCCCTGGTCACTTCAGACCAATTTACAGCTTGTGTGGGACGCAGCTGTGTTTGTTTGCAGTGTTTTGATCCAGTTCAAATTCCAAAAACTTTATTAAAGGAAATATATCAGCAGAGTGATATAAGGTTAAAAATGTTTCTAAGTAAAAATAGACATTTTTCATTAATAAAAAAATTTTGCTTTCATGAAAAACTAAAAAATTATAAATAAATGAAATTATAAGTTTTGTGGATTAGCTAATTGTCATATTAGTTTTCTTTAAAAAGTTAAAGTACTTGTAAAGTTAACTATTATAATTAAAATTAATGTTTCAAAAAGGTTTAATATTTCATTTCGACATATGACAGCTAGTAAGACAGGACATTTGGTACAGAACCATAAATTTGAATTGTTTTGTTTGAAGGTTAACCTCAATGTAATCTCCGTTGAAAAATGTAGATATTTTCATTTTAATAATAATTTAAATTCCTATAGTGTATAGCGTCTGGAGCTTGTTCTTTGTCTGAAGCGACGTCCTTTTCAAATAGTTTAGGAACCTTCTTGTGTTGTGTTGCCCAGGAAATTTCTGTAAGTATTTTTTTTATTTCTTTGTATTTACCCCTTCTAGTCCCTCTTTTATTCACTTACTTACGACCCAGCTCTCCAACCAAACCAAGAGTGGCCGTTCGCAAATGTTTCGGTTTATTTGCTTGCCCTATCTCCAGCCCAGTAATTGCTCATTCCCCACTTTCTACCACCTATAAGTAATACCCAATGTGGTAGGCAAATTATAACCGCTACAATATAAAGCTCGGTACACATATACGAGCCAAACGGTATGCATACGGTATGCGAACGCTATATTCGTTAATATGTACGGCAGAAAAAACCGCTTGCGTACTGTATGCGTACTGTTTCATCGTGACTTGTCGCGAACCAAATTGTTAAGGTTTATTCCACACGACTTCAAAAGAAGCTCGTCTTTCAGGTTGGACGGCGCTACTAGACGCAGCGAAAATTTTTATTGTCTCATCAAATCGACATTGTGTGAATGACGTGTTTCTTCGTAGAGAGACGTGAGAAAACAGTAAACTGATTATTGTGCATATTTTTATTTTTGTAGTAACAGAAACACGATAAATCAGTACACAAATTATAAATAAAATGAATCATTTCGCACATGTGTGTTCGTTGTTGGTTTTATTGCTTTCCATGGATCGAGATAAGTATGCGATCAGTATGATGTAGATATATTTTCAAGGATCTGTACGCGTACGGTACGTATACCGTTTGGCTCGCATATCTGTACGCAGCTTAAGATCTACCAATCGACCACCTTTTTTACAATCTACAATCAGTGTACAAAAAGGCGTGTACACATGTGAAATTATTAATATAATTTCAGAGTATAAAAACAAACTGTATTAAATAGGGCTGGTTCAAAACAGTTTAGAGAAAGTAATTAAGGTTATAGAGACAATAGCCAAATCAAGTTTATAAAAAAGCTTACCAATATCACTCTTACATACACTAAGATAAGCAGATTTACGGTTGTGCGGTTGTTTCCCGTACGAGTAAAGCTGCCTTTAAGCGGACTAGCGTTTTTACCACGTGTCTTGCGGTATTTTATTCGCGTGGTAACTAGTGGTTATCACTAAGAGACAACAACCCGTATGTTGTGTTTTCGAAGCCAATATCAGAGAGAAGTGTCGTTGTCGACGAACACAAATAGGGAAAAGAGGACCCGGAGCGAAAGCATCTTTTCGGTATGATTACAAAGATCAGAGAGTCATTTTTATTTGCTATTTTAAAACTGTATGTCTCAAGGGGTGGAATTAACATTTAGGTAGAAATTGTTACTCAGGGTTAGATTAAGATAATGATTTTTAATGTTGAGGTTGAGACTAAAGGATTTGATATAGCGAAAAATATAACATTGTTTTTGGCATGTGAAAAATTTAACAATCAGTTTTATGACAGTTGATACCTTAATGCTTTTTTTACAATCATCACGCCAAACAAGATGTTGCCAACACAACAATGCAACTAAAAATTGCAATATTACTTCACAAACTTTTACATACTTTTATATATTTTAAGTATTGACAAAATTTCAAGATAATCTCTAAAAGTGAGCCTAAACGTGACCTATCAACCAACCACAACCGCTTGTGACCGATTTGCTGATTGCCAAGTTATATTTGCAGAAGAATAAAGATAATTAAAATTTGGGTATCCAAATTATTTTGATAAAACGCAATATAAATTAACACTACAGCAAGAGTCAACATTTAATTACCAGGGAGTGACAAGAGCAAGACGATGGAAGCAAGTATACAATATAGATATACACAATAGTATAGGTAATTATCAATCATACACACACAGACAACAAAACGTATATTTGAATATTTTAAGTTTTATGTTGTGTATTTAACAAACTCATTCAATTTTATTAACTAGATTGGACACGAGTCAATGTCGTTGATAGATAATGTAAATAATACAAGGATACTAGGTGTTGAAATAAAATTTTGCACGTGGTTAATTCAGTCGCTTGTTGCCGAACATTAGCATGTCGCCAAATCGATTATTACGGCGTGTTTATTGGAAGAACGTACGATATTTGCATAACTTAATAACGGATAATTGCCTATCGAAGGGAAGTTGCAATTATAGCAAACCAATTGATAGATTGTACAGATACAGAGTAAAGTGTAACTCTATTATAAAACATTTATTTACATCATTGAAATATTCAGATTAAAATATTGGTATTTCAGTAAATACCAATACTATCAAAACAAATACTATCAAACATACAAAATAACAAGGCCTATTCTGACAATTACGCCTGAAACAAGACACTGGTAAAACAAAAAAATAGCTGGAAAAATCATCACTTGAATGGGTCTCCTAATCCAAATATTTAGAGGAGGTGCTCATGAGGAGCGAACTTTTTGCTAATACTGAGAAGCGCTCCTTTTCTAGCACTGATGTACGTAATAGACTAACTAGGGTAAAATCTCGATACGGTATTGGCCAAATTCCGATGGAGCAATCGATCACGTGATCGAATATACTAGTCATTAGCAGTATGGCACTTGAGTTACTGATAAACACATGTTCCTGTTTCACGTGTTTATTATAATTGTTTACGCTGATATTAGTGCAAATTTGCGTTTTTTTTTTGTTGGAGAAAATGTCAAACCGTAAGTTAATATATTTTTTAATTTTATGTGGTTTTTAACGTGGATAGGGCTTACAGGTCTTTCTGAGAGAGTTGGAAAATCTTATTGTTAGAAAACGATGAGTGTGAGATGAATAATGACATATGCCTCAGAAACAAGACGCGACACAGACACAACACAAAGGCTACTGGAAAAGGCAGATATGAGAGTACTGAGAAGAACTACAGGAAATACGCTGAGAGATGGAAAGAGAAGTGAAGACATTAGAAGAAAATGTAACATACAGTGTATAAATGAATGGACACAAGATAAAAGAATGAAATAACCACATAAGCAAAATGGTGGAGATATTTGTCGTCAAAATAGCAAGAGATAAGTGACCAATCGGCAGAAGAAGTATCGGACGACCGCGCAAAAGATTGAGTGACAACCTTCCATAGAGGTATTCATCCGCCAATGAACAAGTAGAATTGCTTATAAAGAGGAAGAAGAAGAAAGCGATGTGGAGTGTTTATATTCGCAGTCTGAAAGTGATTCAGATGGTAACAGAGTGGAATGTGAGGCTTTGTAGCCTAACCGTGAGAAACCTTTGACTTCTTAGGAGTATTTTGCTTAACTGCAAGTACCAGCAAGTTCGCTAAACCTGTTAATCATTGTGGTTTATATAATTCAGATGAGAGTGACTCAAGCGATGAAGAGGATGATATACCACTAAATAATTTTATGTGCAAACAAGTTTTTTTCACCAGATATACACCGTTTTACAAATAACCTAATTACAGGTTTAGTCGATTCCACATTAAACATCAATCAGAAGGTTTTTTTTTGGAAAAATATTTTAATACAGATCTTGTAGCAAAAATAGTAGAGGAGACCAACCGTATTGCCCTACAGCTAAATACCAAAGACCTAAAGCAGTCATCCAGATTACATAAATTCAGTGAAGTCAAAGTTTGGCAGTACCTCTTCTGATGGTTAGGGCAAAAAAATTTGTCTTAGCGGAATCTTGGTCGGCGATCCATTATTAAAAACTCCAACATTTCCTAAAATAATGTCTTGTAATCCTTCGTATCTTTCATTTTAATAATAATGAGGAGCCTAACGACGACCCGCTTTATAAAGGCCGACCCGATTCGTCAAGAGCATTATAAGCAAAATATTTTTTAAACTGGGTTAACATTACAGCATGCTGAACGCGAGTTGTCTCGCGATCAACTTATCTCCGTCTTCTGCAACATTGACATTTTTTCAACAGCAGCAGCGCCGCGTCGCAGCGAAGGGGTTAAATAAAATTAGGAGCATTTTGACATGGGCGAATTCTTGAACTTTATTCGGGGTAACTGACGAATTTGATTATGCAAAAATACTTCATGGGACTATTTCTTCTAACGAACCCGAGATTTTCACCTTATCTAGTACTGATTAATTATTAGAAGAAACTACCCTTATTGAAGTAAATATATCGGCTACCATGGGAATACAAAAGACAAAAGGTCGCAGATGAGATGGAATAGTATCAGTAATAAGGAATTTGCTGGAATAAGATGAATGACAACAGAACTGGTTAAAGCTGTGCGAAAGGATTTGTGTATATCTGAAAAGAAAATAATTACGCCTGATCAGATAAATTCATTTGGTTTACCTGTAGAATGCATTCCATTTTGACATTCAGTTTATCTAGACATTTCCACGTAGTAACCTTTCACATTTAGAATTTTATGAAAGTCATGTTAGGTTTAGACAGTAAATGAGTTTAAGTGTCGTCAACGATTTAAAATATAGGTATAGCAGATCTAGCTACTTTCAATTTTTTCTGCATTGCTACCAAAATCCGTTTTAACCTATTAACGCCCAATTTTTTTTTCAAATTTCAAAATTTTACTTATACATAAGTACTTAATTTGGAAATATTGTTCTTAATATGGAAATATTCATGAAATTGTTTTATCTATTTGCATTTTTGAATTTTAAACCGTCATATAAATAGATCACTGGGCGTTAGTGTTATCATAATTGAAAATATTATGTATGAATGAGTTTCGACTCGTTTTTAGAGAAGCCATGAATTTACTGTCATATCAATCAGTCGTGTGAATATTGGTCAATTACACTTCTTAGCTCTGATTTTAGTGGCATATTTAAAACAAACCAGTACTTAGTGATGATCCATATCTCCTATGAATGTATTATATACTTGCGGTTAAAAAATAAACGTTTTCATTTGAGATTTGAGCTTACGATTCCATCTACTACCTTGTGCCGGAGATTCTATAGTACCTAAATTAGATGCTGTAACACACTTATTATCGTTCCATTCTCCAAAAAGTATTTCTCCATTTACAGCAAATCGAAAATCATATCATCCACGAGCTTCTTTACTAAGTTTTTGTATCTTGTATGAGAAACTTCTACACGGTAATCTATTTTCCCGCAAGGTTAATGATGATCGGTATTCACATTTTTGTAAATGAAATAATAAATCTCTGCTGGTTAATAAATTATTAAAAAATATCCAGTGGCTTACAGTTTCAGAAATGCAATCAAACATATCGAGTACTATTCTTTATCCTAAGGTTAAATATTCGCGATCATTTTGCCAGTATAAAAGTCAAAATTATAATAGTATCCGCTACTTCCACACAAATCCCAAAATTTGTAGACGAATCAAATCAGCTTTCCACGAGTAAAATGTTTCCATGAGTTATGTACATTGTACATACCATTTCACATTTATTTCATTTAAGTACTTTATTTGTATATTTATTATGTAAAATAATATTCGTTAAAATATTAATTACTGCGGAATAATTTCTCCTAAATATGATAAAATATAAAACGTTGTATGCAAATCGCCATAAACAAATTTAAAATTAAAAAAATACAACGACTCGTGCACTCAATTGACATTCAGCTGAATACTGAAATTTTGATAACGCTAGGTACCAGTGTCCTATTTATAGATCAGTAAAATAAAACTTGGCGATTGAACAATTTATATTTCTGAGATTTATTGATGAATATATTATAGTTTATCATAAATATTAATCACAAGAATAGTCCAGTTAACGACACAAAAGGGCTGGTATGCAACTTTTATTATTAAATGTGTAAATCTAAATGAAGTTAGCAAATTTGTCAGATATTGGAAATACGTCAAAAATGGTTAAGCTTACTAAGTACAATATAAAATATATATGGAAAATTTTTCTTTAATATAAAAAAAAATTTTAAGGGTTGCAAAAAAAATAAAAACTTCAGTGGTCTATAAATAGGACGCTTACCTAATAAGTTGGGACAAGGATGTCGCACGTAAATAACTTTGGAATAAATTTTAGACTAAGTAAATGAGAGAAAAGGATCAATTACTCTCTCTGATCTCTAATCTGAGTATCATTAATTAACACTTAGTAATTACAAAGACATTCTTAATGGATGTGCTAATTAGTTTGCAAAATCATATATGATTAACAAATCTAAATATTAGTTGTGACGAATACATATATTTATACAAGTATTCAACCATATATAGATCCATGAAATCATTTTAAATAAACGTAAAACTAAAAAATATAGGTATAATTACAGAAACCTTAGAGACATGTTGAAAAGAATATGCTTGAACCCTAGAGTTTCTTCAGCAATTTAGATTATAGATATGATAATTAAAATAAAAACCTTTATAGATAGCAATCAAACCGCAAAGCTACAATAGTTAGATCAACACAAGAAATAAATATTGTTGAAATATTTCCTTGTGGTATGTTTTACATTGAATACTATATTTTTTTTATAAAATTAATTTTTTAAATAAGTTATTTTTAAGGTTTTAGGTACACTTATTGTGGTTTATTCCAAAAAATAGTATTGAAAGAAAAAATAAGCATTAAAAGGGGAGTCAGGTAAGATGTAATCTATTATCAAGGTACTGAGTTCTATGTGCTCTTTAATGAAACTTTTTGCATGCAAGAGAATGAAATTCCAATTTCCATAACTAACCAAATAGTAAAATCCTGACTCGATAAAAAATAAGCATTCGAAAAGTAGTAAACGTATCTCTAAGTTCCATAGAAAAAAAGGGGGGAATTACTATTAACCATCAGAAATCCTGAACTACAACATGTTATGGCTACGAAAATTAGGAGAGTAGTTTGACTGCAGCTACCATCAACTATTTCTTGATACCTACCAAAAATTTAAACAGCGATAGCCAAACATTCCTTAAAACGCAAATAATAGAAAAAAAAAAGATCCTCATGAAGAGAAAGCTTATGAAATTATCCAAAATATTTTAAAATATATACCATAATCCTCTGAATAACGATCCAACAACCATAAAAAAAAATACATAGTCTAATAACAAACTACTTAATAAATAGCATTTTAACAATTTCTCAGTTGTTCCATGCAATTTGTCTAGTAAAAATATATCCACTATAACTAAAAAAACTGCTGTACAGAATATTATTTATTCACCCCGTTGCAATTTCCATAAAACACTCACAAACACTTTTGGATACAGCTTTTCATCATTGGTATATTATGATAGTTCTTGAGAAAAATTACATCTCTGAAAACGGTCTATACAATCAGAACCAAGGCACACTCAACCGTACCGGTCTGAGACTGAATCTGAGTTCGCCTCCAAGGCACGCCAGACTGAGTGAGGAAGTTCTCTTTCACACGGTATTTTTGCAAGGCCGTCGGGCACAGTACTTCGTTTAAACGCGCGTGAATAAAATGGACACGAGACAAAAAGAAGTGGTCCAAAAAGGGGCTCATAAATGAATGACTTTCCTGAAACCCAAAATAAAAAAAAATGTAAATGAAATCAGCAGAGAGTCAACTACGGTCGCGATCTCTGTACCTATCCCAAATAGGTCTCAACCACTCATGAGTTCTACCTGAAGTAAATAAGACAGCTTCCGCAGAACTTACTGTTGCTATGGGAGGATTCGTCGTCGGTATCAAAGGGTCCATCGGGTGTTGGCGGAGAGCTTATATATAGCAGATCTACCGTAATCCCCAGGGCTTGTAGCTAATGTACAATACGTCGATTAGTTACAGTATAAAGGATTCCGAGACACATCCAAAACAAAACGTTCATCCTTATAGAGTATAATGGCAAAACCAAAGCGTAAACGAATAAGAGGTTCCATGTAGAGAAACGATGTAGAAGTTAGTACCACTTACCACAACACAAAGGTCACAAAGGCAGTAGAAATTATGTTAGAAAACAATTTAATTTGACCTTTAACAGAAGTAAATTTAATAGTTTTGATCTTACAACCAAGTTAACGTTGGAACTATGCTGTGTTTTATAGTTTTTCTTTTCGTGTCCATCTGCAGGTAAGAGATTTGTTTAAACCACAATTAAAATATCCGCGTTTATATCGCCCTGGTACTGACCGCTAGATTTTAAACAACAATAAAGCTCTTACAAAACATTTTGAACTGTCAACGTGTAAAATCTGCGCCTCTTGACTGACGGCGGCTACAAATCTGTAGACAAATTTTCAACAGTTTTCTTCCTCGTCATCCTGACAAAATTTACTAACAGGATGGCGCTGGATATACCACCATACTATAAGAAAGAACAGGCATTTTGCGTTTTACAGTTAAAATCTTATTTATTTTAAATCTTTCCAAATAGGAACATACAAATTGTCTGTATTTAGACTATCGATACCTAAAAATTATCCTTTTCGCATATTTGATTTTAAGTTAGACAAGTATTTCTGAACACAAAGTCCATATGTACCATGCATACCGCTAAAATTTAAAAAATTTTCATAAAAGAGACATTAGTTATGAATAAATATATGCAAAATCAAGTTCATAAAAGAAGTATCAACACTAAGTAATCTTTTCACGGCATTTGTTAATAACGAATCCACTTTTTAATAAGTAACTAATCACCTTTTTAACAGTTTATACATACAAATATGTATATAAATAGAATTTGAAGAATTACAAACTTACCAATAAGTACTCTGACATTTTATTTTCGTAGAAGCCGTGAAGTGTTTTAAATGCTATTATCAATAGAAAACAACGCGTTTTTCAAATGTTTATCATTGATTTTCTAAACGGTCAATAATTTTTTTCGATCTCTATTCGTGTTGACTATTATTATGTAAATATAATTTCTTCAGTTTCATTTTTTTTTTCGCTTGTTATATTTTGAAAGCCGTCATCAACTCATTTTCTGATAACCTATTAACTAAATTATTGTTTTCCTTTGCTTTAGGTTAGCTTCCATTATTCCTATTTTTATTTTTGATGGTTTTAAGAATTTCAACTTTATTTCTAAAACTCTTTTTCGTTCATATACCTATTTTTCACATTGTTTGAAAGAATGCTGAAATATTGTTTTCGAAACTTGTATCTTTTAAGTGTTGATGAAGTGATTGTTTTTAGCAGTGTTTAATTGACTCTTCAATACTAAATTATTAACTAGAATTAAAGGTAAATTTACTTAACTTCTCTCAAGTTTTATTGTTGATGTGCAGAATACAGGATTTTAAATTTTATTCCCGTTGTAGGTCGTGTACTAAAGAGCCCACCATGACGTAGCAAAAACTTAACTATTTTTTACATATTTTTTAAACTTTTCCATGATTTTCTTTCTATGTAAATATTTCTCCACAATTATGGAACTAATTCCCTTTTTATTATCTCCCGTCTCCGTAAAAACTAAACAGTCATTTATAATTAAGTATGTACTTCTTTTTTTGTACAGACATATTTTAATCATTGAATTTTGTAGTCCTAAATTCTGGGTTTTTTTTTTAACGATTTTCAGTTTCTCTACATGGAACCGTTTGGTAGTACAGATTTTTAAAAAAATGGTATGTGGTTCGATGTGCTGTTTTCCTACTTCTACGTCATACTTTTAGAAAAATTGCAACTAAAATTGCTGAACTACCTGCTCTTGCTCGATAATTTCCAGCAGTCTAAATTAATTATTAGAGCAAATAATATGCGAAAATTACAACACGTGCAGATAAATCAAAATTAATATAGAATGTGCAAATTCTTACCTTTTCTGTCGTCCCTAATGTCGCGATAATCCCATATTCTGTGAAAACACTTTATCAAAGGACTTACAATATTTCACAATATTACGACTGACTTTCCGAAAGTGTAGAACACTGGAAGATCACTAAGGCAGACACCTGCCGACACGACTGAAATACATAAAAGATTGTCTTGAAGGCCTTTGTTAGCCAAAAAAAAGAGTCCAAGGTAATGTGACGTCATCACAAAATCCGAAATTTCTGCCATTGTAATTCACTTACGATTAGTTCAAGCACAATATTCCGACAAACTTAAATAAGAACACAATATCACTCAATTTAGTTCAATTAACGAAGAAAAGAGACTTGATTGTGATAATATGAGAGCGATCGAACGCGCTAATACAAAGTTATTACCACAACGCACCATCAGACATCCGCTCTTGCCGGCTTCTGATAGTCGTATGAATTGATAACTGACCACGACGACACAACTGAAGTGAAGAATCTCGTAAGCCGACTGGAAATCCAACGACCTGTCCAATGAGACGGCGATAAGGCGCGGAAATCACCGAGACGACACGAGCTACTCGTGGCGCCAGGAACGGCGTCAGGAGAAAGATCACGCTACCGAGACGAACTCGAGACTCATGTTTTCGATATTATAACATTGCAATAATTTTATCCTATGATCAAGTTGTTTAATTATAACTATGAAAAAAAAGGTATAAAAATTATAAACATTATTTATGTACAACTTTAGATTGTTCATCCTGAAGTTTCTGATTATTTTATATTTTTTTTCATAACGTATTTTGAGATCGACATAAATATGTCCTGAAACTGTTATCTTGTAGCATGTTTGTTAAATATTGTATTTATATGAAATTATTCCAGAATTGATTGTAATAAAAATTACATTTTACGTTTCAATTATCACTCCGGAAATCGTTTTTAAAAAAGATTATTTAAAAATAGGGCGTTATTGTAACATCTACAGGTTTAAATAACTCCCTATTTTTAAATAATCTTTTTTAAAAACGATTTCCGAAGTGATAATCGAAACGTCATAAACTTTCACTTTCATTAATGTGACAGAAACACGTTTAGTCATTAATCTTTTTTTATTGTTTATTAATTCCTCAATGTTTTCTTTATATATATTTGTTTCTCTTGTAATAGCTTCCATCTGTTGTTTTTATGTAGTGCAAAAAGTTACGTAAACACTAAATATACTGCTTAGGATAAATTAGTACTAAATAACTGGTTGTATGACTTTTCTAAATATTACAACAAAATGATAATAATAACTTTAAACAGATTTGGCAAAAATGCCATTTTTCTTCTGCATTTAAAATATTAGGGTAGGTGATTTGGCAGTATCAATAATTTTTAGAGTAAACTTCATTTAGCGAATTAATATTACATCAGAAGGTATCAAATCTGGATAGTAAAGTGGACGACCCATACAAATGACATTAAGGACATTAATTTCAAAGGAAATTAATACGTAGTAGGTGGTCTGATACGTAACCTCCTTTGAAATAAAAAACATGCTTTTTAAAAAATTCTTTTATTTTATTCTATATAGTCCTCTTTTAGCTCAATACAAAGATTCCAACGATCTTCCAACTTCTTTATTCTGTTCGAAAAATACGATTCTGGAAGGTCTTCAAAATAAGAGTTTGTTGCGTCAATTATCTCTTCGTTCGAGCTGAATTTTTTATTTACGAGCCATCTATTCATATTTGGAGGAAGCTAAATCGGGAAAATTAGACAAATGAGAAAGAAATTCGAAGTCTAACTGATGGATTTTTGCCATTACCATAACGCTCTTGTGATCCGCGGTATTGTCTTGGAGAAACAACACTTTTTTATTCTGCTTATAGGGCCGTTTCTCATTGAGTTCCTGCTTCAATTTGTCCAATAATGCACAATAATATTGGCTATTAATAGTTTTATGTTTTTCAAGATAGTTCATTAAAATAATGCTTTTGCAATCCCAAAATAACGTAACCTTTTCGGTTACGAACCACTATTTGCCGCCTGGGAGCACTTTTGACGGCTTGGGCCCACTGCCGTGAGTTTACTCAGTTCTCCGATTTGTAGTAGTAGATCCAGGTTTCATCAACGGTTATCAATGGACGCCAAAAGTCCGACGGATTGCGCTTTTTAAGTTAGAAACATTACTAAGAAGTGGTCATACGATGATGTTTTTGGTCAACTGTCAGCAAAAGCCGCACCCATCGGTAGAACAATTTTTTATATATAAACTTCGTTTAAAATATGACTAGTGCGCTCTATACTAATTCTTGTGGCCTCTGTCAATTCAAGCACCTTCACTTTACAATCAGAAAAACCATTTAACTTTTCCAGCGTAACTACATCGGGGGACCGTCCAGTGCGTGGTTCATCCAATGTAAATATACGGCCATTACGAAATGGACGGAACCAAAATTGGACAGCGTAGTCTGAAGGACAATTATTCCCAAAATATTTATTCAGCTTTTCTTTTGTTTCCTTCTTCATTTTATTTTTCAAATAACAATGTTTAATGAGAGGTCGAAAATATGCGTCTTTTTCCAAACACGTCAACTTTATGCAACTGTCAACAATATACTAATAGCGGCATTGCGCTATAATTTCACATTTATGTCTAAGAAAAATTAAATTTTCTAGAAAAATTGTTTTTCAGACCACCAAATATTTAATAAGTTTAAAAATCTTATATTGTAAAATACTGATGGTAAAAAGAACAAATAGAGAAAAATTATAATAAAAAAGTAAGAGAGTAGAAAATCTTAATGATAAAAAAAGATATAACCATAGACGGGTCCATGAGAACCTAATTGGCTGAGAATAGACAGATACAGAAGTTTGTTGGATAGCAATTGCAAAGCAAAGCTATAGAAAATATTGATTTATGAGAGTTATTTGTTTTCCAAAAATAGAGCCTTTATGTAGCTTTAAATCAATCTAAGGGTCTCGACAGTAACCCACTGTTTGTGGACTTTATATATGGGCCTATGATAGCTCAAAATAAATTAATTCACTTTACAAAGTCATGGTAGAATTCAATATCCCAGTAAACTTAATAAAATTACTGAAAGCCAGACAAGGTGATCGTACAGAACGTATGGTACAGAAACTGTGTAAAACTATAAGGGAATCGGAGCTAACAACAACGGTCACCATCATTAATAGAAGTATACAAATACTAGCTTACGATCCATTAAAATAAATAAGTTACGATGGGTAGGCCATGTAGAGAGAATTATTGAGAAGGAACCTACAAGACCCATATATTATATGTAAGCAAAAACCGAACGGAAGTAGGAGAGGTGGGCTTTTGTGTATTTAAACCAACTTAATCTGTAAATTGGTTATGTATAAATTATATTTAGAATAATATTAAAGTTTGTTTTAAATTGACTATAAAATTAAAGTGATCAATGATGTTATGATTTTAAAATAATAACAACATGGAGGTATAGATAATTCAATGATAAGTTAAAAAAGTTATGGGGTATTAGTGGGGTCATGCTATCTAAATTAATTGAAAAAGAGGCACACATGTAAATAAAATTTAAATGTTATTGATTTTGAATAGAAATTGCAATCAAGGGTAATTTATTAGGTTAAGGAAAAAGGAAAGTGTATTAATGGTTGCATAGATATACTAAAATATATCATTGGAGAATGGAAATTGGCAAGTAGATAATTTAATGATAAGATAGACAATTTTGGGGAAATAATACGAGAACGCTATCTAAGATCAACATAATGTTTAGGTTTAGACTAAAGAATTTAGATAAAGTATAACACGAGATTCACAGAAGAACATGAATAACAGATACTACAGAAAAATAACGAAGACAAAATGAAAATTTCAAGGCCGTGTAGCACAAATCAAAGATGATAAACGGATTAAAAGCCTATTAGAATGGAGACACCGAGAAAACAGAGGAAGCCGTTGGGACAGCTGACGAGATAGAGAGACAATATATAGAAAAAAATTAATAAATGGATATAACTTGTGCAAAATAGAACCTAAAGTATGGAGGAGACTTATGTCCGTGAGTGAACACGAAAGGTTGGCGATTTATAATGATGATAATAGAACCTAATAATAGCGGTAGTATACAACGCTCTACTGTATATGAACTTTATGAAAGTGTAGAAGTATGGAATTCTTATAACAAATATTAATAATCAATAAGCTTCTAATAAATAGTAAAACGTTTGCGAAAATAATCTGTTTTGCAATATATAAAACATTATTTTTGCTGAATTAAACTGAAGCCAACACTGTTGGGTAGTTTGGTGTGAAGCGGGTTTATGTCTGGGTCCTTCACCCAACTTAACCGCGACGCGTCGTCCTTGTCGCACACGTATAGTCGGCATTGGCTTTCTCTTTCTTTTCGTCTGCAAAATTTGTTGTAGAAGTGCATCGTGGAACGTCTGCATTCTCATTCTGCTCCTGTCTTGGCATTTGGGAACTGTCTCTCCGGAAAGTTCGGCGCGGGGTTGCCAAAACAAAGAGAAAATTTCGCTCTTCTATCTAACGATTTTAATATTTCAAGATCAGACAGACTGCGCAATCGATGACGGGCGATTTTATCACGAGAATATCTTGATTTCCTTGAAAATTTAAAAATATTTTTTTTGTTCTCCAAATAATAATGATACTTATGCAGGCATTTAAAAATTTCTCTTACATAAAATACAACATAGTTATCTATCACTTTTAACAAATAAAAGAATTATAGACCTGACTGCAATATGCAAAAACGACAGATCTAATACACAATTTACTTAACCTTTCAGGGATAACGTGACATGTTACAGAAAATGTAACGTCGAAGTCACAGTCAGTAAATCCCGAAAAGGTCCAGAAAACAAATATTTTCGGAAAAACGGTCTGAGAACTTGTCAATTCTTTAAATATACAATATAAGTAATTAATATAATAGACAAAAAAAACATTTTCACACAAATTTATTTTAATTTGTATTTAAACTCATGCTTTGAAAATAAAAGTTATATAGCAAACATATATTCTTTTTCACATTTTGAGTACTAACTATAGAAGCCAGAAACCCAAATTATACAAATACAAAACAACTATTTCTAAGAAATTAAACAAAGAATAAATAAAAAACTGAGCTGCATAGTAGAAGTAGATACATGAATGAACGGAAATAAATCAATCGTCGCTGCTTTCTTTGGAAATACCATCCTGTAGGCAGTCGGAGCAAATTTTAATGCATTTTGCGTGTTATAAGCACACACATTTTTGGCATTTTTGACAGGTATATCTGGCTGGTCTATTTTTTTGTCTACTGCAGTAAAAACAACGACCTGGACGATCAGGTTGTGGATTTAGGGCTGGAACAATTTCTGGCTGGAGTTTAGTTGCTGTAGCCTGAGTTAAAGAAAGTGTTTTGGAGCCGTAAGTCATGACTGGAAGTACACATTGGTGGAACGACTTCTTTTTCAAATAATTTGGCATGTTGCTCTTGAAGATAGATACCTTGATAAAATTTTATGTCTTGACGAAAATTATACATCATTTCAAAATTTCACCTTATATTATTCATAACAGACCTTTCATAAAATACTTTTTTGTGGTGAGGTAGTTAAGTAGCTTGTATAAAAATATACAGGGTGTTTCATTAAAAAGAATAAAGATGATGCAAAATATTTTCTATTGTAATTATCGGTCCTAGTATAGTGGCTTTGATGGCGATAGGATGAAAAACGATTAATGTGATGTATCACGGATTATATTTGCAACGATTTTTTTTTTTTTTTTGTGTGCAGCAACCAGTTTTAACTTAAATCTTCACCTAGAGTACATACATCCCTTATTATATTGATAACTCTGGTGATTATACTATTGCTTATAGCAAAAGTAGGCAGAGCTGACTTGAAATTTACAATCTCCTTTAGTATTATAGAACAAATTTGTACTTTTCGTTTTTGCTCCAGATTGAAGACGTCTACACTATATAGACGCCTGAGATATAACTCCAGATAAGTACACATTTTGCTTACTAAAATCACCAATTGTATTAGAAAATTTACCAAACGGCATTAGTCTTTTGATAGAAGAAGTGAAAGCAGTAAACACAATCGAAAAGATTTACGAATTATTGCTAATTTATACTGACGTCAAAAGACTTCAATTAAATTTGATCATAAAGTTCCGGAAGCATATATTATATATACATATTAAGAAAGAGGGTCAGACAGGAATGGATGTTCTCTCAACTCATAACAATGATAAAAGAAAGCTGGATGGATGTTTTTCTTCTTCTTCTTTTTATGTAGACATGACTCTGTCTGTTTTTAAATGTGCCTCCAGTAAGTTGTCGTTCCATCGTTTTTGTGGTCTTCCTGCTGATCGTCTTCCTATTGTAGAACCGTCTCTTGTCATCTTTACTACTCTATTTGTTGTCTATTTGTTGTCATTCGGCTTGATACTATCGTTTCATTCTACTCTTCTATTTCTTACCCAGTTCTTGATGTTCTCCACCTTGTATCTGCGTCGTATATCTGTACTTCTAGCTCTGCCCCATAGTGTTTTACCATCAATTTTTTTAAGTGTTTTCTGTTTCTAACATTCTTCTGTCAGGTCGTGTTTCTGCAGCGTATGTTAAGATGTCAGGTTAGAGAGAGAAACTTGAAGGATGCCCAGTAGATATAAAGAGGCTAGTGGCGATTGGGTACTAAGACAAAATGGCAAAATATAACACTATAAAGGTAATTAGTGAACCAGGTGAAGTAGTGAGGCGGTAAATCCAGCAAAGCCTCAAGAGCCGCTGAGGGAGTGGTCCTCATAGCTCCTGAGATGCCAACGCATGCCAAACGCTGGAGGTGAATCAACTGGGCCTTAGCTAAACGTCTAGCCCTGGGCCACCACACAATGGCTGCATAATAGAATATAGGCTTTAACATGGATTATTATTATTTTTAATGATATTTAAAAGAATTTAATTTAAACCATTAAAATCTCATGTAATGAAAAAATATGCCGGTCATTCTTGTATTGGATCATCATCCTGCCAAGGGCATAAACGTATCTTTAATATTATTCAAAAATATATAACTATAAAAACGTTTTTATGTATGGGAAGTTAAACTACATTAGGAGAGCGAAATGAACGTGGAGACCGACTGAGCAAGTTTGCAACGCAAGAGGAACTAGTAATTACCAACACCTACTTCATATTACCACAGAGAAAACTGTATACATGGCAATCGTCCATATCGTCATGCCAACATGCTCTTAGACGCCAACATGCTTAATCGTCGTCGCCAACATGCTCTTAGACTTAACAAAGTGCCTTCTTTTGCACAGAGTGGTCAATCATGTTCAAAGTATCTCCCAATTATTTCCTTCTATTTTTTTGCTTCGCCCATGGCTAACAACTCCACGGGACGCGTCATGCCTCAATTTCTTAATTACTGAAAGTAGCATCGCATTGTGTCCTTTAGGCCGTTATCTTCCAAGAACTGATTCAATGAATTCTTTGCCTTTTGTCAATTTAGGAATCACAAATTTCCTAAACCCATTCAGTTAATAAGTTTCTAAGAAGAGAAAGTCCTGTTGACTCGAAATGGTTCCCTGTGCGTAGTCCATAATTTGGGATAATCTTGCATGAGCATCAAAATCCCCTTCTTAGATGAAAATTGAAGCCCTAATAAAATACCTCAAATAATATTTCACTTGTGTACCAGTTCCCGAAAGAGTCAATTCAACTTGGCCGGTAAGTTTATTAACGTATCTTATCTATCTTGTAACTGTCCGGCTAGTTTAAATTATCTATTATTATAGACTTTGATTTTTTTTTTTTTTTTTTTTTTTTTAAAGGTTAAATACATTTATTGACGTTTCAATTTCCACTTCGGAAAATTGAAACGTCAATAAATGTATTTAACCTTTAAAAAAAAAAAAAAAAAAAAAAATAGACTTTGATGTCAATTCTGTGTGCTTTTGTTCTGCTACTACAACGTCATGTTCTTGTTCTGCTACTGCAACGTCCTGGTAGCTGGTAGCCAACATCCGTAAAGGATGTGCACTGTAAGAAGAAGAACTATACTATTTTTCGGGTTCATCAATTATTAATAAGACCTCTCTTGAATAGAGAACGGAGTAGAATAAAGTCGAACACTCTGTATATATTTTTCACACTGGTTAATAACTAATGGTTATTAGAAACTTAAATCAGTAATCAAGGGCATACGCGCATTCTTATTTTTAATCAAAATTTCAATTTCAATATCACAAATTGCAATTTCCCACCAACAATCAATTTTCTCTTTATATTGTCAGTCATCTCTTTATGTACCACAGATTGCAATTGGTTCCCATTTTTACCTCCTATTTTTTTTTTCGCCAAACGTGGCGTCCCATTAGAAACGAGAAAGTTTTCCCATGACGAATGATAGTGCTTCGTAAAAACTGTGTGTGTGTCACAATCTGAAAATGATTCAGTGTAAAACTTCTCGAATATATTTATTTTTATCCACTTTCCAATGACTTGCACGATCGATTTTCTTCAATGATTCGTTTCACGTTGTTGCGTAGTGTTCCGACAACGAAAATAAAATGATTCATTGTAATTAGAATATATGACAGACATTTCAAGTTAAACCTATAACAAATACTGTAAAACTTAATTTAATTAGCAGTGATTTGCTATTAGGAATTTCTAGAAAATGTGTTAATGGTAAATCGGCATACAGGTTGTCTCATTTCCAATAATGTATCACAAAATATTATAAATAATGAAGAAATTAACTAAAATAAAAAATTCAAAACTTCAAAATAATGAAAGAAAATAAACCGAAGCAAAAAAGGCCGCAGTACAGTATTTACCACAACAGTACCGAAAATAAACGCTGTAATTCGCAATCAGTTTTTAATGACTATCATGTTTAAAACATTTTGTTTTGTTGATTTTTGCTGATTTTTGATGAAACTAGGTACTGCAGTTGATGAAAATATAGTCACAAGTATATTATGAATGAAAATCACAAGTCACAAGTACAGACACGATTATTAAACGATATCTTGTTCACTTGTGAAGTGATTTCTCTGCGATGATATCTGGAATTAGCTATCATCGTAGATGACCTCGTTCAAACCTAATGAATCGAATTGTTTGTTGAGTGAATTGTTTGTTGAGTGATATAACAGTTAAGGTTAATGTGACTTCCGCCTAGAAACCACTTATTTTTCAAGAAATCGATATCTTCATATACTACTACATACGCTAGCCTCTTTTCAGAAATTCTCAATAAATAATTATTAGAGAAAATATATCTTTCTTTGACAGGAATCACCCCTATTTTGACATCTCAATTACTTCCTACGCAGTTCTTATATATAGCTGCAAATATAACAAATCTCCTGGTTCTGACGGGGTCCCTTATGAATTCTTAAAACATCTCCCTAACAATTGGTTCTTATACCTAATTTCACTTTTTAATAAAATACTTGAGGAAAAGCAAAATCCTTTATTCTGGGGTAATATAATCACAACAATGATACATAAAAAAGCACCAAAGAAAGATCCTAATAATTGACCCCAGTTGTTTACGCACATTTTATATAAATAACCATCTCATGCCATGGTGCAGACAATTTTCTATACTTCCAGAATGTGTGAGCATTTCGGCCGAATAGAGGCTATACTGACAATGTATACACACTCTCCTCGCTATAAAAATACAGCTCGGGCTTCGAAAACGTAATGTTTTTGTCATATTAGTTGACTCTAAATGTGCATTTGATAAAGTTAACCACTCTTTACTCTGGCATAAATTGTATAGCTGTGGAGCCAGTTCACGTGTTGTTAACTGTCTTTTTCCTTTTATTAATTCTTCTTTTATTCTCAATGTTTCTGTCTGACAAAAAGTATTACTTCAAGTAAACACAACAAACAAAAAATATTAAAAGTAAACGTGGTGCTTAACGTCATGGTTTAAAAACTTGTCACGGATACGGAAAATTGACCACTATGTAGAGCAGCTGTTAATAAATCCGTGATAGCGAATATGGTAGTCAACATGATCAATGATCGATAATGATCACATAACTAGAAAAAAATATTTAAGTAAGTATCTTGAAGGCGTCATAACAAATGTCAGTAAAAGAAACGAAGACATAAAAAGTAGAATTGCACAGGACAGACATACAAAGGCTAAACTCATTGCTGCGGACAAATAAGATAAGACTGCATACAAAGTTGCATATATACAGAGCAATGATAGAATCAATCGCACGTGATCATGCTATCTCAAATCTCAAGAATGCAGATTATAAATAAAGATATAAACAGAAACAATAAATCAGAGAATTCAAGCAAGATAATTCCAATGGTTTGGGAGTGTAAAGGGGATGAACGATAAGCAACACCCAAAGAAAATACTAACTTGGATACAGAAAGAAGCAAAAAATGATGACCTCCACTACATAAAAGAAATGGATCTCGTAAAAATTGCAAAAATGATATACGCAGGTGATGGGGTAATGGTAAAAAAACTGATAAAGTTGCAAAAAATAGGACTGTAGCAATAGATTTAGATAGCTAGATTTAGTAAAGTATGGTCTGATCCATATGGAAATTGGAAAAAATCGATTAAGATGGTTCTGTCAAAATGAAGAATCGCCAAGTTATGTTTATAGAAAAAATAAGAGAGAACGACCTAACAGAAACCGGTAGACCAGGCATGTCAGTCCAGGAGAATAATATCGGTATTACTTAAGATATAGCTAACTGTTGCATGGAAACTTAAGCTGCAGACTCTGTAGCAGACGACATGAAAGAGTCAACCATATCTTTCAAGATTACGACGGATTAGATTGCAAGAGTAAACTATCGGGTGACTCTAAAAACATATGGTGTCCATCCTCTAGACCTGAAGAAGCTGGTAAATGATTCTAGCTTCTTCAAGTCTAGAGGATGGGTATCATGAGTGAATGGAAGATGACGATAAGCCAACTGTCTGCAATACAACTGGTTTGCAAGAGACGGGGCTTAAAAAAACCCAAGATATAAATATACTGAGAAATGCAATTCGAACGGTACAGTGGCACAGAGTTACTACAAACTTAACTTTACAACTTTTTCTAAATATTATTTCATAAATAAATGTCAAATTCTGTTTAATCTTTATCAAATTATCCTTACACCAATGACGTAATCACGATTATGTCGAAAATGTCAACATTTTTTGCATTCGATTAAAAAAATTATCAAAGGTTGTAGGTGATATGATTATTGCTAACAAATGTACACATTTTTATCTTAATACGAAAACATTCCTAGTATAGTAACGTTAATTAACAATATCAATGAATAATTTTATCAAATATATTCAAATTACAAAAATAAAATATCAGGAATGCAAAGATAAGAAGATGAGGCTCAAGAATGCGAAATCGAGTCATTGGTGCTACTATCCCCGACATGTACCAACCGGCATGCCGTTGTGATACGTACCCACGGTATAGCTAGCATGAAAATCGCAGCGTTGCCAATACATATAATTATTGACTATTATTCTTTTTAAACTTAATCAAACCCAATGATAGGTTTTATTGTGTCAAAATATTTATGGCATTGGCGGTTACTTGATGGAAATTCATGTTCAATAATAAAACATGATACATAAAAAAATTAATAATAAAACATGAAACCCAAGACTGTTTATTAATTTACACAGAGTACTGTCATGTTCCGCTGTAACAACAGCTTCCTCACAAGTGAAATTTTAAACAAAAAGGGGTTTAAAACCGAATAGAAAAAAAAAATAAATAAAATCGCTGAGCTTAAGAATTAGTCGTTAAAAAATTAAAGTGTAGCCTCTATATGTATGTATTTTGACTTATTCTGTCCATTTTTTGACAAAGATCCACCTGGTTCCAGTAAGTGTCTAAAGATAGCCACTCCATCCGTTCTTTTCCTGGTCCTTTCTAGTATTCCTCTGTTTGCCAATACATTATATGCTTATTAATTTACTTTTTAAGATTTGTTGTATGTCTAGGAAAGATGCTAAAAAAAAACATGAAGTTATCCAGTAGGATGGTATAGTCTATACGAGAATACTGGTACTGGAGAAAACGTCCAAGAGTGCTCTGTTTAAATGGCTTGGGCTTTTTCAATGGAAGTAACGGACTGTGAAGATAGTATTCAATATTCATTCTTGGCCTGTCTGCTGACCAAGACTGCAAGGAACACCTAGGTTAAGATTGTTTAATAATGTTAAGAGTGATTTACGTGTACTTAAAGTAAGAATATATAGGATATCTGTTGAGAACATAAATGAATGGGCTGAGAGGACGGAGGTAGTGCCCCTTCAATAGATATGCGAGCTGGCATAAGTCCTTCTTTTTTTCTTGATCTGGGTATGGCATATTTTCTTCGTTTTTTGATTAACCACCTGAGAAAATTAAACTTTTTAAATTTCTTCTTGAGTCAGTGCCATGTTCACTACATTCCATGAAATCGCCCGAAGCATCACCATTATTTTCAGAACTTTAGTTCAATATCACACCCAGAGTCATTATCTAAAATAAGTTTTTCAAGTTGCTTTTGAGTTAGTGCAATTATATTTCGTTTACTGGGCTCTGCCTTTGGTTCACAACCTACACGTATTATTTGTGTTCGACGAAGCCATTTCAACAAACAAAACTACAGTATACTGTGCCTAACTTCATAAGGTACACAATATTAAGCATAAATAGTAATAAAATTAATTATATTTTTTAAACTTGAGAAAATCTGAAAGCACACCAATTAAAATTTTCAATTTAGTGCCATAAATTGTGCCTACATGATTAGTCATCTGGTACCATATGCAGCCGCCCGACACATGGTATCAGTTTATTACCTCATTAAATTAATAAAACTTAAAAATAAAACATACCCCTACTTGCAAATTATTTTTTAGACCTCACTAGAGGAATAATTGGATGATTGGGTAATCAATTATTATTATGAAAATACTGATATGTTTTGTACACACGTATGGCAAATCAAAGAATGAAAAAAAAATATTTTTGAAGTGCGTCCTTCAGAGCTATCGTCAAGTTTTTATAAAAGTTCACTACTAAAACAGATCTCATTTGGTAGAAAAATACGGAAATTTTCCTTTAAGCTGGTTCTATGTTAAAATATTTCATTGAAAAAACACAAATAAGACTACCGTGGACTCCACAAAAAACACATTAAAAAATTTGGTTATGGTGCGGGTGTCAGAGCCCGATCATTTGTTGGAGTTGAAGCAGCAGTCTACTGCTTCATCCATTGATCCATTACTTCACTCCGAATTCAAATCGACAGTCATCTGCATGGACAGCACCCACAGAAAGCCGTCCAAAGCGAACAAATCACTAGAAAGGTTATGGCCTCTGTAATTTTGGGATCATCAAGGAATTATTTTCATTGCTATTTTAAACATGGTGCAACAATTAATAAACACTACTACATTGGTTTATTGGAACATTTGAAGTCTTCACTTGTTGAAGAAAAAATTGTTTTTTCACTAAGACAATACTGTCTCACTAGTCGATTAATAATGCCAATTGGTAAAATTTTACCAATTTGTGGGTCTTACCTTGTCTGCTTAAACATTTTATTCATTTTGATAAACCACAGACATGTAATATTGGCATAATTACTGTAATTTATATAAATTTATATCATCTATCTTTGTTTATCTTTATTAGACAACACCCTAATATGGGTTTATTATTTCAGCATTTATTTAACTTTGTATCGAGACCTGAAGATGCTTTGCATATTGTAGAAAGCGAAACCGGTCGTCTGGATAGTTAAATTAAATTGATTTGATTGAAGTCTAATTTATTATTTCTTTTACCTTTTGAAATGGACTCACACAAGCAACACATTCATGATTTTAAAAAATTAAACCTAAAGCTAAGATTAATACTATTACAAGAATTAATATTAAACTTAACAGTCTTCCGGGTTAAACCACGTCGATTATCATTACGCCGAGCTTTCGACATCCTCTCTGATGTCTTCTTCAGGGCTTCCGAGGTCTCAGCCTCCTTTACATTAGGCAAAGAAAAGCCACCGACAAAGAGCTACATGAAAGGGTGTTCAATCTCACAGCTATAGAGCTATAGAGAATGTAATCTAGGATAAGAGGACTACAATAGATCTGAAAAGGTCCCAGTGAAATAGGCCAAAAGGCACCTCACTGAATTTTACTGAATCTATCTATGTGTCACGTTCAATCAACAAATCTAAAATGAATGACATAACTTCAGTCCTATGTCATATTCTCATTTGATCTAAGAATGTTTATTTATTTATTCGTTATTTCTTTATCAGATAATAGAACAAGTGATGGAGATTAAATATTTAGGCATCACACTATCTAGCTATGTAAAGTTGGATACATAAGTGGAAGATCAAGAGAATAGAGGGAATAACAATATGGAGAAATAAAAATATCGGGAAAGAAATGAAAGGCAGAGTTTTCAAAACAGTCATCAGACCAATAATGTTATACGCGGCAGAAACACGACCTGACACAAAGAGGACAAAAAGAATGCTAGAAACAGCAGAGATGAAAACCCTTAGAAAAATCGATGGTAATACACTATGGGACAGAGAAGTACAGATATACGACGTAGATTCAAGGTGGAGAACATCAATGACTTTGTAAGAAATAGAAGAGTATAGTGGAACGATCATATAAGCCGAATGCCAACAACAAATAGAGTAGTAAAGAAGACGAGAGACGGTTCCCCAATAGGAAGACGATCAGTAGGAAGGCCACGAAAACCAGTAGCGCACCTAGAATTTGCCTATGGGGGGGGGTTTGGTTGGTCACCAAATTTTTTTTTATGATGTTACCCCCATTTTGAGTCGTTAAAATGTGTAAGTAACAGTATCGGAATAAGGTCCTGGGGGGGGGGGTTAAAACCCCAAAACCCCCCCCTCGGTGCGCCACTGGCGAAAACGATGAAACGACAACTTACTGGAGACACATTGAAAAACAGACAGAGTCATGTCTACCCAAAAAGAAGAAGAAGTTATTTCTTTATTTCCGAAATCTTTAGTTCCCAGCGATTATTATAGATAAGTGGGCTCATCAATAAGAGATGATTTGGTCTAATTCCGAGATAATTGCTGCTGTAAATATCTACTTCGAGGACTTTTTTGGTTTATATTGAATCAAAGGAATTTTAATTTTGGAATATTGTAATAATAAGTGTGGTGAGTAACCACCAAAAGTCCATATACTGAAAAATGAAATAATTTTTGTCGAACAACCTTGTGCTTTCTTTTTAAGAAAAATAAGTATTGAACAATCCCCGTAACTTTCAGTTTCAGTGAACATTTAGCCACAGGGCTAAAATTCCAGATATTGTTTATAATATACTATCCTAACTACTTGTCTTGACCCACGATTAGCTTACCGTGAGATATATTTGCTATAAAATATTTTATTAAATTAAAATAATATACGACGACAATTTTCATAGAACTATTTATTGCTTACTATACATGTTTACAGAACTGAGTTTCATTCGATACTACTAAAAATACATTACAAATGCCTAAAAGAAATTCCTAGTAGAGGGGAGGACGTTACTAAGAACTATATAATTTTACCTTGGGGTAAAAACGAAAATTACAAAATCATTCATATTGCCCTTATCAGAACCATATATAGGATGCAGCGGATGCGACAAAAATAGCCGACGGATTTGCCGGGTACATACTTTCTAAAGGGGGGGATTATAATTGCCAAGTTTTCCCCAGAAATATGTAAAACTAATAAATATATTAATCTTTTAATATATTTCTGCAAACTAAAATTTATCCAAAACTTTAAAAATTACAACTATGAATCTAAATAAAATAAAATCGAAAAATATCGAAATAATCGAAAAATCGTAATAAAAAATTATAAATATCTTTGATAATAAAAAGATTTTTTTTAAATCCATTAATAAATGTTTTCTTAGTACATCGATTTATATTGCAAAATTAAACTTTTGATAAATTATCACTAGGTTCAAGACAACGATGCAACGTTAGCAACGTCGAATAAACGAGATCAAAATCCGTTGTGTGATGTCAGTCCGCCCCCATTCGACTGACAGTTGCTAAGCGAAGGAGGCCTGACCCCAATGGTAGAAATGGCCATCGCAGTAAGCCAAGGTCGTATCAATGTCTTCGGTTCCACGACTTGTGTGCTTGTGTTGCTTACCGGTTGTTACCACTGCCCGTTGCCTACTTATTTTAATGAAGTAAAGTAATATCTCTGCATTGTATTAAACGAAACTTATAAACGTGAACAAAATTCTTCTCGCAAAACGTAAAAAATTGTATTACATATTATAAACTTTCGTGCAATAACTAGTTAATGATTAAAGAGTAAACCAGTTACTTATAGACGAGCAGCTTGGAAGAAACAAATAATATACATATATTCGTTCTTGATGCAACAACAGTCTTCTTTGGGTGTTTTCAGCCTTCTTAGGGAAGAAGTTTTTCTCTTATCAATTTTTCCAAATTCTTTTACGATCTTTCCTACAGTAAAATAAAATCACTAATGCAATTTTTAAAGTCGCGACTAGCTCATAAACATCTTAGACCATTAAGCCATTCAAAAAACAAAAACTCGTGCAAAAATTACCTAAAAAGTATCACAAACCACGAGGCCAGAAAATTAGTTCTACAGTCTTTTAAAAATCGCAACCACTTTTCATCTAACTGATGCAACTAGCTTTTTAGACGGACATAAAATATTGTAATAAATATAGCGTATTATATATATATATATATATATATATATATATATATATATATATATATATATATATATATATATATATATATATATTTAGGAATTCTACAGTATTCACTGCCTTCCCTCGCTCAACCGTTTCCATCTCTCTCTGTTGTTCCATTCTCCATCGTTTAGTCCTCTCTTACTCATGGCGTCGTCTACTTCGTTCCTCCAGGATTTTCCTCTTCCTCCTTCCTATAGGGCTCCATTCGGTTATTCTCTTTATCCATCTGCTGTCGCTAGTTCTTCTTACATGTCCATACCACTTTAGTCTTTTTTGTTCTATATATATGTTAGTATGTCTGTTTCTATTGATGTTCTTTGCTTTATTTCGTCATTACTTTTCCTATCCATTCTTGTTACTCTGCAGCATCTTCGCAGGCATTCCATCTCTGTTGCTACTATCTTACTGCTGTATTTCTTGTTTATGATCCAATTTTCAGCCCCATATGTCATAATACTTCGCACTAATGTTTTATAAATCTGCGTTTTTGTCTTCATATTTAGGTGTCTATCCCACCATACTGAGTTAAGTTGTCGGATTGCTGTTCTTGTTTGTCCTAATCTTTGTGTAATTTCTTCCTCTGTTGTTGCCTTTTTCGTGATTATAAACCCCAGGTATTTGAATTTATCCTTTCCTTTGATTGTTACGTTGTCATCAATCTGTAGATCTATGTCTTCTTCACTTGTAGATAGGTACTCTGTTTTCGCGAGGTTAATATCTAGGTCAGCCTTGGTATATTCTTCTTGTAGTTTCTTCATCATGTAGCTGAGGTCGTCTTGGTCTTGTGCAATCACTACTTGATCGTCTGCAAAACTTAACGTGTATAGGTATTCGTAACCGTTTCCATCTCTCTCTGTTGTTCCATTCTCCATCGTTTAGTCCTCTCTTACTCATGGCGTCGTCTACTTCGTTCCTCCAGGATTTTCCTCTTCCTCCTTCCTATAGGGCTCCATTCGGTTATTCTCTTTATCCATCTGCTGTCGCTAGTTCTTCTTACATGTCCATACCACTTTAGTCTTTTTTGTTCTATATATATGTTAGTATGTCTGTTTCTATTGATGTTCTTTGCTTTATTTCGTCATTACTTCTCCTATCCATTCTTGTTACTCTGCAGCATCTTCGCAGACATTCCATCTCTGTTGCTACTATCTTACTGCTGTTTTTCTTGTTTATGATCCAATTTTCAGCCCCATATGTCATAATACTTCGCACTAATGTTTTATAAATCTGCGTTTTTGTCTTCATATTTAGGTGTCTATCCCACCATACTGAGTTAAGTTGTCGGAGTGCTGTTCCTGTTTGTCCTAATCTTTGTGTAGTTTCTTCCTCTGTTGTTGCCTTTTTCGTGATTATAAACCCCAGGTATTTGAATTTATCCTTTCCTTTGAGTGTTACGTTGTCATCAATCTGTAGATCTTCTATGTCTTCTCCACTTGTAGATAGGTACTCTGTTTTCACGAGGTTAATATCTAGGTCAGCCTTGGTATATTCTTCTTGTAGTTTCTTCATCATGTAGCTGAGGTCGTCTTGGTCTTGTGCAATCACTACTTGATCGTCTGCAAAACTTAACGTGTATAGGTATTCGTTCCGTACCGGTACTCCCATGCCTTCGCATTGTCTTTTCCATGTAGTCAAGGCTTTCTCTAAGTATATTTTGAATAGGGTTGGAGATGTGGAACAACCCTGCAGAAGCCCTTTTGTTGTGGTGAAGTCTCCTATGATTCTTATTCCCATTTTAATGGACACTTTATTTTCTTTATACAGAGCTTTTGTAGCTTCTATGAGTTCCGTCTGTATTTCTAATTTGTACATTGCCTCCCATAGTTCTGACCTTGGTACAGAGTCATACGCCTTTCTCAGGTCCACAAATGCCAAGTTTATATCTCTATTTTTTGCTTTTTTCTTTTCCAACAGTTGTTCCAGTGTGTATATGTGGTCTATGCATGATCTTCCTGCCGTGAAGCCTGCCTGATCCTCCCCGATTTTGCCTTTTATCGCTTGCTCTATCTTTTCTCGCAATATCTTTCCATATAATCTTCCTATTGATGATATTACGCTTATTCCTCTGTAGTTTTCGCATCTTTTTCTATCTCCTTTCTTAAATATAGATGTCATATATGCCGCCGTCCATTCCTTTGGGAGCTGTTCTCCATTTATGGCTTTCTGAAATATCCATTGTATCATCCGGTGTAATTTTTTTGATCCGTATTTTATAAGCTCAAGTGAGATGCCTCCAGGTTCCGGTGCTTTCTTATTTTTGATTGCTTTTATGGCCGTTCTCATTTCCCTATCTGTTATTTCTATTTCTTGTTGTGGGAATCTGCTTCGTCTTCGCCTGTTTTCTTTTCCAATGAATTGTGGTCTTTGTTCTGTTAATAGTTCCTTGTAGTAGTCCTTCCATTCTTTGTCCTGTATATTTCCCAATTTAATTTTTTCTTTTGCGTATTATATCTCCTGAATATTAAAATTCATCCTTTGGAGAAATGCAACAAATAACGCACCATACCAAAAATTCTTATGAGTAACGGAACTCATCATCATTGGTGCTACGTTGAGCCTCGACATTCCTAAGCTTATTCGTCTATTTGGTCCTATTCTTTGCAGCTTGATGTCAGTTGGAAACATCGATCTTCCCGGCATGCACAGGACCTCTGACTAGAGGTCCTGTCCACCTTCTTCTAAAGGTGCTTATCTTTTAATGATGTTGGCGACCACATTGACCCATCTTAGACCAGTCCATTTCCTAAGATTGGCCAGCCAGGATATGCGTCTGCGTCAAGAACCTCTCTTGTCTACCGAAAGAGTCTAGTGTTTAAAGGATGAACTAACGTAACGGTCTAATTTTTAGTGCAGTGATTATCTTTGGCTTCAGCCATTTCTTTGGACATTGTATAGCTTAGTTATATCAAGTGGAAGTATTCATTTTCTGTGTATTATGATATTTGCTTTTCTTGTTAGATAGAGGGTCTAAGGTCTTTGACTAGTAAGTAATAACTTCGATTTGCTAATATTCGCTGAGAATATTAATAACACAATTATACGATCTAGAGAACAAAAAGTTCCAAATAATAACGGAAACTTATGGTTCACTGATGGATCTAAAACTATCCATGGTACTGAATAAGGAGTCTTTGGGCAGACATGTAATTATAACAAATCTTAGAGCCTAGGCCAATATACAACTGTGCTTCAAATTTAAGTTTTTGCTTTGACGGCCTGCATTGATGAAATCATGAATGGAGACCCAAAGCAAAGAGAATCACCATTTACATAGATAGCCAAGCGGCTATTCTGGCAGTATATAACCAAATGATTAAATCAAAACTGGTGCGAAACTGCAAAGATCTCCTCAATAACCTAGTAAAAGACAATAAACTGTCTTAATATGGGTGCCGGGTCATGAGGCTAAGAAAAATTGTGTGGAATCACCAAAGATTCTACAGGAAACGAAGTTCAGAAATGGCTGATAAGGAATCATCAAAAGAAATGGAGAGCCACTTAAGGGAAAATCCAGATTAAGAAAATTAATAAATAAACGAGAGATAAAAAGGTCATTGAAATGGTGACGAGATTGTCGTTTAAGAAATCACCTATACAAACTAGATAAGGTAAATGAACCATGTTCAGATAATGCGAAATGGAAGAAAAGGCTGCCATACACATCGTATGACATTGCAATGTACTAAGTGATATGACGCAGGAATTCACTGGTCAACTGGGGATTGAACTAGAAGAGATCCTAAAATTACCAATGAGGAAACTGTTAATCTTCTTTGGGGCGACAGGACTCAAACTTATTGAAAAAAAGAGTATGGTACAAAGGTCTTATGGCCAAGTGCCAAAGATTAAATTGTCTCGCCTGAACTAAGAAGAAGAAGACGAAGAATAAAAACAAGAACAACGTGCGTGCGCAATATTGAAAAGTAAACACACCAGCACACCCTATCACAGTCCCGTATTTGTGCTGAATTTTCCGGAGTAGCTATTTTGGATCTTTACATTACCTGTAACTTTTGACGTAGTCATATTCACCAATCTTAGCGTCTCTTGACATTAATTCCGTAGTGTTGCAATGCTTCATATATCTTATTTCGTATGACGCTATTATATTTTGCTTTTAAGTTTAAAAACGTTTAAACAGTAACATCACACTCACTGGTGTTTCAAGGATATTACATCTTAATATAATACAAAGATCTGATTCACTTTTTACCGTCCACGTATGAATTCATTTTGAAGTTTACTCAGAATTTTCTTAGAGTATAGGCTAAGATATGTGTAATTTATGTGATATAAGAGAGTGTCGTAGATTGTGTTCAAATATTGATCGGCTTTTTTCAGTCATTTGTTTTTTCCTCCCATAATCTTGAAGATATACCCATATAATCCCATACTTGTAGAGTTCTGTAAGGATTCATCAGTTTTCGGTGCTTTGCGTTGTTTTTGTTTATGCATTGATTTGTTTGGTTACTTTAAGATTAATGGGTTAACTGATTTAGGTCAAGGTTTAGTTGAAGCATTAAATATATCAAAATTTTTCGTCTCGTTCTGGTTCCTAAAGGTTTTTAACTCTTCAAGTAATAAGTTTAGTGCATAATGAAGTAGTTTGGACAAAACTACATCCAATTTTTGGAGTCACCAGAGCAGCAAATATTCATTGAATATGTTTAATGTATTAGATCACTAAATTCTTCCAAACGAGATCTAAAATCGAATATTCAGAAAGAATAAAATAATGCATTAAAACTTTCAAGTTTCATCTAAAGTCAAAACCAAAAATAAAATATTAAATGCGTTTTTAAGACCACCGAGGAAGAAATAACTCAACAACAATGTGAGACGACAATAACAGAAATAATATATTATGTTTCTTCAATTAGGCTTTTGTCACGTCTGCTCCAAGGCCGACCTTGTAGTTGACATGTTTTATTTGTTATTATATTTATTTATAAACCTGTTCGATACCAAAACCGTTTCAAATTCTAAAAAATATTTTTCGTAAAGTTATATATTTTATTTCATACAAAATTTAGATCTTTGCACAAATGAAACTCAGCAATAACTTTAAATTACGTGGAATGAGAATACCTTTATTATAACTGAGAATGATTCAATACTGAAACAACAACAACAACAATATGCGTCTGGGATAGATCTGCTTATATCAAAGCTGTATGCGTGGTAAAGTGGCAAAAAGCTTCCACGTTTCAATTTATTTATGTTCTCTTTGTTTTTCTAATGTTGTGATATAATATTCTCACAATAAAGAATAAAAAGCAACAAATTAACATAATAATAGGCGATCTTAATGCCAAGGTGGGTCAAGGTAAGGTAGGAGAACAAGTAGGAAACTATGGACTTGGAAACAGAAATGACAGAGGAGATCGATTGATTCAATTTTGCCAAAGCGAAGACTTCGTAATAACAAACACCTTTTTCAAATTACCTCCTCGACGGTTATATACATGGACATCTCCACAACATACCAAAGAAAAAATAGTGAGAAATCAAATAGACTACATTATGATAGCAAGGAGGTATCGTAATGCTGTTAAATGTACTAAGACGTACCCAGGAGCTGATATAGGCTCATATCATAATTCGGTAGTTACTGTGATAGAGGCGAGACCAGAAAAGATTAGAAGACCACACAGAAAGGCACTAGATTTGAGTAAACTTAGAAACAAAAATATACGATAAGAAATAGGAGAAGAAATAAATGAAAACCTCCGTTCAGTGCAGCAACAAAGCAGCATTAAAGTACATAAATACAGATATACAAACACCAGGAAAGAAACATCTTACAAAAACAACAACAAAGAATAAGGGGTGGATGACACAAGATATACTAGACAGACTTGATGAAACAAAGAAGAAAGATGAAGAATTACCTAGACAAATACAAAGAAATAAACAAACATATAAAAAAGAGAATAAAAGAAGCCAAAGAGGCGTGGATTAAAGAATAGTGTGAAGAAATGGAAACCTATGAGAAAAAGTACGATGCTTTCAATATGCACAAAAAAGTAAAAGAGATAACAGGAAGCATAAAGAAATGCCAAATAGGTAAACTTAAAGACAAAGATGGAAATCTTATTGTAGATCTAGAGAATAAAATAAAAAGAGGGACAGAATACAACTTAACTCAGATAAGCAATGCAACTGGGCCAGACATATTGAAAGAAGAAGTAGAATACGCAATAAGAAACGCTAAAAATGGAAAAATAAATGGACCTGATGAAATTCCTACAGAACTGTTAAAGCTTTTGAATGATAAATCCGTAACCATAATATTACATATATTCAATACAATATACAGTACTGGTATAATACCTCAAGAATGGTTGCTGTCTACGTTTGTCACCATACGGAAGAAAACTAAGGCAATGCAATGTTCAGATCACCGGACAATCTCCTTGATGAGTCATCTGCCTAAAATATTTCTTAGAGTCATCCACAACTGAATCGATCGATACACAGATGGGATTCAGAAAAGGATTAGGTACAAGAGAAGCTCTCTTTGCCTTAAACGTCCTAACACAGAAATGTCTAGATGTTAACCAAGAGGTACACGCCTATAAACTTTGAAAAGGCCTTTGACAAAGTACGCCACAATAAACTCAAAGAAATCCTGGAGGGTAAGAACATCGACACCAGAGACATACAAATAATATTAAATCTGTACTGGAATCAGCGAGCTAATATAAAAATAGAAGACCAAACATCGGACGAAATAGAAATACGTAGAGGAGTATGACAGGGTTGTGTATTGTCACCGCTCTTGTTTAATATCTACAGCGAACAAATATGCCAAGAAGCTCTCTCACATGCAAACGAAGGGATACTAGTCAATGGAGAAGTTATCAATAACATTCGATATGCTGACGATACTGTTGTAATGGCAAGAACAGCGGAAGATCTACAACATCTAGTTAAAAATATGAATGAGATATGTAATAACTACGGCATAAGGATGAACGATGAACGTCAAAAAAACCAAATATATGACCTTCAGTAAAAATCCAAGACATGATACTAGTATCGCAATAAACGGTACCCAACTAAAAAAAGTAAGCGAATACAAATACTTGGGAACCCTCATCAATGAAACAGGTGACCAAAATCGCGAAATAAAAAGACGTATTGAAATTGCCAGGTCTACCTTTATAAAAATGAAAAAATTATTTTGTAATCGTAATATTAATATTCAGCTACGAACTAGAATGTTAAAATGCTATGTATTCAGTACTTGCTTTACGGTGTTGAGGCATGGACTCTAAAAGAGGAATATTAAAAATCTTGAAAGCTTTGAGATGTGGTGCTACCACCGTATATTAAAAATAAGTTGGGTGGATAAAATTACAAATGAAGAGGTAATACGCAGAATAAATAACGATCCAGAAGTTCTACCGAATATAAAAAACAGAAAACTTGAATATTTAGGCCACCTGATGAGAGGACAAAAGTACACATTCCTACAAAATATAATGCAAGGAAAAATCCAAGAACGCAGAAATCCAGGCCGTAGAAGAATGTCCTGGATGAGAAATTTAAGAGAGTGGTTTGGCTGTACCACTAACGAATTATTCAAAACAGCAGTAAATAAAATTAGAATTGCCCTAATGATATCCAATCTCCGATGGGAGAGGCACTCAAAGAAGAAGAAGAAGAAGTTCCGATATAATAAAGTAAAATACAATTTAGCCTTCCTTTATGATTCACCCTATATAAACATGTAAATATATTTTGTATTATAGCTTAATTATTAACAAGTAAACTTTAAACATTTAAAGTTTACCAAGTATCCACTAATTTTATCATTCTCTTTGCATTAAATATGAAACTAGAGCACCAATGCTAGAGGATTATGATATCGGTCCCTTTTAGTAAATTGCGGTACTTCCACACCTCCATTATCAAAATTATCGCAGTCGGATTTATTTAAGCATCATAGTATCATACACCTAATTAGCTAACTGGACATTTGTCTTTGCCACCATTAGGAACATCGAAATTCACTATATCGTTAATGTTATTTTAATTACCATAAAGTTATACTACCAACTGATACTTGTACCGTACTTTCTTTTCAGCAATAGATAACCATTTCATTTCCGATTCATCATTAGACAGCTATGAGAGAGACAAAAGAAGTTATAAGGGTATATACACTGCTGGATAAAAAAAGGAAACAACTTCATATTTGTTAACTTTACTATTAGATTATTTTTTGGTGTTGTCCAATAAATTATTGGTACGTGATGTTGTTCACTACTATGTTCTAGTCTTTCTATCTGTTGTCATTCTGTTGACAGGCTGGCTTCACTTTCTTCCTCTTTATCTTGTCTGTCTCACTATATCGTCAGTTTGGCACTTTTACGTTATATCTGCTTTTTTGGTCTGTCATTTAGTGCCTATCTCATATATATATTTATTGCTTTCACCTGATTTGCTCTTAGTATACGAAATATATGAATGAAATATATGAAATGCTGTATCAGGTTTACTTATTCTTTTGAGGTAATTTTGTCTTGCCGATAGTGAATTAGGTTTAATATTATTGAACTTATTTTGTTGGTAAGCTTATTTGACGCAATTTTAGAAAGTACCTAACAAGGTACCTCCCTGTTACAGGTATTATCACACAATCGTTGGCGGTGTTGGTTGTGATTTCATTTTTAAAGATTGACACTGTTATGCCTATTTTCAATTTTAGTATTTTTCCATGATGAATAATGTAATGCCATTTTCGGGAAGTGACTAAAATAACGGTAATAATTGTTCTAGCCAAACGAAGTGTACAAGTTCGAGAAAATATTTTAGGAGTTTGTCCCTCAAAATCCATATTATAATAAAAACGATTAATTCGTTTATCTGTTTCCACTTTCCACTTACGCTCCCTCTTTGTCATCCAAAATAAAAGCAATAATCACTAGTTCATCATTGAGTTTAAAATTTAGTGGGAAGAACCAGAATATTAATTTTCAAAATACATAAGTTGAAAATAAACTCAGTTCAGCGGATACTCAAAGAGTGTTTCTTTGTCATTGGCGTAAGCACTTCTGCATTGGTCAGAAATAGAAGCATGTTTAATTTCATTCAGTAATATGTAAAGTATGTTCGGACTATCGAAGTGATAATGAAGATGGAATTTCTACTATAAATAACTAAAATAAGATAGTAGCTGTGGAGATGAAAACCATTTTGAGAAATAATTGTTTTATTTATCTAGTTTCGGTATTTCAGAGCAATGGTGAAACGCGTGTATAATAGAGATAGATCTATGGAAGAAATGTAAGCAGTTGGTGAGACCAAAAATTCCAATAAAACTGGGTCAGCTATGCTGTAAGGCATAGGAATTAAACAGAAATATTAACAAATAACACATGTTTCAGAAATGATAGTGCTCAGATAGACACCGAAAAAAAAAGATAAAATTAAAAATGAATAAATGAGAGATATTCTAGGAGTAGTACCAATTGACAGCAAACATTAAGATAGTTAGGACATGCAACGCCAAAATACCAAAAACTCAATCCGAAGAATTGTCAAGTTTCTGAAAGGAATATGAGGAAAAGACTAAAGAAGCCGTGGTATTAGAGAAGAGTATTAGAGAAGACATGTCTGCTAAAGGGATTAGATACTGATATGATCCAAAATAGAAATCTGTGGAGAACTGTAGTAAGAAAATCAACCACATATAAGAATAAAGGAAAGGTTACCGATGATGAATCAATAGCCCATTTTACAAAACATCGCCATATTTGACAGCACAAAATTACTATTACAGAAAATTTGAAATGGTGTCCATTGTGAATATAAGATTCTAAACCTTGTAGAATCCTACACTGATCAAGATATTGTCGCTGTGTAATCACAACACTGTCGCTGTTGTATGGCTAGATTTTCAGGGTGCAATTTACAGCGAATTGTCAATGTATTTATATGTTTAAAAGTTTTTAATAGTATATAAGTATCACGCATCCCAGATTAGTCTAATAGCACGGGTCGTAATCCATTATGTTTCTATATGCTCCTATATGCTCTTCCACTCTTGCAAAATTCAACTCAACAGATTCTCACCTACAAAATTTCTAAAAACTTGCTTAATTCAGAAAAATGAGAGACGTGTTTAAAACAAAATTCCCAATCCATTTAAAAAACAAAGCTTTTAAGCAGTGTGTTCTACCAGTCCTCACATACGGAGTACAAACCTTAACTCTCTCAAAAACATCAGCCGAAAAATTGGGAAGGACATAACGTAAAATGGAGAGATCAGTGTTTGAAAAAACCTTGGGAAATAGTCTAAGAAACGAGGAAGTTCATAGACAAACCGGAGTGTAAGACAAATAATGGCGGGACATGTTGCAAGAATGAAAGACGGCAGGTGGACAAAAGATTTCTCGAGTGGAGACCACGTGAATAAAAGTGAACACGGTGGACCGATGACCTCAAAAAACATGCGTCCAATTGGATAACTGAAGCGCAGAAAAGAAATAGATGGAAATATCTAGAGGAAAGCTATGTTCAATAATGGACAAATCATAGCTGATTGATGATGAATGATGATGATCTGTTCGAGAAGCTGTGGAACCACTCTCGGCTCACTGTAAAAAGACTAGTCTTTTCGCCTGTTTCGTCATCAATTGTATTCTTCATTTGAAAATTATTGATACCACAGAATAGTAGTGTAAGTTTGTCGGGGTGGTCATATATTTTTTATAAATTCTTGTACAAAACTAAGACAAAAAGGTATCGATATTTATATTTTATCTGCTTTGAATTTGAACAGTCCTGTATAAAGACTGTTGAATTATTCTACTATAAAACTGTGCATCATACCGAGTATAAAAATTAATATTTTTTATTCTATGTTCTACATAAGGTCGACTTTTTAACTTAACAATTATAATCACAACAGGCGTCCGGGTTTTTTTGTCCAGCAGTGTAGCTGACCACACATTCACAATTACAAAAGAGGCTTGCTTATCTTGTATTAATGTATCTAAAAATAACATGAATTAGTCTACAATGTCAGATAAAGCTAAAACTAGCGCTATTGAAATTTGAAATACCTCATTTATATCACTATAAACGGTTAATGACGTAAGCCTGAACATATCTCGGTGATTCGATATGCATGCTCATCAAATTTAGACACTTTACATACGAGGGTGTATTTCACTTTCTTGACATTATTCGTTTTTGTACTTATTTTTGCAGATACACGTATCCATACTTACAAAACATTTATCAGACCGGTCATCGAGTACAGATCTTGCATCTGTGCTGTGATGCCCAAACACCTCAATAATAGACTAATCACACTGGAAAGGAGAATCTTACGTAAACTTAACAGAAAACGACGCGACTATCCTTCGGCACTCATTCATCGCCTGTCGAACATCCAGCCCATCAATGAGAGGCTTTCCTCTCTGAGTAGGAGTTATACAATTCGCACCATCCGGGGCCAAAACCTCAGAGCCCAAAGCATTCTCAAAACTACCCAAATTCAGAAGACGACCCAAACCCAAACTCCCATTCCTACCCGCTATTCTGCTGGAACTCGCCAGCAACGAGCTCCCTGACGAATACATTGATATACAGGAGGCAACTCCCCTCTTTTACCGTCGCTTATTATAATACCGAAAGTTCACTTCGAACTGACACCGACGAGGGGGGATCGGTTTTCTGTGGTTTTCCGATCCCGTTGCACAATGATACCCCGTCGTTTTTCGAGGTACCAGTCCACAGCTGCCCTCACGCGTCGCGACATTCATTCAAAAATCAAATAGATTTTGTCAATTAATAAACATATAATTTTCATATATTTACTAATTTTGTTTTAGACCAAAAAAATTCTGAAAGGAACCGTTCACTTCTATCCCTTTCGCCCCGGATTGTCCAGGACTAGTAAAGCAGCAACAACCACCAACAAACACCGCAACACCAGTGGACACGTCAAAATTCCCAGTGCCACACCCATCAAAAAGGAAACACGTCCTGAAGAGGCACAAGCCTAAAACAGGACAGCTGACACATCCAATACAGAAGATATACACACATACACAAAACCAACGCTACAATGAATCGAAAAATGACCTCACTCGTCTCGTCAGTCCTGATCACCCAGAGGGAGTGTAGTCGAGTGTAGTGGTCATTATGACCTGACCCCGGAGGGAGTGTAGTGGTCATTATGGCATCGCTTCGGTTTCATGATCAAACTACAAGGAAAGAACGCAAAAAAGACAATATACTTGCATCCATTTCATAAATTTTAAATAAAATATGCGAAAACCGCAAAAAAAAAATTTCCATAGGGCAGTACGCTTGTATTGATGAAAAGCTTATTGGTTTTCGTCGAAAATGGTTGTTTCGTATGTACATGCCTCAAAACCCCCAAAAATATGGCCTAAAAATAATGCCAATAATTAAAGAAGAAGATAGAAAATTTAAAAAACCAACGCAATCTATTGAGGGTTCTAACCGTAATGATAAGTTCATATCCTTAAAGTTATAAACGAGAGGTACCTATTTCTTTTTTACCAGACAAAACTAAGCTCAAGGACTCTTGCCTATTTTGATTTGGCGATAGAGTTAAATTAGTTTCCTATGTACACAAGCCACGAAAAGCGGTACTTTTGACGTCTTCAATGCACAATAATGAAACAAAAAAACCTGAAATTACCGAATTTTATAATCAAACCAAAGGGGGCGTCGACGCATTAGTCGAAAAATGCACAGTAAATTCTACACATCGTAGGAGTCAAAGATGGCCTTACTATTTTTTATACCATTTTAAATATTTTTTCCGTTAATGCTTTCATAATATTATACTCATGCTTACCGGGAAATTCTCAAAAGTAGAGGTATGGATTCATCAAGTCTTCGGCACGACAGCTTATTCAGGATCATAATATGGAAAAAAGACTAACTATTTTTTAAATTCTAAGACAAATGAAACATAATATAGCTTCCAATGGATATTCACGATCATTGGATAGAACAACAAAAATAGTTTGCGCTAGTTACAAAGCGCCAATCTGCCACGTTTGTGAAACACACATTTGCAAACATTGCCTATAAGAATGAGTTGTAGTTTTTATGCTAGCATTTGTTTTTATCTGTTTATTGGGGTTTCTTCTTCTTCTTCTTCCTCTTTATAAGCAATTCTGCTTGTTCGTTGGCGGATTAATACCTCTATGGAAGGTTGTCACTCCATCTTTTGCGCGGTCGTCCGATACTTCTGTCGATTGGTGACTTATCTCTTTCTATTTTGACGATATGGGTCTCCTCTATTCTGCTTATGTGGTTATTCCATTCTTTTTTTTTTCTATTTTGTGTCCATTCATTTATACACTGTACGTTACATTTTCTTCTAATGTCTTCACTGCTCTTTCGATCTCTCACCATATTTCCTGTAATTCTTCTCAGTACTTTCATCTCTGCCGTTTCCAGTAGCCTCTGCATTGTGGCTGTGTCGGGTCTTGTTTCTGAGGCATACGTTATTATTGGTCTTACACTGGCTTTATAAATTCTTGATTTCATCTCAGTGTTAATGGGTCTGTTTCGCCATATAGTGTTATTAAGGCATTCTGACAGTCTTTTGGCTTTTTGTACTTGATCTCTCACTTCTTTGTCTAGGTCTCCATAGCTAGACAGTGTAATTCCCAGGTATTTTATTTCCAGAGTAAATAACTTTGTTTCCCATTCTGTATCCTCTTCCTTTGTTAACGCTTTTGATGATTTCATCCATGATCAAATTGAAGAGTATGGTGCTCAATGAATCCCCTTGTCTTATTCCGCTGCCTATTTCTATAGGTTCTGTAAGTTGCCCATCTATTCTGACTTCCATTTTGTTGTTTTGGTAGATGTTTTCGATAGTTTTTATAATATTTAGGGGAGCCTCTCTTACTCTGTCAAACGCTTTCTTTAGGTCAAGCAGACACAGAAATGCTGATCTATTACACTCTAGTGATTTCTCAGTAATTTGCTTTATAACGAATATTGCATCTGTACACGATCTTCCACTACGAAAACCCTGTCGTTTATCTTCTAAACTTATACTTAGATTTATTAGCACTTGTAAAATTTTAGTTGTAAGTTTTAGCGTAGTATTTAACAAGTTCCTCTCTTACCTTTAATAACTTCTGTAGTTTTCTGGCTGTTTTTTATCTCCTTTTTGGAATAGTAGAATTAGTTCGCTCGTTCTCCATTCTTCCGGTATTTTATTGTGTTTTATAATTTTATTAATTAATGTTATTAATTGTTCTGTCAATTAATAACATTAATTGTTTTGTAATTAACTCGTTTGGTATCCCGTTTTTACCTGCTGCTTTTCTATTCTTCAGCTTTTAAAGTATTTTCCGAACTTCCTGTACATTTATATTAAGTTAGTTCTAATTGTTTTATTAAGTTCTCTGTATTCTTGAGTATGGCGTTTGTTTTGCGCTAGTAGTGCCTTTTATATGGACTGTTATATAGTTTAATCTAATAGTGGTTGAAAGGATACCATTGAAGATTATCAGAAATAAAAACTTAAGGAAATTGTACAGCTTTTTGGTATCACCTATTATTTTCAAAATCTTTGTTACTGATATTGTAAGTTGTTTCTTACAGTTTCTAAAATTATACACTTTGTTTTTAACAGACTCAGTTTTAAAGTTTTTCTCCAAAAAGCTTTTCTTTAACTATTTCAAGTATCCAAGTATTAAAACGAAATAAGCTCTGAGAACATATCTTTTCACCGATATATCCGTGTCATCTAATATATTAAGTTATTGACGTAATTCATTTGAAAACTGTGGTATGTTTGCATTGTGTTTCAAAGAAAAGATAAAAATATTTTTAAAATGACGCGGCTTAGTCACAGAAACCACCTTCGGTTTTGTTTTCGTGGTTAAGTTCAAAGGCCGTAGAGATAGCAACAATTTATATTATTATGTCGTAGTGAATTCAGATTCTTATCTCGATAATAGCAGTTTTTAGCTTATTGATTTAAAATAGTTTTTTTATTAACATTGCTCTACAGTGTATAAAAAGTCCACATCAAATTTGTTATAATAAATGTTAGTTTTGTTCTGAAGAACAAAATTTGTTCTATATCATATATAGAAGAAATATACCAAAAAATGCACCACCAAAATGTGTTGTCCACTGTGGTGAAGGACAGCCGGATAATTACCAAGGATGTATTGTGGCCAAAGAACTGCAAAAAATAAAGAATAAACAAATAAAAAAACCTAGTTTGCCTTTTAAACAACAAAATATGTAGTAATATTACTAAAGAGAAGTCAAAAGAAAAGTTCATTAACCAAAGCAAGACATTTAAAGTCTATCTGTTTGCAACTGGCAGCTCATAAAAAATGCAAATCTTCAAATAGAGATTAAGGGTTACCGTCAAGGCCATAAACCATTGCTGTACGGATTTAGTTGAAACCAAAAAGGTTTTTTTTTAATTAAGAGTTGTGCATTAATTTGTTTAGTTACATATACTTTAAGTGTTAGTGAAAGAACCGTTTACAAATTTTTAAGTGAAAATAAACAAGGAAACATTACTGAGCCAAAAAACATGAAGGAAAACAACCGATGGAAATCGATGACTTTCATTGGAACGTCCTTCAGAGAAAAGTTCGTTCTTTCTATTTAAACAAAGAGATTCCTACATTGGATACAATATTAAAGGCAGTAATAGATAATAATTTCCTTACTTTGGCCGAGATAAGTTATGAAAATTACTTAAAGAAATCGGTTTTTGCTATCAAAATCAAAGAAAAACCTATATTGAACGATAAAGAAGAGACTGTTTGTTGGTGAAGGCAATATTTGTAGATTATAAGGAAGATGCAGTTTCTATTTAAATGAAACCTGGCTAAACGAAAATCATACTGTTTCAAAAGTGTGGGTAGATAAAAATGTTATAAAAAATATTACCGAGTCTCGACAAGTCTTTCTATAAGGATATTCTACTGGTTTAAATGCTCCCGCAGGAAAGAGACGAAGATTAATAATCACGCACATTGGGAGCGAACATGGTTTTTGCGGAGAATAGTTTATTTAAGTTCGTTTCAAAATCCACACAAGGCAACACTTAAAATGCCCACAAATACCTATGGGGGGACAGTCACAGCATTATATAGCACACATGCAATAAAAAAATAAGATGCTAGAACTTGCTTTTAGCCAAAGTTGTAAATGCTTAATTGGAAGAGTCTGCAATGCGAAAAATACCCGTTGTAGATAAGACTGACAATAGCTAAAGGTATATAACTATAAACAGCATGCAATAAGCTTAAGTGCTAAACGCTGTCAACTAAAAAGCCAACATGTTGGCCCACAGATCTGAATAAGATTCCTATTTGATAAATTTCTTATTAATTAAAAATATATCTTCAAATTATATGTACGTAGAAGAAGCCTGGAACATTAATTCAGATCACTCACCAACTCTCCTCACACTGACTTATAATGTGATTTAAAAAGAAATTTTTCTAACTTAGTCAACAGAAGATGACGGAGAGATAATATACAAAAAGCAAACCCTGGAGTACACTAATCCAGAACAGGAAGAATCAGTCATTCTTCCCGAAGAGAAACTTCTACCGAAATCACAGCAAGACAAAGACATCATCCTTCAGACACTAGGAACGATATCTAATGTATTATGTCCGCCAAACCTTACTTTAAGATGAGAAATAACGTTTGAAGAATATCTGCACATGCTATTATAATGACACATAGTAATAATGTATTCATATAGTAATAATGTATTCATAAATTCAAAATATTTTAATCATAATCATAATCTTTCAAACTTCAAAATCTAAAACCGCCCAACCACGATCTGCTGTTATATTCGGATATACACAAATTGAAAAAAAATTGTTTTTTACGGAATTCGTCTACCTGTCATCGACTGGGATCGCATGCATTTGTATTTTTTATGTTTTATTATAGAAAGCTGTTTTTAAATTCTGATAGCTTATCCTTGAATAAATAGGTATTAAAATAGTAGTAAAACCAACCATCGTTCCAAACGAGTTCCCAATTTAGAATATTTATGGACATCCAACCCCCTAACAAAAACTAAAAAATGTATATCAGCCTGCCTAAAAAGCTTACTATCAAGTCAGTGAACTGTGTATATATATTTGAGATTTGAGTGTATCATTTTTGTCGTGTTCATTTTTAAATTCAAGGTCGTATCCAAGTGAGCAGAAACCAAAAATGAGGTTAATTACCGGTACGGGAGGTCGTCAGCCCCTATAAAATCGATACAAAGACTTGAGGCACAGTTTAGGACAAAATACATTCTTGGTTTGGGTTCCTGACGAAATTAACCAAGAATATATATATATATATATATATATATATATATATATATATATATATATATATATATATATATATATATATATATATATATATATAAGAAGTACTTGTGACTCGTTTGGAAAAAATATATAAATGTTTTTGATGGGTTGGAGTCAATAAAAGGGGGCTATTATTGGTTAACTATTTAATATCTCGAGCTTTCAATTGTGTTTACAATTCTTATCAAGAGCTGCTAAAAAAGACAAAATATCTTACAAAGTTGAACTAGAAAGAAAAACATTTTTTGTTAACTCACCAAATAAAATTAGTTTCGTTAACAAGTTGACATTTATGACATTGAGGCTTATTTGTAATTGGTTGCTACTTTAAACTATTTATAAATTCAATTATTTTTGTTAAGAAAATGTTTTCAAATTTATTAAAATTTCAGGGAAGAATTTATTAGATAAGGGCATTTTAGTATTAATTCTTTTTGAAATGTATTTGCAACAATTTTATTAACTCTAACAATTTTAAAAACTCTAGGATTTTTATCAGCCCAATAAGGGAAGGAATATTGATGGGAAAAATAAATATTAAATAGAAAGTTAGATAACTCTATATTTTTTTAGTCATAATCCCACAAAACTATAATCCTCTGTCTGGATCATCTTCATTTATATCTTGTACCAATTGTATTTTGTAGGGATGAAATTTTTAATGTTTCAGTATTCTGCGGACAGTAGTGTGCAAAAAATCTTGATCTATTTTTTTAGAACTTGAAGTAGGTTCCAAATTAATATGACCAAAAATTGCTACTTCTGCTGCTACAGTCCTAAAACGGTTATAACTAGACTTGGGCAAATATGCAAATTGTATATTTTGCATAAAATGCAAAAATGTCAAATTTTGCATATTTTTATTAAAGGTAGCATAAAGTGCATATAATTTGAAAATTTGGTGTTAACTATATATTTTTATATTCAAACTTACAGATAGCATGAAAATGCCAATATTTAATTTTGTTTTATAATCTCTTGGTATTCAAATTCTTGGTATACCTAGTAACTAATAAAAGACAGCGGCTTATAGTTTTGTCACGTTTTGTCCTGGAATTAAGGGTTTGTGTTTGCAAACACTAGGCAAAAATTTTTATTTGACGGTCAGTTTCACTTGGTTTTACTTTTGTTGTACAATTGAAGGCATAAACAACATGTATTTATAATTGTGAATAATTATTGTGCTTTGAAAATGCCAAAAATAAGCCAATGTTTCAACTTGGATAAAACCTTACAAAGAGCTATCTATGGATATGGATAAAGTTTATTGCTCATGTTATGGCAAATCCGTAAGTACATACGTATTATTTTTTATATTATTTTAAAAATTTACACGGTGGTACAAGCAAAGATTTTAAAATTGGAGATTACGTTTAACAAAAGTACCGACACAAGGCTAGTTCGCAATAAATCGATGTATTTTTTCTTTTTTCAAGCATTTTTTAAACTCCTTGCGATAAAAATAGGATACCTATTTAAAATTCAAATCATTCAATAGTCTACTGAAAGGTCGCTAACATTTTTTTTTCTAACAATAGCAAAGTTTGCTTTAATTTTGCTAAAAACAAAAACATATCATATATTGGACTTAATTAATTAAGTGCTTTTAATTTATGCTCACAGTATTTTTTCTTTAAATGTAGACAGAAAAGACCAAGAGCCTCTTGTAAATATTTGGGGATTGTTCCTTCTTGCACAGTCATTTCTTGACATTTTCAAGATTACTACACCGATTTTTATTTGATTTAATTTAAATATTTTAATTGTTATGCAAAAACGGTTCATTTTTAGTTTATTTCTACAATCTTAGATTTTAAAAATGGGTACAACTATTGACACGACAAAGAAAACGAAATAAAAAGGACGTACAATACAACCGAAGGATTCCGCGTTAAACGTTAACAAAAAGGATAGAAACTTAAGAGATTTTAATTCCATAGTTTTTTTATTTAAGTAAAAAAACGTAACGCGTGTTGTTCGCACCACAACACCCCCCCCTCACCTATAGGTGTAACGCACCGTAACGTTATACAGGACCGCCCTCTTGCGTTACGTAATGCTTGAACGACCCCTGAAATTTTATTTAAAAAATCCTTTATAAAAGGTATAATAATATAAAAGAATGCTTTCGGGCTACATCACAGAACGTTTTCGGAATTACTATTCCATCATCAGTGGATCCTAAAATATTTATACTTTTATAAGAATTAAATTCAATTAGAACTTTATTTATACCAATGACGCTAATGTTAACAGAAACATACGCGGCAGAAACACGAGCTGACACAGAGAGGACAAAAAGGATGTTAGAAGCAGCAGAGATGAAAACACTTAGAAAAATTGATGGCAAGACACTATAGGACAGAGCTAGAAGTACAGATCGTAGATGCAATGTGGAGAACATCAAGAACTGGGTAAAAAATAGAAGAGCAGAATGAGCAGAACGACAACTTAGTGGAGGCACATTGAAAAACAAAAAGAGTCATGTCTACATAAAAAGAAGAAGACGCTAATGTTAAATCTATTATCTCTTAATGAATGTTCCACATTTAATATTACAGGTTCTGTTGCAATTTTATGTAGCTTACCAATATTTCCGTCTTATGTATATCTATTTCTTGGACGTGAAATTACTGACTGGCCTATACTTTTGATCAATTTTAAAATAAGCGAAAGTTTTCTTTTGTTAGATTTACGTCTTAAACAAGTTAAATCCAGTTTTCTTACGTTTTTATGGTATTTTTGAATAACGCGAGGACACGACAAACGACTGAAATATTAGAAGCAAATAAGCAAATATAGATCACGCGAGATCTTTACATCATTTTTTCATTTATCATTTTTTTCTCGAGTAACTGAGTAACTTTTCTTTACACAGCAAACCAGAATTTCACCAGTAACTACTAGTGAAAAGTCTGCTGTTTTGGTTTTACTACATTATATATTTTTTTAGGGATTAACTACGATAATTGAAATTAAAATTAAATATTTTATTGACGTTCTGATTGCACGAAAAATTATCTACCGCCAAGTGATAAAATACAGAACATTTACTTTTTTGCATTTTGAAATCGATCTTCAAATTGAAAATGGAAATTTAATAAAATATGTAATTTTAATTATAGTCCAGTCGTCAGAGATTTGACCTCTAAAAATCATACGAACGGGGCTTCTCCCTACAACTCCCCCTCGTAGGGGGGAAACGGGAAACATCGATTTACCAAGAATGTGTAAGCCGCGGGCTGTGGAAAAAAAATTTTCAAACAAAAAATCTAGCTGAGATAATTTTGACCAAAAATATTTATTACCACTTTTTGCGTAGAATGAACCGTTCGCTCAGAAACAACGCTCGAAGCGACCAGCGATTTTAAATGTATGTTACGCGAGCGAAATCAATTTTTTAAATAAAATTTGAATCAACGGTAAAAATTCGATATCTTTTGATCAGAATATCCTATAGACAAAAATTAAAATGGGTTTCTAGATTCTGAGCTGCTATGTCTTGAACCAAAAGTAGAGAACTATGAAAAATTTGTCAAAAATGTGTCTAGAAAAGTTATCCCCAGAGGATGTAGACAACAATATGTTCCAGGGATTTCCAGCGAGTCCAAAAAACTAATAAGAACATACGAAACCTCCTATTCCACTGACCATTTTAGCCAAGAAACGGTTGACTGCGGAGCAGTACTACTCCAACAGCTAAGTCAAGCCAGACAGGAAAAGTGGATTGAGACCATGGAAAAAATGGACATGACACATAGTAGCAAAATAGCATGGAACCTTAGCGCAAAAAAACTTAGCGGTGATCCAAAAGAACATAAACCACCTTGCAAGGTTACAGCAAACCAAGTCGCTGCTCAACTCCTTATGAATGGAAGAACTACGAACCGATATAAGGATCCAAATACTAGAAGAAGATTGGATTCGGAGACAAACCTAGGAACTCTTTTTACACTAAAAGAACCCCACGACGGTATGAACAGGTTAAAAAACAAGAAAGCTGCAGTTGTGGATGATATATGTAGTGAACAAATAAAGCATCTAGGCCAAGGAGCAAAAAACTGGATCTTGAAACTTTATAACACGTGCTGCAAAGCCCGCGAAATTCCAAAATCATGGAGGAAATCTACAGTAATAGCCTTGTTAAAATCAGGAAAGGACCCAGAAAATCTCAGTAGCTACAGATCTATTTCGCTGTTGTGTCACTTTTTCAAACTATACGAGAGACTCATACTCGCCAAAATGAAAAAAAAACGACAAGGACCTCATCCCACAACAAGGACGATTCAGACCCGGCAAATCTTGCATCGGTCAAGTCCTCGCACTAACAGAACACATTAAAGAGAGCTTTGAAGAAAAACTTATAACAGGGGCTGCTTTCATAGATTTGACAGCAGCCTAGGAGACAGTAAGGCACTAAACATTGCTTTGCAAATTATACGACACTCTCAATGACCACCATTTGGGTAAGGTCGTATATTTCTTAGTGCAAAACAGACGTTTTTTCGTTATGCTGGAGGGTAAAGTAAGTGGGTGGAGAGTTAAAAAAAATGGCCTCCCACAGGGAAGTATTTTAGCACCAATGCTTTTCAATATATACACAAACGACCAACCTATGCCGACCGAAACCAAGCACTGCCTCTATGCTGACGATCTTGCAATATGTGCTCAAGGATATAGTTTTGAAGAAGTGAAGGAGAAACTCTAAACTGCTTTAAAAACAATGACAGCGTACTACCTGCAGAATTCCCTGAGCCCAATCGCTCTAAAACCGCTCTAAAAAGTCAGCGCTTTCCACCTTGGTGCAAAGGAAGCCAAACGAAAACTCCAAATTGCGTGGAATTCGTAATACATAAGAACACACAAACCATCCTATATATCTTGGAGTAACTCTGGACCGGCCCCTTACCTACAGACAACATTGCATAAAAACGAGAGGGAAAGTAACAACTAGGAACAGCATACTCATAAAGCTAACGGGAAGTAAATGGGATGCACGTTCTGGAGTTTTAAGAACAACGGCACAGGCACTGTGTTTCCCAACTGCTGAATATGCGTGCCCCGATTGGGGCAGATCTGCCTACACCAAACAAGTTGATACTGCTCTAAATGAGACATGCAGGACAGTAACGGGGTGCATGAAACCAACGCCACTCTCAAATCTATATAAAGCAGTGGGTTTTGCAGAACCTACAACACGCAGAGGCGTTGAAGAGCACATAGACACAATTAAACAGATCACAGACGAGCGGCTTGCCCTATACAAAGCTCGAACACCACGAAAGCGACTAAAATCCAGGAAAAGCTTCCTTGGAACAGTGCAGGATGAACCGCCTGAGTATTTTCCTCTTCCCCAGGTTCAATGGACCGGCCAGTCCCTAGACTTTAAAACGTGGAAAACTATGAATAGGATAAGAACGTGGGTCGCTCCATTAAAATCAAACATGGAAAAATGGGGAAAAATAGACCAAGATGATGTTAACTGTGACTGTGGAGAAGCACAGAATATTGAACATCTTCTAACATGTAGAAACTGTCCTCATCGATGTACCCTCGAAGATTTGTGGCTCGCCAACAAAAATGGAACCGACGTACCCCGATACAACATATATGCAACACACACACCTGATTTTTTTGTTACCCAAAAGAAGGCTATTGCGTACAAGCCAAGTAAGTCAACCGTCAGTTTTGAAAAACGTAACCCAAATTAACAACCTGTTGGATATACTTTTTCGCACAATTATTTTAAATATCTTTTTTAAAAACGATTTCCGAAGTTGAAACCGAAACTTAAACTTTATTTAAAATGTCTTTTCATTACAATCAATCGTGGCTTAATCCCAAATAGATATCATATTTAACTTAGGTATTCCACAAGAAAACAGTTTCTAAACCTTTTTATTGATATTAATACATAATTAATAATAATCACTAATTTAAAATTGCAAAAAATATTTATCAAAAATGCCAGGAGAAAGCTACAGAGTACGGCTCAATTGATATCTTCATTTTAGTATTAGCGTAAAGTTACAAACATGAAGAAAGTTGCTTCATTTTAATATCTAGGTTTTTATCCAGAAGTCTAGCAAACTGCCAAGTATATTTATGAACTTAAATCAATCGTAACAGCTGGAATTATTTGATTACGTGAGTCGTTATAAATGCTACCATATTAGGATTTTCGTCATTCGCTAAAAAAATTCATGGTTCCTAACAATGCTGTCCGCGATAAAAATAAACCTGACAACATAGATACATACATTAAAAACTGACAAACATTATTTTTTTGTTAAATAGACTAGATTGTGTTAGTTATATTGTGGTAATACATATTCATTCGCAGTTAATAAATATTTAATTTTCGTTGCTTTTTACACCTGCTGCAAGATATCGCAATATTTCGAAATGATGTATAATTTCTGGTTTCGGGAGTTTTTTAAATAAAAAATTATTTTTGTGTAAGACAACAAAAACTTTTTATAAGGATTGAATTCACATTGCTGCGATATAATCAAGATGTACCCATTTTTTGGGAATATCTTGATTACTATCCTAATTATATGTTATTTCCATATCAGATTATTTTAAAGACTCCATATATTGTAATTAGTTTGAACAGGTGCCTTATCAGGTTACTAACAATTATTAATATTAGATGTTATTAATATTGTATACGATCGACCCATAAGCCTACTCCCGCATCCATGCAAAATTCTCACAAAAATTACAACCTATCTAATAAATTCGACAGCTATTAACCTTCAGAACAGGCAGGTTTCCGCAAAGCTTATCAATATTATCTATAGAACAGATTCTTTTTTTTAGAATAGAACATTTAGACAGATATGCAACAACGAATACAATGTCTCAGTACACTTAGCCTTTGTTGACTATTACAAGGCATTTGACATTACTTTGTGTGGGTCCAATCAGAGATTGGACCCACACAAAAGGAAATGAATTAATTCATCAAGCCCAGAATAGAGAGAAATTTGCCTTATTGATCGCCAACCTCAACAAAGAAGGCACTTAGGAGGACAAGGCATTTGATTCAGTTGAACTGTGGGTCGTATTCAAAGCAATGGATAACGCGCTGATAGATTCGAGTGGTATAAGAATCCGCTAAAATATATATACGGAAATGCTACATTAAAAATAAAAATTGATTAGAACACAAAATCTAACAAAATAGACATTCATAGAGGAGTGAGGCAAGGCGATACGATTTCTGCGAAGTTATTCACCAAGGATCTAAGGAAGTTTTCAACACGCTTAACAGGAAGCAAAAAGGTTTAAATACTCTTCTTCTTTTTCTTTTAATGTAGACATGACTCTGTGTGATTTTCAATGCGCCTCCAGTAAGTTGTCGTTCCATCGTTTTCGTAGTCTTCCTACTGATCGTCTTCCTATTGGGGAACCGTCCCTTGCCGTCTTTACTACTCTATTTGTTGTCATTCTACTCTTCTATTAATTTCTTACCCAGTTCTTGATGTTCTCCACCTTGCATCTACGTCGTGTATCTGTACTTCTAGCTCTGTCCCATAGAGTCTTATATATATATATATATATATATATATATATATATATATATATATATATATATATATATATATATATATATATAAGACGAAATCTATGGATGGCACCAATTGATGCCAAAATGAGAGAGCATAGGTTACGATGGTTAAAAAAATATTTTGAGAATTACCTCCGATCTGGCCAAAACCAGATCCGAAATGACAAATAACTAATTTATTTTATAAATATTTTATAATCGATGCAAGAACTAGACTTAGATTACAAAAAAATCAAAACGATAGGAAGCATCTAGAAAGACCGCTGACGTAAACTTCGACATAAAACACCTGGTCGTTAAAGTATGTTTTTGAGATCAAGAGTTCTTATCGGTCAACAAAGTTGACAAACCCTGGCAAATTACATCCTTTTAAAAATAATAATGCCAACTACGAATTAAAATGTATGACTCAATGTACATAAAATGAAGCTCATACTTTTTTTTAAATCCTCCCAACGATTATTGTAAATCTCGACGGGATTGTGACTTCATTATGACGCAAATATGAAAGTAATATATAAAATGGGTACCTCAAATCCACCTAAAAACCATATGTCAAATAAGTTAAAATTAAAAATTTTGTCATCAAAACTGTGTATATCTTTATTTGCAGAGATGGGAGTTAAAAATTCCATAATAGTATGGTTATGTACAATGTTAACTTAAAAATGACAAGTCACTTTTCTTAATTAAGTACATACATTAATTATAGTGTATTTTTATGTATGAGAGAGTAATAAAACAATAAATTATGTATGCAAATCCCTAAACTGTTGATACGGGTGACTCAATAAAAAACAGATATTTGTCAACAAGTTTACAGAAGTATATAGGAAAACAATTTTAAAATGAGTATGACCACCACTTATAAAGGTTGGAGCAGAATAGAATACAATAGTTGTGAGGGTTACTAATCCCTAAATAAGGTTGCCAGTGTCGGAGTGATGGAGGTTAACAGGTACTAATGAATTTGCAAGAAATGTAAGATGTTTATTTTATTGGTTATATATAACCAATAAAAGTTTAATAAGTACCTACCTATTTGCAAAATAAAGTTTAATTCTTTAGATAAAATAAAACGTTTTATTTTATCTGAAATGAGTGCATTCCACGAAGTAAGGGTTTCAACAATCAAACATTTAATTCTTTAATTCCAGGAATCTACGACAGTAATTGACTAGATAATTACCTTCTAAACTTATTCCACAGAAAATGTGATAGTGGGTTTTTCCATTTTGTATATAGGAAGGTCCAAGTTTCGTATTCAAAATTCTTAACAGTTCACTAAAAGTAGGTACTTCAGTTGCAAGGTGCAGTTTATTGTGTATACTAGTGTTATGGAAAATTTGGAAGTGCCGTGTAAACGCCGAAAAATTGGTCCTCTAACAGTTAATGAGAAAACATTAATATTTAATTGTTTTAAATCATTTACATACAAACGTTTATGTGAAAGTGTTGATGAGACCGTTGAGTTAGTTAGCAGTACACTTGGTGTTGGGAAATCTACGATTACAGAGTTATTAAAGAAGAGAAATGTGGTAGTTTTCAAATGCCACGTAATGCTCCAGGGAAACCAAAATTTCAAATAGAATATCATTTTAAAGAAGGACTTCGACGGAAAGTGCATGAATTCTTCTTTAGACAAGAATTTCCAACATTGGATAAAGTTCTTGTCTCAGTTCGAGATGATAAGAATTACCCAGAAATGAGTCGAAGTACGTTATGGAAACTTTTAAAAGAAATAGGCTTCCGCTGGAAAAAGAATCCCAGAAAGTCTATTTTATTAGAAAGAAGCGATATTGTCATATGGAGAAGACATTTTCTAAGAACCATAAAGGAAATGAGAAACCAAAAAAGAAAAATTTTATCTTGATGAAACATGGATTAACGAGGGTCATACACCAAATAAATTTTGGCAGGATGAAACTGTTACAAGTCAAAGGCACGCTTTTGTAAATAACTTATCTACTGGTTTAAACCCACCATCAGGAAAGGGACGCAGGCTGATAATAGTGCACATTGGCAGTTCAGACGGTTTTGTTGAAGGTGGTTTATTAACTTTTGAATCAACTCGTACCGGTGACTACCATGAAGACATGGACGCTGATGTCTTTCAAGAATGGTTCGAACAAATGATAGATCTTCTTCCTAAGAACTGTGTAATAGTAATGGATAATGCAAGTTATCACTCCAGACTTATAGAAGGACTGCCCACAACCAAGTGGTTAAAAAAAGACTTGCAGAATTGGCTGAGTTCAAAAAATATTATGTACCATCCCGGATCTATAAGAAAGGAACTTTATTCGTTGTGTGCCCTTCATAAAGAAAAATTTAAAAAATACGAAATTGATGAAATTGCCAAAAATCGTGGAATGACAGTACTTAGATCCCCACCATATCATTGTGAATTAAACCCGATTGAACTGGTATGGGCACAGATAAAGAGTGAAGTTTCAAGAAAAAATACCACTTTTAAAATTCATGATGTTAAACAGTTGTTTTTGGAGGCCGTAAATAATGTAAAACCTGAAAACTGGGAAAAGGCAGTAAATCACACTATTAAAGAAGAGGAAAAAATGTGGACGCTGGACAATATTACTGATAAAATGATCGAGCCAGTTATTATAAATCTTGGTTCTGAAAGTTCATCTTCTGAATCTGATTTGGATTTGTAACAAGTAGCTGTAAGTTTTATATTATAATTTTTATTCATCTATTTAACATACCTTAGACGGTTTTAAAAACTCTTTTTCTCTTTTGTAATTTTTAAAAATTAAAAAAAATGTGAATTTTTTAAAACCCTTTTTAATGTAGGCCAGTCAGTTCTAATATAGTGTGTGATAAAAGAGGTCACTTTTGTTTACATACACATAACACTTTATAACACTGAAATAATTCATTTATTTTTTACAATTATTCAAAGTAATTTTTCAATTAATCTTGAGCACGCCCATGGAGTGGTCGGAGCTACCAGTTAAAATTATGCTAATTACTCTCTCGTTCATAAAAATAAACTATAATATATATTAAACAGATTTAAAAGGAAATAATTATGCCCACTTTTTTCATTACTGATTTCCATCTTTGTTTGTTTTGCAAAATGTGTAGTGCATTTCACCAATCCAGTCTTACTCTCCCTTTTTTTTGTCTCAGAACTAGTTGTAGATTTTGATTCCAAATCTTTTATACTAAAAGGTTTATCTGATGTAGTTGGAGATGCGGAATTATACAATTTATTAAAATACCTGCCTTAATACGTACCTTAATAGTTCTTTGTGGCAATTTTTGAGGCTTTTTAAGAGTGGTTACAAAGTGGTTCATATTCAGATGGAATAGACATAGGTAACAGTGTAAAATTTCAGCATTAAGTTGCCAAGAAAAAATTATTATGATGACTTCTTACCTTGTAGTGTTGCTGCCCCAGAGCCCAGCTTCAATTTGTTCCCCACACTTGAAAAAAATGATAGTTTTTTTATTTGTCTTTGTGGATCTTCCAATACTTTTTTGATCACATTATTGGTCTGATGACTGTTTTATAAATTCTGCCTTTCATTATTTTCCCTTTCTTCTTCCTTCTTGTATGTAGGCTTTAAAGCCTGTTTCTTCTTCAATATTAGCCTCCTAAATTGTTTAAATTGTCGCACCATCTTTTTCTTGGTTTGCCAATACTTCCTTCGTCCATTTGATGACTTATCTCGTGCTATTCGTACCTACTATCCTATCCTCTGCCATTCTACTAATGTGTTCGTTCCACTCCTGTTTCCGTCTTTTCACCCATCCATTTGTCTTCTATATTGCATGCTCTTCTTATGTTTTCGCTTCTCTCCCTATCCAATAGACTTTTCCCTGATATTCGTCGGAGTATTTTCATCTCTGTTGTTTCTAGTAGTCGTCTTGTTTTAGATGTGTCAGGTCTTGTCTCCGCCGTGTATGTTAATATAGGTCTAATTGCTGCTTTATAGATTCTTGTTTTTGTGTCTTGTCTTAGGTGTTTGTTCTTCCAGATTGTGTCATTAAGAGATCCCGCAGCTTTACTTGCTTTTAAGCTTTGTTGTCGTACTTCTTCTTCAACATCTCCGTAACTAGTTATATCTATTCCCAGATATTTAAACCTTGCTTCCTGCTTTATTATCTTCCCATCAATTTCGATTTTACATCGTAGTGGGTATTTAGATGTTGTCATACATTTGGTTTTTTCTGCTGATATTATCATATTGTATTTCTTGGCTGTTGTATTGAAGATGTGTGTTAATCATTGGAGTTCGTCTTCTGTCTCGGCGATTAATGCGGCGTCGACTGCATAACATAATATTTGGATTTCTTTGTTCCTCATTCTGTAGCCATGACTTTTACGTACTGCTTGTATTATTTCGTCCATTATTATATTAAAGAGAAGTGGGCTTAACGAGTCACCCTGCCTGATTCCGCTTTGTACTGGTATACACTGTGTTAGTTTTCCATTTACCTTTGCCTGTATTCGATTATGGAAGTAGATGTTTTCGATGGTTTGTATAATATTGAATGGTATGTTTCTTTTAAACAGTAGGTGTAAGACGTCTTCGACTTGGATGCGATCGAAAGCCTTTGTCAGGTCTATAAAACATAGATATGCTGGTTTATTGTACTCGATGGCCTTTTCTGTGATTTGTCTTAGTACAAATACGGCGTCTACGCAGGATTTCCGGATCTGAATCCTTGTTGTTCATCTGATAAAGTTGTTAGTTTATTGATTTTGTTGGTTAGGACTTTTGTGGTAAGCTTAAGTGCAGTGTTCAGTAGATTTATACCTCTATAATTGTTGGGGTCTTCTTTATCTCCTTTCTTGAACATTGGTATCATTATGCTGTTTCTCCATGCGTCTGTTATCTTGCAGTGCAATATAAGTTTTGTCATCACTAGGGTTATACTTTCTCCTCCGTGTTTTAGAACCTCGTTGGTTATTCCGTCTGGTCCTGGTGACTTTCTATTTTTGAGTGAATTTATGGCTATTTCTACTTCCTGAAAAGTGATTTCTATTTCGTGTCTTAATTCAGGTACGGTATTGTGTTAATTATTATTTTCCTTTGCTTTAAACAGTTCCGTCAGGTATCTTTCCCATTCGTTTGCTGGTATGTTATTGTATGCCTTCAATTCTGCCATTTCTTTCCGTTCTTTTCCCGAGATTTTTATTTCTTCATATTGTTTCATTCAGGCAACCTGCGGCTCTGTTTGCTCTATTCACTTGATTTTCTACTCCTGTTTCGAGCTTCTTGTAGCTAGATAATGTGATACCTAGATATTTAAACTCCATCACTTGTTCTATTATCTGACCTTCCAGCTCCAATTTAGATCTTAGTAAATTTGCTGTTGTAACCATGCATTTTGTCTTTTTTGGGGAAATTAACATATTAAATTGTCTGGCGGTTATATTAAATTGGTGCAGTATACGTTGTAAATCATCTTCACTTTGAGAAAGTGGTGTTCATTATTTCATTCAATCAGGTTGAGCAATACAGGACTCAGAGAATCTCCCTGTTTTTTTTTCTACTTTTACTTTTATTTTGTTATTTTAGTAGATATTTTCGATCGTCTTTCAGTCATTGACGCGTCAGTGTAAAGAACTTTGTTATATTTATTTTTGTTTATACGTTATAAAAAGAGAATTCTTAATGTATTAACACTGGTATCTTCCTTGTTAAATTTGGGACCAACATACTCCCACACTAATGTGGGAGTATGTTGGTCCAATAGGGATTATTGGACAATGGTGGAGTTCTGGTTTCAGACAAATTTATATGTTTTAATAACAGCTGTAGAAAACTAGGAAAAGGATGTACATATAATTAAGTTGTGTTATGAAGTGTGGTTATGGGGTTTGTGTAATAATATTGTAACGTTATATACGTCACATCTTTATTAATTTATATTTAGATAATTAATTTATTAATTCCTTTATCTTCAGTTTAGTTTTTACTATTTTTTATTCAAAAAGTAGTTGGTGCCCTCTGTCTTTCTTTTCTCTCTATCTCTGTCCCGTAGAATAATTCGGCCTCTCTCTTTTTGTCCGATAGACTAAATATTCTGTTGTATGTTGACAGAAGTGGTAATTCCATCATAGGCATACGTTCTATGTCATGCAAACTTCAGTCGCCCTACTTTCTGTCAATCAATCAACTTTTCTAACATAGTGGGAATATAATTTTTTGCCTATTTCTAAAAGTTATAAAAGAAGGTAAAAATTATTATAAGCTTCATTTTATGGTCTGTAGAATTCTCTTGGGTTGATTGGCTGTATTTATTAGCCAAATTCAAGTTTTATTGGCCGAATTCAAGTTTTATTAGCTGTATAGAAGACTATTGGGGATTTTATGGGAAATTTCAGAATATAATATAGAACAACTGTAATATTGTACAACATACTCTGGAAGACCTAACCGTCTAATTGGGAGGACACACAAGGAGCCCATTGATGCCATCGATGCCATAAGTATCATACACATTGTATTCATTGTAAAGCATTGGCAGGGTTGATTGTTTCCTATTTTTAATAAATATGATTAGTTAAAAATTGTTGTATTTGTTATCAGCTAAGGGTCCATGGTTCGATTTTTAGTTTAAGACAAGACGAACTCACACTTGAGATACTGAGCTAGGCGAAGCATAGACGATAAGCTCCCATGGTTGATTTCAATTCTCTTTTGTAGTCTTATCGTTACAATATAATTTAAGGATATATGGATTAGAGGGATTGGAAGACGAAAGAAATTGCAGCAGAATAGAAGAGAAGAAGGTTTTCTCGACTAAGCCATAGAGGAGGTTCATTAGTTTCACAGTAAAGACTTTCTGCTGGACTAGAACAGAATGCTTTAAGACATAGGCAGATAGCCGTGCTGTGTACTTTATTTAGTGAATTTAGGGTTGATTTAGTTGCAGATATATAGATGAAAGATCCATAGTCGAGCTTGGAACGGATTAGTGATTTGTAAACTTTTAGTAACGTAATTTCTTCCGCGTCCCGAGGATAATGTGAAAGTTTTTTAATTATATTTAACCTTTTTAGGCAAACTCCTTAAAGTTCCTGTAAGTGTTGTTTCCAGGTTAATCTTGAATCAAATATCAGCCCTAATAATTACAAGAATAAATTCTTCTGCTAAATTTAATAACTTTGGATTTGGAATGGGAAAGTCCTAGAAAATCAATTTTTTTGTAGATCATTTACTGCTAATTGCAGAATATTTTTACTTAACTTGCTAATCGGAAGAATGAATAAGGATGTGATTATAACTGAACCTTAAGGAATACCTTCATGTTGGATGTGTGGAGAAGAAAGTGTATCAAATCTTGTTTGCTATTAATTGCGTTAGAGATATGGGTTCGGAATAGTACTAGATTATCTCTTGTGGGGCGCTGTCTTTGGTAGCCAGATTGTTTCTTTGGAATAATCTTGTGTTTTTCAAAATACCATAAAAGACGTTTGTTGATCATTTTTTTCATTAGCTTACACATAGATGCTTTATACAATCTTACGGGGAGATAGGCCTGTAAGATTGGGGAAAAATAGTTGGCTGATTTGGCTTGAGTATTGGTATAACAATAGATTTAGAGATGGAAATTTATGGGAACTCCAGATTAGATTGTATAAAGTTAGAAGTTTATTAACGCCATAGATAGACAAACGCTTTAGAAATGCATAAGGAATATCATTAGGCCCAGCTGCGATGTGTCTATTACTAAGGAATTAAGGAATCTACTATATTCAGATGCTATCAGATTATTTCTGTGTGAATATAATTCATGATGAGAAAAAATAATATTATTAGTTTTATTTCTGAACTTATCTTCGAAATGTTTGGCAAACGTGGTAGGAATAAGTTCATGTGAAGTGATCTCTATACCATTTGAAATCAAACGAGTAATTTTATTATTAGTTTTGTGACCTTGAATTTATCGTATTTTTTTCCAAAGAAGGCTAAGATTGGAATTTTCGTTAATGGATGATACGTAATCCTGCCAGGATGATTTTTTGCTTTTTTTACTACGTGTTTGGCTTTAAATTTTTTTGTAATTTATTAGATTTACAAGGTTTCTGTTTTTTTTTGTATATATTTAATGCTTTTTTGGATAGACGAATCACCTGTTTACAAGAAGAGTTCTACCAAGGAACTGCTTTTGGAGAGAATGTTGTTTTGCCAATGTGAGTCTTCTCAGCAACTGAGAGAATGGTGTCTGATATTGACGTTAACAAGTAGTCTACATCATTGGTTATTAGATGATCATGAATGAGCAAGAAAGTGTCAACAGTTTTTGAATCATCTGACCAGTTAGCTTTATTTAGGCGACAATAGCTTTTGGCAGAGACAGCTCCACTACAATTGTTGAAAATTCATATAAGATAATGATTGCTGTCAAAGAGATCGTCAGGTATTTGCCAGGTTTAAAGGTGCAGATTTAGAGTTTAATATGTTTTACAGTTAAGTTGGTTAATAAATAATGCATTATTATTTTGGTTATCAGATTTTCTACAAAAGTACGACCGTTATACTTTTTCCGTTCGACTTTCTCATAAAGAAAAATTTAACTTTCCACTTTTTTGTCCAGCATTGTATTTATAAAATTCGTAAATTTTACAGAATTAAAATAAGAATAATCATTAATTTTATTTACTCTTCCACATATTAAATACCGTTGAAAGATAATATGTTAAGATTTAGACTCGAAACTAACAAATTAACATTCTTCGAATTGTTTAGAGAAAATGTTGATTTTCGTTTTAGTGTCTGAGTAATAAGTTCTCGAGAACTAAATAATCGTTGTCGTCGCTCGACATTGTTCGGAATGAGTAAAGGCAAAACACAGGTTTCATTTCGAATGGTTCGAAGATTAGACCACGTGTTCACATGATTCCTTCTGTCATACTGGTGTTATAAAAAATTTTCGACACATTTTGTATGATTATGTTATATTATAAAATATAACATATTTCTTGTTTTTTAATATTTCTTGACTCCTCGTAAATAGGTATATTAAATTAAAACGATCTTACATCAATAAATAATTAGAAAATACTAGAAAGCCTTCAAATATAGGGAGACTATTAAATATCTTATTGGGATTAAGCCACATTTATATAGTGGCTTGACGTTTCTGCCTATAAATCGAAATTAGTTTTGAAATGCTTCTTGAAATAGCAAAGTCGTGATGTGTGCATACCAATGACTCAGCTTCCTCAACCAAGACATTCTTCTGTAATCTGGCCGTCCATTTTGCCTTTTAGGATACTTTTAAGAGACATTATGACGGAGTAACAACTAGTATAAAGACAGGTGTGGGAGAAACAGAAATTTCATGTGAATGTAGGATTGTATCAGAGCTCACTGCTTACTCCATATCTATTATCATTAGTGTTGGATCAGATAACAAGAAAACTGCAGGATAACATTCCCCGATATTTAGTGTACGCTGAACATAACTGTTAAGAAATTTCTTTCAGTAAGAACTACTGAAACGGATTTAGAGCTAAGGTTTCACGCGGGACTGGCTCTTGTCCCGTCCCGTGTCCCGCACTTTTCCATCTGTCCCATCCCGCAGTTAATTTCTCTGTCCCGACAAGCGTCCCGCTGTCCCGCAAAGCTGGCTTAAATTATAATTTCTAAATAAGTCAATATATTTTTATAATAATGGTATACAGTCAAATTTAATATTTATATTATTTTCTGAGCTGTCTTAACAATTTAACATCAAAATTATATTATTAGACAAATTTAATAATCCCTTGTTTATAAGTGACACTATTTCCTGTACAATGTACCAGTGTACAAACCCTGTACAAATTTCAGACGATATACTATACAGGATCATTCACGCAGCAATTCAATCAGCAATATTTTATTTTATATTTCTGAAAATTAAGACTAGGAGGGGGTGGTTTTCAGTTTAATAATTTTTTTATTAATTATTACTTTTGGGTAGACCGAAAATCGCTGTAAGCTTTCTTATTTTAAATGGAATGTTGGAATTCAATGTGTAATTTTGGAGTAATATTATTGTTAACTTAAATTATTGATATCATGATTATTTTTATTTTTTTTAATTTCCTATTAATTTACAATTTGTCTATACATCGATATTTAATCTAGGATCCACTGACAAACCAATAAATTTTTGACAGTAAACGTCTAATCGCTAATTAGAATTTATAAAATAAAAGAAATGACACCTCTATTAATACACAATAATTCATACCGTTTATCATAATCTTTCTCATTTAATGTATGTACAAACTGAGTGTTTGTAATAGTTTATATCGATGATATAAACCGTAGTTTTTAATTAGAATTAAATTTTCTTAATAACGGTTGCTGATATTGTTAAAAATACATTACTACATTACTCTTCATAAAATTCACATTTTTTGATAAACTGCGTATACGTCTGAAAAAAATTAATATTTGATAATTGTATTTTAGGTTTTAGAACATGCAGAACTTTATAAAGAATAACCAGTTTCATAAAACTGAAATTAAACAACAGTCCCATTTGGTACCGATTTAATTGGACAAAAGTACTTATTTCAATATCCATTTATTTCACGAATCTAAATTTATATACACTGCGCGTGACGAAAAAAAAGCCACCTAGAATTTTGTAGAAATTTTTCAATAACTTTAAGTTTATACAATTTATTCTATTGTAACTAGATTCCCACAATGCAGAAACACTTTTAGCGTCTTTTAGGCACCGACAAACGGTGCCGACAAGTCAATTAAGGGTAATAAGTTTGCAGAATTGATATCAGTTTTACGACTTCGGATAATGCACGTGTTGTTTGTACCTTATTTTTCTTGGAATATGGCTATTCTGTTTTTCAAAAACCTTTCACTAGTGTACAGTTGTTCGAAGAGTAAACTTGTGCAATTTTTAAATTTAAAACTATGGCTGAGAGATTTGTTAGATCTGTTCAAATTGTTACTTTGATTAATAATGGAATGAGACAAAGAGAATTGGCCAGACAGCTTGGAGTCAGTCGTTGTATGGTCCAAAAAATTTACCAACGATTCGTAGAGACTGGATCTCACGAACGACGACCAGGATCAGGCCCGAAAAGAATCACGACGGCCATAGAAGACCGTTCTTTACAACGCACTTCTTTGCAAAATCGGTTCTTTACAGCTAGATCAATCCAAAAACCGTTTTCAAAATGCTCACAGGTAGACTTTAAGCACTTCTACCGTGAGAAGAAGGTTGAGAAAATTTGGTCTAAGGGCTCGCTGTCCAGCAACAGGACCTTTGTTAACAGCAGCACATCGACAACGCGGTCTACAGTTTGCTAGAGACCACGAGCATTGGACGAGAGAAGATTGGAAAAATGTTTTGTTTAGTGATGAGTCCAGGACGGTTCTTTATGGCTCAGATGGTCGCATCAAAACATACAGAAGACGTGGGGAACGATATGCTGATTGTTTTCGACGAGTACGAGCTGCTTTTGGAGGAGGTTCGGTAATGTTTTGGGCAGGAATTTCATTCGAGGGCCGTACTGATCTCGTATTTATTGATAGAGGAGCATTGAATGCACACCGATAGATTACCGAAATTCTAGACGAGCATGTAATGCCTTTTGCTGGGTTTGTCGGCGAAAACTTTATTTTTATGCAAGACAACGCGCGGCCACACGTAGCCAGGATGGTAACGCAATATCTGGAAACTGTCGGTGTGCCAAAAATGAACTGGCTGGCTCAAAAGTCCAGATTTGAACCCGATTGAACATATTTGGGACCAACTCAAACGAAGGGTAAGAAACAAGATACCTGCTCCAATAAATCGTGAACAACTTTGGTTGGCGCTCATGGAAGTATGGGAAGCTTTTCCTCAAAACGACATCCAGAATTTGATCAATTCAATGCCAAATCGAATGAGGAGTGTAATTCACAATAGAGGTAATACACAGTATTAATAATCACGACTTAATTGTAATTTTATAAAGAAAACAGAAAAAATGTACAATGTTATTATTTTTTTTATTTTTCAATAAAATCATTATTTTGGAAGAAGTTATTTTTTGACATTTGTTATTTAAAAAATGATTGCATACTGCTTTAGAATATATTCTTAAACATTACACAAACATCTAATGACAATCACTTTGTGGTATGATTCTTAAAAATTAAAAAATGGCAAAAATTTTAGGTGGCCCCTTTTTTGTGACGCGCAGCAGAGATTAAACATTGAAATTTTGAAAATCCAAACGGATTAAAATTCTTCAGAACGTTTTCGGTCCTTATCAAACCATTATCAATGACTGCTACTTGTTAAATAACACCATCACAAAATAGTTGATTTGATGTTTAGATTACATATTAAATGTTTAAAATTATGAATTGAAACGACATAAAGTCCATGTTCAAAGATTTACTTTTACGGAACACAATGGCCCCTACTCGAAACTACACTCGCATTTGGGTTGTTCAGAAGCCGCTTGTTCAGTTGGCTGGTGCCTTTTGAACAACCCAGATGTGGGTGTAGTTTTTTGATGGGGTTAATACTCTTAAGTTTACATATGATCTGCAGATAGGACCAAAAATGTTCTGAACAACAAAATCGGAGAACATAAGTTAAGATGATTCGGGCATGTCTAACATCACAATGACAGTCACAAGTCACAAGACGCAAGTTTTTGAAAGCAGTAAGAGAGAAACATCGAAGAAGGTTTTGTGGAAAAGACCTGGCAGGACATGACTTTGAAGAGGATCGATATTTGTATGACCCAAGACAGGAACTTAAGGAAAAATTTAACTAGGGAAGCCGACCTTGAAAAGGATAAAGATAAGGAAAGTTATGATATATTGTTAAAAAACAAATATACACCACAATATTTCAACATAGCACTATTGCACAAAATATTGTCGTATGATAAGTTAAATGCAGCCCAGTACGACATCTGATGTTTCATGCCGGAGGTCCTGAAACTATTTTTCGGATTGACAGAGACTTTCAAATTCACACGATTTAATTGACAATATAATCCACAGCCTAAATTTAATTTAGGGTGTGGGCGTATTTTGCCACTTTGCGTTTTAAATGCTACTAAATAAAATATCTGTCCATAAATAAGCATTACTATATGAAAATAAGTATGTATATAATGCATTGCATTGTTTTCTCTAAGAAATATTTACTGCATTTAAATGCAGTTTTGTTTCCTTAATGCTTAGAAAAGGACCAAATGCAAATATTTTTGACACAATCGTCACTAAACAATTTCTCACTCAAACGTTTTTTAATATGTTCCATTACCAAACTGTATGCCAAACAATTTTTAACGTACAATGTACACAAGAGTTTGATATGTATACACCACGTTTGATAAGCAGTTACGGTCTTGGCTTTAGGCATAGCTAATTGCATATATTATTGTACTATAAGCCCTTATACAATTTTTAAAGACACTTACATTAAATTATTCCCTGGCAATAAATAACTATCGGTTACACTAGAGATGGGTAGCTCCCAAACAACTGAATCGAACTTACAAATTTGGGCAATTCTCCTCTAAATGGAAAATTCCTGTATCAAGATAATTTTATGTAATACATGTTAATATTAAATAAGTTTTTTGTATCAATAACGATATTATTATTAGGTATTCTTGGCACTTCACAGCATATTTAGTAATTTAATAATAGAATATTTAAATAACTGAACCTCAAACACCTCAAACACCGTCCCGGGTACGTCAATTTTGCAGAATAACAACTTTTTTATAAGTATTTATTTTTTTGTCGACAATAACTGAATAAAAAATATCCAAATACATAAAAAAAAACTGGTAAGCATCCTTAGACGTCACCATTATATTTTTAAAATAAAATTTTAATCCTCAAATAAAGTCGTCAAATTATTTAAACAGTCCCCTGGCATTTTATAGAACAGGGGACTATTCTTCGTTCACAAATTGTTGAGAGCACGAAATATGCCTCAAACTCATAAAACGGTCGTAAATCATAGGCGTTCCTAAGGTGTTTATTCATTAAATAATAATATAATGTTTTAATACTGTTATATATAATATTGATAATATTTTAATACTAATATATTTAGCAAAAAAACAATTAAAACTTTCACGACTAATGTTGGTTATTATATTATATTAATAAAAATAAGAATTTAACCATTAATAATTTTGTAAATAAGAATACCTTATCTCTTTGGATATTTCAATACTAATCTTCGCGTTTAATCACTTTACTAGAAAACCTGGAATTCATATCCGAAGGTACTATTCGTTGCAAGATAATTAAGATGGAATTCCCCAGATTTCTAATAATATAATTATATTCGAAACTTAACTTGAAAGGGTGAAGTTATTACGAACGAAAAGAATTTTTTTGTTTAGTACGTTTTTGATCGCATGTAATTTAGGGCTCGTCGGTGTTTCCGCGTCTACGGCAGTAATTAGCGTCTCGAATATTTCTTTTGCGAATTATATGCAGTGCGTGAGTGATTTTTTATTCCATATACCTACGAACATAAACGTACCTTTCGCTCGTGCTCGTTTTGTTGGATTGTTTGTGATGGCTTCATCATCAAGTTTTACACCGGTACTGTTGCGTACAGTCAGTAAATCTGTCTATTCACCAAGAGAGAAGACTATTGTCCTGAATGTTCACGATGCTCTGGTTTCTCAGAATCCCACAAACACTGTTCGCAACATAGTCGAAAGTTGTGCCAACATGACTGGCGTAGGAGAGTCAACTTTATATAGGTTCCTATCAGAAAGAAAAAAACACGGTATAGATAACCCAAACACAAACGAACACTTAAAGAGAGGAAAAAAGCCTATTGAAATTGATGAATTTGCCAAAAATGGTATTCGAAGGAAAATTCATGGATTTTTTTTTAAAAAAGAAATACCAAACCTAAACAAAATTTTACAAGAAGTTAGAGACGACCCAGATTTGCCTCATATCGGAGGAACTAAATTGTGGCAAGTTTTAAAAGAATTAAATTTCCGGTGGGAGAAATCAGACCGAAAATCACTTTTAATTGACCGGGAGGAGAAGATGATGTTGGAGAAGAAGTTATCTAAGATTCATACGAAAATTCCGGGCTGAAGAAAGGCCCATCTTCTACCAGGATGAAACGTGGGTAAACTAAGGTCATACTCTAAAAAAAATTTGGTCAGATAAAAATATATTAAGCTCCAGGCAAGCCTTTATGGAAGGTTGGTCTACTGGTATATCCTCACCTTCTGGTAAAGGCAGTAGATTAATAATTTCTCACATTGGCAGTGAAAAAGGATTTGTTAAGCATGGTTTGTTGGAATTTCATTCCAAAAGCACAAAAGACTATCACGAGGAGATGACAGCTGATGTTTTCGAAGAGTATTTTGAGCAAATGATTGAACACATACCACCAAATTCAATTATAGTATTAGATAATGCACCTTATCATTCACGACTAGTAGAAAGACTTCTAACGAATGCGTGGAAGAAACAGGATATTCTTGACTGGCTGCGGAATAAGTATCTGCCTTACGAAGATGGAATGGTAAAAGCAGAACTTTTAAAAATTGCCCGGCAACACAAATCTAAGTTCAAGAAATACGTAGTTGACAAAATGGCGGAAAGGCGAAACATCACAGTCTTTAGACTTCCACCCTACCACTGCGAAATAAATCCAATTGAACTCATTTGGGCACAAATGAAAAGTTATGTGACTAGAAAAAATACGTCATATAAAATACAAGCTGTACGTGAATTGTTATACGAGTCTTTATAACATATTACAAAACAAAACTGGAAAGATGCAGTAAGACATCTAATAGAAGAAGAATATATATCTATCGTATACTCTACGACACTGGTCGTTCATCTCTAACCATTCAAAATACCCCCGTAATAGGATTATAAGGTATTGTATTCCTTCAGATATAAGGTGGGTTAGTCGAAAACGTCTTAAACCGTCAGTTTTAGGTTGGTTTTTACTATTATATCGTATTACCTATCCTCTCTGTATTTCAGTTTTCTAATTAGGGTTAAACTTGTAGTGAGCTCTCAACAAATTGTGAACCGACTGTAGACTTATTTTTACATGAATACTTAATAAAATAAAATTATTTAAACATATCAGATTAAAGAAACAACTGTAGCTACATACTACATAATCAATTATTTTAAACAACTTTTTGTTATTAAAACTCAATAATAGTCAACTCGAAAATAGTCAAAAACGCTTAACAGGGGACTGGTTTCACTAACCAGGTTATGGTAGAGAGATGCAAAGATGTCGAACATCTAGTTTATGTGTTTTATTCACTTTGAGAAGGCCTTTGATCGAGTAAAACATACTGAAATGATAGCTATTCTTCAGCAGGTAGGTATTGCTGATAAAGACCTACGTATAATTAAAAATCTTTATTGGCATCAACGTGCAAACATCAGGATTGGCCGGGATTATTTTGAAGAGCTTCAAATACGAAGTGGAGAAAGACAGGCCTGCATTCTGCCCCCACTAATATTTAACATCTATTCGGAATTCGTTTTCGATAAACAAAGCATTGGATAGTGTTTAATGTGGTATCAAAATTAACGGCGTCAATATTGATAATTTGAGGTACTCGGATAACACGGTCCCACAAAACTTACGACGTTTATTAACCTTTGAAGTCGATGGTCCTTCATTTACTTCATCTAAAGCGGAATCATTTGGCTTTAACCAGCGTTTAATTGTCACAATCATATTAAAAAAGTAATATCTATAAAGTTATCTACACTGAGAGGCAACACAGAACAAAATAATGCGAATACGCCTACTTAATTAAATCTTAACACACGGTTAATAAATCAAACAAGTATAAGTCGTGGGTAAGTATGGTGTAAGGGCGCGGGCGGTGTGGCAGGGGGAAGGTTCTAACTCACTTCACTCGGTCGTCGTGTCTCGGTCGTATCACGCTTGCTGAAGCAAGCTCGCGAGCGTAAATATTACGAGACTTGAATGAATTTATTGATTTAAATGTCCATAGATCAGACCACCGACCCCCTAATACAGGCCCGTGGACCACAGGATAAGAAACACTGGCATTAAAAATTAATACTTAAATACGCTGTTACCTATCAGAACAGTACTCTCTAATCCTAGAATACATATCAAATAACTGTTTCGGAATTAGGAATAAGGAAGCATACTCATCTCGCAAGGATTTGAGCATCTACCAATGATTCAGCTAGTGGCACTCACAGCTCAGCGGCTAGGTACTGACTTACCTTATCGGAGATACCAGAAATTTTTCAATTTATAATCTAATCTGAGCCGTCATCGTGCATTGGAGAGCACGTAAAGCTAGCTATCTGTTCCGGCTACGTAAGTAGTCGTTAACACTAAAACCTCAGCCAGACGGTTATACGAATGGAAGATGTACAATCAGCCCAATGGCTGCATAATGACCGGTTATAACAACAAATGGTTTCGTAAAAAAAAATCTTCCAACCACAGCTGTAGCGGTAAGTGTCCATTCGCGTATGACTTAGACACAAAAAAAAATTTAACAACGTTCGTTATCCATGTAATCTTAAGTAAAAACTGTTTCTTTAAAAGTCTAAGTTTATCAGACACTGAATTTCAAGATATACCTAACCTGTTGGCGATATATCGAATGGAGTGTCCTTCACCTCAACAATAGCAATAGCTACAGATACTTCTTTGATTTTACACTTTTTTTCACTTAATAAAAAAATAACAGTTGCCAATAAACTGAAAGATTCAACCTATCTTAATTCAATAAGGACACCTCTACTATACACCGGAGATAGGGTAGATTGGGCACCTATATGCAAAGCGATTTATAACACCGTTCTAGTACCCACATGGGAAGAGAATCAGGAAATAAAAAACTAAAAACATTACAATTACGGACCCCAAGTGTTAACGATATTGTTTTTTAATTAATTATCTTAGGTAGTATGTTGGTGTCGGGCCTTAATTATAAGTGGAACTTTTGTTGAATAAAATACACACATTGGTATGGGAAAAAAAGAGAGTAGAGATATTTGTATTGAAAACAATAACGGGCCTTAATATGGTTCTTAAACTATTTTTTTGTGGCTTTTTATATAGTAACTACTTTAATACCGGAAGAAGGAAGAACGAGCGAACTAATTCTACTATTGAAAAAAGGAGATAAAACATCCCGAAAACTACAGAGGAATAAACTTGTTAAATACTAACCTAAAACTTACAACTAAAATTTTACAAGAACCAATGAACCAGAGGATAACTTTAGCAGATGAACAACAGGGTTTTCGTACTGGAAGGGATCATGTCTTCTTCTTCACGTGCCATCTCCGCGACGGAGGTTGGCAATCATCATGGCTATTCCGATCTTAGATGCTGCTGCTCTGAATAGTTCAATTGCTGTGCATCTGTACCATTCCCTCAAGTTACGCAACCAAGAGATTCTTCTTCTTCCTACACTTCTCTTGTCCTGGATTTTCCCTTGTATAATCAATTGAAGTAGGTTGTGTCTCTCATTACGCATAACATGCCCCAGGTATTGCAGCTTTCGTGTCTTGATGGTTTCCAATACTTCCATTCTCTTGTTGATTCTTCTCATGACTTCGTTGTTTGTTACATGCTCGGTCCATGATATCTTCAGGATTCTTCTATACAACCACATTTCAAATGCTTCCAACTTTTTAGCAGTCGACGCGTTAAGTGTCCATGCTTCTATCCCATAAAGCAGAGTCGAGAAAATATAACACCTTGCCAGCCTAACTCTCAAATCCAATTTTAGTTCTCTTGCACAAAGTACCTTTCTCATTTTATTGAAGTTTGTACGTGCTTTCTCTATTCGAACTTTGATTTCTTTGGAGTAATCGTTTCTGTGATTAATTATTGTGCCAAGATAGTGGTAGTTTTCAACTTGTTCTAAAGCATTACCGTTAATTGTCAGGCTTTCACCATTATTTTGGGTTTTTGATATCCTCATAAATTTGGTTTTCTTGGTGTTTATTGATAATCCATATTCTTCTCCATACTCAACTATCTTGTTCATTAGCTTTTGAAGGTCTTAGAGGTTGTCTGTTATTGGGATCATGTATAGGAGTATAATAGACCAGCATTTCTTTGTCTGATTGAGTTAAAGAAAGCATTTGACAAAATAAGACTAAAAGATGTAATCTATCTTCTGTATAATAAAGAAGTTCCCCTAAATATCATAAAAACTATTGAAAACATCTACCAAAACAACAAAATGGAAGTCAGAATAGATGGACAACTTACAGAACCTACAGAAATATGCAGTGGAATAAGACGATTAATGGATGGAATCATCAAAAGCGTTAACAAAAGAAGAGGATACAGAATGGGAATCAAAGAAGTAAAAATACTTACGCAGACGAAGCAATATTGATAGCCCAAGAAGAAGATAGTCTGCAAAGACTGATCCACAGATTTAACATAAGAGCAAAAGAATTTAATATCACAATCTCATCTCAGAAAACTAAAACAATAGTAATCAGCAAAGAACCAATTACATGTAAAGTAGAAATTGATGGCATCAGTATTGAATAAGTAATGGAAAAGCCACCGGTCCAGACAATATCAATGTCGAAATACTTAAACTAATTGCAGATAACGAAAGTAAAAGCATTATTCAATAAGATATATGACACAGGTAAAATACCAACAGACTGGCTAAAATCAACATTCGTAGCATTACCAAAAAAATCGAATTCCTCACAATGCGATGATTATCGAATATTAAGCTTGATGTCTCATGCCCTTAAAACTTTTCTCAGAATTATCCATACACGAATTTACAAGAAGTGCAAGTTCCAGATGAGTGACACTCAATTCGGATTTCGAAACGGATTGGGAACACGAGAGGCTCTTTTTGCTTTAAATGTGTTAACGCAACGATGCAGAGACATGAATGTAGATGTTTATGCATGTTTTATTGACTATCGAAAAGCATTTGACTGCGTTAACCATCAAAAGATGATCGAAATTCTGAGAACAACTGGAGTTGACGAACAAGACTTGCGAATTATCTCAGAACTATACTGGCACCAAACGGCAACAATTGAAATAGAGCACACAACATCCGAAGACATACAAATCCGACGAGGAGTGAGACAGGGTTGCGTCTTATCACCGCTACTCTTTAATTTGTATTCGGAGTCTATATTCAGAGAAGCATTAGACGAGGTCCAAGGCGGAATTAAGATTAACGGAATCAGCATAGACAACATCAGATATGCTGATGATACCGTCTTAATAGCAAGCAACGCACAAGAACTACAAAATATAATAAATGCGGTAGTTCACCACAGCGAAATGGTGGGTTTACATCTAAACGTTTCCAAAACTAAAACTTTAGTATGTTCAAAGACACCAATAAACGTACAGGTGTATGCCAAGGGTCAAATAATAGAACAGGTAAATTCCATAAAATATTTGGGAACAAATATCAATAGTCAGTGTAATCCAAAAAAAGAAATCCTATCAAGAATCGAACAAGAACATTTTTTTGCAAGATCAGACCTTAGTCTACAGCTTAGAATCCGAATGATCAGATGTTACGTTTTTTCTGTCTTACTGTATGGCTGTGAAAGTTGGACAATGGACTCTGAAATAGAAAAAAGAATAGATGCCTTTGAGATGTATATATACAGACGAATGTTGAGGATTCCATGGGTACAAAGAGTTACTAATGTTGAGGTACTTCATCGCATGTGTAAACAAAAAGAATTACTAAGAATAATCAAAGAGAGGAAAATGCAATACTTGGGTCATGTGTTGAGAGGCGAAAGATATGAATTACTTCAAGTTATACTGGAAGGAAAAGTACAGGGCAAAAGTAGGAAGTCATCAGTAGGAAGACGCCAGAACTCGTGGCTGAAAGACCTGAGGAGATGGTTCGGCCGCTCATCCGCAGAAATCTTTCACGCAGCAGTTTCCAAAACTACAATTGCCATTTGGATCGCCAACCTTCGAAAGGAGACGGCGCAATGAGAAGAAGAAGTGCATAAAAGAATGGACACTAAATATAAAAAAGAATGGAATAACTACATAAGCAGAATGGGGGAGACCCGTGTCGTCAAAATAGCCAAAGATAAATCACCAATCAAAAGAAGAAGTATCGGCAACCGCTCAAAACATGGAGTGACAACCTTACATAGGGGTATTAATCCGCCAATGAACAAGCAGAATTGCTTACAAATAAGAAGAAGAAGAAGAAAAAAAACTACTTTAATGCCATCGAGGCATCGAGCAAAAAATCTTACTTAGGATATGCTATGCAATAAAAATTCTATCGGGTTGAGTCACTAGTATGTTCCACAAAACAGCACATAACTACAGACATATATAACTTAACTTGTTCGTAGTCTTTTGTTTTTCTAAAACAAAGAAAATGAGAAAATCTACAATAAAAAAAGTTTTATTCTACTCGTAATATAAAAAGTTCTAAAGCATGTGGACACTCTTTAAAACTCGGAAAAGTCCATTTCTACCATTGGTATGTTGTAAAATAGTGACTAACTTTGAGAATGACATTATTTAAATAAATTCTAAGCTTAAACTTATTTCATAGAGCCTTCAAATAAAAAATTCAATTGTTTATAAAAAAAGAACGTATACGAGAAAAATCAAATTTACAATAAAATAATTAAGTTAGCAGTACAATTATTGCAATTAATGTAGAACTCTTACAGTTTAAGTAGCGTGCACAAAGTTTTTCTTCTATATATAACCAAAAATATGTTGCTGGTAATATTAATAATAATACTAAGCCTGTAAATGTTTTGACATCAAATAAATCAAATAAAATCTATGTAACTATTCAGTCACTTTTGAAGCACGGTGTTTAAATGCCAAAAATCCGACTACTGTAAACCAATCCTACTCAACGTGTGTCAAAAAGATAAACTTCAACTTCGCCACAAATAATGCTCGGTCACTCTCTCCCGAGAAGAGATTAGAAGAAATGGAGGAAAAACTCTCAAAAGTGAATTGGGATATTGTGGTTATCAGTGAAGTAAGAAAAAAGAGAGAGAGTCTTATCACACTTCCAACAGGCCATTTATGGTACTAAAAAGGAGAAGAAGAATTGACAGTCGGAGGGTCGGTTTTTTTATTCTCAAAAGAATTGGCAACAAAATTGTGGCAATAAACCAAATCTCAACAAGGGTGGTCTACTTAACCATCAAAATAAGCGCAAGATATATCCTTAAGATCGTTCAAGTGTACGCCCCTACTACAGGACATCTAGACGAAGAAGTCCAAATATTCTACGATCAAATATTCTGTGCAATTAAGGAAAATCCTGGCCACTTCTTAATAATATGTGGCGATTTCAACGCCAAAATAAGCACTACGAATCACTCCTCTTATTCAATCCCATTTCATGCACGAAGTTTTAAGACCATTTATGATCTCGGCAGGCTTTAAGAAATGTTAAATAAGAAGACGATCCTTACGTAGCAGCAAATTGCTATATTAGTAAGCTAGTAAAATTCCTCCCTGGCGAATAAAATGTTCTGAAAGATTTCCGCGGTTAGGTATTTAAATAAATCAATGAAGTAGTTGACGACTTTCATTTGCCAATTATTGACCGATCAAACCTCTGTTATTCAACTACATATTGAATATTTTTTAAATTTAATCAACGGTCGTATCTTTTGCAATATATATATATATATATATATATATATATATATATATATATATATATATATAAATTCGGTTTTAAAATTATTTGTCCTTGTCTTCGCAAAAACAAATGAGCGGATATTCGCTTCCTATTTTAGTTCCTCGATCTAATCGACTGAATTAATTCGGATTCCACGTAAATCCACTGACGTCAAATCGCACGAAATCGTAAAACCCCAACTAACCAGATTATGATAAGCGAAGATTGCTGTTTACCGAGATGTGTCATTATTTTTCTAACGTTCTTTGACCGCATATTTTCAAAGTCATTGTAATAATATGTACATGGTCTGTTTTGAAAATATTCCCACGTTTGTACTATTTTTAAAAAAATCATAATTTGTTTAGTTTAGTTAAAATGTTTCGTCAATTACCGCAATATTTACCGCAAATACAAACAAAATTGTGTACTTTTATATTTTTGTAACCTTAGAAATCCTAGTGACCCGGGACATTTGAATTATTATATTAAGACAGGGAGACACAACTTTTTCAAAATTTTATCATTACGTCAAATATTGGTTATCTTTGTCATACAAACACAATGGTAGGAACTGGTGAAAAGAGGTTGGCTAATAATTTCTGTGCTTCCCTCGCCAGGTTAGGATATTTTTCTTTTCTCTTCATCCAGAAGACGTCAATCGCTTACGATCTAAATTGCATTTTAAAAGTTTTTATCAGCAGCAAAATATACATTTTCTTTCATCTTCGTTGACATCTTAGATAATTGTACTAACCCATCAATAGGATTTAGTATCCACATAGACTCGTTTGTTTGAGAGTTGAGTTCTGAAAAGTAACTGAATATTACTTTATAAATTTTGCAACCTTTATGCCACATACGGAATATGAGTCTGCTACCATATCTATGATAAGAAATGATTGTTCCTTTTTAATTTGTTCCACAATCTTATGAATAAAAGGGAAACAGTTATATATCTTTGTTTTGTAAAGTTAGTGACCGCAAACGAAGATTTACAAGGAATCACTTGATTTTATCTTTTGCTATTAGAATGGTTTCTTTGTTTCCTTGATTACTTTTATTTAAAATAGTTATGTGATCGAAAAGATTGTATCTTGCAAATTTGGTATCTTGTAAACACATTTAGCTGTTCGACATTTCCTTTCAGAAATCATGTTAATACTTTTCATCTGGATAGCCACATGAACTCTATGTGCTGCTGGATGGAACCTATGTCTTCGAAATCAATCGAATAATTCGAAGCGGTTTTAAAACCTTGAATGTCTTGGAAATCTTGAATGCCAGAGCTTGTTGATGACGAATCGAATGATGTCATGTTTTTTTTCGAAAGCCGTTTGTTCTTGGTTTACGTTTTAGTATTAACGACTACTTACGTAGCCGGGGCCGACGGTTTTACGTGCCCTCCGAAGCACGGTGGAGGCTCAGGTAAACTCTTCTTCTTAAAGTGCCTATCCGTTCCGGACGTTGGCGATCATCGTCGGCTATCTTCACTTTGCTTATTGCAGCGCGGAACAGTTCAGTGGTAGTCGTGTTATACCACTTTCGCAAATTTTGAAGCCAGGAAATGCGTCTTCTTCCCGGTCCTCTCTTACCATTTACTTTCCCTTGGAGAATCAGCTGGAGAAGGCCGTAACGTTCTTGATTTCTCATTACATGACCTAGATATTCCAACTTTTTAGTTTTGACGGTCATGAGAATTTCACATTCTTTCCCCATTCTACGCAGGACCTCCACATTAGTAACTCTGTCAACCCAGGATATACGTAAGATGCGCCTATAACACCACATTTCGAAAGCTTCGAGCCGATTCATAGATGCAACAGTCAGTGTCCATGCTTCCATTCCGTAGAGCAGAACTGTGAATATGTAGCAGTTCAATAGACGGCATTTTGTTTTTAATGATATGTCTCGACTGTTGAAAATAGTTCTCATTCTAACGAATGCTGCTTTTGCTTTTATTATTCGCTGTTTAATTTCTGTTGAGTGGTCCCATTGGCTATTTAAATTGGTGCCCAGATATGTATATTGCTCGACTCTTTCGATATTCTGTTGGTTGATTGTAAGTTGAGCGTTTAGTATTGGTTTTTTACTAATTGTCATAAATTTGGTTTTCTTTATGTTAAGAGCTAGTCCGTATCTGTTGCTGACTTCTGTTATGCGATTTGTTAATATCTGTAAGTCATTCAGATTATCGGCAAAAACTATAGTGTCATCTGCATATCTAATGTTATTCAACCATTCACCGTTTATTAGTATTCCTTTCGCACAACCGTCTAAAGCTTCCTTAAATACCCATTCAGAATAAATATTGAACAACAATGGAGACAAAATACAGCCCTGTCGTACTCCACGTTCTATTGCAATTTTATCAGTTAACTGGTCTTCTATTTTGATTTTGGCCGTTTGATTGTAGTAAATGTTTCTGATAATTCTAAGATCTTTGTTGTCAATTCCAATTTCTTGCATTAGTGTCATTAATTTGTCATGTTTTACTCTGTCAAATGCCTTCTGGTAATCTATAAAGCATACGTATATATCACAATTCACATCCCTGCATCTCTGAAATAGCACCTGTACAGCAAAAAGGGCCTCCCGTGTTCCCAGAGCATCACGAAATCCGAATTGTGTTCTTGTTAGTTGTTCCTCACATTTTGTATATATTCTTTTGTGGATGACCTTTAGAAATGTTTTAAGTAAATGGCTCATAAGGCTTATAATTCTATAGTCTTCGCACTTTCTCGCATTGGGTTTTTTTGGAAGATTTATAAAAGTTGACACTAACCACTCTTGGGGAACCACGCTTGTATCATATATACTGTTAAATATATTTGTCAACCATTTTATGCCATCATAGTCCATAAGTTTTAAGAATTCTGAGTGAAAATTATCAGGGCCTACTGCTTTACCATCTTTGGTGCTTTTGATGGCATATTTTACTTCTTCGACTGTAAATGGTGGTCCAGATTTGCAATTGGTGTTTGTTGTAATACCAGTGTTACTTCGTATATCTTCAAAAGTTTTTTCCACGTATTTGATCCAAATATCTCTTTTATGCTCTATTTCCAGTACTATGTTTCCCTGATTATCTGTCAGGAATCCAGTGTTCTTGTGTTTATATAAGCCTGCCGCTTCTTTAATCTTTTTATGGAGGTTAAATGAATCATGTTTTTGTTGTAATGACTCTATCTCTGTACACTTCGAAACTACAAATTAAAAAATTTCTGATATCTGCCGGGATCAAACCCAAGCCCGTTCTGCTTGGTAAACCCGTACCTAGCCACATGCGTAACATGTAACACTTATATTGACACACGTATATATACACGGCCATATTAACGATTTAGGTTTCGTCTTTCATGGAAATAACTTTTGGGGTTTTAAGCTATTAAAACGCCACGCTTGGCTAGTGCGTGTTAACGAGTTGGTTTGGAAAAGGAGGGAGGAAAGGGTGGAGATGGAAATGCTTTGGGTTTGGAGGACATGGTTTCTCCAGGGATGGAAGGCGGACCGTGAGCACGCGTGTGATATTCGTGAATTAGATCTATCTCCTACCGGGATCGCAGAGAAGTATCCACCCGCTACCCTAAACAAAACGTATTGTAGAGTGGAGGCCAAGTAGCACTACGGAGCAGAGGGCGCCTACCAAATAAATGGACTGACGACCTGAACTGTATTAGAAATAACTGGATGCAAGTTGCACAAGACACAGCCAGATGGAAAGAATTGAAGGAGACCTATACCCAGCAGTGGACGCACCGGATGATGATGATGATTCAGCGTTGGAGAGTAGTATGCTATTTAGCCTTGTCTGCCTACTGTTTTTTGATTAATTTTATTACCTTCTCCATTAAAATCAAGAAAATTATATAAGAAAACTTGTTATTGAATTTAATTAGGCATTATAAGCACTAAACTAAAGTAGTACGTTATAAAAAAATTGAGAAAAGCACTAATTGTCAATTATTAAATACAGACAACCAAAAGACTTAAAAAGAACATACTTATTATTATATAACTTTTTGGAAAATATTTTATTTTTGTTTTGCCATTGGTCAATACGCAACGTGCGAAACATGTCTTTAACGAACGGGATTTTTAGTAATCAATGGAAATCTGGCCACTAAAAATTATATTTTGGTTGTTTTAAACTAACATGATTGGAATATTATGTGCTTTACAAATACAGCTTGGATCTTTGTTGGTGCAAGTTAATGTCAGGTTTCTCGTTGCTCGAACTTAAAGGTTTTTAAAAGTCGTAATCGGTAATATGATGAAGTAAGTTTGAAGTCAGTTTTTAAATCTGATAGAGCAACCTGGATCACTTTTAAAAGGAAATTACAAAAGTAACGGAACTTGCGATACTTTGGAAGACGTAAGTAAATGATACAAGTAGGGAAAACTACCAAAATGACAAAGTATTCTTAATTAAGTATTTAATTCTAGAACGTCTTTACGAAAAATTTATTCGTGTCAGAGGCCTCAATAATAAATAGTTTCATTTTTTTATTTAACTTATACTTTGAATTTTTTTCGACAATTTTGGATATTAATTTTGATACAGATAATACAGTTATACACAAACTGGTATATAATGAATAGACTAAAGTGTGATTTTAATTTTAACTTAGTATATGACTATTCAACTTAAAATACTAACTATAGAAATTTAAAACGATTAACATAATTTGGTTGACATTGTTAACAACCACCTTGGCAACTTAGGAAGCCACTGAACTGACTCTTGTTCTTCATGGACCTCCCCTGCCATCAAACTTTTCTTCGATAATAACCTGGACTAACCACCAATTTTCTTGGTTTTGCTTACCGTCCCCTTAGATATTCCAGCTTTGAACTTTGTATTGTAAACAATAGTTCACGTTTCCTATTCATTAGTCTGACAATTTCCCTGTCCATGGCATTAAATGTTTCTCAAGTCATAATCTTAGATCTTTGCTACACAGGAAGTTCTTTATCTTGAAGATTGGGGTTCTGGCTCTTTCGAATCTATATTTCTTGTTGAATGAAGACTGTGATCGACTGAATGATCACAGTCATCATTAAATGTACAACCTATATATCTGAATTTTAGCACACATGCTAAGACCTGGTTATTTGCACAGGTTGCCTAATTTTCTAGAAAAGGCAATCAGTTGTGGGTAAAAAAGTTCAAACTGGATAAGAGGTTTGGACAAAAAGAAAGTTTGAACGTTTGGTTACATTATTAACTTGTTTTTTTTTTTCTTTTATCAAAACTCCAATGTATGTTCTGGATGTTTATTTTTCGACATCAATGTATTACATTGAGCAAATTGTCATATCTTTTTAATAATATATTTTTTTGTCCTTTGCTGATATTTTATGTCGCGCGCAATGTGTACTATTTTTTTCTGTTACTCAAGTGATGATCATTCCATTTATCTGTTCTTTCGTCACTGACTCATTAATACCTTTCACATTGCAAGTCCTTCTTATATTTTCATTCCTCTTTCTATCGCCTCCTCGGTTGCACAATGAGCAAAGCGCTAAACTTTTGTGCGAAAATTTCGACTGTTGCAATGGAATAAAAAGAGGATTTAAAGGTATCCTGGGTAGAACATTGAAAAGTATCAAAATGTATCAAAGTAAAAGATAGTTTGCTTAAACAAATAAAACAGAGATATTTGCAGTATTTCGGATACATTTTCACAAGAACAGGAACGATGGAAAATTAAGGGCAGAGTTGAAAGAAAAAACCTAATGAAGAGCTCCAAGCCGTAGGGTTGATCAAATAAAAATAAAAACTAACCGAGGTTTACTTGAAGCCGAACAACTAGCCCAGGACATAACTGTTAAAAAATTATAAAAAGTTGATGGTGTTACTACATTCATAAAAGAGATTAAAACTGAGCAGGAGGAGGAAAAAAATGTCCCAAATGGAGAAGTGATTTTGAAAAAATATTTATAGTTGCTCTATAATAGGGAGTTAATTTATTGGAGATTTATTATTAAATTATCATGTATTATGAAAGACTACTAAATACAATCTTCTGGTAAAGGCCCGATGGCAGAAGGTCAGTTGGTTACCCAAGAAAGAGATGGAAAGATGCAGAAACGAGTGATCTAAGTACGTAAGTTGGGGTTACAACAATGGGAGATTGCTGCACAAGACCGGCAATAGTGGAGAAAAATAGTAAACGCGGTCAAGACTTACTTAGAGTTGTAGAGCCAAAAAAGAAGAAGAAGAAGATGTATTATTAGTAATTTGTTCATAACTGTTATACGTAATTAAAATTAACAGTTGTGTTATAATTAAGAAAATACTGTTAAAATTGTTCCCATCTCTGGTGTTTGTATTCAAAATGTAACAAACACTCATGCTGATAGAAATTCATGACGTACGAATCATGAGAAGCTGACGTCAGACAAACCTTCGGGTAGCAACTATTATCACTTTAATTTTGTTATACTGACGATTTTGGTGTGACGTGGGCTTTTATTAATTCGCAGAGGGGTTCTGCTATCGTACTTTATTATAACAAGCACATTAAGGCATTTTTTATTTTACGATTAGTAACAAACATGAATTCCGAGAATATACCTCAAATCAGAAAATAAAAATATGAAGAAATGAAATAATTAAGCGCCTGGACATGGTTACTTCGTTGCAACAATCATCATTATTACTCTTCATAACTTAATAAATAAAATACTGAAAATGAAATAAAAAAGGAAATTTCTAACAACTGGAGTGAATCAGTAACTAAAATTGCACCTGAAAAGGTGATAAATCAGGTTTAAAGACCTATCCATCATGTTACTACCTAGTATCAACAAAGATAACAAGTTTCCATTGCTTGGAATGCCATATTTTTTTAGAGAGCAAGTAAAGTAATTTTATTCCGGTGGCTTTGAGCATTTCTGCAGTTATCATATCTGCAGTTTCGCTTTAGAATGGGATTTGCCACTGTTGATCATATTGTTTGCTAACAATGAAAATATTAACAGAAAAGGTTAATGAATATTATATGCCATTGGTTCCCCATTTTGCCACCTTGATGTAGTGATGGGAATTAAGGCGACAGACTGCTGCAAGTGAACCAATATAATAGCCACACGCAAGGTAGAGAATAACTATCACAAACGACTCACCTCCTTTAAGATTAACTCGGTAGGTAAAATCTCTTCAGTCCTGACCCTCCTGAGGGAGTGTAGTGGTCATCATGATGTCTTGTATTATCCGTCTCCAAAGATTTCTGTCTCTAGTCATTTCTTTTAACTCATGCATAGGTCTTTTGCATATTCCTGTAATTTGGTCGATCCATCTTGTTGGGGATCTTCCTCGTGATCTTTGGCCTTCTGCCTTTCATTCAATAATAAGTCTTTTCATGTTTTTTATGTCTGCTCTTATAACATGTTCAAAGTGTTTTAGTTGTTGGAGATGGAGTTTGCTGGAGAGCCGTTTGCTGACCTTTAGCTCATTTAAAATTGAATTTTTTGTTCCATGGTCGGTCCACGGAATTCGTAACATTCTTCTCCAACAGAACATTCCAGTGGCGTCCGTCTTTCTTCTTTCCGCTTGTTGTAGGGTCCAAGATTCACATCCGCATGTCAGTATTGGGAATATTAGGCAGTTGATCAACCTCATTCTTTCCATATTGTTGGCATCTTTCCTACGGCGACTTTTGCTAGATCACATCTATGTTTCATTTCTTCCTGTAGTAACCCTGTGTTTGTCATCAATGATCCCAGATTATAATTATTAGCTCACAAACTCAAACTGGTCAATCGTGGTCATATGTGGATGGTTGTTATGTTGTCTATCCACTATCATGACCTTTGTCTTTGATACACACCAAATATTTGACTTTCGTTTTCAACCAGTCGTATGAGATTAATTAACTCTTCTTGAGTTAATTAATCATGAACCAGCCCTTCTTGCAAATAGTAAAGAAGGCAAGAAGGGCTGGTTCATCTGCAAAACGTAAGTTGTTTATTTTGGACATTTATTGAGGTGCCCTTTTCCCATGCTTCAAGCGCTCTTCTCATAAATATACTCCCCATATATATTAAATAATTATTGTGGAGATGGTATACATCTTTGCCTGATTCCTTGTTTTGAGAGTGTGTTAAGCACTTTAACTGTTCCTATAGTTCAGTTATAAGCGAAATTAAGCGTTGTGGCACGCCTGACACTCGACCTGAAAGGATGGATGAATGTTTTGGGTTAGACCAGGGCTACCGAAGGGCTGTAGCGCCAACTGATGATGATAATGATGGTACGCCTACTTCTTTTAGTATATGCGATAAATGTTGCCATTTTACCCTATAGAATGCTTTGCAATAATCTATAAAACAAATGTATAGTGGGACATTAAATTCCCCAAATTTTTTATCTGTCTTATGTTCAGAAAATGTTCTCAAGTACCTCTACCTTTGGTAAATCCAGTTTGCTCTTAAGGTATTTCTCATTGTAGGAAAGTTTTCAGTCACTCATTGATTATGTGTAGCATTATCTTATGTATTGTCGTTATTGTAGTTTTTATTCAGTCGTCAAGCCATTGCTTGGAATGCCATATTTTTTTTACAGAGCAAGTAGAACAATTTTATTCTGGTTTCTTCTGTGGCTTTGAGCATTTCTGCAGTTATCATATCTGGACCTGGTGCTTTTTATACTTAAGTTTACTGATCGCCAGTCTTATTTCATTCTCAAGTATACTAGGTTCCTTCTTAGATTTCTTCATGGGTTTGATTCTGATTCTTTTGATCGTAGCTCTCAATTTTTTATCAGCCTTGCATCTTCGTTTTATTTCTTTGTTGAGGTTTCTTAAACTTGCGTTTTCCATTTTACTATGTGCACCACTTGGGCAAAGATTTCTTCTATTCCCAATTATTTTAATGGTTTCATCTCTTATCCAGTGTTTCTGTTTTACAGGATTATTTAGCTTTGGGCGATTATTTGGTGTTGTTACACAATGTTTAACAGTCTTCCATATTTCTTGTGATGTACCCTTACGAATAGATGGCATATTTTTGAACTTCTTGGAGAAGGTCGTCCTTCTTTCTTAGTTCTATCCTAGCCTTTGTCTCTCTCCGTTTGTTGGGCGCTTTAAGTTTGACCTTTACTAGCTATGAAGAGATTATGATCTGATCCGCCTATCGCCCCTGATTATGATCTGATTGTTTGGATTGATGATCTCCAACGAATATTAATGAGGATGTAATTAATTTGATTTCTAAACCTCCAGGACTTTTCCAAGTATAAAGTCGACGCACATGGTCTGTAATCGAGTAGGTATTCATAATAGAATAGTTATTTGTGATAGCAAACTCGCTTAAGCGGTCTCCTCTTTCGTTTCTCTGACATATGCCGAACTTTCCAGTACATTCTTTAGGTCGTCATTACGTGTAGTGTCGCATATTAAGGTTAGCTCTTTACTTGGAATGTTGGCGATTGTTGTTTTTCCAATTTTTCGTAGAGTTCCTCAACTTTTATATCGTCTGCTGTCCTGGTTGGCGCATTAACTTATATGATATTGAGTTTATGTGGTTTGCCTTCCAGTTTAAGGAGAACTATCCTATCGCTCACAGCTTTGAATTCGATTACAGATTTTCGTCTTATTAGGATAGGCCAAATTAATAAAAATAAAAAACGGTGAACTCTAAGGACCAAAAACTAATAAAACTAATTTCAAATGGGATGTCCAACAGACTAAAAAGGAGTCACCACAACCTACGTACAGAAACAAAAAATGGATGAACACGACACATAGTAGCACAAAGATGTGACAAATGCCAAATGGAAAACATTTGGTTTAACCGATCTAGTGCAAGTTGTAGTTTGTCTTCTGATTTTGTAGTATTATTTTATAGTCAGTAGTAAGCATGGCACTTAGGTGAGTTTGTCGATCAAGTTCTATACGTGATATTTTGCTGATTTTCAGCTTTTGAGCACGTCCTCAATATATATGAAAAAAAGTGTGGAGGAAAAGTTGCAGCCTTGTCTCATTCCTCAGTTGATTTCGATTTCTTCTGTCCTTTTCTAACCAGTGTCCACGAATATTTTTGTCTGGTAGCACCAAGTTTTTATTCCCTTTGTATTCCCTTCCCTTTATTCCAAACCTTATTTCGGTCGATTCGGTCAAACACTCAAAAAGGTTTTTCACGTAGCTATAGTGGCAACTACTCTAAATGTTTTTCACTGATCATAGTCCGACCGGACCGAAAACGTTTTGAAGTTTTATAATCCTTTTGAATCAATTTTAAATATCTTTAAAAAGTATACTATTATTGTAGACCAGAAGTCGTCTGTACTTATATGTAAGTTTTTTTAAAAATTATTGTATACAGCCAACCACTGGTATTTTCCCCTTTTATTTTGTTATTTTTTATGTCTAAACATTTTATATTTCTGTAAAAAGCAACATTCTAATTTTCTTATTCTATTTATTGATTCCTTCCGTTAACAAAATTGTATGTGTGAGATGATGCTTCCGCGGTATTTTGTCGACTGCAAGAATTTTTCGTACTGTTGGCAACATCGATCCATATTCTGTCGGCCTCGACGCAACCAACCCGTGGCATTGCGACATGGTTCGCGAGACGGAAGCCAGATTTACATCGCACAAAAGTGGCAATATTAGGGAGACTGGAGGTTTTTTACCCAAGATCTCATCTTAGTTTCGCTGCGAATTTAAAAGTCAAAATGTTTTTCTAATTTTTAATTAGTAAATTTTTTGGAAATTAATCACAAATGCTTTAATTTAATGTTTCAACTACCAGCTCGAACCTCGTTATCAAAATTTAAAAAAATAAATAAATAAAATAAAATATAATAAAACCTTTTGAAAATAGTTTCTGAGCTGAGATTAGCCATAAAATATTGTTAATTGCATTGTGGTTGATTCCAAAAAAATATATTAATTAAAAAGTAAAATGCCGCAAGAAAGCTCAGACCGCTTTATTAATAATTAGTGTATGTTGACTGTTAATACTTTATATCAAAAGAGCGAAAATCAACTTACCACATACAAATGTGGGCAAAATAATTCTAATATATATTAGTTTATAACAAGAATAAAATATTATAGGCATACGTAACTTTAAGGACTTGCAAGGTAAAAAGTGACACTATTGTGTCACACTGTGAAGTGAAGACCACAAAATAGATAACAAGACTTAGGTACTTCAGTATGCTAAAACTTGAAGTAAGAAGCTAAACTAAACCAAAATATCGACGAAGAATACAAAAATCAAATGATAGATGTCAAAAGGTGAGAAAGAAGGTGTATTCAAGAAAAAAAGATAAAAGAAAATAAGTTGGAAGATGAAAAAGAGTTTTGATACAATACTATAATTAACTATACTTCGTTCACAAATTGTTGAGAGCACGAAATATGCCTCAAACTCATAAAACGGTCGTAAATCATAGGCGTTCCTAAGGTGTTTATTCATTAAATGATAATATAATGTTTTAATACTGTTATAATAATATTGATAATATTTTAATACTAATATATTAAGCAAAAAAACAATTAAAACTTTCACGACTAATGTTGGTTATTATATTATATTAATAAAAATAAGAATTTAACCATTAACAATTTTGTAAATAAGAATACCTTATCTCTTTGGATATTTCAATACTAATCTTTGCGTTTAATCACTTTACTAGAAAACCCGGAATTCATATCCGAAGGTACTATTCGTTCCAAGATAATTAAGATGGAATTCCCCAGATTTTTAATAATATAATTATATTCGAAACCTAACTTGAAAGGGTGAAGTTATTACGAACGAAAACAATTTTTTTGTTTAGTACGTTTTTGATCGCATGTAATTTACGGCTCGTCGGTGTTTCCGCGTCTACGGCAGTAATTAGCGTCTCGAATATTTCTTTTGCGAATTATATGCAGTGCGTGAGTGATTTTTTATTCCATATACCTACGAACATATACGTACCTTTCGCTCGTGCTCGTTTTGTTGGATTGTTTGTGATGGCTTCATCATCAAGTTTTACACCGGTACTGTTGCGTACAGTCAGTAAGTCTGTCTATTCACCAAGAGAGAAGACTATTGTCCTGAATGTTCACGATGCTCTGGTTTCTCAGAATCCCACAAACACTGTTCGCAACATAGTCGAAAGTTGTGCCAACATGACTGGCGTAGGAGAGTCAACTTTATATAGGTTCCTATCAGAAAGAAAAAAACACGGTATAGCTAACCCAAACACAAACGAACACTTAAAGAGAGGGAAAAAGCCTATTGAAATTGATGAATTTGCCAAAAATGGTATTCGAAGGAAAATTCATGGATTTTTTTTCAAAAAAGAAATACCAAACCTAAACAAAATTTTACAAGAAGTTAGAGACGACCCGGATTTGTATCATATCGGACGAACTAAATTGTGGCAAGTTTTAAAAGAATTAAATTTCCGGTGGGAGAAATCAGACCGAAAATCACTTTTGATTGACCGGGAGGAGAAGATGATGTTGGAGAAGAAATTATCTAAGATTCATACGTGGGTAAACTCAGGTCATACTCTAAAAAAAATTTGGTCAGATAAAAATATATTAAGCTCCAGGCAAGCCTTTATGGAAGGTTGGTCTACTGGTATCTCCCCACCTTCTGGTAAAGGCAGTAGATTAATAATTTCTCACATTGGCAGTGAAAAAGGATTTGTTAAGCATGGTTTGTTGGAATTTCATTCCAAAATCACAAAAGACTATCACGAGGAGATGACAGCTGATGTTTTCGAAGAGTATTTTGAGCAAATGATTGAACACATACCACCAAATTCAATTATAGTATTAGATAATGCACCTTATCATTCACGACTAGTAGAAAGACTTCTAACGAATGCGTGGAAGAAACAGGATATTCTTGAATGGCTGCGGAATAAGTATCTGCCTTACGAAGATGGAATGGTAAAAGCAGAACTTTTAAAAATTGCCCGGCAACACAAATCTAAGTTCAAGAAATACGTAGTTGACAAAATGGCGGAGAGGCGAAACATCACAGTCTTTAGACTTCCCACCCTACCACTGCGAAATAAATCCAATTGAACTCATTTGGGCACAAATGAAAAGTTATGTGGCTAGAAAAAATACGTCATATAAAATACAAGCTGTACGTGAATTGTTATACGAGTCTTTATAACATATTACAAAACAAAACTGGAAAGATGCAGTAAGACATGTAATAGAAGAAGAACAAAAAATGTGGGATCTTGATAACATAATTGATGCGACCGTAGAGATTGTTAACCTAATTATTAACCCTCAAGACGACTCGGATTCCGAAGTTGATCCTATTTATTTTGAATTTGAATATGTTTTCTAATCGTAATTATATAAGGTAAGTAATAGTAGTTGTAATCGTAGGGTATTAAAGGGGAAAGGCGCAAAATGTCGCCTGTCAAAATGTTCAATGTGTTTTAAATGTATCCATTTTTTTTTTCAAATCCTGAGAAAACTAAAAAGCATTTTTGAAAAATTTAAAGGCCGAATGAAATATTTTTTAGAATAAATAAAAAGTTTCTTTTGCATGCAATATTTTCAATTAAAAATTATACTATATTTTCTCTTTTATTTTCACCCCTGTTACATAACATATTAAAATAAACATTGTAGAAGTTTTCAGGGACTTTCTGCCCTGAGTAATAATGTAATCTTTCATTCTGCGTTTAAATTTTTCAAAAATATTTATTAGTTTTCTCCGGATTCGAAAATAATGGATACATTTAAAACACATTGGAAATTTTGCCAGGCGACATTTGGCGCCTTTTTCCTTAATTAAATAAATGTATCTTTTACAAATGGCAAGAAACTTTTTATTTTTGAATAAAATAAATAAGTTTTATTAAAAAATACAATTTACATAAGTACAATTTACGACACTGGTCGTTCATCTCTAACCATTCAAAATACCCCCGTAATAGGATTATAAGGTATTGTATTCCTTCAGATATAAGGTGGGTTAGTCGAAAACGTCTTAAACCGTCAGTTTTAGGTTGGTTTTTACTATTATATCGTATTACCTATCCTCTCTGTATTTCAGTTTTCTAATTAGGGTTAAACTTGTAGTGAGCTATCAACAAATTGTGAACCGGCTATAACAAAGAATCGAAAAATATTGTCGAAAAGAATGTCAATATTGATTGTTATACAATGAAAGTAAAAAAGGTAACCAATTCATTACCCCTGATCATAAAAAAAACAAATATAAAAGCTACAGAGAAATTACAGTAAACGGGAAATTTACTCTACAATACTAATATCATGGAAGAAAAAAAAAAGGAACGGAAAAGACTGGAAACCACCACTTCAAAAAATCGCGTGATAACGATACGATGAATACACGAACACCAAATTAAAAAAAGAAAACCAATTTACGAACAAAATGAGCTGAACAAAAAATTTGGGAAGTTCAATTCTTCGACTTGTTACTAAGATGATTGCAAATATAACTAAGAATAATGTGCCCATATTTGAGGAACCACGATTTAGGGTTAAAGATCAACGATGCAATATTTATTGTTGACCTCACCAAAGAGGTTGATAGTGCGCGGCTAAGTAAAGAAATTAAGATTCTTGAGTACGAGTTAAAACGAAAGGAGGATTGTATGAGCAAGTGCACATTAATGCGAGTATACGGCAAGGAGGTAGTCTTCTTTTTATTTTTTTTTATGGGAAGGATGTGGTAAATCTTCTAAAGACCGTACTAGGCAATGTCCCGTTAATGATACCCTGGCGTGTGTTGGATTCAGGGTGGAAGGGTCCATTCGCACGAAGTTCTCCCAGAGAAGTCGGTGCTATGCACCCATAGCACCTTGCCTACCAACTAAAGTCCACCGCCTCATCCGGAGTACTCATGCGGGAGGGCTTCTCCAGACCGGTGCATCACATGAATCGCCCATCTCTTCCCTTTCTCTCCTCTCTCTCTTTCTCTCTCTCTCTCTCTCCCCTCTTTCTCTATATCTCTCTCTATCTTTCTCTTACGAAGCTGACGAAGGTCGCCTTACCGTTGTTGAGTACTACCAAATTTAGGGCCTGGATGATGTCATTCCACATTTGTTCCCTCTCATCATTCCTTGAAATAGATTTTGCAATCAGATCCCTAGCAATGATTAGTCTTTTTTTCCTACTATGCTTCCTGCTATTTCCTTAACCAGACTCTTATATTCTCCTAGTGTGATACTCTTCTTCTTCTGGTAGTACCTATCCGTTTCGAATGTTGGCGACCATCATGACAATCTGTATTTTACTCACTGCTGCTCTGGAAAGATTTGTGGTTGTTGTGTTGAACCACGTAGTAGATTTTTCAGCCAGGAAATCCTTCAACTTCCTGGTCTTCGTTTTCCTTGTAGAATAAATTGCAGCAACCCATATCTTTGGCTGTTCCTCATGATATGACCGAGGTATTCGATTTTGGCTGTTTTTGTTGTGGTTAAAAACTGTTTTCCTTTTTGCATTCTTAATAAAACGTCCTGGTCAGTAACGTGGTCGGTATAGGATATCTTTAGGATTCGGCGATAAAGCTACATTTCGAAAGCCTCAATTTTCTCTATCCTACATCTTATTTCTAGAGTATGGTCCGAATTTTCATAGGTCCGAAAGTAGTTTCATACGTCTGAGTTTTGTACCAAGGTAGGTGTATGTTTTTACTCTTTCTATTGGTTGGCCATTCACAATGATTCTTTCAATTTGCTGTTCCTTCTTAGAGATCATCATAGCTACATTTTGTTTTCTTAATGTTTAGTAAAAATCCATATCTCTTACTCACTTCGATGATTTTATTCATTAACTCCTGGAGGGCTTCATATCTGTCAGCGAATACCACCGTGTCATCCGTGTATCTGATGTTATTGATACATTCTCCGTTAATTCGAATTCCGGCTTCAACATCCTCTACTGCTTCTTGAAAGATTTCCTCGAGTATATGTTGAACAGCAAGATTTTGTTTTCTTTGGTAGAGCAATAAACGTTGACTTCAACCATGATCTTGGTATTAACTCGTTTAAAATATGTCATTGAATATTTTTGTAAATCAATGAAATCAATGAAAGATGGAAAGAGAAGCTTAAACAAACCAATGCAGAGGAAATAATAAAAATAGAAAATTTAAGAGATGACTCCATAAAATCATTATATAAAAAAAGGCTAGAACAGAAAATACAAATGGAGAATATCGAAAATGAAAGCAATGTAGAAACTAGCTGGAGAAAACTTAAGAAAAATATTTTGGATGCTGCCCGAGAAGCCCTTGGAACGAAAATAATAAACAAAAAGTGGTCAACGAAAACACCATGGTTTACACTAGAGGTTAAACAAAAATGTCACCAAAAAAAGAAAGCTTTCCTAAAATATAAGTCAGAAAAAACGAATGAATCATATGAAAAATATAAAAGAATAAGAACTGAAACTCACCAATTGGTAAGAAAAACAAAACATGAGTGACCTTCCTGACAGAAATGTTTAAAAAACAAAACGAAGAACCTTTACCAGAAACGCCAAATATAATACCTGAGGAAAAGACCGAAATCTCCCAAAACAATGTGAAAGAAGGAATAAACAAATTAAAAAACAGAATCAACAAGTCACCAGGAAAAGATCAAATACCAAATGAATTCTTAAAATATGGAGGTGATCACCTTGTACAACAACTGCAACTTCTTATTAATAAAATAATCACCACGAACAGAATACCAGATGAATGGAGGAGAGCGATCATGGTGATGTTCTTCAAAAAAGGAGATAAGAAAGACCCCAATAATTAACGAGCAATAAATCTATTAAATACAACACTCAAATTGACAACAAGAATAATAGCGACAAAAATAAACGAACGAATATCTCTGCAAGAGGAACAGCAAGGATTTCGGACAAGAAGATTATGCACGGATGCAGTTTTTGTAATAAGACAAATAAAAGAAAAGTCGCTGGAATACAACAAACCAGCATATATGTGTCTGATAGATTTGAAGATACATCGACAAAGATTAATTAAAGAATTCGAAGATACGGCGCTCATATACAACATGGAGATCTCAACAGAGAAAACTAAAACGACAGTGATATCAACGGAACCGAGACGATGTAAACTAGTCGTAAATAACAAAATAATAGAACAAGTGATGGAAACTAAATACTTGGGAATAAAACTGTCAAGTTACGGAAAAGTGGAAGAAGAAGTACAAAAACAAGTGAACATGGCAAACAGAGCAGCAGGATGTCTCAACAACACAATCTGGAGAAACAAATACCTCACAACGGAAATCAACAATAAGACCGATAATGACGTACACAGCGGAAACAAGAGCAGATACGGCGAAAACACAAATACTACTGGAAACAACAGAAATGAAAGTCTTACGAAAAATAACAAACCAAACTCTAAGAGACAGAGTAAGAAGTGAGGAAATATGAGCGAGATGTGGTATAGAGGAAATATAGAATATTACGAATAGCAAGAGACAAATCGCCAAATGGAAGAAGATTATTGGGACGACCGAGGAAAAGATGATCAGACAACGTCGATAGAGGCTAAAAACCGAAGTAGAACAGGCATTAAGCCTATTTATAAAGTAGGAAGAAGAAGAAAAGAATATTTTTGTTAGTCGTTGAGTACCGTAGGTGTTAACTAACTTTATGAGTTTAGCATATGCATTGACAGGTCCAAGAGCTTTGCCATCTTTTAGTTGTGATATTTCTTTTTCCACTTCATCTCATGTGATTGGTAGGTGGTTATTACATATGTAGAAAGGAAGTTGTTCGGACCTATTATCATCAAAGAGTTCCTGTATGTATTTAGTCCATATGCATATTTCTTGATTTTTATCTGTGATGATGTGTATTGTTGCTTGTTTTACCTTTTTATGCATATTAAATGTATCTTGGTTTTGTTGCAACAGCTCCTATCTCTTTACACTGTGCTTTTAACATATTTTCTTTGGCCTTTTGTATTTCGGTTCTTATTTGTCTTTAAATATTTTTGTACATTCTTTTGTTACTCTTTAATTTTCTTCTTTCTTCCATGAGTTGCAGTATATAGTCATTCATCCAACTTTTCCTTTTCTCTTTCTTTTCTATTAGATGTTCTCCTCTGATCTTGTTATGTCTGCTCCATGTTACTTAGCTTTTCTGAAAGAATACGTGCGACTGTCTCTTTTGTTTCCTTATCTGAGTATGATATTAGGGGAGATATATGTCGCCATTATTGTGATGGTTCCAAGATCCAAGATCAGAAATTTTTCTTTCCTCTGGCAATTTTTCACCCCCAGCTCTCTGTTTATAATATAAACTGCTACATATTGCCTTTTGTCCGCGATCCAGCCTCCTTGGTCCGTAATTTTTTTAATTGACTCGGACACTAGCAACAGGTCCCTTTTTAATTCCTGTCCTCTGATCCTGAGCATATCATGTGCCGCCCCAAAACTACTATCAACCTTTTAAAATCATCCCTAGTAGAGTCGAATGTAGAGGTCTAATCTTCCTGCTACTTGCGCCCCTTCCTGAAGGAGGTAGTCTTAGTTCTACTCTATTTGATATCTCATGGACCAAATTAAAAGTATTAATAAAATGAACGCAAGATATAGGACGGGAAACCACTTACTTAAAAATCTGTGCTTTGTACCAGCCTTAAACCAGAAAACGAAGACAACCTACAATTTCTACCATATAATACAAGAACAACGTCAAATAAATTCAATATGACCATTCATATTAATTCAATCAAAAAGATACAAACAATGGACAGCTCTAAAGAACGCATAGAATGCAAAGAACACATATGGTGCAAACTGGCAATCAACACAACATAATACAGCAAAAAAAACGAAAAAAAGAGTATTATTGCAATAAAAAATTAAAATAGACATCACTACAGGTAGGATAGAGACATGGCCAATCTCTTCTTGTCCAGAGACTCATCAAGTCATTACATTTAGACAAACTAGACAAGCATACTAGGTCACGGTTAGGTGCTAAAACAATTGGGATAAAACAGAGGAGAGAACTACAATTAGGATTAAAGTTTAAAGGTTAATTTTACTTTCACAGATAAATTTCATTAAGCAATCATATACATTTCGTGTTCAGAGAGCGTATATTAAAAGGTAGAAAAACATTACATCTTATTAACCTTCGATAAAATTATAAGTATGCAGAATGTATTTTGTGCACTCAAAGCAAATGTGATTAAAATCTCCTACTTTCTGAATATTAGTACATAGATTTGAATGAAAAACTTTAATTCTTGCTAAAAAAAGATATTAACTGAGAAAATCAATTCAGCTGCGGTAATTGATAACTTTAAACTCAACAAAAAGACACTAGAAGTATTAAGTTTTCCTGAGTTGACAATTTATTAAAAATGGGCAAATATATGTAGTCCAATATATTATTTTGTTCAACATCTGATAATGCAGGTGTAACAAAAACTTTGTAGTAGTTTTATAGTAGTAAGGATCTTGGTAAAATAATGAATGGATTCTTTTTTTCACTTGTTATAACTTGTCGTACGGCAGCCAATTGACATATGGTACTTACATCTTCCATTCCATTCATGTAACTTTCTGACTCAGTTTTTACTGTTAACGACTACTTACTTAGCGGGACCGATGGCTTTACGTCTCCCCCGAAGGATGGTGAAGGCTTACTTAAATTAAAAATGTAAAAATGTCTGGTGTCTGTGCCAGGGCTCGAATCCGGACCGTTCGGCTTGGTAATCTAGTACCACAGCCACTGAACTACGACCACCACATTGGATGAACTTGGCTTAATACACTTTCGCTTCGGAACTTTTATTTCAGAACGTTCTTCTGTGCGGAATAAACTTTTGATAGCATATGCAATACTAAGCAGATAATTCCAAATGGCGCCATCCGTATAGACTGAGAAATAAGAAAGAGCTTCCGCGGCGTAAATGTTTTAACAGTGAAAATTTTAAATACAGTATTAAAAAACCTCCAATTTGTGCTGGTTTAAAAAAGTTTGTTAAGACCACATTTAGACTATAGCATACCTAAGTGACGTCCTTAAAGAAACAAATCAAATATTTTGTAGTTAAAGCATAACAAAATTTAAACGGAAGTTGCAAAATACCATCTTTATCAACCGATATAATCTCCAGCATCGGGAACCGGTTCGACCATTTCTTTCTATAAACATTTACCTATTTCTCGAATTTCTATGAAAAAGATTATTTCTGTCCCATAACGATTCTCCAAAGCCAGTTTCTTTTGTCAAATATTCGCAGCTGTCCTCAGATCCAAATGATTAACACCCATACAACTTTTATATTTATGGGTAAGAACTTGCTGGTCTACTTAAAAGTGACGAACTACCTGGGCAGGTACGTTTTTAGGACAATACATCAAATCTTACCCTTCTGAAAATGACTAATGGTGGCTCTAGGAACAACGAAGTATGCCAACCGCATGGTTGATGGTGTATTTATTTACTGTGTACTTGTTTACTTTGAATTTGTCAGGGACGTTGTTAAACTTTCAATTTGGTGACATTATTTTATATAATTTTTCTAATTTTACGGCAATAAATGTATATTTATAAGGTTTTTAGATCTATTTGAATTAATAATTTGTCGTGAATAAATCACAATTTTAAAAATAAACTATATTTGGTTTGTTGGGTTGGAAACATATCTCTGTAATGCAGAAAAACAAATATAAAATACATTATGAATGCGAAAACTTTGAATTTGGTAAAAACTCAAGACTGCTATCTTTTAAAATACATTAACTAATAACCTCATATTAAAACTAGAGAATCTCACAGATCTCAGATATACAAATACATGCATGAAACGATAAACATACACTGTAATGAAAACCAATTTATTTGTAGAGATAACTCCATCTTTAATTAAAAATTCTAAATACTCTGCCAGCACTAATGAGAATAAATAAGGATTTTATACCAAGCCCTGCTACAATCCTGCTTTTACATAAAATGTACAATGGATCCCATACTTGTCCTATCACTAATTGTAACTCTTTCATGCATGTCTCTTACAATTTTCACATACTCTCCAGAAACTCCTTTCTTATTGAGCGCCTCTCCACAGCACCACATAACCTCTCGAGGGACTCTTTCATAATTATCTTTTCTCAAGATCAATTAATACCATATCAGCGTTTGTTTCCTTATTCCTGTATTTTTCCAACAGCAGCCTTATAATGAACATTGCATCTGTTTGAAAATTTCGATTTCTTCGCATATCCATCTATCAATTACTCTTTCCCATATTTGCATGGTGTGACTAAGATGTTTGATGGCCTAGTAGTTTGTGCATTGTCATATATCTCATTGTTTGTTTTTGTAAACAGGTACTGCTCCTTCATCCGTCTAGCATTTGTCGCATCTCCATAATTCTATAAAAGAAACCTGTTAGCCAACTTGTTCCTGTCTCTCTTAAAGTTGTCCACAGTTCCCAAGGAACATCATCTGGTCCAACTGCTTGATATCTCTTTATTTTTTGAAGTGCATTGAAGTCTCCGTTTGCTCGACTAGTTTTCTGTAAAATTTTTCATTTAATAAATTGTCAAAGTACTTTTTCCTTCGCTTTTTAACATCCTTTTAATAATTTATTATTTTCGTCTCGGATACATCTAATCTGATTAAAATATTTTGCTTTTTTACTCTATGTTTAGCTACGTTATATATCTTTGTTTTACCCTCCTTGTTATCAAATTGATCATACAGATTTGCATACGCTTCTGCTATAGCTTTTGCTACTGCCACTTTCGTTTCCTTCTTGGCGACCATATCGTTTTGAAGATCTGTGTCCGACCTATTTTGTGGCCACCGTCTTTCCTCTTATCTTTTATTTTTTTTAACTGCGTTTGACCACCACGAGGTCTCTTTATTCTCAAACTTCTTTCCTGAGGTTGTTCCTGCATCACCTACTTCGATACTTCGAAATTTTTGTTTACTCAAAAGCATATTGTTAGTGCAATTGTGCCTGATATAAAAAAATACAATGGATATAGAAATCGATGATGACATTAAGAGAAATAAATATGGAACTGTAATCAAGGTCCAAGAAAAACTTGGTAACTCTAGTTTGGGGTCAAAAAGTTATTCATTGATTTAAATCATTTTATTTTAGACGGCATGCAGTTGCTATAATGATGATTGAAAAGTTATTAAAGGTGAAGACGAAAATAAATTTATTGAAACTCACAATGATCATTTTGTCAATGTTTCAAAACCTGTTCTATTTGCTTGTAAAACTATGATGTCAAACAGAAAGTATTTTCCTAAACATGTTCAGATAAAAATTTGAAATTTGGAGAAGATGATTACGCCGAGTCTGACCAGATATCAGTCACAAAATGGCAAGATCGAGGAAAAAACTGTGTATTAATGGCATCTAATATGTATAAACCCACAAGTAAATCAACGATACAGAGAACTAATAAAACTGGTACTAAAAATCAGATTCTATGTCCACAAAGTATTAAATTACGATTACACTCTGAAGATGGGTGGAGTAGATCTATTTTATCATCTAATGGCTTGTTATTCTATTTCATAGAAATCTAGGAGATGGTGGTTGAAAATATCTTTTATTTGGTGGATGGTGCAATAGTGGTAGTGCCTTTATTTTATACAAGACAACAATATCACTACCATCACTATCAGGAAAACCCATGTCTCATTTAATGTTTAGCTGACCAATTAATAGGAGACTTTACGAATAGAAAGAGGTCTGGAAGAAAAACTGAAGGTATCACTGTAACAAAGAAACAAACTGGAAGAATCTATAATAGACAGAAGGAGATAGATCAAACACTCCTGACCATGGAGCTGCGCGAAGGCGGAGTCAAATTCACGTAAAGGCAGAGAGGTTCTATTGTAAGTGGAATTATACAGTGCATAATACAATGCGTTTCGCATGGAAGTGGGGACTAAACCAAATTTCGTCTACTGCGCCATGGTCAGGAGTGCTTGCACTATCTATACCTGAAAAGGGTAAATGCAATACGAGCCCCTTCCCATATCAGGTGGCCCACCTATGGAATTTGCAGTTTAAGTCAATTACCATAAACAAATTATAATCTGCATGTTTTTATAAGTTCCCATATTAATTAATATGGCATTTTTATTAATATTTATTAAAAACATTACTCATATGGATTTTTATTTATTTTCAACAATAAAAAAAATTTCACTAAACCCTGGCTATGCATTCACAGAGGTAGCTATGAAAAAAATGACATCAAAACAATAATATTGTCGGTTAATGTCAAATGTATTTTGTAGTATTGTAAAGCTTTTTGCCGTTTGTGGATAGTACAATGGGTTGAGGTTAAGTTATCGATGAGAAAATGTGTTCAAACATTATTAGATTTTTTAATTCTGGAAAATCCAATTCGGAAATCGCGAATATGTTGCAATTGCCACGCTATATTGTAAGAAATATAGTCAGAAGATACAAAACTACAGGTTCGGTCGTCACAAAACCTAGAAATGTACGAAAAAGTAAAAGAAGGGCTTAAGACGCATTATAGTGAAAAATCGACGAGTAAATTCTATGGAGATAAGCGTTTTATGGAGTGACGATATTAGAAGACACGTTTCTAGATCAACATGTCACCGAGAGGGATTCAAATCCACAAATTAGGATTTGCTACTTACAAAGTAAGTTTTATAGTTGAAAAAATAAGTACAAATTGTTTTTAATAAATCATTTCATTTTATTTTAGGCTAAGGAAAAGCCACTTTTAACATTACAACAAAAGAAAAATAGACTAAGATGGTCAAAAGAACATAAAGATTGGATTCAGTCGCAATGGGACTCAATACAATGGCTTGATGAGTCCAGATTTGAAGTGTGTGTTGGAGACAGTAGGAGTCGCGTCATTCGCAGTAAAAATGATTCTTTCCATCCCGACTGTCAAAGAGAAGTCAAATTCCCTGCATCTGTCATGATCTGGGGCAGCATGTTGTCTAAAGGTGTGGGAAAGTTACATTCTATCGATGGGATTGTAAACACGGATAAATATTTGAATATTTTAGAAGAATCTCTTTTACTGATTATGGAACACCGTTTAACATCAGCGTTTATACCTCAAAAAAGAGTTTAAAATGGATTGAAGACCATGGCATACCACTTCTGGAATGGGTTTCTAACAGTCCCGACTTATCCCCGATAGAGACTTTTTTTTTGTTAATATTGCATATTCTATGCTTTTTTTTTAAATTTATTATTATTCTGTTTAATCAATAGTTTTCATTATGTTATAAAATATTTTCTATAATTAGGAAATTCAAAAATGTTGTTCGATGCATTAAAACTTCCAAAATTTTCGCTGCGCTTTTATTTTTGTTCTCTAGTGCTTCTATGTGCGTTTGGTAGCACTAAAAAAAGTGTAAAAAAATCCAGTATAGAGTGTATAGCATGCAAAGTCGCTATTTGCATACAGTGATTTGGGTCTTTTCATAAAGATTAGATTTTTTTAAATTTAAGTTTTGTTTCTAATAGTATTTCTGTTTATTATTTTTATCATCTGACTAAGCAAGAAAAAATGCGCACCTGGATGAGTAAACCTCTTCATGGGCGACATCTCAATGAGATCAGCCAAGAGTATGTCGACAATACAGCGTCGAACTATTGGTTGACATCAGGAAAGATGTTTCCCGAGACTGAGGGTTTCCTACTTGCCATTCAGAATCAGGTTATTCCAACAAAAAATTACCTGAAATATATTGTTAAAGATCCTCAAGTCCAAAATGACAAATGCCGATATGGATGTCAAGCCCAAGAAGCCATCCAACATCTTATCGGTGGCTGCCAGGCATTTGTCGGTACTGATTATAAAGAACGCAATGACTCAGTAGGAAAGATTATCCACCAAGAACTAGCTTTATTTTTATTTCTTTTTATTAAAATTGTAGCGTTCTAATTTAGTTTAAAATTAATGTTTTTTTTTTAATAAAACAACATAACTTATTTATGTGTATATTTATATGTGTCCATATTTTTAGTTACTATTCACGAGCGTTGGTCGTAGTCAAGAACTTTAGGTGGCTAAATCATTAGCCACCCTATTTTGTCGGATTATCAAAAAATAAAGACATATTTTCAGAACAAAAGAGCCTTAGTTGTGTACTACGCTCATTTCCGTATTGAAATAACGTTGTTATTCTAAGAAAAAAATCTGTGCATTCAGAGCATTTTTTAGTTTCTACAAATGTAACCACTAAGCGTTAAAATGGTTAAAAAAATTTCTGTAAACTAAGTTCTTTCTTAAAGTTATGTAAGTATACTTGTGCATTTCAGATTTAGATTCTCCTACATTTATAGCTGATGATGACAGATATGTCGAAAAGCGTCTTATGTGTTAGAACATAAAGGTTGTTTTTACAATTTGTGAATTTACTTATTAGTAATTGTATTATCTAACCACGTTAGAGAGATACTTTTCATTAAATTCTGATTACCGTGATTTCAAATTACCACTTATCATCTATGCAAAAACATTAAATTTTCATTTGCTAAATTGTGAAACTTTATGGAGCCATTCCGGTCCTGGTACGCAGAGTCAGTAGTCTAGTGTCAGTAACACGTGGAAACGACCTCCAAACAAAATTCTCCAATTAGGTACACATAAACTTGAATACAAATAAATATCTGAGGTCATAAGACGAGAAAACGTAAGTACAAAGGCATTACAAACAAAAAATTGTAGGCAGGTATCTAATCTTGAGACAGGATCTTAAATATCTGCATACTTGTTAATTAAGCATGTCGATCAATGTTTTACTTGTTTGCTGGTCGTAAATATAATTATAATAATCAATAATACAAATGAATACAACAAACACAACGATTAAATTCTGATTTTCATGAAAACGTAAAAGTTTCGGCACCATTTGACATAACCTCAAAATAGTTTTAAAAAACTATTCTACGTACATAACGAAATGGCTTACCTTGATTATTGGCACACAAAATCACTTAAAACTAACGCAAAACACGATTTACTTTGAACAATAATTAATCAATTTTTAAATTTTTGCAAGAATGGGAACAGGATCAGGAACCTACCCGAATAAACTTTTGAGACGATAGAGGGGTTACTGTTATAGACAAACGGTTATATAATATCGAATTGTGTTAGAAAACGTTTTTAAAAATTAACAAAAAGGTATTTTCAATATTTATCGCTAATTTTCATGGATAGGGGACGCTCTAAAAGTAGATGCTGTTTATGATATATATACATAATAGTAATTGTCGGTCACGATATAGTTATTTGTTTTATTTATTCTTGAGACTGTTCTGAATCTATTTTTTTGTGGCATGTTAATACAATTTACTTACTGGAGATAAATCACAATTTTACTTTAAAATCAGTTTATTTTGACGTTTCGATTTCCACGTATAAAATATAATACATATATGTATTTTAAAACGTTTTCTTAATCAAAATGTCAAAATAAACTTTTTTTTTATTTAAACACAAAACCACATCAACCGCGCAGGGTTATTAGTGGATATAACAAATACATGAAATATTACATTAAATAAAATTGAATAACTTGATAAATCTTTTAAATAGCTTAAACACTGTCGAATTTTTTTTGGGTGAGAACTGTCTTGAGATCATCATCTGTGAATTCGTGGGATCTTCTTTTTTCCTTGAATTGAGGACAATCAAGCAGGATGTGTTTCACAGTCAGTGGAGAGATAGGTAGTGGTTCTTTTGTTATTAGGTATTTGTGTGTTAAGGCAGTATGGCCAATTCTTAAACGATTAATAATGACTTGGTTTCTTCTGTTTAAAGGAGTCTCCAGGACATCAGTTATTTTTGGACAAATTACATTTAATTTAGTACCTAATTTTTCCCAATAATTTTGCCAAGTATTAATACAGTGGATTTTAACCAGGTTTTTTAGATCGGTGTACGGATATGTCTTCAATTTTGCAGGATGTTTTGAGTTCATTCGACTTTTGTTAGCCAGGTCTGCTTTTTCATTTCCGTAAATACCTGTATGTGAAGGTACCCAAATAAAAGCCGCTTCCTTTCCTAATGATCGAAATTTTTCTAGTTCGTTTTTTATGCTCTGTATAATAGGATTGTTGATATATATTTGTTTCAGTTCCAGTAATGCATTTAATGAGTCTGTTACGATAATGCACTTCATCGTTCTACTCTTTTCGAAGAAGATTAGGGCTTCCAAAATAGCTGTAGCCTCACCTGTTAGTATACTGCAGTTGGTTGTTATCGATATGCTATAAGAATTTTCTTTACAGTAGTAGGTAGCAGCGTGACCATTGGGAGTTTTAGAGGCATCGGTAAAAATTTGCAAATACGTAGGGTAGTGGTCTAGAATTTCCATGAATAGAGATTTAATTAGTGTGGAATTTTTAGTTGATTTGGGATACTTGGTAAGTGTTACGTCAATAGTTAATGGGTGGCTTGTCCATGGGGGATAGTTTGCATTTATATGTAGCGATACATTGAGATGTGGGATCTTATTCCCTGTAAAAATTTATTTTTACTTTGGAATTGTTATTTTTTTAGTTACATTTTCTGTGGTTACGTTTTAACAGTGTTCGTTTCATTCTTCCATAGGGTTTAGTGGCTTAGATAATCTGAAAGATTACTAATTTAGTTTTTCTAAATCTTGTTGAATTTTTATTTGAAGGTAATTTCATGATTGTCTTATCATTATCTTTTAGCAAAAAGATCGCAATACTTTGAGCTGAGGACTATTCATAACCAGTACAATTTTTGGAATAGAATATTGTAGATAAGGGGAAAGTTGGACGTTTTTATCACTGCGACGTAAAAGATCTTTTGTGTATAACATTTATCTGTGTTATGGCTTTCAGGTATGTTCTAGGGCTTGTTTTCGAGCCCCTTCATACACCATTTCATTGGTACTCACCCGCTAGTCTTTGCTGATCTTTATCGCGAATTTTGTCCACTAGTTTTCAGTCGCTCCTTTTCTTCTATGGAAATATAACCAGTGAGCGGATCCAATTTCTTACCTTCCGCATGACTGAGGTTAATTAATTTGATTGTTTATGGTCCATTTTTATCCCACGAGAAGCTAGAAATGGATAGGGAGTCGCGGCAAAGCTCCAGATGCCGAGATAATGCTAATAAATTCTTGAAGTTGCTTGATCCGGAATAATTGAGTTATCCTTAGCTTCCACTCGGTCGTGATAATCTCAGAGAATTAACGCCCACGAACGAGCATACCGAACTCCTTCACCAACATAAGTTCTTATTGCTATCGGAATAGTGATTGCAAGGGTGTTGCGGATTATAAGTTTTCCGCAATTTATATTTCGGACATTTAATCCGCGAAGAAAAATACGGCATGTTGCAGCTCATAATTCAAGGCAAAATAGAGCGCAGTAGTGTAGAAACAAGACGAATATGTTGGCTAAAAAACCTAAGAGAATGGTATGGTTGCAGCTCAAATCAACTCTTCACAGCAGTTGCTTCTTCTCCCCAATAGAGATGGCATTTGAAGAAGAAGGAATTTATATTTCTCTATAGAGTAGAACGGGGACCATGGAACTATTGGTAGTAGAAGGAAAGGTAGACGACCGAAGACCAAGAAGATCTCCAAGACGATAGGCAAACCAAATGAAGATTCTGGTGGGAAAATCCCTACATAAAACCGTACGTATGGCACAGGCACTGACAACGGCTCAAGGAATGAGGAAGGGTAGAGAAATATAAATTCCTATAGCGATATCTACATTAACAAATTCAATTTTTATACTGTAAGTAAACTTTTTGCAATAGCGCGTTACACTTTTTATTGCGATAATATTTTACATAAATTATTTACATAACTCATTCCAATCCGAAATTTACTTATTTCACTAATTTAATTAATTATTCCTATAAAACGAATGGGAACACCAATGCGAACTGTTCCCATCTCTACTCGAAACAGCCGGTCTCGAAATTCCGCACTACTCGTATCACTATTTTCAACTTTTCTTAGCACATACTATTTCTCTATAGCGTATGTCGTTGATTAGAACCACGCCCGGTAATGTCAGACGTCGGGAATGTTGCCATGTGAGTAGTTTTATCTGTAATTCTATTTTAATCATAAATAAATTAGTGTTAAAATAAAAACTTACTGGACATATTGAATTCACATTTAGTTACATAATTTTGTTTATATATATATATACAGGATATTTCATTAATAATTGGAAATATTTTAACTGTAGATTCCTGAGCTCTAATATTAAGATTTAACCCAAATAGCTTAAATAAAATGTGGCTCATTATTGAGTTACAGGGTGTTTTATTTAAACATTTAAAAACAATTTATACCCAGTACTTTAAAACTGTTTGACATATTTTTGTCATACTTAGCAAAAAGTGAAGATACTGTACATCCTACTAAATTATGTTAAATAAACGTTTCTAGCTACTACCAGAGGCGTACAACAGAGGAAAGTGAAAGGTTGACCCTTCGCAATTCTACGCCACTGGCGGAATTGCTATTTTAGCGTAATTTTTAGATTTTCCAATACTTTCTGAGAAAATAATGAACTACTTATTCGGAACGATAATGTCGTTATTTTTCGAGATATTTAAAGTTAAATGAAGTGATGCGGTACAGTTATTTTAGGTCATGGGATTGCATTTATTATGAAAATTATTAATGAAATTTTAATCGCTACCAACAACAAAACATAATGTTATTTATTGAAATTTCTTGAAACAAATAGATAAATTTAACATTTAAAAATAAATTGTGATTCTAAAAAGAACTCCTTTGTTATAATCTAAATAAAATTACAATTTTAATAAAACAAAAATTTTAAAAAACACGTTTTAACTAAACCTTTTATAACAAATGTTCAATATGAAGCCCATTTACCTCAAAAAGCTTATGAATTCTTTCGTTAAACGATATTCTAACTTTAAAAAATATGTTTGTCTGATTGGTAATAAAATTAGCGGAATTTACTATTTGCTGCCATAGTGTTTGTCGGTTATTTAATTCTTATGAGTATACCAGTGATTTCATATACCCCCAGAAATCAAAATTCGCAGCCACTGAACTTCACTATCTCTGCCAATCCAACGACGAGGAAGGAAATTGCTAATCTAGATAGTTCCGTACAATTAAAGGACAATGAGGCGGAGCTCCGACCTGCATGAACCATATATCTTTTCTTTGATTAAGTGACAAATCTTCTAGATTGTCAAAAAGTGTAGTTTATGGAAACTATAAATACGAGTTACCATTCAAATTTTCTGGTAATTCATAAGGGCCCAACAAACTATCTCCAAATATATCGCACCATACATTAATCTTAAATTCATGTTGAAAATGTGTGTTGAAAACGTGTTTCAAACTGTAGCTGTTTCCCCAATTAAATTCCTCTACGTTGAAATAATAGGCAATGAGCCTATCAAGGAAACTTATTAGTACGATTAAAGGGACGATAAGGCATACATAAGATATGGAGATCCAGGTATAACCATGAACTCTACCAACTGTTCAAAGAGACACCGATCTCAGAATTCGTTAAACTTCAGAGACTTCGCTGGCCTGGTCATGTAGTAAGAATGGAGACAGAACGATTGCCGAAAAGAGCCCTTGATAGTAAAATGCAGGGCGCAAGACCAAAAGGAAGGCCACGGAAAAGATGGGAGGATGAAGTGGCAGCGGACGCTCAAAACTTGCTAGACGTGAGAACCTGGAAAAGATCGGCGCGGGACCGACAAGGTTGGAGGCATAGTTTGGAGGAGGCCAAGGCCCGATTTGGGCTGTAGCGCCATTGGAGAGAGAAGGCATACATTGGACCTAGAGATGACCGCAGAACAATTTCAAGAGGTTGTCACGAAGAGGAAAGTACCCTGGTGGAATGACATTCTTGCAAATTAAAGGACAGAATAAGACAAAAATTTAATTTTCCCAAAAGGACGAGAGGTCAAAGGTCATAATTTCGGTCAAAAGGTGAGTAGGGTGATTATCGCAAAGCTCTGACTGAATATAATAAGGAACTGAGAAGTGGGAAAAAGATAATCATGGAGAAGCCCTTGCGAGGAGATAGAAGAGACTGCAGAAATGGCAAAGCTCCATAAAGTTCTCTCAAAAGACCCTCAGATAAGTATTCCGTTGCTCCAACAGGAGAACGGTGGATACACTCTGAATGTCGAAGAGACCCTGAAAAAACTTTTCAGGGTGCACTTTCCCTAGTCCCAGACAAAACTGATACCGCTAGACACAAAATAACCAGGATACAATCAAATAAGCAATAAACTCATTTGAACCGTATAAATCACCAGTTCCGAACGGGATTGATCCAATTCTTCTGCAGAAGGGAAATGACCTGTACAAAAAAATATGTATGACATTCTAGATCTGGGGTATATACCAAAAGTATGGACGTTAATAAGGGTGGCTTTTATACCTAATCCTGGCAAAGTCGGACAGGCGAAGGCTAAGTCCGTGAAGCCCATAAGGCTGATGTCATTCGTACTGAAGACTCTAGAAAAATTGCTCGATAGGCATATTAGGGATGGTGTATTGGTTGAAAGTCAGAATAGGTTCTGTAGGTGAACTTTAGCACGGTAAGGCAGCTTACACAGAACGTACTTTTTAATGGGAGTTCGATATCGTCTTGATACAAGATCCCTAGGTATACCGAGGCAAAATTAAAGGTCTATTGGTGTTGGCTGAGGTAAAACATGACCGATTTATAGAAGTACTTAAAAACAAGAATTTGGATGTGAGGGATGTAACAGGGATATCAAATTTATACTACAGCCAACGATCAAATGTGAAAATTGTAAAAGAAGTGTCAGAAGCATATTTTCGCCGTTATTGTTTAATGCTTATTCTGAAGAAATTATACAAGAAGCTTTGGTAAACGAGACAGTCAGCATAAAAGTGAACGGAAGTTTAATTAACAACATCAGGTATGCCGACGATACAGTCATAATAGCCGACAACTTGGAAGACTTAGAAAGAATAATGAACAAAATATTAAGATATAGTGGAGAATACGGACTCTCTCTTAACATCAAAAAAACCAAATTCATGAAAATTAGCAAGAACAACGAAATATTAACGGTAGGCGGCCAGCAGATTGAGAGAGTAAAAAGATATACTTACTTGGGAACGATAATCACAGAAAATAACGATTATACTGCAGAACTAAGAGTCAGAATTGAAAAAGCACGTGCCAACTTCGTGAAAATGAAAAAGATTTTATTGGTCCTCAGAATAAGGCTAATTAAATGCTATGTATACAGTGTACTCTACTATGAAGCTGAATCATGGACATTAAACCGGAATACAATAAATCAACTTATCGCGTTTGAAATGTGGACATTTAGAAGATTGTTAAGGATTCCATGGGCAGATAGTCACGAATACAGAAGTGTTAAGGAGAATAGGCAGAGAGAGGGAAATGGAAAATACAATAAAAGAAAGGAAATTGCAGTATCTCGGATATGTGATGAGAGGCGATAGATACAACATCTTGAGACTCATAATTCAAGGAAAAGTAGAGGGTAGGAGAAGCGTAGAAAGAAGACGCGTTTCCTGGTTGAAGAACCTGAGAGAGTGGTTTGGTTGCAGCTCAAGGCAATTGTTCAGACCAGCTGCCTCGAAGGTTAGAATAGCCATGATAATTGCCAACCTTCGTCGCGGAAATGGCACTTAAAGAAGAAGGTGTTGGCTGAAGGAGGAGGAGAACAAGGAGGTGTTGAAGAGAGACAATAAGTTTTTGGCCCATTATGGTCCCGGGAGAATCTAGGGAATGGAAGGTTATTCCATGCAGAGCCCTTCACGTTTCGTTAACCGGGAGAAAGCTAATGAAACCTGAGTGTCACCTTATAGCCGGAGTTAAAACGTCCTTAGCTTTTACTTGGTCGACACCTCTCTTATAAAAGAATCGTTTACTAACTTTTTAACTATTAAACAAATTACATCACTAAGTACATCAACTACAACAAAATATAGACAACTAAAAATATGTATATATTAGCATTGATTGAAAAATCAGCTTTATAAAAAAAATATATAGAGTTTAAAAACGGTTTGAAGAAGAAAAAGGATTTTAGAATGACGCACAAACCACCGACCTGATTTTAAAATACTGATAGGAAAAAAAAACAACTTGACCGCAAATCAATGGATAACTAGAATAATCGACCTAGGAGAAAAACCCAGTTTATTATAAAACTTTTATATTTATTTTTAAGCGAAAATATGTGGGTATTTTATTTATTCTACAACGTTCCATAATAATTCGGCTCTGGCAACGTTGCGTAGCAGTAATAGTCGCGATGATATGCAAAAAGTTTTCGTGTCTGCAAGTTAGGTAAACTGACAAATTCTGAGAATAATTTCGCTCTAAGAATTGTGTTATCATAATGTTCTTGTTAATTTGAGACTTTGTAGATATTGTCACTTCACCAGAAATTGTTTTGATGGTACTATGTAATGGCAAAAGCCAACATTATTTGGGTGACTGGCTCAGTAGCGCATCTATCGATTTATTTAGGGTTCGAAATTTTCATATTCCGTAATATTGTGTTTTGGATGTATCTTAAATTTAAACATGCTATGCGTGCTATTTTCTCGTCAGTTTATTTTATTTCCAATAATAATATTTGAGACTATTTACATACTCTTACATTAGTTTTGTGTTTTATCTCTACTAAAATGTCTTGTCTTTGGCTAACAGAAGTGGCGACTATATAGTATAGTACTGGCAGAAAAAAGTGGCAGTCATTGAAGTGGCCAGACAATAGACTTGCACACAAGGTCAGTATATATAAGTTTGTTAAAATTGCTGAACCCACAAAAAAAATGTCTTGCATTATAAGATATAAAAATATTAAGAAGTTATATATTATTAAGAAGGATAAGGTATTGTAGACTAGTTATTAGTGCATGAAATTTTTCCTACATTAAGCGAATTTCGTTTAATACATCATTTCAATCAAATTAAGCCTACGTGCAGATGTGGATGTAAACGACAGGTTATAACAACAAACGGTTTCCAAAATAAAACCTCAATGCAAACGTTGTCAGGTTTAGGGACATAATATACAAAAGTACTTTGCTAAAGAACAAAGATGTATCAGATGCACAAACAAGTATTTAACAGAGATACTTATGTCAAACATAAGGATGACAAACCTTAAATATAATCTATATTGTGGGGGTGAACATCCAGCTAATTATAGAGGATATATAAAGCAAACCAAAATATATCTAATCCTCCACGAAATGCCGTTCCACCAGCAGAGCATCAGCGTGAAGAAAAAACAAAAAAGAGAACATTCAGTTTTACTTCAAGGAGTAAAGATGTTTTTTACTGAAAATAAATCATCACAAAAATATGTTAAAACATTACTACAGCAAATTCTGCATAAACTGAGAGAAAATGAATGACATAATGTAATTTGGAAAAATGCGCAAGTAGCGATAACAGAAAATAAGCATGGCTAAAGTGGCGTCCACAACGGCGCACAGCACATCGCACCGCACCTAGCCTTGACAATAGCCTCGCTGAAGCAAAGTAAATACAAGCCTTGCCGTAAATGTGCAAGGCCACAACGACGCACCGCTCCTTCCTTCGCACATGGCTGGGTACCAACGCCTCGCCTGCGTAAATTGAGCTTAGTATTTTCTGATCTTCGCACTTCGCACATTGATTATTCTAGGGATGGATAAAGACAAATTAATTATTAATTGTGTGTTTATTCGTGAACCAATTTGGAACAAAAAAGCAAAAGTCACCACAATAGTTTGGTTTTATCAATACTGTGGAAAGAAGTGGCAGAGGAATGTGAAACAACAGGTAAATAAAACAATAAAAATGTATAATAAATTATATTTTAATGACTACAGAAATAAGTTAAAGTTTTCTCGTATCCATTTTGCTTCATTATTGTGCCTTCCAACAAGGGGAACCTGTATATTTTCATTATCATTACCAAATAAATGTGCGGTGCATGGTGCGTCAATACGGCCACTAATGTGCAAAGCAAAGGCTAAGCTAGGTGCGGGGTATGGTGCTGTGCGTTGTACTATGCGATATGCGGTGCGCCGTTGTGGCCGCAGCTTAAGAATGGAATCGAATAGAACTTCAATAGGCTGCAAAATCCCCAAAAGGAATTGCAAACAGTTTTTGTTTTGAAAAAAAAAATAGATGTGTATCTACTCTTAGAAACACATTTTACTACAGAATCATTTATCAGGTTCCCAAGATATAAAATGTAGCATAAAATATACCCAGATACTGCAGCAAAAGGAGATAGTGCGGTTATCATTATAAAATTAACCCACTATTTCAATGACTTATATAGACTGGCAACCCACCTCACGAGATATTGTCATATATCACTTCGTCAAAGCCTTATCAAAAATTGCTCTTAAAAATTCTAAAGCCAATAAATTAAAAGAGAAATCTAATTCCATCACAAAAATTTGCATGCTATTATTCACCAAGTGCAACAGGATCACTAGCATCGTAGAAATGGAACTGGAAGAAAAAAATTTGCACCAATGTATTCCTGGATGTGGCCCAAGCTATTGGCAAGGTATGGCAAGGACGTTGAGCGTTAAATTAACTGTTTCCTGTAAGCTTTGTTCTTTTGCATTGGGATTATCATAATACACACTTAATACTTTTAACATATCAACGTATTCTCGATTCATCCATATTTAAAACAAATAACCGTATGGAAATACACTTACATTAATAATGACAACAGGAGATGGGGAACAATAATTTATCGATTTTTAAAAGAAAGGAAAGCTGGACGAAGGTCGAGCCAAAAAAACCCGAAAAAAACTAATGGAAACTGCTGACTTCGTTAAAACTGCCATACGTCGTGAAGTTCATTCTTTTTATTTACATAAAGAAATACTTACCATCGACAAGATTTGGAATAGTATTACAGAAGACGACGATCTACCGATTTTTGGGCAAACAAAGTTGTGGAAGTGTCTTAATGAAATAGGTTTTTCGTGGGAAAAATGTAACAAAAGAGCTAGCGCTCAGTTGGAATTATTTTTAAGGTTTCAAAAGTATTCAGAAAACAACCGGCATTCAGACTCAGTGTAATCTAGTAAGTAGGAGGCACTTACGTGTAAAAACATTGCCGGCAAGCATAAATACCCACCACCAAATATTCATTTATTGTTCCATTTATTCCATTTGTTTAATACATGTTCTTGTCTGTGCAAGTCTGCTGGTAATCTCTTGCTTGTTGGTTCCATTTTTTGAGAGTATGAATCCTAAATATTTGAATTTGTCAGTGCCGTTAATTTCCCTATTATCGTCCATTTCCAAGTTTCTCACTGGTTCTTGCTCTGTTGTTAAATATTCGGTCTTTTCTAGATTTATTTCCAGCCATTTTTTGTGTATTCCTTTTCTAATTTTCAGAGCATATAGCACAGATCTTATTCATCTTGAGCCATTACCACTTGGTCATCTGCAAAGCTTAATGTGTACAAGAAGTTGTCCCGGATTGGTATTCCCATCCCTTCACATTTCCTTTTCCATGGTTTTAATATTTGTTCGAGGAATATCTTGAACAGTGTCGGAGATGTAGAGCATCCATGCAATAAGCCTTTTGTGGTCTTAAATTCGTTGGAGTATTTATTGCCGGTTTTAACATTAACTTGTTGTTGTTGTAAACGTTTTTTACGGCTTCTATTAACCTCTTATAGTTATTCCGATTTCCTTCATCGTGTTCCATAGTTGTTTTCTGGGGACCGTGTCATATGCCTTTTTTAAATCTATGAATGCCATGTGTACTGGTCTATTTTTTGCCATTTTTTTTTTCAATTAATTGTTGGAGTGTATATATGTGGTATATGCAAGATCTTCCTGCCGTGAACCCCGCCTGATCTTCTCCGATTTTATGAGATAGATTTTTCCAGTTTTTCTTTCAGTATTTTTGAGACACCCTGTTTGATTTTATGAAGTACCCGTAGTAGTCCCCAACTTTTGGTTCACATCAAATAATTGTCAAACTATATTTTTTTCTAGAATTCTTATTAAATGATTGAATGTAGAGGAAATATTTAAAAATGCATGTTGTCGAATCCATCTTTGTATATAATTTCTGCCTTTTTTTATATTTCATTTCATATGGTACTTTTATTAGACGGCGAAATCAACATCACATTCAGCTGATATCAATAATAATTGTTGTTCTGCAAGAATAAATAACTCCGACGCCACGATTCGATTCGAAAACGTTCTAGAATATATTAGTCAAACAGAAACAAAAGGATGAAGTTCACAATAGACGCAGATTTAGATTAAAAGTATATCGACCTAGTTTGGAGAGTAGGCGTCGCACGTCAGACGCCTACAGACGCTTTACAGTACACGTTTCATAGAGAATGACCCGAATTGAATACCACTGATATTATTATGGATCGTACATGTTTCCACAGATGGATAAAAATTTTATTCAATTTGATATATGTACGTCATCGGCGGGTAGTTATTAAGTTGTGCAATAAAAATATTTGAAATAAAATGGGTATAACTGGTAAATTTATTACCTCACAACAGTTGTTTCGGTGCAAATTAAAGTTATTCCAGTGTAATGGTAATTAAAGTATATTTTCGACAGGTTCTGGCTTATTAACGAATGCAGATTTTCTCAGTAAGTGTTTTTTAATGATATATTGTATTCGGGATCTATAGGCCGATTTCCGAATTGGCTCTTCCTGAAGGTTTGTCTACAATTGCGGGTTGACACGATCCAAGTGTACTTGGTTAAAGTCTGCTTGGACGTTGTGCGCGCAACACTTCGAAGCTACTTTGATCGTGGCACCTGTTCATCTAAGTACACTTGTGTCAACAGGTTCTATTCAAGTTAAGCAGGATGCTGGCCAACTTTCTTGTATCCAAGTAGTGTGGTATTGTAAAATTAAAATGGCGTCGGTGTCGAAAAATCGAAAACAAGAAGTAAACACAAAAAGAAAATAGTCTGAAAGGGAGAGTGTTAGATTCATGGAGTTATACGAAGCTGAGGAAGCATTAATGAATGTACGGATAAAGGAATATAAAAATAAGGATGCTAGAAGTGCGACATTTTGTCTTTTTTATTCCTTTTTCTGGATTTCAAGCTAATGTATCAACATATTAGCAACCACTAGAACACCTTCCACAATCACTTCCGATATCTTTACAATGGTTATTTGACATCCAAGTCATTTAACCGTGGCAACCAACTTGGTATAAGTACACTTGTACAAGTCCACTTGGTCCAAGTTGGAATCCAAGCATTCTTGGATCGTGTCAACCCGCCTTTATAGACCGAATTAAGTTAATAAAAAATAAACCTTTTTTCGTCACAACTGTATAGACGAGTTTGAAAGTTAAAATGTGTAGTATGAGATATTCCAAAAAGACTCTCATCTACGGATTTATCAATTTTTTAGTGGAGCTATTTTTAAATAAACAATCAAAACGCCAAACTCATTATTTTGCTCATAGCTTAAAAACTTGTCTATTTACATAGAGATTTGACGTCAACAGACAAATTTTTCAGAAAAAAAAATATACAAAAAATGAGATATGTTAAATTAAAATCGGTTCATAAACAAAAAAGTTATTGCAAAATTAACAACAAAATCGCTGTTTCTGAATATTGTTAATACATTTTTTTAATATTTATTAAAAGTTGTTTAAAAATTTGTACCTGAATGTGAGGGTCTTATTGTGTTTGAATTGTGTGCAAAAGATGGGCCAGATTGGTTAAATAGTTTTTGGGAAAGTTAATTTGTTTATTAGATTTTTGAAAAAAGCTAATTTCTAAGGCTGGTTCAGATAATTTGACTGCATGGACGTCAATAATCCGGGGCTTATTTTCTTTGTTAAGACTAATACTATTAAGCTATGGAAAAATAGTTAAAAAAAAATCATTCTTACGCTACGGAGGTTGGCAATCATCATATTTATTTTAATTTTTGAGGCAGTAGCTCTAAATAGTTGTTTTGAGCTGCATCCAAACCATTCTCTCAGGTTCTTAAGCCATGAAATTCATCTTCTTCCGATGCTTCTTCTGCCATCTATCTTTCCTTGCATTATGAGTCGCAGGATGCCATACTTCTCGCCCCGCATCACATGTCCGAGATACTGTAGCTTTCTTTCTTTAATTGTAAGTTCAACTTCCTTCTCTTTACCTATTCTTCTCAGTACTTCATTGTTCGTAACTCTATCCACCCAGGAAATCCTCATAATTCTTCTATAGGTCCACATTTCAAAGGCGTTAAGTCGTCTTATTGTGTCTAGATTTAACGTCCATGATTCCACTCCATAGTATAGTACACTGTATACGTAACATTTTGTTGAGCTAATGTTAAGTCTTTGCCACATAGGACCTTTTTCATTTTCATAAAATTAGAACGTGCTTTTTCGATTCTGATTTTGATTTCTGCAGTGTAGTCATTATTTTCTGTTATAAGTGTTCCTAGGTAAGTGTACTTTTTTACTCTTTCGATCTGCTGGCCCTCTACTATCAAGATTTCGTTGGTATTATGGTTGTTTTTACAAATTTTTATAAACTTCGTCTTTTTGATATTGAGCGAGAGTCCGTACTTCCTACTACGCATTATTATTTTACTTATGAGTCTTTCCAGGTCTTGTAAACTATCGGCTATTATTACTGTATCATCTGCATATCTAATGTTGTTAACTAAGACTCCATTTACTCTTATGTCGACTGTTTCATCTTCCAGAGTTTCTCGAATTACCTCTTCAGAATAAGCGTAAAATAATAGAGGTGATAGTATGCAGCCTTGCCTGACTCCTCTCTTTATTTCCATTTCTTCAGATGTCTCTTTTTGAATTTGTACTATTGCTCGCTGCTTGTAATAAAGGTTTGTTATTAGCCTTAAATCTCTTTCATCTAGGTTTCTATTTTTTAGAATTTCCATGAGTCGGTCATGTTTTACTTTATCAAATTCTTTATTGTAGTCTATAAAACAGACGTAAAGAGGACGGTTAACATCCAAACATCTCTGCGTCAGCACGTTGAAGGAGAATAGTGCCTCTCTGGTACCCATACCATTGCGGAACCCATATTGTGTGTCACTAATATCAATCTCCAGTTTAGAGTGAATTCTGGCGTGGATAATTTTCAACAGAATTTTCAAGGTATGTGACATTAAGCTTATGGTTCGATAGTCACTGCACTCTTTGGCATTCACTTTATTTGGCAAACACACAAATGCTGATGTCAACATTTCTCTAGGGATGATTCCCGTAATATAGATAGCGTTGAACAGTTCTACTATTATGTCCAGGTTTTTCTCGTTGACCAACTTTAATAGCTCGATTGGTAATTCATCTGGACCAGCAGATTTATTGGTTTTCATTGAGTTTAATGCCTGACTAACTTCTGATTTGGTTATCTCCGGGCCTACATCTCCCTATAGGCTATCTACAGATGTACTAGCTTCTCTCTGGTCATGAAATAATTCCTCGATGTACTTTTTCCATCCTCGTAGTTTTTGTTCTGTCTCCAATATAATATTTCCATTTTTGTCGAGCAATATATTCGAGGTTCTTCTACCTCCTACTCCAGCTAGTTCTTTGACTTTTTTTATGTAGATTAAGGTTGTCATATCTGTTTTGCAGTTCTTCTGTTTCTTAACATTTTTTAGAGAAGTTTCTTTAGCCTCCCTAATTTTTCTTCTTATTTGGTTTTGAAGCTGTTTATAGCGGATCGTATTGATGGTTTTGTTTTTTCTCCTTTCATTCATCATCATGACTTTTTAACTTGAACTCTGAATGCATATTTGATGACCAATGGTCATGAGGGAATATCTGTTTGCTTTATTTGGAGAGCTATTACTTTAAGCAATTACTGTAATTTAAAGCAATAAACTTTTCTGAATCTCAATATGAGAGAATAGATTTTCTCCCTATCTACATATATTAACTATGTGTTAACGATCATTTTAGAATTGTTTTGAACTAGATACAACATATTTTCGATCAAATATCAATTGTAAAAAAGTTTAGTATGCAAAAACAACAATTTACATTAAATATCATTGCAAAACATTTAGTTTATTAGAATTAAATCATAATGTTAAATTCAAGTGTATGGTCCATGTGGGAATAAATTATTAGGTTAGAATATTAAAAGCTTATATTATTCTCTAAAAAAATTCACAAATAAGCACTGGACGGCACCAAAATTCATATAAAAATAAACAGTAAATATATTAACAATATCAATAACATATCAATATCAAGTATGCAGACGATACCATTCTGATAGCAGAAAAAATAAAAGATAAAAATTAGAAAATATACTATAAATAAAATAGAGCAAACAGAGCCGCCCGTTACCTGAATTAAACAATATGGAGAAATAAAAATAATGGGAAAGAAATGAAAGGCAGGATTTACAAAACAGTCATCAGACCAATAATGACATACGCGACAGAAACACGACCTGACACAGAGGACAAAAAGGAGGTTAGAAACAGCAGAGATGAAAACACTTAATAAAATTGATAGTAAAACATTATGGGGCAGAGCTAGGTGGATAACATCAAGGACTGAGTAAGAAATAGAAGAGGAGAATGGAACGATCACATAAGCCGAATGACAACAAATAGAGTAGTAAAGATGGCTAGAGACGGCTACTATCAGTAGGAAGACCACGTAAAGGATGAAACGACAACTTACTTTAGGCACATTGAAAAACAGACCGAGTTATATCTACATAAAAAGAAGAAGAAGAACAAAAAGAAGAGGAGTTATAGAGTTATGGACAGATTTAATAAGGCAAGTGAAGCAATGGGACTGACAATAAATCTTCACAAAACTAGAGTAATTGTGATTAGCAAAACCGATGAAAATTGTCGCATTAATCTAAATAACACTTAATTATAACTAAGTTCACAAATTCAGATACTTAGGAGCAGTACTAAACGATAAGTGGGTTCCAGGTATAGAAATAAAAACACAAATATAACAGGCCAGGAACATGTACAATAAATGAAAGCAAATTATCTATAACTGAAAACTAAGCTTAGACATCCGAATTGGAGTCAGTTCTTCTGTATGGAGTCGAAGCCTGGACATTAAAATTAAATACCATGAGACATTGGAGCGAAGGGTATACGAACTTAAAGAATGTTGGAAATATCCAATTTGGAACTTGTCATCCACCCCAATAAAATCCAACGCCTACCTACCTAAATTTTCAAGAATTTCATCGGGGGCCAATTCACGCAAACCCTTCTATCGGTAGAGAGCTTATTACCTGCAAGCGGGAGCCAATTCATGTGTACCCGTCCGGTTATCTTTCCTATTATTTCTTGTGATCCCACATACTAGTTTTGCTGTATTTATCATAGCATTTCTAAATTTTCCCCATTCTTATTCCACTATTTCTGCCATTTCTCCTTCTTTGTCCATTTCATCTTCTAACTTCTCCTTATATGTGATATTCGTTGTTTCTTCCTTTAGTTTATGTATATTAATTATTTCCTTGTATTTCTTATTCTTGTTTTTATGCTTTTTATTTCTATTTCTTTGCTATTAAATGTAGTTTTTAGTAGGTAGTGATCACTGGCTATTTCATAGCTTCTCCTCACCCTTACGTCTCTTATCCACCTCCCGTCTGTTTTTTGCACTATAGTATAGTCGATAATTGATTGTTCTTTTCTTGACATGACTTTTCTTGTGATCTTATGAATCTTTTTGTGTTGAAAATATGTTATTGTCTAAAGAAAATTCAAGTAATGATAATTTATTGTAATAATGATTCTGTTGTTGGTAAATATTCATGTTGCAGATAAATATTTATATAAATTCATTTAAAGTAACAAAATATGACAAAGGAACATTTTGTTTTGTACTTTGGAAAGACATAAAAAGAGCAACTGTTAAGTACGAACTGTTTAAAAAAGAATAAAGCATAAACGGCGATCGTATAATGGCCTTTAACAAAGAACAATACCCATTCCATTCCTAATTTAAATAAAACAATCATAAACTTGTCACTTTTATAGGAAATAAGCAGTGTAATGAATTAGTGAAATGCAGTCAGAGGTTATTTTCGTTATTCACAATAATCATTACAAGACGCCTCCACAGTCTAGACAAAAATGCACTTACAACAAATAAAGATGGCGAATGATTCATTGGGATTATGTTTTTTCGAGCGGTTTACGGTATATTCAGTCATACGTGGAGTTCGTTTTAAGAGGTCGCACACCCACTCAACGGGAATTTTATGGGGTCGTCGAGTCGCCATACTTTACAGAGTGGATTAGTTCTTCAGAAATAAGAAATCTCGATTTGTGCCTGCAAAAATACGACACGGATGATGAAAATTTAATACGTAGGACTTCCTTTAACATATTCCTTTTTAACTTTGTTCTTTTTGTCATTTCAGTCATCCATCTAAGCATTCTCATTTCCTCAGAATCTTCGTCTATTTATTTACTGTGTGATACCTATCCTAGATACTTAACACTATTACTTTCCACACAAGGTGTCAAACGTTGTGGGCGGTCACGGATTAGGAACTAGAAACGAGAGAGGGGAACGTCTCATACGCTTCTGTCAGGAACAAAAACTATTGATAACTAATACTTTTTTTAAACTGCCCCCTCGCAGACTTTACACCTGGAAGTCGCCAGTAGACTCGAAAAAAACAAATGTAAGAAACCAGATCGACTTCATTGCCATACCAGAAAGATTCAGAAACTCAATCACATCAGTGAAAACCTATCCCGGGGCTGACGCTCAATCGGATCACAACCCAGTGGAGGGTAAACTGGGAATCAAACTAAAACGTATAGAAGGGAAGCCTAACAAAACCAAGATGAAAATTAGGAAATTAAAGGATCCCAACATTAAACAACAAGTATAGAAATCCTTAAGAAGAAACATTGGAAACTTGAGTGAACCCGCACAAGACGCAGTTGCTAAATGGCAAGAAATAAAAAGAGCTGTTGAAATGACAAACAAGACACTTCTGTTACAGGAGCGCGTAAAGAAGAAAGAATGGATGACGGATGAAATCCTTGATATGATGGAAGAAAGAAGACAACACAAATGCAAAAATCAAGTGAAGTATCAAGAAACAAGTCACAATATAAAAACAAAGATAAAGGAAGCGAAGGAACGCTGGCTGAAGAAGAAATGCGATGAAATCGAAGAGTGCGACAGAAGATATGACTACCACAACATGCACAAAAAGATCAAAGAATTAACAACTAAAAAGAAAACCAATAATCCCCACCCGACACTAATAGACGCAGACGGTAACCTTATATCAGACGACTTGAAGCTCATTGACACATGGAAAGATTACGTAGAACGACTTTTTAACGATAAACGCAGAGCGACAGTGGACCAAGATGACGATATGACTGGACCCGAAATACTAAGGTCTGAAGTGGAAAAAGCCATTTCATCGCTAAAAAACGACAAAACACCAGGTCCCGACAACATACAGGGCGAGATCATAAAACTCCTATGCGAAACGGATGACCACTTCCTCGATTTTCTGACAGGCCTTTTTAACACCTTTTACGACAAAGGGGAGATTCCGGAGGAATGGCTTCGATCGACCTTTGTAGCCATACCTACAACATTAAGTGCAAAATACTGTGATCAACACCGCTTAATAAGCTTAATAAATCACATTACCAAAGTTTTCACCAAAATCATACACAATAGAATATATAACAAATGCGAAGCAAATATATCGGAGTCACAGTTCGGATTCCGAAGCGCATTGGGCACAAGAGAGGCGATCTTCAGTCTGCAAGTTTTAATTCAAAGATGCAGAGACATGCACAAGGACGTCCACTTGTGCTTCATCGACTTCTCCAAGGCGTTTGACAAGGTCAAACATGATAAACTCATGGAAATGCTCAGGAAGATGCATATTGATGACAAGGATCTGCGCATAATAACCAGTCTCTATTGGAACCAAAGTGATGAGATAAAGATGGGCAACTTACACAGTGGGAAGATAGATATTAAAAAGGGTGTACGACAGGGATGCGTCCTCTCGCCGCTCCTGTTCAATATATACTCTGAACAAATCTTCAGAGAAGCACTGGGAGAAGTTTCGGAGGGTATCAAAGTAAACGGAGAGGTAATCAATAATATTAGATATGCTGACGACACAGTTATTATTGCAAATGACTGCAACGAGCTTCAAAGACTCATGCAAAGCATACACACAGCAAGTCAAGAATATGGTTTAGAACTCAATACAACCAAAACTAAATGCATGCTCATCAGCAGAACACAACAACCTCCGATGCAATTGACATTAAAGAACCGAAAAATAGAACAAGTGGAGACATACACATACCTTGGAACCACAGTCAACACAAAATGGGACCAGTCAAAAAGTGGTTCACAAGCAAAATCTCAATGGAACTAAAATTAAGACTGGTCAAGTGTTATGTCTTCCGGGTCTTGTTCTACGGAGCAGAGGCATGGACCACAACGGAAGCCACCCTGAAGAAACTAGAATCCTTTGAGCTGTGTATATATCGCCGTATTCTTCGGATATCCTGGACAGACCACATCACTAACGTGGAAGTAATGCAGAAAATAGGCAAAAGCAAAAGCAAAAGCATTGCGGCGCCTTCTGCGCTCCTGTCAATTCACCCCTTAATGAATATTAACTGTATAACTTTATTTCTGTTTGTTTCCTATACTTAATTTATTTCTGTCATACGTGAAAAAAATTTAATTTGCAAATATATAAGAATCTTTGTTTTGTTTCAGAAAAATGATGTCAGTTGAGTCCTTCCAGCGTTGCATCGAATCAATTGTTACAATATCTGATAATATAAGTGATGGTTGGAAGTTGATATCAAAACCAGAGGTAAGAAACAAAATTATGCTACTTCTCTTCTATATAATTTTGGACAACTTATAATTTCCGGGCTACCATTTTGCCTCCTTTTGACTGAAAACATCTTTTGAAAACTATTTCATTGCTACATCTGATTCCGCTTCCTTTTTGGTGATTTTAAAGATCTGTGTCAGACATAGATAGAACACGCTATATAAAATGCTAAAATTAGGAAAACTTGTGGTCCAGATGATACACCAACTGAGTTGCTGAAGCTAAATAGATGAAGATAACATAAATGTAGTAGTAAAACTTTTTAATGTAATATATAACACGAGTGATTCCCGAAAACTGGCTCAAGTCCATCTTTATACCTAAAAACACAATGCTAGAAAATGCACAGAATATGGATTAATAGCCTAATGAGCCACCCTCTAAAGATTTTTCTAAGAATACTCCACAACAGAATTAGACACAAATGCCAAAAAGATTTCGAAGAATTTGGTTTTAGACATGCTATGGGAACTAGGGAGGAACTTTTTGCGCTAAATATTCTATTACAAAAATGCCGTGATCAAAGAAAATATGTATTTCCATGCTTTGTGGCCTTCGAAAAGGCATTCGATAAAGTACAGCATTTAAAATTAATGCGGATGCTAAATAATATAGGAATAGATAACAAAGGTATTCGTGTCATTAAAAATCTACATTGGAATCTAACTGCTATCGTAAAAATTGGAGAAGACTACAGCGACGAAATCTCCATACAGCGGGGAGTCAGACAGGGTTGTATTTTGTCCCTAACACTGTTCAATGTTTACTGAGACCAGTTATTTAAAAAGGCACTTGAGAGACAACCATACAGTAATTCTGTCAGAAAATATAAAAAGATGTCCAAATTCTGCTTGATCATATTCACAAAGTAGGAGAGGAAATGGGTAGTAAAATAAATTCAAACAAAACCAATTTCTTAGTCTTTAGCCGTAACCCACATCCATATGCAGAACTTCAATTAAATGGAGACCAGGTTGAAAAAGTTCACAAAATTACATATTTGGGAACTGTCATAACGAACCAACTAGATCCAGGTATAGAAATGAAACTCAGAATAGCAATGACAAAAACTACTTTTATGAAAATGAATAAATTTTTTTGCAATAATCCTCTTAGTTTAGAACTAAGACAAAGAATGGTTAAGTGCTACATTTGGTCTGTACTTTTTTATGGACCAGAAGTGTGGACACTAAAAGTATCAAGCATGAACAGAATCGAATCATTGGGAATGTGGATTTATAGACGGATGCTAAAGATATCTTGGACAGCAAGAAACATTAATGAGGAAGTACTGAGGAGGTCCAACAGAGATAGAAAATTGCTAAAGACTGTTAAACACCGGAAAATGTCTTATCTGCGACGTATATAGTGAGAGAAAATCGATCTAGAATACTAAAACTGATCCTTAAAGGCAACATAGAAAGCCGTTGAGGTGTAGGAAGCAAACTGTTTCTTGGTTAAAAAACAGTTGTGAATTGACTCGGATATCAAATGCAGAAATTATTCCATGTGGCCGAAGATCGAGAAACCTTCGCAATGGTGATCGCCAACGTCGGACAAATCTGATATAGCACGTGAAGAAGAAGTCAGACATATATTCTGACTACACTTTATAGCGTCTCCTGTTGTCAAATTTCTTTCTCGAGGTTTTCCCAAATATTGTAATTGCAGTATCTGTACTAGTACTAGCTATTTTCTACGAATTGTATTTTCAACTCTTTTTTACTTCTATTTTGACTTGTATATATCTTCTCTCTCACCTTTTAATAACCGCAATTTGAGCAATCAACTTATGTTGTTGACACACAGGCTCACTATTACCTTGCAGTCTTTACATTCACACATATCTCCTTTGCTTGTCATAAAATAATCTATTTGCAACTGATTGTGTCCACTTGTGTATGTGATGAGTGACTTTCTCTCTTTTGAAATAATGCAAGTGCTATATAAGTTAACAATTGCTATATCAAGCGCTACTGCTGGTTCAAACATATCTACTTTAATAACATTTCTATCATCATTGTATCGTTTCATATCTTCTTTTTGATCGACCCACATATACAAAATCAATATTTATCTATGCGTTAATTTTTCGGATATTTATGTTAATATAATATTTTAGGATACAGAAAATAACAAATATATATTGAAAAAACAAATAGTCCAATTAAAAAATCCTGAGGATGAAAATGTACAAATTATAGCGCATTTTGAATATCATGTAGCGTTCAGTATTAGTTACGGAGTTCCAGTTCTATGTTTCAACATTTGGAAATCAGGTAAGTACTACGGTTCACGTTTCGTTTTTATTTATACGTATATACATTTTCCCTGATGCGTTTATGATCTTGCACCAACATGAACATCACCATTTTCTTAAAAGATTGCTTGTAGCTCCAAACCAATCTTGACTCATAAGTTGTTTTTTAATATGTTTATTTACAATCTACACCATTACAGAATATTAAGTAAATGAGTTACATATATTTTTAGGCGTGGATGGGAGACCTTATTCTACTTGGGTTATTTTTGAAGTAGATCTTGGGGTCAGGTTCTATCTACTCTTCTTATGGCTGGACCATCGTTGTATAGTTCCCTTACTAATTCATTTGCATGGTTTATTGGGCTTTGATTTTGTGACTTTGTGACTAGAATCTTTCGATAATATTGAGCGAGGTATGTTTTGCACAGCTCGATAGGTTTAAGTATGTCATTGCATAAATTGAGGTGTTGGGAGGCTTTGGTCAAGATGGAGGTCAAGGTATTTTGCCTTTGTTACTGTTGGTACGCGTACAATATCCCTTCTTACAGATGTGCACGTGTTGTGGCGGTTGGTAAATGTTATTTGGGTTGATTTTCTTTTTTTAGTGTTGTTGGCCATCTTGTGTACCAATCATTAAGTAAGGTGATTTTGCAGATCCTATGAAGCTTGTGCGGAATCTTCATTTACAGCTAGAGTGGCTACGTCGTCAGCAAAGGAGGCGATTGTAGTATTACTAGACTCTGGTATATCGGCTGTGTAGAGCGGGAGAAGCAGCGACCCAAAAACACTAGGTACACTATGAGATTCCAGAGTTTATAGGAAAAAAGTTGCATTGTTGGTCGTTAAATTTAACGGAGGGGTGTCTATTTGATATGTAGGATTTGAGTAGGAGCAAATAGTTACTGGCTAGTGTGTTTTTTAATTTCTATTGTATAACAGACTTTGTATTGCTAGACTTTGTCAAACGCTTGGAAAATATGTAAAGCGTTGCAGTATTTCTTTTCTTTAAGTCTTTTTGGGTAGAGGAGTAATTTTGACAATAACTAAACTCATGTTTTAATAGTAATGTTAGGAATTCATGATCTGTGCACATTTTTTGTAATAATAATTTTTCAGAAACTTTGCTTAGGGTAGATAACAGGGTTGATGCGGTTAACTATTATTGTCAGCAAAGTGATAGTCTTGGGACGAAATGATTTTAGCACTTGGCCCAAGATTAAGTCAAAACTTGTGACTTTCGTAAGTTACCTAAGTTTACTTATTTTTTTTCTGAGTTCTGTAGGAGTAAAACTTTTGATAGGGAGAGAAATTTGACATGCTGCGTTAATTAGTTATCCTACGGCTTTATCAGTATCTGATGATTCGGTTTGAAATACTCTTGTAAGATGAAAAGCAAAAATATTCGTTTTTACTTTGTTGGAGTGGGTTCATTCGCCGTCTGGTTTACGAATTGGGGAGGGGATATTTATGTCCCCCTCCTCCGGTCTCGGAGGCTTCTTAGTCGCCTTCCATAGTCCCTAGTCATTTGTTGCGAGATTTGTGATGTAATGTTTAAACGTTTCTTTGTTTGCATCTTTAATGACTGTTGCGAGTTACCTACTTAGTGTATTGTATACTTGTTAGTCTATGTTTATTCTAGACTCATAATTAAAATATTTTATAACCTTTACAACAACTTATATCTGTCGGTAATAATGTAGAACTCTTCTACGGATTTCACTACTGTACCAGTCCTGGCTGAAAGAAGCTCGTCTAAGCATCTTATAAGAGTATAAAGAAGCTTTCATATATCTTGGATTTATTCATATACCTTCTTGCATTGCACTCTATTGAAGGTTTTCGATCACTGTCAAATATATTTCTATGAACCGCTATTTTAATATCTGTCTATACGTCCAAACCAGTCCATTGTCTCATATTCGTAAGCCACGATATTTTTCTATGTCCTGCGACATGTTTATCTTCTATTTTTCTTTTATAACCAGTTCACTTCGAACGATATGTCAAAGTCAAACTTAACTACTACGGCGTATATTGTTTGGTTAAAGGCTTCCAATAAATTTTATAAATTTTCTGCAGGATTATTAGGTGGCCAACAAAAATAAAACACGTTTTATTTTTTGTCTGGTGCGGTCTTAAGGCACTAGTTCGGAACTCGAAAAGAGTTTATACCAGAAAGAAGTTACCCTTGCTGCATTTTTAGACTTCGAAGTGACATTTGATAATACCTATTTGCAATATTATGTGATCTCTCTCATCACACTACAAAGACAAGTGCTTCTAAATATGACAGGAGCCTGTACATGAACGGAATCTTTATAGGCTATCACAAGTCTCTCTCCTCTGGAATTCTATATTTCTGCCTATATGACCATCGTGAGACTTACACCAAATACTTGGAGGCCGAATTATTAATTGAGTAGTCACACAAATACCACTAGGACTATACTTGAGGAATCTATCTTTCAAATGAACTCAGATATGATGACACCACACCTAATCTAAAACCTAAATAGAGAACAAAAAGTCCTAAACATTAATGGAGACTTAATATGGTTCACTGATGGATCTAAAACTGCCCATTGTACTGGATTAGGAGTCTTTGGATAATATGTAATTATAACAAATCTTACAGCCTAGGTCAATATACAACTGTGTTCCAGGCTGAAGGTGAATGATTATTCTAGCCGTAAAGAACCCACTCACCCGAATCAAAATCAAAACTGCAAAGATCTCCTCAACAACTTGACAAAATACAACTAAGTGTCTTTAATGTAGTTGCCGGGTCACGAAGGGGTGGATGGAAATGAACGAGCACATTTGTTGGCAAAACAAGGCTCGAGAGAAACCTTCTGTAGGCACAGAACCATTGTGTGGCATCACCAAAGATGCTGTAAGAAACAATGTTCAGAAGTGGCTAAAAACGAATCATCAAAATAAATGAAGAGCCACTCAAGGGCAAATATACACTAAGAAAATAATCAAGAATATTGATAAAAAACTGTCGTCGGACAATTTGTTGAATCTCAATAAACGAGAGATTAAAACGGTCACCAAAATGGTGACTAGGTGATAGGTGATATGAGGCAGGAATTCACTGGTTAACTAAGGAACCAGTGAACCAGAAGATATCCTAAATGAGGAAACTGTGGGCCTTCGTTGAGCCACAGGACTTTTTGGAGTTTAATAGAAAAAAAGGTATGGTGAAAAATGTTGGCCTTGCTGTTGTAATTAATCTTTATGCTGAAATTAAGTATGTACCGTTGTTTGTTGAAGGAAAATGATTTTAATCATTGTCAAATTGCTTATATGAGACGTTACAGAAAATTAATTGATTTTTTGCATAGGAATAATGTGGACATTATTTTTATTTTGACTTTAACTCTTAACAATTTCTTCTTTTTCTTACTCCCTTATGTATTTTGAAGCATCGCTTAGTTATAAAAATAATAGATGAAATTTATTTTTTTAAAGATGGTACAATGATCACGTTAGAAGAATATTGGAAATGTAATACACGTTTTAAGGAATATAGTATGTACGAGACTCTGACCCAAATGGTAAGTGTTGCTAAAGGGTATTATTTTTAATAAATGTTATTTTAGTGATAAATATATTGAACAAGTATAGTTTATTTTGGCGTTATTGACGTATACCTCATCATATATTACGAAGTTAATAAGCGTGCAGAGTTTTTAGTGAGTGATTGAGTTGGGTCAGTGCTGGATTGTATAGTCAACAAAATGAAAAATTACTAATAATTAAAAATATAGTTATGATTTATTTCCTTATAAATCCTTTGCACGTTATACAAGTTTTACGTTATCGTCTTCGCAGAGTTGCTGTTTTGTCAGAATAATAGTGAATGCAGGGAATTTACCCAGGAGGTAAACACATTTATATCAATTCATAACATCCACATAATGTTAATACCAAACATCTAGATGGCACTCCACGTGGAGGAGCTGCTATTATAATTAGATCAATAAGAAACCACCGACTAAATGAATTTAGGATATACTATATCCAAACAACACTAGTTGTTGCACTAACTGTAAGAGAACCATTCCAGTCTTTTATGCTACGTTGACTGGAATGGTTCTCTTACAGTTAGTGCAATTTGCAGTCCACCACGACACACTATAAACAGACAACAGTATTAATAATTGTTCATACCACTTGGTAATAGATTTCTTACAGCTACTGGGAATAAAAATTAATAACTCCGAAAGACAGACAACTACATATAGAACTTTAATCAAATAAAAGACAAATATCGAGCACAGTTTTTTATTAAATCTTGACCAATTACTTTCGCTTTCAGAGCATCTTCATGGGAATCTGAAATAAGTCAAGAAAAGATTTTCAAGTGAAGGAAGATTAATTAACTTCGAAAAAACTCGAATTTGTCGTTGATAAAAAAAATTTAAATAACGTTACAGACCTATTTCGTCAAAATTGTAGGCTATCATTAATGTAAACATTAAATAATACATTTACATAACACTAGACAAAGAACAAATTTTTTTCAAAATTTAAGAAGCTACATTGTGGGTGACAGCAGGAGAGAGAATGGCTCCTGGTCTTAACGGAAATGTTAAAGTGACATCTGACATATGACAACTTGGATGAGCAGTTACAATCATGGTGATGTGATCTGCACATTTCAAAATTCTATGGTAAACTGAACATTGACCAAAAGTCCAACTGACCACTAATATAGGAAATCAACTGATGAAATATGAAATTATATAAATTACTTTATGTATATTGCATAATCCAGATCTCACAGTCAAACCTGTCAGTAATAATTTTGGTGTTAGTTTGGGGGCAACTGAAGTGGACATAGAGTGTGAGTGTACTAGCACTACCAATACTATAGAAAAGAAGAAATCGGACTGTATAATTAAAATACTTAGAATTAAAAATCAAAGTTGAAAACAAAGTGTGTAAATGAAATATAACACCACTATAGTTTATCTAAACTCACAGTCAATGGGAAAACCATAAAATTAAAAATGTCAAAGCTTTACTCAAGACCAACTGACCAACAGTGGCATATCTTAAAATATACAACTGTGGTGATGGTATATCTAAATTACGAAGAGATATGGAGAGTGCAATAAACGCCAACTATAGATTAATTGATCATGAACAAGCTTGTTTTGCAAGTTAATGATAAATGAAATGTTAATATTAATTAAATTATGAAATTAATATGCTCAGTGTTTGAAGTCTAAACAGTGGAGCTGGATCCCCTACGAGGTGAAACTGCAATAAAATTGTTAAAAATCGGTTTAAATTTAATACGGTTTAAATTATTTTGAGTATTAAGATAGTGAGAGTTTTCATTTGTTTCCCTTGCAATTTCCAAATCTTCCAATAAATCCAACTCCAAGTAGTTTTTCTTTCTACTAATGTCATGTAAAGTTGATGAGCCAGTATTGATATTAAAATTATGTTTACTGGACAATAAATGGTGACCAAAACTTGAAGAGTTTGGTCTGTTCAAATGTTCTGTAATTCTAGTAGATAACTTTGGAATGGATGGAAACTCTAACTACATAAGAGGCATCACAATCATCACATTTTAATTTATAAATACCACTTTTGTCAAGAGTGTTAATCCTATCTTTGGTGTTAATTAAAAAGGAATCTAAAGTGTTGTGTGACTTGAAAGATATTTTGATGTTTTCAATTGTAGAAGTAAAAAGTTTTGATATTTTTTGGAAATGTTACTGATATAAGTGAAGGAGAAATACCTGATATTATTTGTGGCATTGGGTTGAAGCAAGCATTGTGATGAATAACCAAGCTTTTCTGTAATTTTAAGCTTTGCTCTATTTAGAAGCTTATGTATGATGTTAGGATCATAACCATTATTAAAAGCAATTTGCTTGAGAGTATCAAGTTTTAAATTGACGTTCTCATTAGAAGGTGAAAATTTGAGAAGCCTATAAATGTAACTGTTGAAAGCAGCCATTTTGTGTTGGGTTGGATGATTAGATGTTTCATGTATAACATGATCTGTTTGAGTAGGTTTTCTGTAAATATTGTACTCTAGATAATCATTTTTACGAGATAAAGTCATATCCAAGAAGTTCAACTTATTATCAGATTCTGGTTCCAGTGTAAAAGAGATGTCATCTTGGGTTTCCTGTATGAGAGCTATATAATCACCAACATATCTTGACCAAAAAACTATTTTTTTGTTGTTAACAAATGTGTGTTCAAGCTGTCTAAGAAAAATCAGCTAAAAAAGTGATAATGGAAAACCCATCGCTAAAACTGTTGATTGTATATATATTTTTTGATCAAATTGAAAGAAGTCCTGACCAAGACAAAATTTAAGCCTAGTTAAGATGGTATCTTTGTCTTTTACTGATATGTTGCAATTGTTTAAAAGGTTGTATACTAAAGGTAAAGTTTCATCTCTTGGAACAGAAGTAAACAAATTGAAACATCAAAAGAAACTAAATAAAAACTCTCTTCTATTTTGATGTTATTTAAACATTTTATTAGATCTAAAGAATTTGTAACAGAAAACTTAGGTTTAAATCAGTGATATACTGAACTGTGTTGTAAATAAACTCTGATAATATAGAAACTGAAGTGTTGCAGAAACTTACAACAGGCATTATGGGACAATTATGTTTATGGATTTTAGGAAGTCTATATAACCTAGGTGTTATAGGATTAGAACAGTTAACTTTCTGTTGTTATATTTAGTAATAGTATCATTAAACAATTTAACCATTGTTTTTGTTTTATTAATAAAGGTGATAACTGGATTTTTTTCTAACATTACTAAACTGTTATCTGAAAGATAAGTCCCTATGTATTGAACGTTCTAGAATTACAACACAATTTCCCTTATCAGTCTTGCTAAGTACTAAAGAATCTCTATTGATTTTTTGCTTAATTGATTTTAGCAAATAGTTTTGTTTTTTAAAATAATGGTGATTTCTATGAAAATTACGTTTGTACTTACATTGTTGTTGTTGAAGTAGGCTAATGCAAGAGTCTCTCAAATACTGTTTAATTTCAGCATTGTTTGTCAAACCTTCTATCAGAGTATCCAGCTCCATTGCAAAGCCTTCTAGCACTGAGTCAGGTAACCTAAAATTCTGACAAGAAAACTTAAGGCCTAATCCTAAAAAATACAATTCATACACTGAAAACTTAGTGTTACTTAGATTTAAGACGCTAGGATGTTCTGTTCCATTCATATTCCATTCTGTTTGTTACCTTTTTTCAGTTTGTTACCTTTTTCAATTTAATAGCTTCTTTGTTTTTTGCCTTCTTTGGTCTAGTTTCCGCCATCTTCGTTTTCTTTCTTTCTTTCTTTGTCTCTTCATACTTTTTAGTATTTTTTTACAATCAATGTCAAACTGTTTAGACTTTTAATTTATATTTTAGCGATTTTTTCTTTTACTGAAAATAATGATTACTCATGTGAAATTTTGATCTATTTTTTAAGGATCATCCCGTTTTACACCAACCAGTCTATACATTACACCCATGCCGGACTCAAGAAATTTTGGAGCCGTTCATGGAAAAAAGGTAAAACAAATCAAAATGACGTAATTTAAATGATTTGTATAATCTAATAAATCTATTTTTTGCAGTAAAAATCCGATCATCTCCTGGCTTAGCGTTGTAGGACCATATGTGCAGCTGGAATTACTTGAGGATTATCTAAAAAGTTGTTAATATTAGGAAAATCATAAAAAAAGCGTACATTTTTATATAAATAAAAAATTACCATGTAGTTTTTATAAATGTATTTTTAAATAGACAGCTATGTCAGCAAAGTTATGACTGATTTATTGTAAATTTATACAATATAAATATTTTAAGCGCATTAAATTATTTTTTGAATTCCTTCGAAGAACATTCTTGTGATATTAAGAGAAAAAATGGTGACTTGTAAAAATAAACACGTTTTTGTCATCAAAGGGGGACAAAAATTTTGACGTCCTATCTACTATCATTTTTCGGGCACTCTTCCATTGTCCATGTGTTCCAATTCGCCAATTCGCAACCCAAACCTATTTATTTAAGTTATCTGACTATTTATATAGACTCATTGGAATAATGTGGAATTATTCATAAATGACGTAGTGGTATTTGTAAAACTTATCATGTGACAAAAAATTAATAAATCATGTTGTAACAACACAACTCCCATCAGAAACAGTTGGCGCCAATGTGTAACAATAAAACTCTATTGATAATATTCATAAATCGGATACAGGGTAAGTCAAAATGCATTTGTTATTTTAAATAGATCACCCAGTATTTTACATCACTTTCGAAAAGTAATATTACCACTCGTCAATTGAGATATTTACAAATGTTAACGCCATAAAATTTAGTCTCTTACATATAAAGTATTTTGAGATATATAAAAACAAAACAACTAATCAAATAATGATAGTACTTACTTCAGAATAAAATTCAACCTGCATAAAAGTACCTAAGAAGAAAACTCATTTTTAAGAAAATTAATTTAATCCAGGTTATTACGGGAAATCCAGGTTCGGGAAATCGTTGGTTGTTGTTCAGTTGTTGGCACTGTTCTGGAAATCGTTGGTTGTTGTTCAGTTATGACAGGAGTTGGGGAAGCAACAATTTATCGATTTTTAAAAGAAAGGAAAGCTAGAGGAAGTGTCGAGCCAAAAAACTCATCGGAAAGAAACTAAAGAAACTGATGACTTCGTTAAAACTGTCATACGTCGTAAAGTTCATTCTTTTTATTTACATAAATAAATACCTACCATTGATAAGATTTGGAATAGTTTTACCACGAACCACCTGTTTTTGGGCGAAAAAATTGTGGAATTATCTTAAGGAAATAGGTTTTTCGTGGGAAAAATGTAACAAAAGAGCTTTACTTCTTGACAAAGATTATATAATGTTTGTTGGAGAAGGGGAATATCTAAGAATAATTGAAAGGTTACGAACAGAAGGAAAAACAATTTATTATTTAGGTGAAACCTGGTTAAATGAAGGGCACACTGTTTCAAAATGTTAATAATAAAAATACTACCAATTTAAGACAGCTTTTTATGGAAGATTATTCCTCTTGTTAGAATTTACCCCTTGAAAAATGTCGTAGACTAATAATTACTCATATTGGATCTGAAACTGGCTTTGTAAATCGTAGTTTATTAGAATTTACTTCATAAACCATTAAAGATTATCATGAGAAAATGACTACAGTCGTATTTTGTTGTTCATTTTGCAATAACTTTTTTGTTTATTAACCCAATAATTACCAAGGTGTGAAAAATAACCAGAAAAATGAGGATTTTTTATAATTTTTAGTATCATAATGTAATTAAAATAAACCAACAAGAAAAAAAAATTAAAACATGTTTTTTTGCAAAAAACTGGGTGTTTCGTAAACGCATCACCGGTCAATGCCGTGTACTTTGTGTGGTATTTCTGAAAGCAGCCAATATGAAGGTTTGCATGTATAAATTGTGAGACTGACAAATTTGACATTTTCGTATTTCTGTTTTCTGTGGCGTGTGAGTACCTACTATTTTGGCATAATTTTATTTCACGTGGTAGATTTGCAATTCGGATTCCGCAATTCTATGGGTACACGTGAAGCACTTTTCACCTTACAAGTCCTACTTCAGAGATGCCGCGATGTCAGTTGTGATGTCTATATTTGTTTTATTGACTACGCCAAGGCATTTGACCGTTGTCAGCACCAGAAGATGGTCACCGCACTACAAAGAGTTGGATTGGATGAGAAGGACATTCGGATCATCATGAATTTATACTGGAACCAGCGTGCTCAAGTCAAGGTCGAAGACCAGCTGACCGACCAAGTGAAGATCATGCGAGGAGTAAGACAAGGATGTGTGCTATCGCCGACTCTTTTCAATATATACTCTGAGGAGATTTTTAATGAAGCCCTCACAAACCTAGACATGGGAATCCGAGTGAACGGTGAATACATCAATAATATCCGCTACGCCGATGACACTGTGTTACTAGCAACCAGCCTAAACGATCTGCAGGCCTTACTAGACCGAGTGCGAACTGTGAGCGTAACATACGGACTGAACCTTAATATTAAGAAAACTAAATTCATGGTTGTCAGCCGTACAAATTTAGATCCCGGGGCACTAATGGCAGGTAGCGAAGAGATCCAGAGAGTCGACAGATTCACTTACCTCGGAACTACCCTCAACGTACAATGGGACTACGCTCAAGAGATTAGATCCAGAATTGAAATGGCACGGTCTACATTTATTAAGTTGAGATCCTTGCTGTGCTGCAGTGATCTCAGTTTGGGAACCAAGATGCGAATAGTGAGGTGCTACGTTCTTCCAGTGTTACTGTATGGAGTTGAAGCCTGGACACTGACGCAAGCCACTGAAAAACGAATCGAAGCCTTCGAGATGTGGATATACAGAAGGATACTAAAAATATCTTATGTGGACCATGTCACCAACGTTGAGGTCCTACAGCGCATGACAAAAGAAAAAGAAGTGCTTAATTTAATTAAACAACGCAAGCTTGAGTACCTCGGCCACGTGATGCGGAACGAAGAAAAATATCGAATTCTTCAACTTGTTATGCAGGGTAAAGTATTTGGCAGAAGAGGACCGGGACGCCGTCGTATCTCGTGGTTGAAAAATCTCCGACAATGGTTTGGGATGACCTCAGCGGAGCTGTTTCGCAGAGCAGTCAACAAAACCATGATAGCCTTGATGATCGCCAACATCCGGACCGGATAAGGCACTGAAGAAGAAGAAGATTTGATGATTGCTTTGCTATTTTTTTTCTTTGCGGAATTTCCATTTTTAGTAGACATGTAACAATGTAGGATCTAAACGCCAGCTGCGACATCTTGTTTTCATGTTAGTGTTATAAATTTTCCACGAATTTACGAAAATATTATCCATGGTATTTGTGAACAAGGGCAATTTTTTTCCTTTGATATTTATTCGACAATTGGCTACTCCATTATCGTGAAGGTCAATACCTCCCATATATTTGTTGAACTTGTACTCAATACCCAAGAAACTTTTTTTGTTGTCTCTTCTACCTCCTAGCTTTTTCTGGAAGTGTATGGTAATGTGTACTTATAAGCGTTACAATTGCATTGTCTTACCATCTTACTAGTGAGATGTATGTATTTTTGTCAAAAAAAACTGTCGTAATAGTCCCTTTATATATCTTTTTATCTTTTTTACAGTTTGAAGGGACATTTTTCAGTTCTGTCGTCAGGAATTGTTGCTGTGGTAAAATAACCCTTTTCCTTTTGTAAAGCAAACAACTGATAATTGGAAAAAAAATTATGAAAAAACTTGCTGATTTTTTTTCGGTAATAATGGACAATAAGTCTAAAACAAATTGAGGACTCAATTCTAGCTCACTTTTGTGTTTTAGTGGAGAAGCTCCTTCATAAGAAAGGAATTTATACATATACCCATAATCGGAGCAAATTCACCATATCTTGAAACCAAACCTCACAGGTTTATTTCTAATAAACATCTTACAAGGATGTCGTCCAAAATATGGCACCATTTATTCATCAATTGGAAAGGTATGAGAAAATACGTATATTGCATAAATTTTTCATTTACTTTATTAAAAATGACCTTAGTTTATTGTATCGGTCGTATTTGTAAGTCTTTGGTTGTCAGCAAAATGTAAATTATTTCAATTTCTACACCTTGATCTTCTTCTGAAGATCAGTACATGGCTGTCTGTGACAAGGTATGAAAACCTGATAAAATCAAGATCAATTCAGTGTCGCAATTCCTGTTGTGATAACGAGAAGTTGTGCCTGTTGTTATCCCGAGCGTATTTTTCAGAATACTTAATAGTCATATTTTTAAAATAAAAATTTCCTTGTCATGAAATTATAGAAGATTGACAAATATATAGAAAAAAATATGGCAAATGGCAAGGACTAAATAAGTATAATAATTGTTATTAAAATAAATAGTAAAATTAGTAAAATATTCTAGCTACATATACACTTATTCAGGTTGAAAAGACACGTGGTTTGAAGGTTATATATAAAAAGAATTTAAAAAAGAATATTATAAGACACTGAATATGGGTGAAATATTAAATAATCAACTTACCCCCCATGGAAATTTAAGAATACAATCATTGTGAACTAAAATACCACTTTAAATAGACAAAAGGTATTAAAAACACTCCCACTTCTGTATCTTAAAATGAAACTGACATGCCAGAACTTGGAAATCACAATTGCCAAAAGACAAATAAAGTGTGTTGCTACTTGGTTTAGATCATAGACATTTTACATCTTCTCCTTTAAGTTTCATCTTCTATCGAAGGTTGGAAATTATCATGGCTATGAGGATCCTGTTAAGTGTTGCTCTAAATACTTCTGCACTACTGCATTCAAACGATTCCCTCACGACATAAGCCACGACATTTTTCGTCTTCTCACATTTCGCTTTCCTCGAATTTGGTCTTGCATAATAAGTTTTAATAATGAGTAGCTTTACCCTCTCATCACATGACCTAAGTACTCAAATTTTCTTCTTTTGATAGTCAATATTATTTCAGCTTCATTTTCTATTCTTATAGTAACCTTTGCGTTTGACATTCTTTAAGTCCATGATATTCGTAGGATTCTTCTGTAACACCAAATTTCAAAGTCAACTTATTCAGATGCACTTGTTTTAATGTCCATGCTTCCAAGCCATAAATTAGAGTAGTGAATACGTAACACCGATGCATAGTTAAGTAGTCCTAACCTTGTATTCCGACAACAAAGAAACTTTTTTAAGTTTAACAAATGATGCACGTGATATTTCAATACGTGTCATAATTTCTTTGGTTTGGTTTACATTTAATGCTATTCATATTCCTTAGTATTTGTAGGTATTTACAATTTAATTTTTTTCAAATTCATCCTTAGTCCGTATACATTATTACCGTATGGTTTGCAAAACGCAAGTTATTCAAAACTTCTCCATTGATAGATATACCTTCTATTGAATCTTAGAGCGCTTCTTTAAATACCGCTTCACTGTAGACATTGAAGAGTAGTGGTGACAGCACGCAACCCTGGCGGACTCCTCTCTAAATTTTGATATCTCGGGTGTTTTGGTTGTCAACTCTTACCTTGGTAGTTTGATTTCAATATAAATTAGGTAGGTATAATTGTCATATCACAACTGTCAATATTTTTGCTTTTTAATATATCTACAAGCTTTTTATGTTGAACCATCAAATGATTTTTCAAAATCTACAAAACATAAGTACATGTCTTGATTCATGTCCATGCATCTCTGAGACTCACATTTAAGCCGAACAAAGCATTTCTTGTGCCATCTTGAACAAATGCATCTCATTTCTAAAGCCAAATTGTGTGCCACTAATTTCATATTCAAAAGTGTTAACAATTCTGCTGTGTACTATTTTCAAAAATATTTTAAGTGTGTAACTCATTAAAGATATTGTTCTGTGATCTGAGCAGGATGTTGCATTTGACTTTTTGGGTATTGCCATATGTCTATCAAATAGGCACAGGATCTCAATACGGAAAATATGCGAAGAGTAAATGGAAATAGAACTTAAACAAATGAAAATTTAAAATAAAGAATAATGATTAAAGAAAATATACAGTTAGTAAAAGAGTTGAGCGCCAACTATTTTTAGAAGAAAAATAGTAAATCAAAACAGAAAGTTAACAAATGAATAAAATCGACAGAAATTGGAATAAAATAATTATTTTAAGAAAAATAACAAACATTTGACGCCTATGACGTTACAATGTTATTTGAAAAGTCTGATACCAAATCATCAAGCTTGATAAGTATTGTATATAAAGATACGTAGAAAAGCTTACGCCAACGGAAGCCACGGACTACTTATTATAGAAGACTACGAGAAATCTAAAACGTCCTTAGGCATCATCCGTCAATAAGGAAAACAATAGAGTGTGGGTAAGCACTAACGCAGAAAAGGGTAATTATGCCTTCGGCGATATTTAATAAATACATTGTTTACAAGATATTGAATATTTCATTATTAGGGTATTTACGATTTCATTAAAAATTTACAGCTGTAAATTGTTATAATAATCTGAATTGTTAACATTAAAACGTCTAATGTACATTACGACATCATAATTACAATGTCACTATATCAGAGAGGAATTACTGTACTATTTATTTGGCACACAAGTTGAAATGTTGCTCTTTGCGATTTTACTAGTTCAAAGTAAGTCTTTCACGCTGATATTATGCCACTCCAATTTGAATATGTCTTCACACTTTGTATCCATATCCATATTGAAAAGGTTGTCAGATAAATGACGTGGAAAGAAAAGTCTTTACTCACAATCCTTGAAATCTATTAAGTGGCAATAATTGATGATATGTTTCTACGACCGGTTTCGGAGTTTAGAATTATTACTTCATCATCACGCCTATGAAACTAATAAAGAGCTAAAAACAAACTCATTTGTTACCTATGTTAATGTGCCACAATTATTGTAGTATTGACTAACAGAACTTCACAATACATCGTTTTTAACACAATCTGATGAAATATGTAGATATTGGTTATTAGTTGTAATGTCTGCATATCTAAAACTTGAGATCTGTTGACCTGTAATAGAGATACCGCCATTCCCCTTTTCAAGTGCTTTAATCATTATATATTCCCCATAGAAAATGAAGAGACTTGGAGAGAGAGTATTTACTTGATTACTCCTCTACTGATTTTAAAAGGGTTGGACTTACGGTTTTCAATTCTTATTTTGGTTTCATTATTCTCGTATAGTCTTGAGCTTTTTCCATGAACTGTCGCATATTGAGAATTTGCTCCTTTGTGCCCTTACCCTGCTTATTCTCCTGTATTTGTTTATCCAGGTATGTCTGCATGTAACATTTAACGATTTTCAATAGAATTTTCTTTGGTTGTCAGATTTAGTTAATTAGTGAGATGGTTCTATAGTTACTACATTTTGTACACCTTTCTTATAAATTGAAGTTAATAGTGCAGTATACCAATCACTGCTCTTTTTTGATTCGCCATATCTGGTTGCACAGTTTCCACATTAATTTGGGACCAGGCCAGTCATGTTCTGTAAAAATCTTGGCTGTGAGATTATCACAACCAGGTTATTTATTTGTTTTAAGGTGTTTTATGGCATCATCAACTTCAGACCTTAGTATATCTGGTTCTACATTTGTTAATCTCATTTCTAGTGCTGTGACATGATTAATTTTGGACATTTTCCGTTTAAAGAGTTCTGTGCAGTATTTATTCCAAGTCTCTAGAACCGCGTTTGTATCACATACCACATTACCTATTTCGTCTTTGTGCTTAAACTCCTGAGCAAGCAGCTTCACTTTCTGAAACAGACCTCTTGTTTCATTTCGATGTATATGGATTTCTATTTCTTGGTAGATATTAAAAAAATATTCATCTTTATCTTTGCGTCATCTTAGTTGATTTTTTCTGGACAAGGTTTTATAATCATATACTGATCCATGGTTTACGACTACTGCTTCTTGCGGATTAACGACATTGATTAGCTGTGTCTAATATGGTTCATTTAAAATCCCTCCAGAGAGTCTCAGCATCTTCTTTGTGGTGAGTACCGATTGTCCCACTTAACACTTTTATGCTCTCTGTAAAGGTTACCAATTCAGTCTCAGTTAACATAGCAGGTTGACGAGTGGGCTTGTGTTTGTTTCTAAAACGTATTGGGAAAACAGCTACCAGAAGTTGGTGGTAGCTTCCACAATCTGCTCGGTCATTTTTTTCACCTAAACCAAAAGGACCAACGGTCAACCTCATGTGGTGATCAAGATAGATTCTACCAATGTTAACATTGAAGTCGCCTATTATCACTACGATGTCTTTGTGAATGTTTTCTCATATTTTATGCATCTTCTTCAAAGCCGTAGAAATTTTCTGTACTTATGTCGTCTGCTATTGACGTTGGGACATATACTTGTATGATATCTAAGATTAATGAGTCTATTATTAATTGCATCCTATCCGCACATACAGTTTCGGATGGCGAGACTATTATTGAGACGGCATTCTTACTTTCATTTTGATTGTCAGAGAAATAGATGATATTACAAGCTTAAGTTAAAGCTAAGTTATCTAACAATAAAATACTGAAAACTTTTGTTTTTAACACTTCCACAAAATTTATTTTAAATTATTATCACTACAGATGTTTCGACCAGAGTGCCTTTCTCAAGTGATCAATTTTTGGTACGTGTTTACACTTTATAGTCTTCTACTGAATAAGTTGAGGAGGGGGGAACTGTTTGTCTAAAGTTGGTCATTCATATTTTTTAATTTGTTGATTTCCATAGATTCTAATAGAGATAGCTTAAAGCCTTTATTTTGAATGTGAAGCATTTGAAATTCGTCATTAAAAGGATGATTATGGTCTAGAAGGTGAAGTGCCTACGTAGAGTCTGTTTTTCTGTTATTGAAAGCTCTTTTATGTTCTGCTTTACGTTTGATAAAAGTTCTACGAGTTTGACCGATGTAAGTTTTTTTTATGCTGTCACCACAATTTGTATACACCGCTGTGTAATTGATTTTTCTTTTGGCTCTTTCTGTTCCTAATGTATTTGCCCAAGTTGTTGTTTGTTCTAAAAGCTCGTGTTATTCCTTTCCTTCTTATGTGTTTGGCTATTTTTGTTAATATCTTGCCTGTATATGTAATCGAGCAGAAGGTGGAAATACTAATTTAAGGGCTTTCTTATGTAGTTTTGGATTTAAAATTTTATTTATTCCGTGTTTGTTGTACCCACTGTTTATTGCTATTTGCTTAATGATATTCAGTTCTATCTCGAAGTTATTTTTTGATATGGGAATTTCTATTAATCTATGTAACATGCTATGGTAGGCAGCCAATTTATGTTGCGTAGGATGGGATAATGAATTGTTTATAGTGTTGTCAGTATGGGTAGGTTTATAAAATACGGAGAACTCATGTTTGTTTTTAAGTCTGATTATTTTTAAATCTAGAAAATTTATGGATTGATTGTGTTCTGTTTCTGTTGTGTATTCAATATAACTATGGAGTGAATTAATATATAATTAATATACGATAAGAATCGGTCAAGTTATCTGTTAGGTCCTGTAAAACATACCAGTACATCATCTAAGTATCTCCACCAATACAAAACCGTTTGAATATGGGATGTTTTGAAATCTTTGTTTCTAGATGGCCCATAAAAATATCTGATAGCAATGGACATTACCCATTGTAAGTCCTGCACTGTTATTTGTATATATTTGATTATTCAATTCAAAGTAGTCCTGGCTTATGCAAAGAAGATATAAAATTTCAGACGTAATAATTGAATTTGTAATATTATGATCTAAAAGGTCTTTTACTGGAACAAAAGACTTATTTAAAGCTAAGTTGACCATTGACCTGTTTATCAGATCAGCAATACTACAATAAAAAAATCTTTGAGGAGGTTTTAATGTCTAAGGAGAATTATTTTTATTGGTCTACCAAATTTTAGTCACAAATAAAATCGCTGTTCATTAGATAATATCCACTCAGGATAGAATATTTATTAAAAACGTTCGTTTCTCATTATCTCCACCTCGTAAAAAAAACTCAAACAATTGTTTATTGATATACTTTAATTAATTATAAAAGAGGAATTTCCGGCTTATTAAATTTTTGCATATCGGGTAAACAACCCTTTCCAATTACCGACCATTTTTAAAATTAATTATTTTTTAATGACTCCGGTACATCCGCTATTTTAGTTGGGGTTAACAAAATCAACATCCGGTGATTAAACGAGAAATTATTTTATTTCTGTTTGGTGGAGTATAAAACACTCGATTTAATTCTTCATTTTTTGAACTGAAAATCAAGAGATGGAACGGCTAATTAGGTTATTATCTTAATAAATTAGAATAATAATACGAGGGCTGATACTTTAATTTTGAGATGTGGCAACATCGATGCATAAACGTCAAATTTAATATCAACGGAAAGTTGAGGTGTTTGCATTATTTACATCTTTCTTCTTCGTTTTTGATTTTAGGCAAATTGCCAGTTCCATCTTTATGCACCTGCCCTATGTGTGCTTAGGTAATTTCACTAAACATTCCACTTCTTTTAGGAATGGTCCATGCCCGATGTCCTACTTGCGATCTATTATTAATTGGAGTTATTCTCCCTACTGTTCCTTCTTTTGTCCTGTGCACGTGACTATTCCACTCGTTTTTCCTTTTAATATCCAGTTATTAGGGTCATAATACGTCATGATGGGTTTTATAGCTGATTTTTAGATTATGATTTGGTCTCAATGCTAAGTTTTAGTTTCGCGATATTCTATCGTTTAGACGTCCTGCCATTTTTTATTGTTTGTTCAAAACATGATACAAACCTAAATATTTGAATGTAATTTTTTGCTAATTTATTCGATACACTTCAAATCTTACACCTCAGAGGTACCTTTCATCAGTGCCGCACCTAGAATTTTCCTGGAGGGGGGTTTGGTTGGGCACTGAAATTTTTTTTATGCTACCTTTATTTTGAGTCCTTAAAATTTGGGTTTTAGTTTAATTTAAAGTACAAAATATAGCAGTGCCAAAGATTCAGGTATTTGTTATCCTGTCTACCAACTAAAAACACCCTCTCCTACTTGTGAGCAATTGACTGTCGCACCTACCGTACTCGGAAAGTAGGATGGCCGCTGTAAGGCTGACGACATTTTTGGAACACTCCCTTCTCTTATCTAGATCTTATCTTTGTCGTTAATCTGGTTGGTTTGTTTGGTTGTTTCTCTTCTTCTTCTTTCTTTTTAATTACTGTTCGGATGTAATTGTAAACACTATTCCATCTGTCCTTACTTCCCGTCATCTTCTCGATCATCCCTCTCACATACCTATACCTATTTCTCTATACATTGCGTTTCTCTCCACTGTACATCTATTACACTCTAGCATTGTGTGAGTAACAGTGTCGCAATATTCGCACTATAGGCATTTATCTGCATCTATCTTTCCGAACCTATGAAGATACGCCCTAAAACAGACAATCTACCCAGTCCCTTAGGCTCGGGATCAGCATCTTGGTCCGCTGGGCAACGTCCTCCGTGTTGTTCCACTCTCCTTGATATCTTTCCATTGATCTTTACCTTTCTTCTTTTTTTATGGCTGTTGTCAAATGCTCTTTTTTTCATAGAGATGTCTCCTTTTTACTGCTAATACATGCAGATGAACACAACCCGTGATAGTCCACAAGGTCGCTGCAGATACAGTCCTGTAGGCGCCAATTTGGTTAAATACCCAATTTGGTTTTAGAAATGCTATGGGAACCAGGGAGGCACTTTTTGCGCTTAACATCCTATTAAAAAATGACGTGACCAAAGAAATGATGTATTTGCATGTTTCGTGGACTTCGAAAAGGCATTCGATAAAATATAGCATGTAAAATTAATGCAAATACTAAAAAATATCGGAATAGATGACAAGGATATTTGTGTCATTAAAAATTTGTACTGGAATCAACTGCTATCGTAAAAATTGGAGATAACTACACCGATGAAATCTCCATACAACGAGGAGTCAGACAAGGTTGCATTTTGTCGCCAACATTGTTCAATGTTTACTCAGACCAGTTTTTTAAAAAGGCACTTGAGAGACAACCATATGGAATAAAAATCAACGGGGAACTACTTAATGTGATTAGATATGCAGACGATACAGTAATTCTGTCAGATAATATTGAAGGTCTCCAAATTCTGCTTGATCGTATTCACGAGGTAGGAGAGGAAATGGGCATTAAAATAAACTCAAACAAAACCAAATTTTTAGTGTTTAGTCGTGACCCACATCCCGATGCAAAGCTTCAATTAAACGAAGTCCAAGTTGAGAAAGTTCACAAAATGACATATTTGGGAACTGGGATAACGGACCAACTAGATCCAGACATAGAAATAAAACGTAGAATAGCAATGACTAAAACTACTTTTATGAAAATGAAGTCATTTCTTTGTAATAATCATCTCAGTTTAGATCTAAGACAAAGAATGGTTAAGTGCTATGTTTGGTCTATACTTTTGTATAGTGCAGAAGTATGGACGCTAAAAGTATCCATCATGAACAAAATTGAAGCATTGGAAATGTGGGTTAATAGACGAATGCTAAAGATACCTTGGATAGCAAGGAAAACTAATGAAGAAGTACTAAGGAGCGTCAACAAAGATAGAGAACTGCTAAAGACTGTTAAACATCGAAAAATGTCTTATCTGGGACATATAGTAAGGGGAAGTCGATATAAAATATCACAACTGATCCTTAAAGGCAAAATAGAGGGCAGTAGAGGTGTAGGAAGAAAACAAGTTTCTTGGTTAAAAAACATTCGTGAATGGACACAGATATCAAATGCAGGACAATTATTCCATATTGCAGAAGATCGAGAAGCCTTCGCAATGGTGATCGCCAACGTCGGATAATTCTGATATGGCACACGAAAAAGAAGAAGATCAACTCGACGGTAAAACTCTATATCTTTTGATCAAAGTATCTGTCCAATCGACAAAAATTCAAATGTGTTTTAAAGGTGAAAAGTGGAGCTTTGGTATTTAATTTTTGTATTTTGCAGCAAATGAAGTGATTTTTTATAAAGATGTTAAATAAATAAACGTTGCGCGATTTTTGCCATTTTTGAAGCGAAGCTTCTATACTGGCGTTGTATTACATTTTTTTTCTACAGTAAAATGCTGAGGCGAGCGTCACGGAACTAGCACCACAAAACGGCGTCGTCACGGGTAGCGTCACAGAATAGGGATTCTTGACATCGATTCAATAGGTACTCTCGATCAATTCGTTTCTAGTCATCATTATATTTACTATAAGCAGGATTAAATTAAAAACTGCATGAAAGATAACTAACAAAATATAGACATTAAATGAGAAGTAAAAAATTAAAAGAATATCTCTCACTAAAAGATTTAATTAAATTCATAAATGTCATCCGATTAATAACAAGATTGAACCATATGTTTAAACTTTTTTAATAATTCTCGTTTTAAAATAATTTTATATAAATACAATTATTATTTTTAAACATATTATTTAGTTTATATTATAATTAAATTTACTGTTATAAATGTTATTATTAATATATGGTCTGAATTTGGCAGGTTGGTAATAAGTAAACCATGAAGTTATGAAAAGTGACATTAGGGGCAAACATAATAATTTATTGAATTTGTTTAAAGTACCTATAACAGATAAATAAATAATAAAATTACTTTATTTCATTTTAAATATATTATTTAAATTTTAAAAATATATTTTTAATATAAATTTTTAAACATCTTATTTAGTTTATATAATAATTAATTTAATATCAAATAATATTTATTTATATTTTTATATAAAATAAAAAAAATGGTAAAAATAAAATAACGCGTTGGAAGGGGGGATTGTTGCCTAACTAAAGTCGGTATAAGTCTAAATGAAAAGGGGGGGGGTGTATAATATGGTGTCAAAAGCAAATGGAAATAACCCACTCAGATAAACCCTATTAACGGCACCAGTACGAAATAGGAGTAGAGATATACCAAGACTGAAATGGAGGATGGAGGGACGGTGTGGACGAGGACGCGAGGAAGGTCGGCGCAGCAAATTAACAACGGTTGACGATGAAAAGAAACGATTGGCGAAATAGATTGACGAAGGTCAAGGCTTAACTAGAGCTGTAACACCACTGATGATGATATGATAGTCGTGTGTGGTGGTATGTATAATATGGTGGTTGGTGGATAAAGTTTCAACTCCATATTTGTTAAAGTTTTGCTTTTTTGGTCCGTTCAAGCTTGAAGCTTGTAGTCGCACCTCACAGAACGTGGAAAGGCGCTCTTCACTGGTTCACGGTAGTAAGAGAAATAGAAAATAGTTAATAGTGAAAATAAAATAGAACACGGTTGGCACTCCATGTTGTGAAATTAATAAATATTTACTTTTTGATAACTACCACAATGGAGCGTGTCCCCTCGAGTTTTAGGATTTAGTTTTAATTTTGTCCACCAGTGTTGGCGGTAAATATTTTAGTAAGTTGGGTAATTTATACAATGATAAAAATGAAAGAGGTGAAGGGTAAGTACGTGCTATAAATCAGCTTCCGATTTCCTTTAAACTGTGTTTATTTACAGATAAATGACAAGACTGTACGTATCGACCATAAATAAACAGTTTTTCGCTATCCCAGCGATCGTAAAAAACAAATATTGAGGGGAAAAACGGTATTCCACGTTTTGTTGGTTCCCGTATTTATGTTTTGTCTTTTTCTATTAAATATTTTCTATTTCTCTTCGCCTATGAAGAACGCTGCTCTACGTTTTGTCAGATCGCAGCTTCTCAGATGAAAGCAAAAGCAACTTGCGCTTGATAAGTCTTGGTTATTATGATAAATCAGCCGTTGCCGATCACATAAAACCCCAAATTTGATTTTATCAGGTCTGTTAAAAAGTTAAATTTTATTTCATGAAATATGGGAACGATTTGATTTAATAGAACATCGAAGCATATGGAAATATTTTCAGAAAGATAATAGAAATAGATCCTTTATAAGATACAGAAGACTGTAAGGTTAAAAGTAACAAGTAACAAGAAAAAGTGACATAGAAAAATTCTAAAACAAAAATAATTGTCTCAGGTTTGAAGTACAACTCTGCGGTTCGTCACGCTTTTTGAGTCCCTTACAAACTAATTAATTATTAAAATAATGATAGAGTTTTTACACTAAATTATCCTTAATTGTGTAAGATGGTAAGTTGCCGGAAATAAGTTCATTTTGTCGGTCCCTACTAAAATTTAGACTGCTGTGTTCGCCTGTCTATTTAATTTTGATAGATGACGATTTTGTTCAGACTTTCAACAAACTTAAATACGGATTATGTTGTTATTTTAACTAACAAAATATTTATATACTGTAAATAGCCAAAAAACTAGAAATATGGAAATTAATTACTAAAATGCTGAACAAACATTATGGGAACAATTTAAATGTTACAAAAATGACAGGGTAATAATTTTTCAATTTGTAATATAATATAGTTCCTAACTAACTTATGATATCGTCTGTCATTATTACAAACAGTTGAATTATTTGACCTTTTAAAGGTTTTTGGTGTTTTTTATTTATTTTTTAATTATACCCGATCTATAATTTTAACACATAACTTAATTAATGCCTGTATCATTATTAATACAATTGCTTTTAAAGGACTTGATCTTCGCATTATGTTGCTATAACGATTTATATGTTTAGTTATAAATAATTTGATAATATAATAAACTTTAAGAAATTAAAAGTATTTAAGCTTATTTTAGGGTCTATTAATGAAAACTCCAATACGTCAACAACTTCTATTGTTATTAATAATACATCTCCTGCAAAAAATATTGGTGATCAAACACGGATCATACCAATACTTAATGGTATTAGATACACTATTTGGTATGGTATTTACTTACGTAAAATAATCATTTTAAAAAAATATAGTCCATTGAAAAGTTCATTATAGTTGCAGCCAGCTTAAGTTCAAGTTTGTGGGGTCGCCACGCTTCTCCCCTGGCCGCCATCTTGGAAAAAGGGGTGCAAAGGATTTACACGCTGTATCTCCTAAACTAGCAGCACTACATAAAATTTTATTGGACATTATTTGTAGCAAATTAAATTATCTACAACTTTATGTCATTACTTTTAATCATAAAATGGAGAATAAAAAAGTTATTAACAAAAAAAACTAAAATTTTTGAACAAATTTTCTTTTGTGCCTTTTTTCTGATTTTTTGTTTTACAATAAAGTGACATCAGAGAAATATTATAGAGAGTTTTCCAAAGAATAATTTTAAGTACAAATTTGTTTAATCTCATTAATTTCTCTGGATTTTAGATCACTCCGAACTTGCCCGGGTTCTTGAATACTCGTAAAGACCGGTCCTCAATAACATGTTGATAACTTTTGTGTTGAACGTTAAACGTCCTCATTGGGATTTCAAGCAGTAATAACATTTTTATAGCCCAGTCTATTTCAATAGTTCCGACTAACACGATGTACTTCTCGCGGCTGCCTCTTGTGTAGTTTTAGCGTGCAAAGATGTGAATTATTTCAGTTTTTGAATACAGAAACAATAAAAGAATTCTTCTTCTTTTTCAGCCTTAAGTAATCCAACTTTGGACATAGGCCTCCTCCAAATCAATCCAGTATTTTCTATTTTGCGCCACTTGCTTCCAGTTGTGTCCTCCGATCTTCTTAATATCATCAGCCCATCTCATTTGTGGTCTTCCTCTTCTTCTCTTTCCTAACCATGGTCTCTATTGTTGTATGTCGTGGTTCCATCTTTTATCCTTTAGTCGGGCATTGTGTCCTGCGAAGCTCCATTTTAATTTGGCAGCATGTTCTCCTGCTTCTTTTACTTTGGTTTTGCTTCTAATCCATTTGTTTGTTTTTTTGACTATTAGTCTCACCCCGAGCATTGATCTTTCCATCGCTCTTTGTGCTTTTACTATTTTATCCATATTAGACTTGGTGAGTGTCCACGTCTGTGAACCATACGTGAATATAGGGAGGATACACTGATCGTAAATTCTGGTTTTCAAATATTGTTCTATTTTAGTGCTTTTTCAATTTTCCAAATCCTGCCCATGCTAATCTTATTCTTCTGGTAATTTCGGCAGTTTGATTTTCTTTGTTAACTTTCATTATCTGTTCCAGGTAGATCTATTCGCTTACTGTTTCTAAATTTATGTCGTTCAACGTTATTTCTCTAATGTTCGGTGTATTTGTCATTATTTTTGTTTTTTCTAAATTCATTTAAGACCTACTTTTTCCGAAGCTTGAAATAGTTGCGTCATCATGGTCTGAAGTTTTTCGAAACTTGTAGTGAATATTACAATGTCATCAGCGTATCTCAAATGACTTAGTTTTCTTCCATTAACATTTATTCCTTTATCTACCCAGTTAATGTCTTTGAACACGTCTTCCAGTCCAAGTGTGAATAGCTTTGGTGAGATAACATCTCCCTGGCGAACTCCTCTGTTGATTGGTATAGCTTTGGTTTTCGCATCTATTCGTATTTTCATTGTAGCTTTCTTGTAAATATTATGTATGAGCATTCAGTATTGGGAGTCTATCCTGCAGTTGTTCATAGCTCTCTCTATTGCCCAAAGTTCTATGGAGTCGAATGCCTTTTCATAATCAACGAAGCCACTGTATAAGTTCAAGTGATATTCATTGGCTTTCTCTATAAGCGTTCTGACTGTAAGAAGATGATCCGCTGTACTGTAACCCTTTCGGAATCCTGCCTGCTCTACCGGTTGATAGCTATCGAGTTTCGATGTTAACCTGTTAGTTATTACTCTCATAAACAGTTTGTACATTTGGGACAGCAGGGAGATTGGCCTTCAGATCTATCCTGTCTCCCCTTTTGAAGAGACAGGGAAACAATTACATACTTATAATTAAATTAAATTTTGTAAGTTCTTAAATTCAAACCACTTGCTCACGTAAACGTCATCAATTCCGTCTCCTGAATGAGATGTACTTTTCCTAACTTCCCTCTGAAACTGTCAGTTTTCTGCTACATCTTTTTGTATTTCCATCGTTGTCGCTATCTGGTAAATGCATCATTCTTAATTTGCCGATTTTTATAATCTTTGTGACGATAATCCCACAACATGCTATGGCCTCTAAATAAATCAATTACATGCGTAGCTGCTTCTTTTGACCACTCCAGTTTTTCCAGAAAACTCAAAAAGAAATATGGTCCCATATTCACTCTCTTCTGGCCTACAATGTAACTGAAGAATAAATTCAAAAACATTAATTGAGGACGCAGTACCAACTTGTGGCACAAACATGTTACCAACATCCTTTCATCTTTACCGCAACCGATATTCCGATTAGGCCGAATCAACAAACAATTTACCGGTGAGAAATAATATTGAGCATAATTATATATTTAAAGTTGTTTTCCAGCCATTGTTTTTTCATTTTTTTTTGATGGTTCAGGCTGCGGTTCAGAATCAAATTAGTATCGAAGATGAATTTTTAGGAAAGAACGGGAGTTCTTTGGTGTCATTCTGGGTAAGCCATTTTCGAATTCTTCGAATTTTTCGACTAATTTTGATATTTCCGTGATATTGCTGCAGGTTTCACCGAATAATTAAGGCACAATGTAGAGAATTTGGGGCCTGCTTTCCGGAAACCATACATACTTCAACAGTTTCAACAAGTGTGAAAATTCTTTGCACCGTTTTTGTCAAGATGGCGGCCGGACGACAAGAGTCTTCTTCTTCTCATTGCGCCGTCTCCTTTCGAAGGTTGGCGATCCAAATGGCAATTGTAGTTTTAGTAACGACAAGAGTGCCGATCTCGTAATCCCATAAGCTTATACTTACCCCCCCCCCCCCCCCAATACATCAAAAAATAAAATTGCGTCCTCTAAGAATCAAAACTGTACATTTAGTGTTAACATATTCTTCTTCTCAATGTCAATTCTAGTCAATTGCAAGTATCGGTACCTTTAAAGCAATTGCAATGTTAAGAATGTTTTTGTATCGTGACCTTAAACCTGTTGCGTGTGCTGTAGATGCTGATTTAAAGACTTATCGTATCATAATTATATTATTTTATTATTAATGCTTTGGTAAGTAAAGAAAACAATTTGTAAGTTTTCACTAACAATTTGGTAAGTAAAGAAAAGACAAGATTTACTGACAATTGGTTTTATTGTAACTTGAATGACAGGTTTCGGGTTCTACAATTCCCAGCACATCGTCAGGTCCCCGATTAAGGATTACTTAACCAATAAAGGTAAAAAGAAAATGGTGCAAAGAAAGTATACTATTAGTTTGGTAATATAGAGATATATTTTTGTATACATTTGTTAATTTATTAGTTTATTTGTTGTATGTTTTCTCCTTGTTCTGTTTAAGTTCTTCTTCTTCTTTTTAATTTAGACGAGAACCTTTACTCTCTGGTACCTAGTCATAAGACGTTTGTACCAAACCCTGTTTCTTTCCACTAAACTCCAATAAGTCCTGTGGCCTCGACGAAGGCCAATATTGGTAGTTGAAGGATCTCTTTTAGTTCAAGCCTCAGATTGTAGCATTTTTGATTCACCCTGTATATCATAGGAGCCGAAAAAGATTCTTAATCTTTTTGGGTTTCTGAGATTGGTAATCTAAACATTTTGAAATCTGTTTACAATAAGCAAATTGCTCTTTCCTTTAATCTCAATTACGCCTTTAGAGTTTTAAATAAAATGCTGAGTTCTCATATGGGCTATTCACGCATGGAATAAATAAGAGTTTTTCCACTTATGCCAACATGAGAAAGAAAGTAATTAGCGGTCGATCAGGGATTGAAATTTTAGTGGTGTTCAATCACAAATTATCCATTAATTTGTAATCTCACATTAATCTTAATTTCTTGAATTTCTATAGTTTCACCATGTATAATTGTAAAACATATCGATTAGTAGCTTAATTACAGTTTGTTTAACTTCCTGCAAACTATTGCCTAATAAGTTATTGAGGAAATGCCTGCAATAATTTCCTCGGCTCAAATTATATTTGCCAGCTTTCAAAAGTCAAAGGTTTTTGTTCTATCCAGAGGGCAATACACTTATTTGATGAATCGTAGCATTTTAGTGAGATTTTAAGTATAGCTTTGGGACTAGTTTGGGAGGCAGTCTATTATAAATTTTTACCTCAACAACAACTATAGTGTAATAATTCAGTAGCTGTCAATAAAACTATATTTTACTCCAGGACTTTAACATTTTATTTTACCATCGTCTATTGAGAAGAATCAGATAAAGGGAATTACAAACAATTCAAATTTATAATTACATTCGAATTTGTTCAAGTGGAGCACTTTTAGCTGGCGGAAGAATGAATATTCGCTGGAGAATGAATTTTGTCATCTCTTTATTTCCATGTGGACAATCGTCGAGGTACGATATATGGAGTCCAGCCCAGGCTTGGACTGTTTGTTTTTTAAAGCTGCAGTATTAATAAATAAATATTGAGAAATCTACCTGTACAAGAGGGTAATGCACAGCAAGAAGCATTCAATACTAGAGATATATTTACCCATTTCTTTAATTCGGAATCCGGATCTGTGTCTTGGCAATATCCAAAAATATAAATTACAATTGTATTTTTTACAAATTCTGCTTTTTTAATGTATGTAGCTATAGATCACCACATTTATTTTTAATAATAAATATACTTACCTTGTTGTCATTTCTCAACCATTTCTTTCCACAGCATGTTTTTGTATTGGCTATCAGAATATCGTTTGTGAGAGAAATCATAAAGCGCATCAAGTTCTCGAACACAATCAATGAGCATTTCAGCTTGCTCCGATGAAAAAGCAAGCAAGCAAGCAATTTAAGCAAACCCAGCCTGTGAGACATGTTCACCGCTAAGAATTACGTTTGGGTGTAACAATTCGTTGGAGCGAGGTGTATTAAGTCGATTTAAAAACAGGAGTCACTCCACGCTCCAATGCTTCAGACCATCCCCTTCCCCCCTATAGCACTATGATCCGCGATAGGGGCACAACTATCAGACAAATGCTTTTTGTGTGGAAGTCCTGGGTACAAGAACTCCAACACGATATCCTAACCCGATCAATGCAGGCTAGCGTTACGCGCTCTTTTCCTGCTTTCTCTAGTGACGTATCATTGAAATAAAATAATTTGCTCATGCCTCGAGTCTCCGCTCCGGGCTGCGCCCAGTTCGGCGACTCGGTGTCCGAGGATGTGGGCCATTCGTAACCAGTTTTTGGGGTTTTGTTAATTTTTTTTGAATGGCTGTCGCCTTTTTGTTAGTATTTTTTTTTATTTTTTTGGTGTCCAAAGCCTTTATTTATTTATTTTTAATATATTTTTTAAGCTTGTCCTGAAAATGAATCATCGATTAATACAATTTCCAGCGTTGCGGGCTGGGGCTTCTTCTGTTGGTAGAGCTACGAATTATCCAGACTTTATGTGTTTGCCAGGATTTGCTGTTTTGGTCTTTTGTGCTTCCATCGATGGAACGCATCATATCTCTCGCAGGATCGGGCTTGGATGATTATCTAATTCTGCAAGCCTAATTCTGGCTTTTTCTGCCATTTTATCTATCACCCTTACTTGTTGCAGTTCTCTAACCAGAAACCTTCAGCGACGTATTTGGGTACATGTGCCGCTTCTCTGAGGATGTTATTACGGGCTGCTAGTATTTTCTTTTTATTTGAATTACTTATGTGTCCCCATGCGAGAGATGCATATGTGATTATTGGAAGTATGATGCAGTCTCATTTTTTTTCTACCTATGAGTCCTCTTATTGCTGCTCTGGCTGTTGCTGTTTTTTGGATGGTTGTGTCCACGTGTTGCGTGAAGGTTAAGCCTTGGTCCATAGTAACTCCTAGGTGTTTCGCTTCTCTTTTCCATTCGGTGGGATTATCTTGCACTAACAGCTGTTCCTCCAGGGTTTCTCTTTTCTTTGAATATGATTGCTTGTGTCTTTTCTGAATTAATTACTATTTTTTATTGGATACACCGTTCTTCAATATTATCCAATGTTGTCTGTAGATTGTTGACCGCTACTTCTAAGTTTCTGTGTTTGGCCGCAATCGCTGTATCGTCTGCATAAAGACTGAGTAGTGTTCCTGGTGTTCTTGGAACATCTGCGGTGTATATTGTGTACAGTAGGGGTGACAGTACTGCTCTCTGTGACACTCCAGCCTCCAGAGCTCCATGCTCGGATAGTACTTGTCCTATTCGTACCCTGAAGCTTCGGTTGCTCAAGTACGAAGAGATCAGTCTCGTCATGGTCTCACTGTATCCGTAGCCTCTTATTTTGTATATTAGGCCTTTATGCCAGACTCTGTCGAAGGCTTTGCTTACATCCAGGAACGCTGCTCCTGTGTACCGTTTTTCATAAATCCAGTTGTTATGTATTCTGTCAGTCTGATTGTAATTAGCTAGAGTGTTCTACTCTAAATCGGAACTGAACTTCTGGGATTAGTCCTATTTCCTGTGTTTCAGCTTGTAGTCTTCTTAGTATTACTCTTTCTACGATCTTGCTCACTGCTGGCAGTAAGCTTATCGGTCTGTTGACGCTTCATCCTCTATCGTCACCGTCACTACTGATTTCAAACAACCACGATTGCAGATTTCTTCTCGGTAAGGCATTCACACTTGTCGTGCCTGCATGGCACATGTTTAGGCAAATATTGTGTCGGAAGAACGTCGCATGCAAACCACGTCGATTACCGGTCCCTGGCACACATAGTGGGAATTAAATCCCGTAAAGTTAATTAGATTTTATGTAAAATATATCTTGCCGAGCCGTTGCCTTGCCCATGCCGAGCACTTGTTTTGCATGATAGTGAGAATACGCCTTTAATCTCTTATTTATTGAGGTTCATCAAATTATCGGAGAGTTTTTTATTTATGTTCTTAATAATTTTATTAGTCTATATTTGCACTCGAGTGGTTCTCCATTTCTTTTGATGATTCCTTACCGTCACTTCTGAACCTCGTTTTGTGCAGCACCTTTGATGATGCCACACAATGGTTCTGGGCCTACAAAGGTTTCTCTCGAGCCTTGTTTTGCCAGCAAATCTGCTCGTTCATTCCCATGCACTTCTTCATGACCCGGCCCCCATATTAAAGATACTTTATTGTCTTTTACCAGGTTGTTAAGGAGCCCTTTGCAGTTCCTCACCAGTTTTTATTTGTTAATTCTCTTTGCTTTGGGATCTCCATGCACGATTTCGGTTACACCTGGAATACAGTTATATATTGACCTAGGCTCTAATATCTATTATAATTATATGTCTGCTCAAATACTCCTGATACAGTACCATGGGCAATTTTAGATCCTTCGGTGAACCATATTAAGCCCCTATTATTGCTTAAGACTTTTTGTTCTCTAGGTGGTATAATTGTGTTAATCTTTTCAGTGAAGAGTTTAAAAAGAGGTTTCACCGAGTCTCGAAAAACTTGATATCGAATTAAGCGTGATCCATTTGCAGAGTATTAGCAATTTATAAGTCTGCAGATCTAACTCTATTAGACGATATTGGACGTGAAATTTTTGCAAATGTTTATGTTTTGTTTTGTTTATTTATATATGTATATTTTAGCTTCAAATTTGACATACCTGTTTATTACGTCCCAAAGTAATTAAAAACCAAATTAAAGGATCCTACGTCCTGTTATCCGGAGTTATCTGCAATCTTATTAACCTTTATATTGTTCTGAAACTATAATGATCTTTGACCTATTGACTCCAAATTTAAAAACATTCTTCCTTCGAGTATGAGGAACCTGTTTACTAAGTTTTAAAACTCTAAGGCTTTTCCGTCAAGAAATATCGCATAAAATTTATATAAATTGTATATGCAGTCAAACAGAAGGACAGATAACGACACGCTTTACGAAGGACGTTTCGGGTACATAATAAAAGTATCTGCTTTTTCATATTATGCTTCTTCACCGATCTAAGATACGTCCCCCTGGATGGTATAGTTTATCTTTTTATAACGGATTTTGGATACTCATATCTTACAGTTGTACCGTGTCTAGTTTCGGTATTTCATAGAGTACGCCACTGCATCAGCTTTACTTAGCACACATAGAGGATGAGTCCAATTAAAGAAAAAACAAACTGATTCGCGTATTTATTACTAATTACCCACTACCAAATGATAACATGAAGCAACAGAAGGCCTAATGGATTTTTAATTTGACAGATGTTACGAGTTTTCTCGGTACACATAGCATTAAAAAAATTATGTCGAAACCCGTATTAAAATTAGAATCTATGTCAAGTTTTTTCTTCGAAAAAAGAAATTCTTGTTAAAATATTATAGCTTAAAGTTTAATTGGTGTACGTATTTTGTAAAAAGAGTTCATCCGAAATCTGAGATGGTTAAACATATTGTGAGAAAAAAACCCTGATACATGAGGTACAAAAAATAAAATATTCTTTTACAATACCTGCTAATAAACTATCATAATTTTAAATTTTTCTTTGTTATACTAAAAAATATTTTTCTTATGTCAAGTAAAATATAAAATTTAAATAAAATAATTTTTTATTTCAAATTAAATTGAATTTTACAACTTTTTAATGTTACTAAAATGCTTTTATCAAGCTCTAAATTGATAATCTAGATTCTGTTTCCAGTAAATCTACTTGGATACGACTTATTTCATATTAAATGAAAGCGACGGGTAATATGTACATATTTTAGAGCCAAAATCCTATTAATTAATTAATTCATTAATTAATTAATATTACAATTAAATCCAATTTCATTTAAATAATAATATCTAAAAATAAATTTAATGTACCCCATTTCTACTTTTATATAAACTTGCACATTGATCTGATTAATTTTTTAATAAAAATTTTAAATTTTATGATTCTACAAGAATATTCATCATCGTCATCATTAACTTGTATCCCATCCAGTTATTGCTAACACGCTTCAGGTCGTCAGTCCATCTAGCTGGTGGGCGTCCTCTGCGCCGTAGTGCATCTTGTCTTAGTCTCCACTAGACACTACGTTTTGTCCATCGGTTGTCTGATAATCTGGCGACATGCCCGGGTATCTCTTATGGGAGTAACAGTCCTCTGAAATTTGTATTTCCTAAGGACACCAGAGGGCGTAGCATTCATAGCAAAGCTTCGTGACTGCGCAATACCGCAACCAACAAAACAAGTACGCCATTTTTATTGTGGTTTCGACACAGTGTTTCGAGTTGTATTATTTGCGATTAAATAATTGTTTGCTTTTTTGCCATCATATTTAAATAATTACGGTTTTTAACTGTTGCGTTAATGGTTGTAATAATTACAATAAGGATGCTCAAATGCATATTTTTCCAAAAGATAGGGCGGTAAGTAGAAAATGCTGATATAAGATTTTATTTATTTTTTAATAATTGCCTTAAAATGTCCGATGTTGTCCCAAACTTCTTTCTTTCACGTTATGATGTGTATTAGAATTGTTGCCGATATAGAATTAGGTAAAAGTTTTTTAGGAATTAAAATTATCGCCATTAAAAATGTGGCAATTCTTCAATGTTTCAAGAACTTTTTCTACAAAACTTTTGTTTATTTGTCCTTTTGTAAAGCACCTCTAGAAATATACTATGTAACATTATTTCACAGAAAATATTAAAAACAAACTATTTATTTTTTAGCTTTATGATATTTGGATTAACAAAATTGGCAGAGAAGACTTGCACAATTCATTTTGGACCAGAAGCCCGCTATGTTGGATTGAGATATAAGTCCACCTTGAAATGTGATGCTATTCCTTCTCTATTTCTGTGTTGTAATTTATAGAAACTACAGAATAGCCACTGTTTAACCAACTACATTTAAATACATGTAATTAATGTTTATATAAAAACGTAAAAAAGAAAATAAAGTAGAAAAAGAACCAATGTTTGTTTTATTTTTGTAATCAAACCCTCAATATTAATCTTTATATTTGAAGAATTACGAGAAGATTTTTTAAAAAGATGTTGCTGTCCTAAGGCCGCCAGATGGAGCATTGTCCAGAAATAACCTACACAGTTTCCTATCTATTCAGTAATATATATTCTTTATCTATGTCTGGCGAGGTGTCCTGCCCAATTCCATGTTAACGACGCGATTTTTTCGAAAGCGTCTGTTGTTTTTGTTCTACGACGTATTTCTTCGTTTTGGATTCGGTCTCTCAGAGAGACACCCAACATCTTGCGCTCCATAGCCATCTGAGTCACGCGAATCTTATTAACTACCTTTTTTGCGAGTGTTAATGTTTTCGCTCCATAAGTGAGTACAGGTAACACACATTGGTCAAAGATTTTCCTTTTGAGGCTTATGGGTAGATCCGATTTAAATACATAGTTTAATTTACCAAACGCTACCCAGGCTAATCCTATGCGATGTGGGAGCTCACATGTCTGGTTATCTCTGCCCAACCGAATTTCATGTTCTAACTACTTATATGATGCAGTGTGCACAATATCCCTTCCATCAACAGCAATATTTCGATTTAGCGCCAGATTGGTCATTATTTGCGTCTTGTTCGTATTAATATTTAGTCCGACCTCCAAGGAAGCGTAATGTAATTTTTCAAACATTATTATTGCATCATCCATACGATCGGCTATAAGGACGATGTCATCTGTAAATCTCAAATGACTGAGCTTCTCTCCATGTATGTTGATACTATGCTCGTTTAGATGTGCCTTCTTACAAGTATATTTGGCATTCTGTCAAGGCTTTTAACATTTTCTGATGGCTTATGGTATCGAATGCTTTCTCGTAGTCGACAAATATCAGTGCCAATGGTTTGTTGTATTCTTCAGACTTCTCTATCAGGTTCTTTATCACTAGTAAGTGATCGTTAGTGTGGTATCCCGATCTAAATGCAGCTTGTTCTCTAGGCTGATAGAAGTTGATACAATGATAGAAGATACAATGTTAGGTACTGATATAGGACTATCTTTTTATGTTTTATTGGTAAGCACTTTGTTTCTTTGTTATATTCATTCCTGATTTATATTAATCGTGAATATTTAAATCTGATTTTCCTCTTGAGTTTTTTAATTTATATGTTGGTTCCATTCAATTTTTCTGTTCTTTATCCACCTGTTTATTCCTTTTTTTTTTTCGTTTTGTATACACAGATCTACAATCAGAGTTCGAGTTAGCAGTAAATGTAAAATAGAAAAATGTAATTGACTTTTTCCTTTTTTTAGATTATTTAAATAATTTATTTAATTAGATTAATAGTATATAAGAATTAATATTAAACTCAACAGTCTTCCGGGTCTGTCTTCTGAAGCCCCAGACACCACTACACTGATCACTAATCAATGCATTGCTGCTACTAGAAACAGAGGACGGTCTCCATGTCGAAGGTTTTTTTTTTAATTTCTATGGCTTCTCGGATAATTCTTGGTTTATTAAAGAGGATGGGGGCTATGGTGAGAACTTACTTATTCTTAAACTTCCCTTTGAGTATCGTCACGTATATTATATTGCCTATGAGTTTTTACACCACCAAACGCATCTCGTTTTGTTTCAAATTTCTAATTACGATGAAGAAGAAATACATGCCTTCAATCAAAAGCAAAGCCTGGTTATGTATTTCCTCATAGATTGGGATTCTTTAAACCAGTGGCGGATCCAGAAATTTGTGTCCGGGGGGGGGAGAGGGGGGATCTTGATAGAGGAGATTTTTGTCGTGATTTTGATATAGGATTTAGATTTCTGTATCTTTACGTTTGACATGATTTGTGCCTCATGTAAGGGAACCATTTTCTCAATAATTATTTTAAGCGTTATATTAAACCAATGAGAAGTTATTAAAACCCTATCCTACAGGTGCGAACAAGGGTACCTTAAGTTGTCTTAAACTTAAACCCACATACTTTATGACAGTAAAATCAAGTGTACATGACTATTAAACTAAAGAAAAGTTATTAAAATATAAATACTGAAAAATCAAGGACTGTCAATTTAAACTAGGTATTTTAAGGACAATTAATTTAAACTCACCTATCCTATGGCTACAAAATCAAGAACAAACCAAGGATAAATAAGTATAAACCAAAGTTAAATAGTTTAAATGCAATAACTCAATGTAAGTGTAAATATTAATGAATGTATTAAACATTCCTAATAAACTCTTATCTTTGGATATCCGATATCAATTTGTAAAAACATTAATTTATTCCTTATTGCTATACGTAGTGGAAATATGGACTCTCGGAATTAGAAGTATGAGGCGTATAGAACCCTTTGAAATGTGTGTTTTTCGAAGGATGCTGAAAATTCCGTGGACAGAGCACGTGACCAACAACGAGGTGCTGAAAATAATGAGGACTGAGAGAGAACTCCCAAATATTTTAAATAACAGAAAAACGAGTTATCTAGGACATATTTACATAGGAGAAAAATATTTTTCGAAAGAGAGCAATTTGCTGTAGTTATAGCCACCCTTCCGTAATGAAGAAGGAACCTTAAGAAGAAGTGAAAACAGCATTTTATTTAAATTAATTTATTCAACAAAAAACAACATAATTTAATAATAGTAACTTCTATAATTAGGCATATTAGGCTACAAGTGAGTGAAATATTTTTTTACTCGGTATTGAAATTTTTCTTACGAATTATCAGCAACAGCCGGCAACGAGTGGTAAATAAAAGTTCAGTGATTAAAAATACTATAAGAATAAGATGAGTAAATATTATATAATTTTATAAAATGTATTCTTTTCGCCTATCCGATTTTACAAATCGCTCTATGATTGCATCAACATCTAGAGAAATTTCAGAATGCACATTGATGAGCATTAAGGTCGGTACACATATACGAGCCAAACGGTATGCATACGGTATGCGAACGCTATATTCGTTAATGTGTATGGCAGAAAAAACCGCTTGCGTACAGGCGGGTACACATATGCGAGCAGAACTGTTCGCGAACCGTTTGTGAACGCTATATTCGTTAATGTGTACGGCAGAAAAAACCGCTTGCGTACTGTTTCATCGTGACTCGTCGCGAACCAAATTGTTGCGGTTTATTCCACGACTTCAAAGGAAGCTCGTCTTTCAGTTTGGACGGCGCTTAGGTCGGGTACACATATGCGAGCAGAACTGTTCGCGAACCGTTTGCGAACGCTATATTCGTTAATTTGTACGACGGGACGAACCGCTTGCGAGCTGTTCGTTCGTTGTTCGTCAGGAACCGCGGCCTGTCGGTTTTTGGGACGAACACAAAGAATGTTCGCAGTTAATTTGAACGGTGTTCGAGACTATAAATTGTTTCTGCTAAGTGTGCGATGAGATCATTCAGTTAAACAAAATTGCTGAACTAGCGCGGCTTATTCAAAAGTAACGAGAGAAATTAATAACAGATAATGTAAACAAAATACCGAAATGTTTAGAATAACGAAATAAATTAATTCTCGGTTTGTTATTAGATACTTAGGGTATTGGATAGTCTGAACATAAACATATTTTCAACGAACTCTTCGCAAACAGCAAACAGCTCACGAGCAGTTCGCAAACAGTTCGGCTCGCATATGTGTACCCACCTTTATACTGTTTCATCGTAACTCGTCGCGAACCAAATTGTTGCGGTTTATTTCACGACTTCAAAGGAAGCTCGTCTTTAGGTCGGTACACATATACGAGCCAAACGGTATGCATACGGTATGCGAACGCTATATTCGTTAATGTGTACGGCAGAAAAAACCGCTTGCGTACAGGCGGGTACACATATGCGAGCAGAACTGTTCGCGAACCGTTTGTGAACGCTATATTCGTTAAAGGTGGGTACACATATGCGAGCCGAACGGTATACGTACAGTACGCGTACAGATCCTTGAAAAATATTCTACATCGTACTAATCGCATACTTATCTCGATCCATGGAAAGCAACGAACCAACAACGAACAAACATGTGCGAAATGATTCATTTTATTTATAATTTGGGTACTGATTTATGTTCCTGTTTTTGCTTGTTTAACAAAAATAAAATTATGTACAGTAATCATCGACGTATAAATAAAGATTTTATCTTTATTTATACGTCCATGACAATAATCAGTTTACTGTTTTCTCACGTCTCTCTAGGAAGGAACACGTCATTCACACAATGTCGATTTGATGACACAATAAAAATGTTCGCTGCGTCTAGTAAGCGCCGTCCAAACTGAAAGCCGAGCTTCCTTTGAAGTCGTGAAATAAACCGCAACAATTTGGTTCGCGACGAGTCACGATGAAACAGTACGCAAGCGGTTTTTTCTGCCGTACACATTAACGAATATAGCGTTCACAAACGGTTCGCGAACAGTTCTGCTCGCAAATGTGTACCCGCCTTTATGTGTACGGCAGAAAAAACCGCTTGCGTACTGTTTAGGCGGGTACACATATGCGAGCAGAACTGTTCGCGAACCGTTTGTGAACGCTATATTCGTTAATTTGTACGACGGGACGAACCGCTTGCGAGCTGTTCGTTCGTTGCTCGTCAGGAACCACCGCCTGTCGGTTTTTGGGACGAACACAAAGAATGTTCGCAGAACTATAAATTGTGTCTATAAATTGTTTCTGCTAAGTGTGCGATGAGATCATTCGGTTAAACAAAATTGCTGAACGAGCGCGGCTTATTTAAAAGTAATTAGAGAAATTAATCACAGATAATCTAAACAAAATACCGAAATGTTTAGATTAACGAAGTAAATTAATTCTCGGTTTGTTATTAGATACTTAGGGTATTGGATAGCCTGAACATAAACATATTTTCAACGAACTCTTCGCGAACAGCTCACGAGCAGTTCGCAAACAGTTCGGCTCGCATATGTGTACCCACCTTTTCATCGTGACTCGTCGCGAACCAAATTGTTGCGGTTTATTCCACAACTTCAAAGGAAGCTCGTCTTTCAGTTTGGACGGCGCTTAGGTCGGGTACACATATGCGAGCAGAACTGTTCGCGAACCGTTTGCGAACGCTATATTCGTTAATTTGTACGACGGGACGAACCGCTTGCGAGCTGTTCGTTCGTTGTTCGTCAGGAACCGCGGCCTGTCGGTTTTTGGGACGAACACAAAGAATGTTCGCAGTTAATTTGAACGGTGTTCGAGACTATAAATTATTTCTGCTAAGTGTGCGATGAGATCATTCAGTTAAACAAAATTGCTGAACTAGCGCGGCTTATTCAAAAGTAACGAGAGAAATTAATAACAGATAATGTAAACAAAATACCGAAATGTTTAGAATAACGAAATAAATTAATTCTCGGTTTGTTATTAGATACTTAGGGTATTGGATAGTCTGAACATAAACATATTTTCAACGAACTCTTCGCAAACAGCTCACGAGCAGTTCGCAAACAGTTCGGCTCGCATATGTGTACCCACCTTTTCAGTTTGGACGGCACTTACTAGACGCAGCGAAAATTTTTATTGTGTCATCAAATCGACATTGTGTGAATGACGTGTTCCTTCCTAGAGAGACGTGAGAAAACAGTAAACTGATTATTGTACATATTTTTATTTTTGTTAAACAAGCAAAAACAGGAACATAAATCAGTACCCAAATTATAAATAAAATGAATCATTTCGCACATGTGTGTTCGTTGTTGGTTTGTCGCTTTCCATGAATCGAGATAAGTATGCGATCAGTACGATGTAGAATATTTTTCAAGGATCTGTACGCGTACGGTACGTATACCGTTCGGCTCGCATATGTGTACCCACCTTTAAACCAGTTAACCTTTCCTCCGAAGATCTATTTCTAAACCAAGTCTTTAGACGCTTAAGCGTAGAAAAACTACGCCCTGCTGTTGCTGCACTGACTGGCAGTGTAATTATTCTTTGTAGAAATATTCTGATATTTGGATACATATGAATGTCGCAGTTTTTTAATACATACTTCTAAAATAGAATCAGGAAGTTTTCCATTATTTTGCACGACTCTTTTCCACTTTTGAATCCACAGTGAAAATTCTTGTTCTACTGTGGAATATGCAATAGCTGGTCCAGTAATATCCTGGCAGGTGTCAACAAACTTTTTTAATGCAACTTTATCTTCTGATGTGTTATCAGTTTTAGGTAAAACAACTCGATGATTAAATAGATTTATAACTTTCAGTGAAAGTCGTTCTTCTAAATCAGTTAAGATATTGTCTAAAAGGGGTAAATAAATAGGTCTTCGAAAATATTCTTTGTAAGAGTTAGCAGATTGGTTTTGACGACAGCTTTGGCGAGAAACTATACGAGACATCTTCAATTCAATGTGTAATTGTTCAGCTATTTCCTTTACTTCATAGTAAAGTTTGCTAAAAACGAATTCACATATTTGATCTTTTATTTTGAAGAATGCATTTGGTGTCAAATATAATTTTGGTGACTGAAGAAGACGACTAAGTGATACAGTTGTACCTTAAACATCACTAAGACAAACTACTGAAATGAGAAATTCTGGGGTCCTAATAGTTTGCATTAATAAAAATGAATCAGCTGACATTTTACTGTCCTTCCACGTAGAAATTATTTCAAGAACGTTGTATATTTTGATGATTGATTCGCCCTGGAACTGACCTTCATGAACCTTCATGCCTTTCAACCCAACGAGTTTCACAAATACCTTGGACACCAGCCCAAAGTTCATTTATTTGTATTCACTAACGTGTCAGACACAGCTAATACAACAACGATATTCACTTTGATATTTATTATAGATAAATTATAAAATATAGCAGTCTCAACAATTATAATACATATTCAAATTACAAACAACCAATTCCTAGACAAAACTGAAGATAAAAAATATCTAATACAAAATAAAAATGTGCTGATTTCGTGCGAAAAGTCATGCTACGTACATTGAATGAGCAATAATGTGTGGGCGGTAATTCTATCTCATCGATAATCGAACGATTCTCTGGCACTCAAATGACGAATTGACAAAATTTGAAAATCGCGTAACTCTGAATTCGCGGAAGTCGTGGTTCGGGGTAGCGTTAGTCGAGGTATTACTGTATTCAGGATTGTTGATTTTTTTAAAGAGCAATGTAAAAAGGTTTTCGCATAATTCTACACCTACCCCTAGAATAAACTAGTTTAAATCATTTCAACTCTTGACTTCCTGCTTATAGGGTTGATGGGTTTTAAATTATTTTTTTTAGGATTGTTTGATTGATATTTAATTTTTTTGGGGGGGGGGGGCGTCATGAACCACCGTGACCCACCCTTGGATCCGCCTATGCCTTGAACTGACACGAATTTAATGTAAAATGTTATCTAACATGTCATTCTTGCACTTGTTCCGAAGTTTACGCGGATTCGATGGGAAGTATGCCTAAATAATGATCGCAAACAGTGAGCGAATCTATTTGAAGATGCAGAAACAATTGCTTCTGCGATTGTCATGTTCCAATGATTATCGTTTTCAAGACAATTGAGCTGTTGACATGCTACACTAAATGATGGGTATACTACACCTTTGACATTTGGAAGTCACTTATCGGATGATTTGTGTAAATGCAACCAAAAGCGTTAGTAAAAAGTACATCTGGATGATCAGTAAAAGCTTCGCCTTGCTTCCTACGTTGAAATTTGTTCGATATTGACAGTTGTTGCAATTTTTACATTTTTAAATAAATACCTCTAAGATTAAGATAAAGTTTTTTATTCCTAAGCTTTTACGATATTTTAATGGTTATACTGCTAGTCGAGGCTATTAAAATCGGTACATCAGTTCTTGAATTACAAATGGTGTAACTACACGATTTACGATTTTGTTTTATATATTATCCTTCTATCCTTCTTCGAAGTACGAATTTAGTATAGAAAAGAACAATAAATTGATTGTCGAACACTTAATTCTAGTAAATATTCCGCTGGCTTGCGTTATAGGACAATCTGTACAATAATATTTTAATAAGCTTGTGCCTAGATGTAATTCTTGCTTCATAAAATTCAAATGGGCAAAAAATGATATCGCGATTACTCCAAAAGCAGTAAAGACAACATTGTAGAAATACGTCGAGGTGTCTGATACATCTCGAATCAATTAAATAATTATCTTCTTGGCCAGTGAAGCACTTAGAAGTAATAAACATCCGTAGTCGTAAAGTTTCTTCTTCATTTTATGGGGTTTTTAACTTCTCGCAAAAAAACTGACGTTGACAACTAGTTTAGTACGATAAAGTTATTAAAAGAAAAAATCTTTGAAATGCTTCATACTACCAATGCTTTATTTAATTTTTACCTTTTTTGTATTTCATTTTCTAAGATTTATTAAATTGATTGGTTTATTGAACAAAATGTAGAAAAATTAGGAAATTTTTTAACAAACAATTGAGTTTATATATCCTTATCTTTATATACTTTATATTTCGAAATGTATTATCATAAAAGTAGGACAAAGTAAAATTGTTCGCAATTTAATTTCCTATCGAAAAGTTATAAAAATACTACTTTGGAAATTTACTTATAGGAAATCGTAAAACTGAATATTTTGATCATAAAGATAAATATGAATAAAGAAAAAAATTATGAATTTTAAGGCACCTTCTCCGGGAGTCACCGAATCATTTCCTTTATCCCTACTAGGTGTCGGTTTCCCTAATTACATATCTTCATAAGTGTCTATCTTGTGTCAATATCAATCCCCTTTACCGACATATCCTGACTAAGCGTCTCCCACCTGGTCTTCTTTGGTCTACTTCTTCCATTCTTTCCAGGATATTTCAAATCAGCAATTCTTCGGATTGGGTGAATTATCTCAATGTTAAATATGCCCTAATAATCCTAACCTATGCTCTTTTATTTTAATCTTATTTGGTGCCACCCATAGATTTCCCCCAATACATCTATTTTTAACCTTACGCCGGTAACATGAATTCTTGTGACATAGTTGATAACGTCGACTTTTTTAATAATGAATATCTTAGGTTGTGATTTTCTGTTAATATTTTGATGTGACTAAATATTTATTATAACTATATTTAAATAACAATATAGTAAGAAATGATCAATATTTATTTATTTTCGAGAAAAAATGTACATTAAAAAAATGGCTTCTTTTAGGTACTAACATAATTGACAAACAATTTATAAAAGCATGTCAAGTTTTTGAATGCAAAATATCAACAAACATAAAGACAAGGCTTAAAATGTCACAAAAAAAATAAAATTATTCAACAGATGTCCAACAATAACTGAAACTATTGTCCGTTTGATTCCTCATTTTCTTCTACACTGCACACAACGCATAGTCCGGTTAAATGTTCCAAACACATATATTTGCCACACTGCCTACAAAGAAACTGAGTTTTGTGATTTTTCTTATTACTGCAGAACGTACATCTTCCATACACATTATTCTGGATAGGTTGATTTCTTGTCTGCATGCCACAAATTTCCACTAACCTCATACGAATTGTCCTTGGAATATTTTGTTCTAGGGCTCGTCTGCGAATATGTTCGTCAATAAGTTGAAAACCTAAGTCTTCCAAAAAACTTTCGTCTATTTAGGAATGCGTGTGTCTGTATTCGATTTGTATATAATGTAGGAATTTATTCCAGCGGCATTCAAACAACTGTAAAAAATGACCATTGGCCAGCGACGGGTTGCTCTAGGCTCGAGCGCAATTGTGTGCCGCGCAGAGTTTGTCTACGACATCCACACCTGCTTTATTAGCCTTATTATAATCTATGATTATTTCTGGTTTACCTGTTGCATTATCAATGTTGTCGTCGTAATGCATAGTAGATAATACTAAAACATTTTTACCTTTTCGGGGTACATACGATACAAGGGTACATTTCTCTTGAAATGCGAACATACTGATTTTTTCTGGCATTTGTTGTGTTAGCACTAGAGGAATTTGAGGTTTTGTAACGTTCCTATAACAGTTAGACGATGTTCACGTTGAAGTAATCGCGCGAGCTGAACGCTTGTGAAAAACTTGTGAAAAATTATCCATGCTAACGTTCCTTCCCGTTCCTAAAATCGTTTCTCACAGACGAGGTATAAGTGAGATATTTGACGTATCAACAAAATATTTTCCTGCTGTAACGATTTGGTTTATTCGGTATGTAAACCCTGAATGAAAATTTGCCGCGAATTTCTTCTAACTTTTCATCTATTAGTATATGCTGAAAGATTGTAATGCTTCGGTAGATTAGAATTAAAAGCTTCAAAAATCTCACGTATCGCGGCCAACTTGTCGAATTCTTGCCTTTGTATTCTAGTACTTTTGTCGTCGAACCGAATGTGTTAAAATGAACTGATATTATTTTTTTCCAAATTGAAATAACTTTCGACTTTTAGAACTAAACGCCGTTCTTCTGGAGATAACACTCTACGTTTCGACTGTATTTTATGTTCTTCCAAATTACTCATTTTACTTTAAAGTACCGCTTCACTACACTACTATAAAAAAATAGGTACTTATATACAACTACTACACCCTAAAAAGGACGAAGGTTGTACAACAGACGAAACAATCGAACACAAATTATTTAACAGCCCATGCTAAACAAGCATAAACACTGCATTGATTGTGATTGCAGAATCGCTCGCATGTTTTAAATAAGATTTTTGCTGATTATGTATTTTGCTAAATTATTAAATAACACCAATACAACCCACGACCATCAATTAATTTTTAACGATAAACAGAAGTGTAATATGATGACAACTTTGAATTTGATCTACTTTGTAGATAACATTGTCGTTAACAGAAAGATATTTTTAAATAGTATTATGATATTTATTTAACTGCTGTCTTTATTCAAAGGTTCTTATTTTAATTTATTAAAAAGCACAATAATTTATATTAATTTATTTAACGAACAATACATAATTTATATAGGCGAACGTGACAATTAAAAATCGCGGGCGCGGTCCTCAGATCTTCACTGACTTTCCATATAAAAATGTTGTATTTATATACGAAATCCTGATATACTAGAATACTCGAGAACATCTAGTTGGATGATTCACCATAATTTGAATCTAGATCCTCCGCCGAAATTTCTACAATAAAACAGAATATTAGTCATCATATTTACAGTTATTTTAGGCCGTGATATTTATCGTAACAATAGTATGAATCATTTTGCAAAGATTGTATGGATTTAAGAAATACATTAATTAAAAAAAATAACATGTAATTCCGTACTCATACTATTGCAGTAAAATATTAAAACCAATAAACGATAACTTGTTGAGCAGTGCTGATTGAAACAACAGAGCAGTAAAATGTTATTCATAAAGGCAGTGTAAAATATATCGCCGCTTAATAAAATTAACAGCATTTATTTGCAAAGCGGTCTTCTTAGGTGGAAAATACTTTGCTATATTCCTGTTAATTTTTTATTATTATGAGATGATGCCTGTGATATTATTGTTTTTATTAATGTGATTATTTGTTTTTTCAAGTTTCATTTTATATTCTTATGTGTTCTTATCTTTTTAATAGTTCTAACTTTTGTCGTAATTACCTCCCTAATGAATCTTAGTCTTTCTTGCCCTCTTCCTGGGCTATAGAATGACTTCGATGTGTGGAAGTTCGAGTAATTGATCTTGGTTCCTACTAACGTGAGGGAAGTACGAGCAGGACCGATGAAACCAAGACCAGTCCAACTAGCGTCCGGCTTCGGTGCACCGAGTGGTCACTGGACTTCGACATCCGAATACTGAAAGGCTGCTGCGCCTTCGCAATTGGGAATGATTGCTGCGCCTTCGATTCCAAAAAACCTTCAGCTGATTTTACCGATGCCTGACGAAAATTTGAAGACTCTCAGGCCCACACTGTCACCTTCCAAGACTTCTTCTCCTTTTTTTTTATGTAGACATTCCTATTGGGGAACCGTCTCTTGCCGTCTTTACTACTCTAATTGTTGTCATTCGGCTTATATGCGTTCCATTCTACTCTTCTGAATTCGCCTTTCATTTCTTTCCCGATATTTTTATTTTTCCATATTATTTCATTCAGGCAACCTGCGGCTTTGTTTGCTCTATTCGCTTGATCTTCCTCTTCTATTTCGAGCTTTTCGTAGATAGATAATATGATGCCTCGATATTTAAACTCCATCACTTGTTCTATTATCTGACCACCCAGCTCAAATTTACATCTTTATTAGTAAATGTATAATGCATAGTTATAACCATGCATTTTGTCTTTTTGGGGAAATTAACATTTTTAAATTAAAATTTTCAGGGAATCTCCCTGTCTTATCCCATTGTCAGCTTCAATAGGGTCAGTTAGTTCTTCTTCTATTTTTACTTTTATTGTGTTGTTTTGGTAGATATTTTCGATCGTTTTGATTATTCCTAGAGCTATCTCTCTTGAATACAATAAATGGATATCGCCCTTTTATTTGACCTGGTCAAATGCCTTTTTAAGGTCCACGAAACATAGATATGCCGGTTTGTTGTATCCTAATGATTTCTTTTGCACTTGCTTCATTATAAATACAGCGTTGGTGCATGATCTTCCCGACCTAAAACCTAGTTGTTCTTCTAGTGTTATAATTTAATTCAGTTTATTTGTTTTCACTTTGGTTGTTAATTTTAGTGTTGTGTTTAATAAATTAGTTCCTTTGTAATTTTCCGAGTCTGATTTGTCTTTCTTTTTGAATAGAGGTATTAGGATGCTTGATCTCCATTCTTGAGGAATTCTGTTTGGTTCTATTATTTTTCAGATTAGTTTTAGTCGTTGTTTAGTTCTTCTGTCAGATCTGGTCCTCCGTACTTTCAAGTCTGCGGCATAAATCACAGTCATCAAATAGTCAATGATCAAGATATTCAAAGATACATCAGACCGGAACACTGAGTACAATCAGAAAGCATCACTTACTCCTTCTTCCATCCCTTATACTTTCCATCTTCCCACAGTGTAGGGAAAGCAGCTACACTGTGTAACAACAGACGGTATATGAGCGTTTCTGTCTGCTACCGGGGAAAATCCTGGCAAATTCAAACGAGTACATCCCGATAAAAAATCCACAATCCCGGTTCGTGAGACACTGTTACCAGAGGATGAATGGTTGCGCAGAATGCAGTTTCAAACGGTAACTCCGGGATACAGAAATCAATCAGAAGAACTCAGTAAGTAGCGAAATTAATGCACGTATTTCCAGCGGGAATCGTACATACTATGCTAATAAAAGATTGATGACATCGAAATTATTAGACAAAAGAACCAAAATGACTATCTACAGAACACTGATTAGACCCGTAGTAACCTATGGATGTGAAACTTGGGTAATGACGAAAAAAGATGAAGCCCAACTCAGGACATTCGAGAGAAAAATACTGAGGAATGTATATGGCCCGGTACAAGAGAAAGACGGCACATGGAGAATCAGGAGAAACGACTAGGTTAATGAGTTAAATGAAAGTTATGACATTGTAATATTTGTGAAAAGTCAAAGACTGTCATGGCTGGGACATGTGCAGAGACAAAACGATGCAAAAACAACAAAGAAAATGTTACAATGGAAGCCCATAGGAAGGCGAAAAAAAGGGAGGCCCAGAACGAGATGGTTGCATGACGTGGAAGACGACCTGAAAACAATGAACATAAGACAATGGAGAAGAAGGGCACAAGAGAGATCTGAATGGAAGGACATAGCCATACAGGCAAAGACCCATTCAGGGTTATGATGCCAAAAGAAGAAGAAGAAGAAGAATCGAAATGTAAAAAAAATGTAAAATGTAATTCACATAACAATCAATTGTGGTTTAATCCCATATTCTATAAGCCACAAAAAAAAACATTTTTAGAATCCCCTAAAACGATACTCTTGCGAGTATATTTATTTTAATATAAATAATTATATTAATAATATTAAAATAAAACAATAATTGCACATCAATGTTATTATAAATAAATGATCCAACAAAGAGCAATATCATGACTAATTATTATTGAGTTACAAAGTATAACCCAAACATTTGATAAGCAAGATAAAAGCAAATTAGGTGTTCAAGTGTAAACATGAATTATCGCAAATTGTTCACGTAGCAATAAGAACCGGCGAATATTCCCAGATGAAGCAACTTACGTGAACCCTCTGTAAACAACAGTTATCAAACGGCACGTATCATTTATATTACGTCAGCGTGGCGGTATCAATTATGATGAGAATGTTTCACTTTTTGACCTGATAGCAAAAAGATGATGATTATTTTATATTATATATTTTAACTATGATAATAAAAATAGACTATGCACTATTTAGATATTGTAAGAGATAAAATAAAAGATAAATAAAAATGTGGACGAAAGCAAAGTAACTCAACCTAATGCCTGCTTTCCGGTAGGGATCAATGAATAAAAGCTCCTGAGTCGAAAGTTCTATCTCTGACCATATCCCAATTGAGGACAGTCGGATATTATATACACAGGACACAGGATAGATATATTGTTCGGAAACTATTTTCTTGTGGATCATAATGCAATTTACTCATTTTATTGGAAATAAGCCGCAATTTTACTTTATTTTGTTTTATTTTTTTGCGCAGATATATTTTAAATTCACTTTAATTCACTGGCTCCGTGAATTGGCAGATACTTCACACATTATATTGCTGCGTACTTAAAACTTGACGAAACCTAGGAGAATTGTATATAAAAAGAGAAGTAAGTTACAATAAACATTTTTCTTGATATTCTGTAATTTGTAATAATTACAATTACAACAATATAACGGCTACTCGTGTTTTGGTTGTGGAGCAAGGTCGTAATGATTTCTTTTTTTGGGGGTACTGGGAGAATTAACTATGAAAAAGAAATAAAAAATACTTACAGAGATGTCCTGGGCAAATACTACACAAGAAGATTTCTAAACTAGTTAAAATTAGGACGCCGTTTAAAAAAATCCTCTAGCTGCTTGTAAAGTAAGGCTTAGGGTTTTTCTTTCCTAAAAGTGTTTTAAGGGCGAATATCTTCTTAAAAGACATAATTTTTGTAAAATCCTAGTTTAAAAAGAAAAATTTCATATTTATTTTTATTGTACATAAACAGTTATTACAAAAAATATCTAAATTTATCAACAAAAATTAATTGAACCTTCTAACAAAACAGACTTTAAAACTATGGTTATATACCAAATGGCAGAAAAAGATGCACCAACTGTCATGTTGAAATGAAACTACCCAACTTTTCTAAATTATTATAATTAATAACCAAAGGTTTATTTTATTTAAAAGAAAACTAAAATATGACAATTAGCTGATCCATAACTTATATTTATTTATAAACTTTTTAAATTGAAATGAGAGCAAATCTTGGTGTATTAACGAAAAATATTTATTTAGAAAAATTTAACAAAACTACTTGCTTCACTGGCTAATTACTTCTTTTTAAATTATTAAAAAAAGTTTATTACCTTAGATTTGAACAAATAAACATTGTCCCACAAACTTCAAATAATCAAAATCTGACCTTTGGAAGACACAAAATAGATGGAGGCTGAAAAAATCCTGAAATAAATCAAATCAGATACCAGAACTGGACTTCAGGTTATCCTGGATGATAACAATATAGGATACTTCAAACTCGGCTACTTGTTTTCCACTTAAAATCATGTCGGATTACTTAGCCCTCAGGACGCTGAGGGCTAATCATGACGTTCAAACTCTAAATTGTTCTCCCTGACCGCTACACTATCGAATTCCCTATGAAGAAATTCGTACTTCCATAATGAAAACGACCGCTTTTGCGGCCGGTCCACCGAGGAGTGATATCATCCTCAAAATTCGGTATAAGCATAAGCGGAAAAACTATTTTTAATTTCTTGCGTAAATATCTAGGCAGAACCAAGATCAAACAAAAGAGCAAATTTGTTTAATATAAACAGACTACAAATTTTTTATATTATCAATCTCAGAGACGCAAAAAGATTAATAATTTTTTCGGTGTTTTACGACATATGGGGTAAAACAAAAATGCTACAAATTTTATAACAAATGTAAATAACTTACCAATTAATGTCTCATTCTAGGTGCATAACCTATTTCTTATTTAATCATAAAAATAGTTCAAACTATAAAATTTATTGCACGAAAAACATCGAAATATTGACTGTTTTTGTGCAGCTATTTTTCCTTCACTATTTTTTTTTATTTTTGCGTAACAAATACCGGCGTTTATTATTTGTTCATTGCAACCCAGTTAGTTCATGGTCTTCAGTTACGTTTTGATAGAATATTTAGATAATTTTTAGAATATTTTCAACAACTTGGTTTTTGAAAGGTACTACGAAGATATTTTCCTTGTTGACAGTTTTTATACATACTTATACTTTAAAGCAGTTCCTATCAGTAGTTCTAGGAGTATTGTACATAAAAGGAGAAGTAAGTTACAATTAACGTTTTTCTTTACATTCTTTAATCTTGTAAGAAAATTAAATAATTTTCAAGAAACTAAAAAGTCATACGTTCACTAGTTCACGTTACGTATCCTTCGCTTCAAGAATCGCCAACAATAGGATATGTTTATATCTTTCTTCTAAAAATACAGTTGATACACTGCTTCATTCCCACAAATATGTTAATACGCACAATAAAAGAAACTCACATAGAAATAAGAACACTCATTACGCCAGCTCAGAGACTTATCTGTAATATCATAGAGTAATATCAAATATTCAAATGTTTGCCTACTGTTCCAAACACGTTAATTTGACAAGAACTACATAAGATGGGTATAAACGCCGGCCGTCTCAAAAATGACTTTCCTAAGAGTAGGAATGCCTGAAAGCGAATACAGCCATGCCTTGAGTTTTAGAAGGCAAATATTTATCACACCTTTAGAAAATATGTCGATTCCTGATTCTTTCAAAATCTTCTTTTGACAATACCACTTATCGATTATATCTTTTTCTAGAAGGATTTAACTCTACCAAACGTAAAACTATTGGTCAACAGGAAGCCGAATGCTCTGTCTGACAAAGCTAATCCAACCACTTCTAATGTACACCCAGAAACTTCCCAAAACATATTAACTAAAGTAAATGCATCTAATATTCAAACAGAACAAACTATGGAAACTGACGATAACATGACAGGATCTATAATTAATACAAGTGAAATATCCTCCTTAAAAACGCCAACGTCATCAATCCTACTCCAGTAGAAATAACACCATCTCCAATATTACAAACGTCTCCAATTGACTGAAAATGCAAGTTCTCATCTTCTCCAGACATTAACAAAAATACGTCACAGACCGATTCACCGATCTTCACTCATCGCTCTAAATTCTCTGACTCAAACACAAGTTTGACTAAATACCGATGCTTTCACTAAAACTAAATCAGTAAGTATAAAAGGCCCATCAGAACTTTTACACAATCGCTTAGGCGTAGGTCTTTATGGCAGGTCACATAAAGACTCCATCGCGGAACCTGTGCGCCAAACATGATCTTGGTGGCCAGACCACTTGGATGCCCAGCTGACGAGGAGAACACATTTTATTTTGCCAAATCGACGGCTGAGTGACCGAGCACACACAAAGTTCGGACAGAAAGTCATCAACTTAGGTGGGTGGCCCTCTGTTCAAAACACACCTCTTTTTTAGGGACTCAAGTCCCGAAGTTATGCTAGAGTAATTTCTATATAGAGTCAGTAATGTAAATAAGGAGAAAACCCGATATGTGTGCTACCTCAAGATCATAAGCCTCCCCACGAAAGTCACACGTTGGGGAGGGGTGGAGGAAATGCCTGGGGGTCAAATAGGTACCACTTCACAGTGAGGTGAGACCGGTCTGATCTTCGGACATGTGGGTGCCATTGTACAATGGTATACACATGTTCCTAGGGTCAGGGTTGATCACTATGTGTGTGTGCCTCCTTTAGTACAAACCAAAGAAAAAGTCAAATAGGTCAACCAGAAACTCCCGCGAAAAACTTTTGCTTTCTCTAAAGACAATTAAAGACAAAATAGAAAATAAATCACCACAATTTATCCTAAACTATAATGAAACATGTAATTTTCTTGAAAACACAATATATCCCAAATATACTGAAGTGATTTCAAAAGATTATTCGAATGAAACTACCGAATTAATTGATATCCTTCAATTTGTTTATTGTTATACCCACAATTCAAAATTAAAAAATAATATCACCAAGGAGTTTTTTCTTGGTAGATGCAGTCGGTGAAAAACTTGGAATTTTATTTTCATCTAGTTTGATCGCTTCGATCACTACTCCGTCATCGCCAGGGTATTTGTTATTTTTCATTTCTAAAATGCCGTTTTGATTTCGTATGGAGTTATTTGATTAATTCTGATTCCTGGTTTGTGATTTTGGGCCGATCTTGCCCTTCGTCGGTGTTCCCATACATTTCGCGATAAAAGGATTTGACAACCTCAAGGATTTTAGTTCTATCAATAGTAATGTTTCCATCTTTGTTTTTTATTTTGTACATATTTTTGTTGCCTATATTGTTCGTATTTTACCTCAAAACTTACAAACTATTGGTTTCTTGAATTATTTTAGTTATTTCTTTTGTATTATTTTCTTTTAGGTCTTTTCGGATTGACCGGTGGATATCTTTATTTAATTTCTTCATTGTTGTGTAGTTGGAGCCGTATTTTTCCGTCAGCTGTCTTCTTTTACCTATTAGCTCTTTAGTATTTTGGCTTAGTTTTTCTTTATGGGTCAGAACGGTCGGGCAGCACTCCCTTTCCGTTTCTTTTAGAGCCTTCATTATGTCATCATTTGCTTAATCTAGATCTTCTATTTCATCGCATCATAAAGTAGTCAATTTTTCAAGTAATCTGTGTGAGAAAAAAAGTAGCCAGTCTCTCCCGGAGTTACTCTACTTAAAAGTACCTATGTATGGTATCTTCATCACTTACTAATAACGCAAGAGCACAATGTATGCAGTAAAAAGTTTTAAAATTATTCCCACAGAAAAAAATATGTTACTAAAAGTGACTTACAGACCACTGTATTTTATTATAGTCGTAATTTATACCTTGATCCATAGTCGACACATATTTCTGCTAATATTAGTGTTTAGATTTAATTTCATGCATCGGCAAGTTGCAGAGAAAATAAGTATTTATACTTTGCAAGTTTGTGTTTTCCATCAAAACTATAATTTTGAGAATGCCTCAGGCCTTAATAAATAATTGTTAAGTATATAACTCAGTGTATATAAAATAGACGCGTAAGTCCAGTGGAATGACTACAATAATTACATTAGTGAATGTATAAATTGTCGCCTAAAGGTTTGGAATCACTATTAGATCAGACAACTAAGGATTTTCCCGTGACATTCGTTGATACAGGTATCTAACAACTGCTTTCGATAAATTTGGTAATAACAATATGTAGGTAATTAACAAAATATGCAGAAGATTGAACGTCATTTTTACTTATAAACAATATATAAACAATTGAAGATCGCTATTTTATTTTAAATATTTTATATATTATAATTCTTTTTAATGCACCAGTTTCGTTAAACTTTTTACTAATTTATTATCAGTAGACCTTGTTATGATATGAGGATATAAATTATTGAAAATTATTCAAATTAAACGAGTTCATTCATCTAAATGTAATAGTATAGAAACTTTTTTAAAAGATGAGAAACTGATAGGATTTTAATTTCGGCGAAGATAATGTAAATGTAGCATTAACTTTGAAATTATGGCATTTAGGTATAGGAAATATTACATGAAAAATAATCAGTACTTCTTAAGGACTTCAAAAGACAAAAAAATATACAGGGTAATCCATTTGAAATAAGAAAGTTTATTAGATTTTTAGAAAAACGGACGATCTGACGACAATATTAATACCACTATAATATCAGCCGCATCACAAGACCCTTCTCTTGTACAGAGATAATTAAGGCGTTCCATACTTAAAACTCACCCTGCAGATTGAAAATGAAAAAAAAAACAAAAGCATTATTTAAAATGTATAAAAAAAATCTTTATTTTTGTTTCTTGGAAAGGTTTTTAGGTGCTTTTGAACAGATTCTATAGCAGAGGCGGACAAAGGCTAAAGCGGGCCCTAGGCAGCAATGTAATTCTGGGCCTATATAACTCTTTTTTTTATATAAAGTAATGATAAACTGTTTAATTTTTATTGTCGTGATATGGATCTTAATTTTCTTTTATTTTCGCCATTACTGAGAATGATTTTTTATCGCTTGCAATGGTTATTGGAACGGGTTAAATAAATTCTCGGAATTGTGTTTAAATTTGGGAATTTTGTAATAATATTTGCCTGAATAATGACCACATGGATAAAGGCAAAATAATATTTTCTTTACTTATAAAAGTGTTAAATTGTAATACTTCATTTTTCAGTTCTGCTAATTTTAAATCTTGTTCATAACATTTTAATTCTTCTATTGAAGAGTCACTAACATCAATATAATGAAAAATTGTTTAAAATATACTATTAATATTTTATATCCCTCAAATCTTTTTTTAATGTTGCTAATTAAAGAATTGCATACAACAACAAATATTTACTTTAAGATGTTCTTTGCCAATGAATCTTTTTTCATTTTCTGAAATTTCATCATGAAACAGTTTTCGTATTTTCTGCCGTTTTTTATTATTAGTATAAATGAAATATTTTTAACTTTTTCTGCTTCTTTTTCTAAATCGTCAAAATCATCTCCAACAGTTTGTATGAAATCTATCAATGAATCAATCATACATTAAAACTGCTCTATTTAGAGATTCGTCTTTTTGTGAAAGAGTCTTGCTTGAAGCATTTATTTTTTCTAAAATATTTACCTATATAGTAAGTAACAGTACATCAGTGGCGGCTTTTGGGGGTAGGCAGGATAGGCCGGGCCTACCCAATAATTTTAAGAGCTTTAAAATTGAAAAACATATATTCAAAAATTATGTTAATGCATGTAAATAACTTTTAAATGTACTAAATCACTCAATACATTAGCGTCCGTTAAAACAACTATGTTGTTTTAAATTAAAATTTAAAATTTAAAAAAATTCGTAAAATTCGAAGAAAAAAAAAATCACATTTGCGTGATTTCTATATCGCCTGATTGTATGCAACTTATATTATGTGAGATTGTTTTATAACTGATACATAAAAATGAGTTTTTATGACGCTTTACCAGGTTGCAGTAATAGTAATGTTGATAGTGAGTGTTTAGACATTGTTGTTTCACTATTGGAATCGCCATTATCTAGAAGAACTGAAAGTGATAGAAAAAAAATTATTATGAATGAAAGGCCTACTCCAACATTGTATATTGACCAAAAAGATGGGAAAAACGTGCGTACTTTTAATTGCTCTTGGTATGATGTCTACAAATGGTTGTCTGGAAGTATTACGAAAAACAGACTATATTGTTGGCCGAGTTTGTTATTTTCTAATGAGAAATGTGTTTAGAATTGTGAAGTATACTTTGATTTAAAAAATATGTCTGCCTCCTTAAAAAAATATATCAGTTGCAAGGAACATTTAAGTAATTTCCTGTCCTTTAAGGATGTACAGAAGAGGGCGTTTTCTGTTCGCGATTTGCTAGATGAAAAATCAAAAATCGCAAAAATTAGATACAACGCAGAAGTTAAAATGAACAGAGAAATCATTAAAAAATTAGTTAGGGGGGGGGTCATGACCCCGTGACCCCTCCCTCTGGATCCGTCATTGATTACACATAGCTATATGTAATTTGCTGGCTTGGCCTACCCAAAATTTTACCACACCAGCCGCCACTGCAGTACATACTCAAATGTATCACGTTTTTTTTATGTAAACCTTCATCTTCGGACTTCGTTAATGGTTTTTCATCTTTGTTTGAGGAAAAATTACGTAAACAGTGTATTTCTTCATTACTTTTCTTTAAGGATTTACAGCATCGGGACGAGCAGACCACCTGGTGTCACCAATATTTTAAATATTGAAGTGTTTGCTCTAACAAAATTTTTTTAATGCATTCCGCCTATGTGTAGAACTTGAAAAAAAAAACAATACGTACAATTCCTGAACGATATTGAAAAAAGTAGTCATTCTCATATAAATTGCGGCAGCAGTATTTCCACTTAAATGTTTAAAGAATGATTTTCGCATGGTATAAAATGGAAAGAAAAATGTTGTTTTATTCTGGATTGGAGTCCCTTAGCCTGATATATTAAACGTATTATCATAACTCTGTCCCAGACAGTTAGTGATATTTAAATCTAAATGATTTAAAAATTCCAAAATAAAAAAAAATCGTTCATTATTGAGTTGTATATCTTTCGATATAATAGAAATAAATTTATCACATATTATAGAAGAAAAATAGTTCATAGTACCGGTAGTAGTAGTTTGCATATATTTTGATGTACCTATTCCCACAAAAATGGATCGAACTCGGATAAATATTCCAGAGGACCTATATAATTACTACTATTTTCACTAAAATTATTTCATTTTTTCCAGGAAACGCTAAAAAAATACAGTTGATTTGGGTTACCACACGTTAAAGTACTTTTCTCTAATATTTTTTTCATTTATCATTTATGTTTCCCGTTCAGTGTCAATCCGTCCGGTAATTTTAGATCTTGTTATAAAAATTGAAATGGAGTTTATGTGGTCACTGGAGTTTTTATGATCTGACAATTGTTTATTTACATTTATCCAATCATTCGTCCCTTTTTTATAAGAATTGGTTTTTTGGAAAATAATTTATAGACATATCAGTACAATAAGTTGTTGGTTTTGAGTATAAGCCAACCAATCTATTTTAACTTTTTCCTTCCTATTAATTTTTCTGAAGAAAAAGGCAATAGTTAGTTTTCTTATGATTTGTTTTGGCCCTTCGTTACATCGAATAGAAGATGATTCCAAAGATCCATGTATTAATTTTGGTGGAATTTTTTCATTATACTTTTGCATGGGGTCTGTTAGTATTCTGGTCATAATACAATATTGTTTACAAAACTCTTAGTTTCATCATTACTTATTGAGATGATTTTAAATTTATATTTTCTTCTTTTGTTTCATCTTCAAAATCAGGATTGATTGGGTTTTCCGACTGGTCTTTATACAAAATAGTTTCGTACACAAATGATGTTTTTTGAGTTTTAGCAGGTGAAATTTGTGAAAATGACGATTGTTGTAATCGTTCTCCATCATCAGTTGAAAATTTGTCCATCGATATTTTCATTTGTTTTGCTACTTAATTTTGACCTTTTTTCCTTTTTCTTTTTTCACTTCCACTTAGATGTTTATAATAACTGATTTTTAAAACTACGTACTAAAAACAAAGCAGGAAATGATCTTCAATAAAATTGATTTTTTCTTAATATCACAATCACAAACAAAATTTCAATTTGTAATATTTTATATTATATATTATTTTATGAATGTAATACTTTTATAAAAACTTACATATTTATTTTAATTACTATTTAACTGGGAATAAGCCACAATTAAAGGCTAAAATACGTTTATTGACGTTTCAATTTGAAATTGAAACGTCAATAAACGTATTTTAGCCTTTAATTGTGGCTTATTCCCAGTTAAATAGTAATTAATTTAAAATGCCACAAGAAAATAGCTTCAGAACAATATTACATATTTATTGTAGAAATTTCAGAAAGTATTAACTATGAATACAAAACAATCTATTTGCAATCAAGTCTAAGACACAGGAACGATCGTCCACACTTTACCAATCTACAATTCGGCATAATGTAGATACGAGTACGTTTTAGCAATCATTAAGAATATCTCGTTTTCTGTTAAATAGAGATAAAAATGAATTATAAAAATTAAAAAATAAAAAACCTAATTTTCGGCCCCCAAAAATTACGGGCTTTAGGCACGTGTCTAGTTTGCCTAGGCATTAGTCCACCCCTGTTCTATAGTGATTTTAAATGTCAACTTTTTACCCTACAAAATCATTATTATTTCGCTTATTTAATTTTTTAAATTTCACAAAAAAGACGGGGTTTTCCGGGTATTCGCACTACTTTTTCTTTAGTTCAAATTTCAAACTCGATGTGTTTTCTGTGGAATTTGACATATTCCTTCATTGATTGGAGTGAAACGTAGTATCAACCTGCGACATTTATCATTAATTGGAAAACTCAACCATAGTCTCAGACTAATCTCATACTATACTATTTTTTATATCTACCGGTAATATGTATATATATTTATTCCAGTCGTCAAAGATTTGCCCCTAAAAATCATACGGACAAGCTGAATTTTGCCAATAATACCAATTTTGGGACCCCAAAAAGATGCAAAAAAGTTTACCACTTTTACCCCCGGGCTTACCCCTAAAACCCGCTTGTAGAGGGGTAAAAACTCAAAAAAATCGATGTACCCATAACCTGTACACCAAAGAAAAAAATGTTTTGAATAAGAAATGTAGTTGAGATAATTTTGAACAAAAATGTTAATTAGCACTTTTGCTGTAGAATGAACCGTTCTCTCAGAAGCAACGCTTGAAGTGACCGGCGATTTTAAATGCCAGTTGTGCGCGCGAAATCAATGTTAAATAAAATGTGTATCAAGTCGACGGTAAAAATTCGTTATCTTTTGATCAGAGTGTGCTATTGCCAAAAATCAAAATGCGTTTTAAAGGTGAAGATCGCAGCTTTTTTGTCAAATTTTTGTATGTTGCCGTATGTTTAAAAATCTATTATGTATATTTATTGATAATAGGTATATCAACGACTCATTGGCTTTAAATCGCGATATCCTCTATAAATTATCGCAGGCATCGCAAACTTCTTTACAAAATAATAAGGATATAATATTTAGCACTTCGTTCTAAGAGGACCTAATTTGGTATACAAAACACGAAACGTTGTGTAATGTGTAATACCTACTTACTTAATTATTGTGCATCACTCTTAATTCAAAGCCAAACGTAATATTCCCAGAATCGATTGTGCAAGGTCGAAAATCTACACGTGTAGAAGGCTTTCTTGAAAAAACTATCATACCTACATAAAATTCAAGTTTATAAAAAATTGTAGAACGTTAATGTTAATACCTGACCTTAGCGGTTTTGATTGTTTGAAAATTTAATGTGATATAAACTTACCATCGGAGGTCGTACTACGTAGTTTCTGCTTCTGCCGAAATCAGAAGAAAATGCAGGCGTATACAAGAGAGAAGGTTGATAGAACTCTTGGATAAGACATTTTTTACCATATTTGATAATATAATGGTAGATTCACCGAGGATGGTTTCTAAATACAGTCAGGTGCAAAAAGTTCGCTACACATCTATTTTGTAAAGAATAAGAGACATTTTTGGAGATAGCACATATAGATTGTGCACATATTTAAGGAGGAACAATAAATATAAATAAGAAACACAATTTATGCGAAAAAATTATTTATTTATAAAAACGTATCGACCCCTGTAAAGAGTAACGTTGTAACCAGCATTTATGATATTCTTCAGAAATGATAAAAAAAGATACCAATTTCTTTGATTTCTTTTTTTATATGTATGTTACATTTTTTTCAGTGTAAGAATTAAGTAGTTATATAAATGTTGAACTCCTCTTTTAGAATAAGGTCTATTTTTTTTATTACAGAATAGGTTTTTGAACTGTGGTAGTTACAGCTTTTGACATAGATATAAAGTTTCATCGAATAATCTTGTAACTGCACTTACGATATTCTTATCGCAAAAGTTAATATGAATTTCAAATTATTGTTCGTTGTAGGTTAAGGAATAATAACAGTAGATAGTTTTTAAAATGCAAATTTTATTACAAACTAAATATAAATTCGAATTAAATTTAAAATGAACATATTTATTTTATGTCTAGTCTTCCATATCGCTGTCTTAATTAATGTTTTTGCAATCAACTGGGTGCTTTTTAAAATAATCGTGGCAAGTGACAGGAATGCACTGGCTTCGACATAAATTCTGCAGATCATCATATTTTGCTTTTCTTATCCCTAGATAAGATGAATATGCTAGATGTAGATTCTTAGAAAGATCTTTACTAGAAGTTGCTAACCGTTTTTTGTTTCCTGGAGATATGTTTCTGTAGCAAGTTTAACTTAATTTTTTTATCGAATATGAAATCATATTAAATATTCACCGCGCCAGGCTTTGTTCCAGAAATTTTTGTGTGTTTCATCATGTTCCAGACCATTTTTTCGTTTTCTTTATTTATATACCAATTTGCAAATGTTGTCATAAGTTTTTTAAAATCAAATATATTGTCTTTGTGCAGTTCAGTTACGAAACTCGGTTTACCTGTTGTTTTTGCACATCTTACTAAGCTTATCCATTGTTCGGGAATAAAAACTGTTTGGTTCTTTTTACGTCGCTCTATTAAGGCGTGCATGGAATCTCCCTCATTTTGAGAATGTTTTAACTGCAAAAGAATACATCGCAAATATTCTGTTTCTATTTTGTCCTCCACAAAATCACTATAAAATATAAATATTTATATCCTTTTAAAACATTAGTTGCAATGGAATTATAAACACTGCTACTTATTTCGTTAGCTCCCTTCCTTCCTCTGGTTTCATCCCACATGTAGCAAAATCTTTCATTGCGTCCTATGTCAAATGTGAAATTATAAAAGCATAATTTTCGTTTATAGTAAAACATTGACAGTTCAGACTGAGATGTGATGAGAACTTTCTGCAAGTCGTAACAAGCAACTATAGTTTCCATTGAATTTTTAGCGATCTCTTTATCCCTTTCCTTAAGTTGTCTTACAACAGTCTTATTAGCAATATGGTTAGTGTACTTCAGATTCATCTCTGCTTTTTCGTCTTCACGTGCATTTCGGTAAACATGACAGAAGACACACTGGTCTTTTTTTGGTTTAAAAAACTCGATGTTAAATTCATTGTTGAATATCAAACGGTATTGTCTTAATGTTGCAGTAGACGAGATAGGAAGTTCTTTCTGCATCCACTTCGTATACAAATCAAAAAGGTTAGAAATATTTAGTTTTTCTTCAAAATATAATTTTATTTTTTTTTCTAAGGTAATGAGACTCTACTGCTGGAATGGACGATATGTGTTTTCGAACAGTCTCTTTTATTTCTTCTGCTACTTGTTGTGGCCGAGTGGTGTGTTTTCCACGCATATCTTCAACAATTATACCCACTTCACTCTCTGACATCTTTTTAGACATTGTCATCACCCAACTATCGGTTATATCAAACGTATTAAGAAACATTTTTTTACATACCACAATGTGGCTATCACTTATAGCCAATTTGTACTGAAATGTCCACTTCCTTCGAGATTCAATGGTAGTATTTAAAATACGAGTTCTTGTGTGTCTAGTAACCAAACGACTAATATATTGGGTCTGAAGGTTGTGATCTCCCATTTTCCAAAACTCTTTAAAAAGTTGTTGTCTTGTAATATTCAGTTTTTCTTGGCACTTTCGGATACATTTGTCCATACAACCAACTTTAAGTTGTCGTTGTTTTACAGCTTTACCTTTTTTATTTATAAATTGTTCTCTTTTGTTTTTTCTTTTTGTTTACGAATTACATCTTTCCATTCCGTTCTATTAGCTTTACGTTTTCGTCCCCATCTTATACTTTTTAAACTAATACTTACGACTTGCCCTAATATTTCGTTTAAAATTAAACTGGCTATAAATAGTGATGTCGATTTAATAGGGAGTTTTTGTAACTACCTAACGTAACGTATCTCCCTATACGTAAAGAACTAACGTATCGAAGAAGATGAACGTTAAATTGATAGTTTTTGTTCTGCACGTAACGTAACGATGGTGTTGCCCTCACCGAATTAGTGATTAACTAATAAATTGTCAGTGCCAGTCTTGTCCTTGTCATTTAACCCTATTTTTGATATTCAAAATAAATAACAAATATTTTTTATAATTTTTGACATGGACGCGATATTAAATGTAGGTGCCTTTATTGATGATGAAGAAGACGAAGACATAGAAGATGCCCTTCTTCTCCACATCTTGCACGACTATACGGCCGCTTTAATTTTGATACAATTAAAAATATTTTTCGCTTTGGAATTAAATTCCACCTTTCTGGATGGTCGTAAGTGTTCTTGCCTACAACTTCCTTCAACAAGAACAAATCATCTTCATTGCTGAAGTGAAGTAGTTTTCTACTGCTTTCAATTATTTATAAAAATCAAAACAAATATACGTAACCACAAATGTAAAAATACACGTACCACGTGTGCTTATGAAATGTGGATGTTGAAATTTTGGTAATCGGGTAAGATTCCCTTGCGCATTCGGTTACCTTCGGCTCGATAGGGATGCGTATGAACCGTATGAACGTAACGTACCAGCCCGTTACGTTAGGTAATACGTATGTAGATACGTTAGTTCAACCATTAATGCGCATGCTTATATGTCAAAAAGATACGTTACGTATACGTATTTGCTTGCACAAAAACTCTCTATTATTGTTCCGCCGGAGGTAATCACCCAAAACGGAATGATTCTGATGTAGAGTAGAACTTTCTGATGATTCTGTAAATAATTAAAATAATTAAAAAACTTATGACTAACAAAACAATAAATATAATAACTGATAAATTTAAAAGATGATGAAGGAATATACTCCGAAACGTCGGGAGAAAAAGCTTCTTCAATTTCACTTTGCTCACAATCATCAAATATTTCATTTTGTTTTTCTAATGTTATTTTTAAAGTTATTAGACTTATTAGATTAGAGTAATTAGATTATTATATAATGTCGACCTAACTTAAACCACTTTATATAAGAACAAATTCTTGACCTGTATTTACAAATGAAGAATAACTTGCTTGTCCAAGTTCCACGTCTTTAGTACCATTATGTTCTTCTACGGGACCTTCTAAAAATTAACCTTGTTATCGTTATTTATTTCTAGAAAATTATAAAATACTAACTTGTTTGTTGCAACGCCAACTGTATCAGTCGAGAACTGCGTTGATGTCTGCTCATGATTTTTAAGAAATAACACCTGCACGTACTATTCAACTGTAAACTAAACACCGGGGACCGGGAAATAATCAAGATCTGTCTCGTTTATTTCCCCCTACTATTCTCACAAGAATGCCGCGAAATATTGACACACGACGTGTAGTATCTACCTGCGTAATTATCGGAACTTAGCAGCCAATGCGGCGAATAAAATTGTAACAACAGTTACGGTGTAGTTTTTGAAATATGAGAATTATTTTGATACACTATGGTACGATACCGTATTTTTCGACGAAAATTTGATTTGGTTCAACGTCGTATCTGTAGTTACTCTGTTATTCTACAAATAATTCAATTTTTTTTATACTTACGGTATTATTCCATTCGGAATATTTCTTATTAATGCAGTTACAGCCACACCGACCATGTTGGCAGATAGAGCGTAAAAAGTTATCCAAGAAGAACACTGTAACTCAAAATCGCCAAAAATGTTAGTTACAACGTTATTATATGCAGGGGTCGATATGGCATTATTTGAAAATTAAAAAAATAATGAAAAGTAGCTTTGTTGATAAAAAACAGTTATAACAAAAGAATGTTTATGTCTATTGTTATTAATACCTAGTAATAATTAATCCTTGGACCTTTAAAGTAGCCTGCATACGTCTTGGCATTGTGTTAATTAAATTTTGAACATGAAGTGGGTCCAATTTGTCCCACATTGTCTGAAGAGCCGTACTTAGCTCAGGTTGTTTGGGCGAAGTAGCCGAACTTTCATTCGTCTTCCTATAATAGTGTGTCTTATAGTGTGTCTCATAGATGTTCGATTGGATTGAGATCATGGCTCGAAGCTGGCCAATTCATGCGGACAATCCCGACGATTCTGGCATGGTAGGGACGCGCGTTATCGCTCATAAAAAAACTTGGGTGCTATGAATGGCGCAAAATGTATAACATGGTCATCTAAAATGGTGATTATATACCGTACTCCTGTCATAAGACCTCCATCCACAAGAACAAGAACAAGTCAGTACCAGCCCAAACCATAACAAGGCCTCCTATATAAGTTATTCTATCGGCAATATTGTACTGAGCAAATCGTTCTCCTTATCTTCTCCAAATTCTTTCGCGACCGTCTGTTGATCTCAAGTAAAACCGGGACTCATCCGAGAATAAAATATTGCTCCAATACTCTGCAGTGTTCCACAGAGAGCTATGGCCATAGAGCTGGTCTTCTGGATAATAAATTTGCTTCATAAAGTCGTCGACAAACTGTCCATTCCGTTCAGGCGATTTGCCAGCTCAATTGAAGTTAGATGTATTTTTCTTACACACTGAGAAACCAAAAACCGATCATCGCGTGCAGATGTTGCTCTTCTATGGATTAATCCTGACCTTCTAGTGTAGTTGCCATTTTGACTGAATCGCTAAATGACTCTTTGAAGAGCACAACGACTAACACCTAGCATCTGGGCGGCATAATATTTGGTTACGATCATCTTGTGCTAAAGCCACGGCCGTTGCAGCATCTGTTGGTGTTAATGACATTGTAATAAAATTAAAAATTCTGAACTCTTAAAAATTTTAATAGCAAACTGGTCTGGTTATTAAAATCAGTACGATAACAAATTAATTTATTGCTGCTTATAGAACATAAATTTTTGATAAAAATTGTCAAATTCAATTGTTCATAAGAAATGACATAAAAATTTTAAAAATAGTATATATATATTAATAATTGTAATTATACGAGGGATTCTTTAAATTTATATATGCCATATAACAAGTCCTAAGTTTAAAAACTCGCAATAAATGGAAAATATGTCATGAATCGAATTTTTTGCACCTGCATCAAACATATTGGTATTAATATCAAAGATTCCTACATATAGTGGGAGAAGAGAAGGAAATGTAAGATAAATAAACGCGTTAAAAAAAACCGGTAAATTTTTTCGGACAAATGTTCACTTATTCAAAAACTGAAAACATGACCAATTTTAACTGATATAAGTTAAGTATTCATTTATTTCATTTATTATAAAGTTACTTATAAGTATAAAAGTCATTTATTTACTGTGTAGTGTACGGGTTTATTTTATGATCCAAAAAGCTTTTTCGGTCGCAAAAATTGTAATCCATACCCCTTATTTTTCATTGTTAAATTTTGTAAATAATAATTAATTTACTTTTTTTGAAATATTGTCTATTTTAACCTTAATTACAAAATACAGCTTTTTTGAAGGTAATCATTTTTTTATGATTTTATTTTATTGACTATTTTTTTGGGTTATATAATATATACTGCGCGGCATAATATGTTATATGATATGGCGCGGGATATTGCCAATTTAATGGTAATGGTACTTAAATCTGTTTCATTTTATTTGTAAGTAAACAATTAAAAATTTTAATAGTTTTTAAAAAACATGAAAATTTGAGACCTTATAAAGATAATCAGACCAAAAAAACATTGTAAGTATCGACAAAGCACCTGTACAGCCATTTGAAAATGACCTTTTTTCTACCAAAGGGAATAAACAAATATAATTGTTTACAAACTACTTGACCGATTGTGCCCATCTATCGCAAATATAGTAACTACATAAAAACTCATATTATGAAATGTGTTTTAAATGTTTTTATTGTTTATTTTAATAATTATAAACAATTGAAAAATATGCTTACTTTTGGGTTCAATTTGTAATAAGTTTTTTTGTATATAAACATTTTTTAATTTAGAAAATCTCATTTTAAAGAGAAAGTATTTTCAAGAAAGACGTCTGTTGAACGTTTTTTTTTTCTAGAATGCGTAGTTTTTTCACAATATTGAAAGTCATTTTTCGATTTTTCAAGTGATTTCCGGCTTCGTTTCATGGGATAATAAACTATAAACAACTTATAAATTTAATTTAATTATTTATTTCTTTGAATAAAAATAACAAAAAAATAGTGTTAATTGTTAATGTAGATAAGTGACTTAGTTGATTTGTACAGTTGTATAACTGTTGTATTATTGTTTATTTAATATTTAGCTATATCCCTAACTTATTCCTCGCAGAGGTAGCATATTAATTGTAATAGTTTGGTTTATATAAAAATTTGATATAGTTTATAATGTAATTAGAGTTCTTTATAAATCTCTGTTATATATACCGCCATACAAGTATACTATTTGTTGAGAAGCTTTTTTGTAGTGTCTGCACATAGCTGTGGAGATCTACCACGTTGGTGCTGACTCTGAGGCCGTCCTTGGACCAACAACCGCTCCATTTTGTGGTCGGGCTGATGGATATGACCAAAGAACTTTAAAATTCCTCAGTAAACTGTATTAAAAAGACGTTGATAGTTGTCTTCACTGTCCACATTTCAAAAGAGTCTATGCATCATGTATCCGGTTCTTTGATCGACCGTATGATGTCTCGCCTGCATAGTAAAATATGGAAAGGACCAGAGTTAAAACGAGTCTCTTCTTGTTTGTCATGACGATCGCGCCAGACCCCGTTTATATTAGTCATTGCCATTCGTGCAAGCTGTATGCGTCTTCAAATTTCTGGTCCGCAACTGCCTGTGTTGTCAACCAGAGCTCCAAGTTATTATAGAGGAGAGAGACTACCTCGGATCCCGCGATAGTTCGGGTGTCAAGAAAATGTTATTGGCGGTCAATAACCATGATTTTGGTTTTGTTGTAGTTGACCAAACTTAGCACTTTATACCTTAAATTTTTTCTAGTAAGTTACTGATTTCTTCTAGAAAAGAGGTTAGAAATATAGTGTCGTCTGCGAAACGCAAGTTAGATATCTTGACACCGCCTAGATTTATTCCTCCCTCCCAACCATACAAAACTTTGCGCATTATGAATTCTGTATATATGTTAAATAATAAGGGAGATAAAACGCATCCTTAAGTAAAAATGAATCAGATAGGCATCCGTCCATTTGATGCTAAGTTATCTCGTTAAAGTGGGCCAACAAAATTAGTGGGCTAATAAGGTACACCCATTGTCGTCAGTATGTTCCTCAGTTTGTCCCAACATTGTCAAAGACCTTATTATAATCGACAAAATATATAAATATCGGGACCTGATATTCCCTGGCTTTTTTTATGATATTTCTTTCATTAAGAATTTGCTCTTTCGTACCCGTGCCCTTCACAAAACCAGCCTGCTTAGGCGCTATTTGCCAACTTATGAAGTTTTTCAGGAGGTATATAAGCACTTTACCAGCGTGAGATATTAGAGCTAGTAGTTTACAGGTATTACAATTATTTGTTGGACTTTTCTTATGTAGAGGTATGATTATGGTATTTTACCAATCCGTAGGCCAGATGCCTGTGTGCCAGATCTGATTCCACAATCGATGTAATATTCAGTCCACATGCCGGAAGATGCTTTAAAATATCAGCGGAAATGCAATTGTAGCCTGATGCTTTGCTTTTCTTAAATTTTTCAGAGCAAATACAACATCGGAAAAAATATGTCAGGTTCGGATTCAAAGACTGTGTTGTCGGTGCCTGAAAGAGAAGTGAGATGTTTTTGATGTGCCAATGCTGAAAGAGAGCGGAAATATTTAAAATACGATGTAGGCAATAGACGAAAGGATTAAAGGAAACGAAAGACAGCGGAGACTAAATAAAGTAGTATAAGTAATTACTATTTAAATGGAAATAAGCCACAATTAAAGGTTAAAGTACATTTATTGACGTTTCAATTTCCACTTCGGAAATTGTTCTCAAAATACCTTGACAACTGTCGCTATGTCATTATTTCTATTTAGGTTATCTAAAGTGTGTATACTGTTTTGTTCTAAAAGAATATTAAATTTATTTAAATGTATATTTCTTTGTTTCTTATATGAATTTTCATATACTATATTATGTAAACTAAAAATAATTTGATCAAAATCAGAATTTGATATTACATCGAAAAGCAAATCTTCAATACAATCTTTTTCAACAAAAAATAAATTAGATCTATAAAATTGTAACCTTTCGCGGATCATGGACAAACTGGCTCTATGTAGAATGTTTTCCAACCATCTGCTTGAATATGCTGGACGTAACTTCAAGCCCTTTGTTATTAGGTTGCTGTCTCTACATCTCCGTAAAAATGTTTGTAAATGTACTTCAACCTTTAATTGTGGCTTATTCCCATTTAAATAGTAATTACTTTAACATGCCACAAGAAAATAGCTTCAGAACAGTTACTCCAGTCACTGTGGAGGAAAAGAGGTCAATACCTCCAAATTTTTTATAACTGAATGGATTTTGCTAATAATTTGGATCCTACCTCCTACCTCCCTCTTCAAAAGTTATATATGCGATAGGTGAGCTTTTTATTTTTACGGGGTGAAATCACCCCTTATTGAAAATAATGAAAAAAATTTATATTAAAGCATTTTATGGATTTAAATCGTGTTAAATTAGGTAATTGAAATATTGTCAATTATATTAATGGATATTGTGTACATTCTCAACCCTTAAATAATCTTAAAAACCACCCCTTTTAATAAAAATAATTGTAAAAAATCGTTTAACAGGTTCAAACGCTTTTGTAGTGCATTTATATCATCTACAATGTAATTCTCTGCTTATATAAAATAATTTTGGTTGATTGCAACACTTGAACCCTTAAAAACTACCCCCTATGTCAAAATATATAAAAAAATCTTTTTAAACAACTTCAAAAGTTTTTAATGTACATTTATATTCAAAAATTCCTTTCTTATCAATAAAATATTTTTTGATTGGTTGCTTATTTTCAACCCTTAAAACCATCTCTATGCTCACGAAGACATTTACCAAATTCCCCTTTGGTAAATGTCTAAATAAAAAAATTAAGTATACTCATGATGTTTTTATTGTAAAAAATTATGCATGAAAATACTTTACATTAGAAAGTATACAAAATATATTTACAAAAATAAAAATTATTTACAATATATCAAATTATTCATTGTCTGAAGCATCATTCTCGTCGTGTTCTAACTCCACCTCTTCGTCTATTGCAGGACAGTTTTGACAATTGTCGCCAGAGCATGTTCCACACGTAGCATTGCAAAATAGACCTAGTCTACGACAGCCACACGCTGAGCCGCAAGCCTTTTTGCAATTGCAAAAAATCAGTTTCAATAGTTCTTCTGGTGCAGGTGAACTTTTCATTTTTATTGGTTGTAAAATATCATCACTCTTGAACCATGCCCAATCCGTTATATCAATCTCTTTGTTTCCAAGCCATATCTGAGTTTGTAAATAAACTCTTTTGATATGCTCATTCAGGGCACTTACAGTTGGTACAAGAGATGATAATTTATCTGCACTATTTTTAGTTGTGGCTTTAATAAACGATTCGTATCGCATTTGTTCAAGTAATGATGAATAATCTTCGACCTTATTCATTTTGTTCATGTGGGTGTTTTGGCAAGGCCATACAGCAAAATTGTACAGTATCTCCCAGCTTCTAAAATGTCTTAGAGATCTGAAGTACTCCTGTCATTGGCACTCATTGGCGGCTTGCCCACGCAACTTCAAAGGAGTGTCGCTTCTCTGTGTTCGTTAGTTCTCTGAAGCTTAGAGGTGCCTATATTATATACATAACATATATATACATAACATATATATAAATATATATATATATATATATTGATACGATTAGGGTTTATAGAAAATAATTTATAAGTTATATACTACATAATATTAGATATTTGGTTGTTTTAAATAAGTTATATACTAGAGAATTTTATAAAAATTATTTATGTGAGGGCATTTTAAGAAATTAGCATATAATAATTGTAAAAAAGTTGTATTTTAGTAGTTATGATTTTGTAGATATTTTTAAGTGAGCCATGTGCCTAGGCAACCAACTATACATACTCCAAGTGTCAAATTAAGAATCATAATTACGAATATAAGTGGGGTTATATTGTTTGAAATGTGTATTTTATTAAATTAGAGTGTTAGTTACTAATTTAATTATATGTTCTGATCTGAAAAGCCTAAATGTAAACAAAATTATTAATAGAAAAGAATGGAATTCTCTGGATCTCCGGAGATGGCCATGTTTGCGAAATGGTTTGTTCCAGAAAATTCAGACAAGTATTAAATAGAACAAATTGGAACATGATATCTTACGAGATGGTTCTAGAAATCCAAAAACATATAAATACCCGTGATTTGGATTCAAGATGGCAGTTTTGGAAGTTTTTAGTCAGAAGTCAAGCAGTTTATTATGAAAGTTAGTTGGAGTCAGTGAATCAAGTACAAATAGTCAAAATGTTTAATATAGTGAGTTAAATGAAGATTAAAAATTATGCATATAATTTAATGCACATTTATAATTATACACAAATAATTATTGAAGATAAAAAAAGGTATATTGGAAGAAATTAAATTATATTATGGTTGGAGATTAGTATAAATCAACTTATAATAATTGGATATTGGTATATTGAAAAGAAGAATAAATATAAATGCTGTTTGCTGGTTTGGTTGGTGGTGTATAAATGCTGGTGAAGAAAACTATATCTTAAATTGGTAGAAGCTGATAATTGGAAAAAGAAATTTCACAAAAACAAGGATAACCGAAGTACGAAGACTTTCAGTGGTGATTAGAATATATATAGTGGAAAACAGTTCATTTAGGCATTCAGTGAAAGAAAGGTACAAAATTTTGTTAATATAATTTAGTTAATGTCATAACAATTTCAATTTTGAAGATAGTTTGTTTAAATTTAACATTGTCTATAGAATTTAATTAGTTTTATAAGAACATCAATTTAAAGATAGTTTATTTTAAATTTACATTGGCTAGGTTAGATATATATGTGTGTTTCATAATAGTTATAATAAAGATAATTTAAAAAAGTACTTACAAGCTAATTCTTTGAGAACCGCGATAAAAACCCTATATTATTAAAATTACTCATTGCTCATCATTCAAACAAAAAACACATCATAACAATATATATATATATATATATATATATATATATATATATATATATATATATATATATATATATATATATATATATATATATATGTATGTATGTATTATATACATATTTGTGTGAGTGTTAGTGTGTCTGTTACCAGCTTTTCGAATATACTTCAATAAAGCATTTATATATACAGAAAATAAGTTGATGCTCCAAAATATAAATAACATGCTCCAAAATTTTTTTAGAATAACTCCGTTAATTTTTAAGCTACAGTGTCCATTAAAAAAATATTTTGAAGGTAATTTCAAAAGCTACAACACTAAGTAGATTAAAATATGTTAAAATTCTTTCTTTTTAAATAGTAAAGGGCCAAAGTGCTGATTACAGGTGTGTCAGCCGCTGTATCTCAAACTTCAATTGGCTATATCTCTATTATTTTTCGAGCTACAATAAAAATAAAAAAATCAAAATTTTTGTTAAGAAAAAAACTACATTTTGGTATAGAACCATTTTTTACGTATCTCTTATAGTTTTAGATTTATTTTGAAAAAATGTAAATTTTTAGATAATTAAAAAAAAAGATTTTTTAATTTAAACATGATTTTTTCAAAAAACACGCATTTTAAACAGACTAAACTTTTAAAACTTATAAATAACACTAAAAAAATAAAATGAATTGTAGAAGATATACGTTTAATTTCAATTCTGATCGAAATAGTGTTACTTATACTGCTCGTTTTCTTTAAAAACGCTAGAGTAATTCAAATTCTTTCCTTCGTATTTCGCTTTGTTTTAATCGAAATGGCTTTTAACATAGCTCATTTTAAAGGTTTTTTCTAGCTCTTTAAAAAGTGTTGTATGAGTTTTTATCAAAAAAGATGTCCATTTTCCGATATTTGATGTTAAATGCATCGAGTATAGTATCCCAAAAACAAAAAGTCATCTTCAAACAATTATAAATCGCTTAGTATTGTACTTATAAAACTTAATAAAAAAACAATCTCTTTGTTTTTTCATAAGCTTTATTTTTGCTCATTATAGATTTTTCAATAAAACCTTTGTTTTTGAGTTATTCGTACAAAATCATTGGAAAACATGTTCTTTTTTGCGAAAAGTTTACTTTTTCAAGTGCGTATAACTCAAAAATTATTAATTTAGCGAAAAAAATTTATATGACATTTTTTGTTTAAAATTTGATTCTATATCAATTCCCGGGGTTATTTTGAGTGTAAAAAGTTCAACCTCCTAGATGGGGTGCCAACCACCCCAGGGGTAGAAGCACACATCGGCACCATATAACTTATGTTTTTTGAGTAATTTACTACCCACTGTAAAAATTTCAGATAAATCGGTGCAGTTATAAAAAATTTAAAGGGAAAATGCCACAGTAACTGGACTAAGTATAAAGTAGTATAAAACGGAAAAAATACTGAAGCAAACAACTAAAAAGCTGCAAAGAAAAAGTCTAAACTTAGAACTCACTGTGAATTTTTTTAATATTCATACTGTTTTTCTCTCTGTGAAATATATAAATATGCTGGAGATAAAAATGATTGTTGAAAAACAATAAGTAATAAAAAATAACTAACAATATAAAACAAACTATTAGTATTAGTGTCTTAACCAGTAGCAATCTCCCTATAGTCTCGAAATTATTGGACGATATCGGGCAGCGCAACGAACTGTGCCGCTCACCATGGCACCGTAGCACCACCAACAGCATCAGGCAGGAGGACCTCAACAGTTCTGCACATTCCAAGAAATCGCGAGCGGCGGTGGCAATGGTGGCGAACGAGAAAGAATTCTACTCTGACACTGGTACCGGACGGTGACGACCTTGAAGATTACCGTGCTTGGCTATTTATATCCAGTATTTTTTGAGAGAGCGTTGGCCGATAGCATACCATGTGGTTGTTACCAACCGGAATATATCGCTCTGTTAATCCGGGTACTGTAATATAAGTTGGAAGTACGGATGCCCCAAAATAGAAGATAAGGGAATTAAAAGTCTTGTGAAATATAATCATTTTAAATGACATAAGTGACAGCAATTGTTATAGGATCTTTATACATTGTTTATTCGACGAATAAACTGTCAAAAAAGTACGAAATGGTAATTTTATAAAACTCAAAAAAATATTATTATTGAATATTATATTTCTCATACGGGAATATACGGTTAAATGGACCTAGTTTGCTAATAATTATTGTCAATGACGTTGGGGATAAGTTTTATATGCCACTACCGACTAAGAACTTCTCAAAAGTCTTTGCAAACTTTCGACCCACAAGAAGGCTATTTCAAGAGGTGTCAGAATCTTAAAAAAAGTTTCCGCAGACTATCTCTAACAAAGTCTACTCCGAAGGTATTGTAGCGAGATTAAATAAAAGGAGCAGTTCTAATTTATATAAATATATTTATATACGAAAATATTTTATCAACTAAACTTAGCTAATGTCGGAGCTACTTATATATACAAGTTATTATGTACTAGAATATTCTGGAATAGTCCATCTCTATTCTTCTCGTTAAAAGCACGTCGAAGACGGGCGCTATTGAAGTGCCAACACTTGAATATTCTAGATTTATCCTTCTAAGAATTGTGACATGTACTACGCACCGGAGATGGGCTATTTAGTTACAGTATGTTTATTGAATATTGGTGGTTTTTCTAAGTACTCCTTGGGCAATGCCTGAATAATACAGATAAGCAAGTAAGTGTTATACATAAAAAATACTGTACTTCAGTCTTGATAACGGTGTATAAACAACCCCTATTTCCTTCAAATGTGTAATTTTTGAAAGAATGTCACATCCATCTGAATGGATTTATAAATCGACAATAAATCATTTTCTTGGCTTTGAACCACCGAAATTTACGGAAAAAAATCCGTTCAAAATGACCGTGAAACGATTTTATGCTCAGTATCAGGTGCACTTGGCTTATTGGGTTCTTGCGTTATCTATTGTCTTGAAAAGAACATAAAAAACAAAATAATTTGTTAAGTTTTGCTTGTTTGAATATCAGATCATGGGACAAGAGGGACCAAGAAATCCTAACAGAACTAAACACTAACCAAATTTATATATTCCTCAAATCAGAATCAATACGCAAGGGATAAGGAAAGAAAAATACTAAAACGATCTATAGTAATGAAGAGAAAACATAAACTAAAAAATTCAAGAGTTGGACTACTATTACTCAGACGATAAACTTAAACCGCACCTAACTGGCGTATGACTCCCTAACCCGATTATACACGGAAGCCCCAAATCATGACATCAAAATAATATTAGGGGACTTAAAAGCAAAAATAGGCAAAGAAGAACACATAAGGCCGGTAGCTGGAAATCAGAGTCTACATGACATTACCAATGACAATGGTTCAAGGCTGATTGAGTTTGCAGCAGGGTGCAACATGATTATCAAAAGCACCCAATTTGCCAGGAAAAACATATATAAGGTAACATGGAGATCAAATGATGGAAGAACGAGGAACCAAATTGATCACGTATTAATTGATGGGAGGCATTCCAGTAGTATAAGAGACGTAAGAACTAGACGGGGACCAGATAGTGATACAGACCATTTCCTAGTAAAGGCCAAGCTCAGAACTAGAATCTCAACACAAACAACAGACAAACAGATGAAGATCGAAAGATGGAATGTGTCTAAATTGGAAGAAGAAGAGGGAAAGAGACAATACCAACTAGAATTGAGAAACAGATTCCAGGTGTTGGAAACGAAAGAAAATGAAAGAGAAAATATAGACCAGAAATGGCACTCCATTAAAACGATCATTACAGAAACAGCAGAGAAGTGTATAGGTCGGAAGAGAAAAGCAAAAAGAAATAAATGGTTTGATGAAGAATGCGAGGATACCTTAAAAGAAGCAAACAAAAGAAGAATCGACTACCTAGCAAACCCGACGGATGAAAAGCGTGAACAATACAATAGAGAGAGAGCCTTAGCCAGAAGACCAGTAAGAAGAAAAAAGAGACAACATTTACCACAACAAATTGAAAAAGTAGAACGTGAACACAGAAGCAAGTAAAATAAAAAATTCTACAAAGAAGTAAGACAACATAAGAAAGGTGCATATATAAGAACACCGAACTTTGTGAGAGATAAAAATGAGCAAATTATTACAGCTGAAAATAAAATAATCGAAAGATGAGCTGAATACTTTGAAAATCTTCTAAATGTCCAGGTAGACGCGGATGGAAATAAAGCAAATTGTGAGTACCAAACGGCCGAGATAGAAGTACCCCCGCCAAGCCTGGATGAAATTATCACGGCGATAGAAACCCTAAAAAATGACAAATCCCCGGGACTAGACAATATTGATGCAGAACTGATTAAAAAAGGAGGGCATGAACTTAGAACTAAAATACACCAATTAATGAAAGAAGCCTGGGAACAAGAAATAATGCCAAAAGAATGGAGTGGCTGTATTATCGTGCCGATACATACAAAAGGCAGAAAGGATACATGTGGCAACTACAGAGGAATCTCACTAATCGGTACTACATATAAGATATTAGCTTCAGTTGTACTAAAACGATTACTGCCATATACAGAGGAAATTATTGGCGACTACCAATGCGGCTTTAGGCCTGGAAGATCAACAATCGACCAAATATTTACTATCAGACAAATGCTAAAAAAGTATTGGGAATATAATAAAGAAGTACACCAGATCTTCATAGATTTCAAACAAGCATATGATTCCATAGATAGCTTAAAACTGTGGAGTGCAATAATGGAGTTAGGCGTACCAAAGAAGCTGACCATGATTGCGCGAATGTGTGTCAACAATTCCTTTGCACAAATTAGAATAGGAGGCAAAACTTCAAAGGCTTTCGGCATAAGCACCGGACTCAGACAGGGAGACCCGCTGTCCCCATTACTATTTAACCTAGCATTGGAATATGCAATGCGAAAAATCTATACCAGAGTCAAACCAGACATAACTGCCAGAGGAGCAAAGATTATTCTCGCATTTGCAGATGATGTAGATGCAGTAGCACAGACAACACTGGAAGTTAAGGATAAAGTATCGAACTTTGAAGAAGCAACACTAAGCGTAGGCCTGAAAATAAACGAAGAAAAAACTAAATACATGGTCGTATCAAAAAAGGAACGACAGCGAATAAGACAAAACATTACCATAAACGATCATAATTTTGAGGTGGTCAAAGAATTCAAATACCTAGGAGCAACAATTACCAGTGAAAACACAGGAGAACGGGAGGTTGAAATACGAATACTGGCGGGGACTTCTCTCAAGGCGTGCCAAAATCCAAATGTACAAAACCATAATACGACCAGCAGTGACATATGGAAGTGAAACATGGACATTGAGAAAGAAAGAAATCAATAAGCTATTAGTATGGGAACGCAAAAACCTGCGAATTATATATGGTCCTTGCAGGGACAGCGTGACAAATGAATGGAGGAGCAGATACAACAATGAAATAGAGACTCTCTTCGGGAAAGGAAACATCGTAAGATACATAAAAGCCAATAGATTTAGATGGGCAGGCCACGTGGTACGGAGTGATGACGACAGACTGATTAGCAATGTGTTTTGCGAAAGACCAGATGGTAGAAGATCGACAGGAAGGCCTAGAAAAAGGTGGAAAGACGCAGTCAGGGAAGACCTGGAGAAAATGGAAGTAAGGCCATGGGAAATAATAGCACAGGATCGGAATCAATGGAAGGCAATAGTAAACGCGGCAAAAACTCACGAAGAGTTGTAAAAACCAATGATGATGATGATGATAACTGGCGTATAGTATGTAAATGCAGACTAAAAATTGAAAATCAATTAATACATCTTATAGCCGCTTATGCACATGATAACGTCGCTCCAAAGCTAAATACGAAGTATTTTGTGAATAACTAGAACACAATCTGAACAACATATCACCCAATGATAGAATAATTGTTACGGGAGACATGAATGCACGAGTAGGAAATGCATTTTCAGGTAGAGTTAAAGAGAGATTTAGAGAATGAGACTGACAATAAATCTAAAAAACCTAAAAAAATCTAAAATGCTCAGAATATCATAGACGCAACACGTTCCGAGTCGAACAGTATTAAGCACCATAAATAGAGAGTAAGTTATACCAGGAACCAGATATCGTATACCATATTAAGATAGGACGCCTGAGATGGATAGGTCATGGAATGTGGACGGAACAAAATGACCCAGCTAGAAAAACGCTCCTTGATAGATCCATTGGTCAGAGACGAAGAGGAAGACAAAACAAGGTTCCTTCATAACATCGATGAAGACACGAGAAATATGGTAATACGTGCTTGATGGAGGAAGGCGATGTATAGAGACGACTGGGGAGAAATTCTTGAGGACCTACGTAGGGTTGTAAAGCCAGAATGATGATGATGAATAGAGAGTTAGAACTTATAACTACGATTAAGAAAAGAAAGACCTTGTACCCAGGTCACATAATGAGAAATAACAAATATAACCTGCTACGAATAATAATGGAACGGAAGATAGAGGGAGGAAGAGGAGTAGGCAGAAGAACCATGTCAAGGCTTCACAATATCAGAACTATGACGGGCATAAACCCTCCAGTATTGGAGTGCGCCAGAAGAAGAAGAAAAAGAAATTTAACGAAGTTGTGGTAAACAATCGCGGTGACTGACTACGAAGTCGAAGATAGATATATCAGCGGCATAGTTCATTAGTAAAAAAATCTACAGAGGATACTATACACATTTACCAAAACTGCAAAAGAAAACCAGATCACAATATAAAATGGAATAAAATGAATAAAATCACAACAGATAAAATGGAATATATAACTATATCCAAAGACCAATCAGATACAAACTAGAGATCGAAAGGAAAATAATAAACCAAGTTATGTCTTTTAGTTATTTGGGAGTGAATATAACAAGCCACCAAGACATCTATAAAGAAACGACCAATCAATTCAGAAAAGCAGCAACTACTTCAGGTGCATTAAGAGACATACAGTGGAGAAACAAGCATCTAGTATTAAAAAACAAAAGCAAGAGTTAATAAAACCGTTCGATCAATACTAACGTACGCAATAGAAACAGGAGTTGATATAAAGAAAACAAAAGAGGTCCGGAGAATAGCTGAGATGAAGACATTAAGATCTATAGTAGGAACAACTAGACGGGATCGAGTAAGAAAAAAAGATATCAGGCAAAAATGTGATGTCCAAGATATAATGAGATAGGGAAGAGAACGAAGATGAAATTATGATCAACCTGTATCGAGAATGGGAGAAGATAGAATTGCAAAAATTCCAAGAAATAGGAATCTAAACTGTAGGAAGCTCCCAGGACGACCGCCAAGGAGATGGCAGAGAGACAGAGAAAAAGATGGTCTTTAAAATAAGAATTATTATTATCAAGTAGACATAGTTACTATTTTTATTGGGAATAGCCACAATTTAAGTTTAAAATAAGTTTATTGACGTTTCAATTTCCACTTCGGAAATCGTTTTCATAATACAAAACTATAATAAATTAAACAAATTTTGTTTTTTGTTACTTGGTGAAAAATTCATTTAATATTTTAATTTTATCTGACTCATTCATATTAACAATTCAGACATATGTTATACATTTTAAAGTAGACGAGTTTAAAATGATATTGCCAATAGTGTTGAGTTGTGGTCCTGGGACGACTTTATTGTAATCATTCGATTACATGAAATCAACTTTAACTTGATAATACCCGTCAGAAAAATCATAACATGCGGTTCGTCTTTAAAAAGACAACTACTAACTAATGATGACATTAAAATTCTTCTGTTAGTGATTCCATAGTAAATTATGAGGAAAGAACCTCATAATACTATAACGCCATGGTGAGAATTTGGTCGTACATTTAGTTTACTCTCAATAAATATCAAACCCTGATTTTATATGTATGTTATTTAAAAAAATAAATGGTGTATTCCCGATATGTTACTGATTTACTAATAGTGTTATTTTCCTTTTATTGACTTCCGCTTTAAATATGGGTAACCAGATCCTACTGCATTCTGATCCCTATGCTGATTTTCTCATGCGTGTTTACACATTTGAGATCTATAAAATTCTCTATTTTTTTTATATATGCTTGATGTTCACGTATTCTAACATTTAGTGGTCTTGAGGTTTTACCTACATAAAAATGATCGCATTCACCAGGTATTTTATAATTTTGTTGTTTCTTGTTCATTGTTAGGTTTAGTTTTAGATCAAATAGATCTCAATGTGTTTGTTGTTTTGAATGTTGTTGAAATGTTGAATTTATTTCCTATCGAATTTATAATAAAGTCGTCCTAGGAACGCAACTAACGTATGAAAAAAGAAGAAAGGTTCTCACTTCGTGATAGACCGTTACATTAAATCATGTAGGCATAAAAAAAATCTGCCGTACCAGAAACATCAAACTCAATATCCAATGATTTCAACATGATAGGGCTACTTGCCACAACTACCAAGAAAACATCCTTTTAACTCAAGAAAATTTAGAGACCGCGTTATTTCATGTAACAAGGATTTTCCTTACTACGAGAAACTATCTCTTTCCGCCGGTTTCTCTCCTGGGAAACTCTTATGGACTCAGAAAATGACCTGCTACTGGCTTTCTGCAATTTATCTGTCAGCTATCCATCATCATGGTATAATAAACGACAAATCCATCATAGTATATTTTCCACAAGGTGGCAAGGTAGCATTATTAAAGCGGACAGAGTTGTATACTTCTTCCGGTTCAAGTGTATTCAAAACAAATTTTTTCAAAGAGTTGTTGGTTTTATGAAGAAAAGAATTTGAGTCAACAGAATCTATATAAACAACTAGGTGCAAGGACGGTACAGTTATTGTAGCTAAAAGTATTAAAGACCTGCAAAAAATGTTAAACGTTATAAGTAGAGAAAGTATTAGACAGAGACTAAAACAAATATAAACAAAACAAAAGTAATAGCCGTAACCTGTAATCGTAAACTACTTACCAGCATGATATCTTTGTTAATAAATATTGTGTTTACATTGGATTTGATTGTAAAGAAAATTACATTTTTAACCAAAAATATAATTTTTAAAAGGTGAAAAGGCTGGTGATATCAAAACTAACTTGCCACTAGCCGTTTCACCAATGTGTCATTAGAGAAAACTTAAAAAATAATTAGAGTTAAATAAGAGAGAGACAGAGATGATACATTGACAACAAAAACCAAACTGAATGCATTAGCTATAATTTAACTACTACAATTTATACAGACAACACTTATTTTCAACTAGATAATGATTTCTACAAGCAAAATTTCGAATTAACCATGGGCTCACTCTTATCTCCCTTATTAGCAGATATATTCATGAAAGACAAACAACTCACAGTATGGTGGAGATATCTACATGATGTGTTCTCCATTTGCCTCATGGACCAGAAGCTATGAATAAATTAACCATGGGCTCATCCTTATCTCCATTATTAGCAGATATATTCATGTAAGACAAACAACCCACAGTATGGTGGAAATATGTAGATGATGTGTTCTCCATTTTTCTTTATGGATCAGAAGCATTGAATAAATTCTTGATGGACATCAACAATAAAGAAGAATCAATCATACTCACCATGGAAAAAAACAATACACTTCCTTTTCTGGATGTGCTACAAAAGAGGATGATATGAAACCAAAGTTTACAGAAATCCTACCCACACCCAAAGATATTTAAATTACCACTAAAATCACAACTTCAACATCAAATAATTATATAATAGAGCCCAAAACACCTGCTCTAATACATTTCAAAAATAAAAAACCTGCCAACAAAGGTTTTAACAAAAAATGACTAGGTACTCATTGTCATTTATGAACAAGGAATTCCACAAGATAAAATAAAGAAAACAACAAAACACCACAAGCAATCCAGAAATACTCACAAGAAGAGACTCAAGAATGACAACAATACTATATGGAAAGGGGTTATCAGAAAAATTAAAAAGGATAGGAAATAAGTACTACATTACAACATTTAAAACAACCAATACACTCAGATCCATCCTGTCCAAAACCAAACCTAACAACCCACAATATAGATCAAAAAAATACTCTAGATCTATAAAATACTCTAAAAATGCAACAATTTCTATGTGGGAGAAACTGAAAGACTACTAAGTATCAGGATAAACGAGCATGAAACATATATCAAAAACAGAGACTTCGACAAATTACAGATATGCAAACATGCCTGGGACAATCAACACAACATGAAAATTTTTTGAAAAGACGTAACCTCACAACAACTTTGGCGTGTAGACACTCTATTCAACAAAATTCTTAAATGATCTTTTTTGAAAGCGCTTTCCGGACTGGAAATCGAAACGTCAAATTTTTAAGTTAAAAATGTAATTTTCATTACAATCATTTGTGGCTTTATCCCATAAGAAAACACTATTAACTTAGATATGCCACAAGAAAACAATTTCAGAATGGTATTCTTTGTTTATAACAAGAGAGTAGAGTTGGTACCCAAGTTTCAATTTCTTGACTGGATAACAACCAATCTTGATCATGTAATTTAAATACGGGCGAAAATAAAATATGTCAGATCGGATATTCGATTGGTAAACTCTTATATTTATTTCATATTACATTAGGTCTAAATAGTATGAGATGAAACGTTAAGAAGAAATAATTCCAGACAACCGTCCATACGTTCTGAATCCGATGCATTATTGCCGGCCGTTAATTTTTACATTTTTTGATTTCATTTATTTACAGTATCTCACTTTTTATTTTGTAGCTTTAAGAATTCGCCATTTCAAACGTAAACATCCTTTTTAAGTTGTAATGTATGTAAGCACGCCACTGTTGATAAATACATGCCTTAAAATATATGTTAAGCATAAGATGACTCAACTTCTATTATCTGAGTAACGTTTTCTTCGAACCAATTGAATTAGAAAGTACTTATTGCTTTCCTAATTTAATTTTTCTAGAATAACCAATACATAATTGAATCACACTGAAATGCTTTGTGCAATGTGAGAGTACGAGTGAGATATCGACAACAATTTCGTTGGGACCGGTTATTTTAAGAAATGGAGGCTGAGTGACGAGTCAAACGGAAATGCCTAACGTCTACAGCAGGAATGCGTCAATATCCGGTTAAAAACGTTTCTACGAAATTATCATCGGGTTGACCTAAAAGACTCTTTCGGCATTTCCGTTCCATGGTTTCGCTTTTTTGGTGTTCAAATAACAATTATTATGAGTCATGTAGAATTTAAATATGGATGTGTACTTGTATTATGCTTTTATATAAACTGTTAGTTTTTAAAAATTTCGGTCATTTTCATTAGGATATTCTAGAATATATTATATATGCCGCCTTCTAAATTTACTACTGAAAATATTGAATCATATTACAGAAAAGTATGGAGTGGATAACAATTCACAGATTTAGATAAAATTTTATAATCGTATGTAAATTTTTATTGTGATTTCAATTTTCTTCTTCTTCTTCGATTGCTGTCTCCATAAATGGACTTACTAATGGACATGGTATGGCAAAACCTTATATGCTGCTGAAATTCTTCGAAGCTTAGTCTTGACCATTGACAATTTATATAAAATGACGTCACGTATATTTAAAATTTCCAGAACGTCAACCTTAGAGTTCAAATTTTCCTAACACAGCTAATAATACGAAACCCATACGGAACTGCTCGATCCTTCATAGGCGTCAACATGGTATAATAATCAAAAAAATGTAATCATCATTATATTGGGAATTTTAGAATTATATTGTTTAAATAACCAAAAACATTTCAACATTTGTTATTATTAATAATATAAATTTTATGAAATAACTCTTTTAAGTCTAATATTCCACAAAATAATAATTTTAATTAAATATATTAGGCAATTGTACGCAACTGATACGGGAATACTTCAAATTTTTTGACTGTTAGCGTGTGGCAAAATTGTTTAAAGTGTTGTCGCTTTTTTAGAGTAAGAATTTTGTTTATGTTTTGATTTTTTACACAATTTGATCATAATATATTATATATTAATAAATTGTATTTATAAATACATATTAAATTAAATTAATAACTTTAAAAACTAATTATTGTTGTGTATTGTGACTGTGCTATGCCAAAACAACTAAATAGTCTGTAGAAAGCTAATAAGCTTTCATATAGGATAGATTATTTTGAACAAGAAGTAATGGCGGGACGGTTGTACTATTAATGCTCTAAAAGATAAGTTTAAAATTTAGAATATATAATTTTGTATTAAAATGTTTTCTTATGTATTTTAGTGTGTTGCAGTAGTCTTAAAACTAAGTGTATTTACTGTTATATAATTGTTTGACAAATAGTTGACATTTTTAAAATTCCTCACTTACTAACTATTCTGATGTTTTGGCAACGCTGTGGGGTTCTGACGTCGTAAATCTTGAATGACGTGCACGCATTTTTATATGAGAAATACTATATCAGTAAAGTTTTTGTGTCTTAACAGATATTCCAGGTGACTCTTTTTTCTTATTTCTATTACTGAGAAGAGGTCTCTCTCCTTATTTATTCGTTGTAGAACTTCTTCATTCAACATTCTTGTTGTCTAAGCTATTTGCAAGATTTAAAATGTACAATGGACTGAAGATGAGCATTTATATCTCTTTTTATATTATAGCTCATCGCCGACTTATTTTTTGTATCAAGCGACTGTAATACCGCAAAATTCCTCTAATTAAGTCAATTGCAAGACCAAGATGGAACTTTACACGAGCAAACTGGGAAAAATTCGCTTCTGAACTTGATAAGTACCTGGGTTGCCTTCTGTTAGTAAAATCTATGCCTGTTTTGTCGAGACTGTCATAAGTACAGCCAAGAAGATCATGCCTGTTATCGAAAAGAATATATTCTGGCATGGTGTAAAAATAGTGATATATTATACCAGAATTTTCTTGAAACTGCAGACCACCAGATCGCAGATGAACTTATTCATAGTCTGAATGCAGCACGACAGCAAAAATGTGATACAGTAGAAAACCTAAATTTTTAAAACATAAATGTGTTGCTTGGGTGAGCCCATTTTAAAAAGAGGTAAAAGAAATAAATTAGACTTACTCACAATCAATTTAATTTTACTACCCAAGACGACCGGTTTCGCTTTCTAAAATTTGAAAAGCATCATCAGGTCAGTGGTACAAAGTAAATTAAATGCTGAAATTATAAAAAAGCCCATATTAGGGTGCTGTCTTATAAAGATATAGATCAGAAAAGTTATAGTAATTATGCCAATATTACATGTCTGTGTTTATTAATATGAATAAAATTCCTTTAGCAGACAAAGTAACAACCCACAAATTGGTAAGAGAAAAATCGGTTGAATTGTAATAAATTAGAAATAAACAAAATACTACTTACATTCCGGTACAATAGTTTTTATATAATGATTGGTGATACATAGTTCAAACTATCCCGATAATTGGTGATCTTCCGTCAATGTTGCAACTGTCTGACAATTAAGGAGGAAGTTTCTTGAGGGGAGGGATGTTAACAGATGATGCAGGAGTAAAGTATATGTTATTGTTTGTTGAATGAAAGAGTGATGTTTTATATTATTTAAATTATTAAAGTTATTTATAGTTATTAAAGAGATATATTTTTGAAATGTGTGTTAAATTATTGAAAAAAAAATTTTATACAGAAAGAGGACAGTTATATGACAATGAATGAAAGTACTTGTACTATTTTGTGGGTGTGCAATTTCTTTTGACTTGTAATTATCAACTTTTGGATAAGAGCATTTAATTTCTGTTAGGCAAAGAATTGTGATGTCAAATGTTAAAATTATAAAACTAAAACACAATTAGGGACAAACAGAACACAATTAAAAGGACAAAACAGACATAAAACTTTAAAAAAGGGGCCTTATAGGCACTTGCAAATTCACCTCTGGATTATTAGAAAATATATTCACCGACAGAGTATTCAAGTAATTATGAGATGAGAAACAAGCATCCCCAAAATATTTTGACACAAGGCTCGATTCTCGGACCACTGCTTTTTATCCTTTAAAATCGCAGACATGCTGACAAAAACATCAATTAAGTTTGATTTGCCGATGACTGGGCTTTATTAATACAAAGAAACTCCCTAGAAGAAGCTGAAGACTTCCACCACCACACCTTTGCCAACTTAATCTTCTAACCAAAGAATATAAAAAGATCCTTAACAACATGGCGCTACCGATGTATTGCTGTATAGAAGATGCAACCAAAAGTCGCAGACTACCCTGACCAAACTAGTACTATTGTGTAAAAGCTGTACTTAGGTACTCCGTTTTTGAATAGAAACAATGTTTCAAAAAGTGTGATTTGATTTTAAGCTTAAACGATAACAAGTGAAGACTTTTTACTTCATCTGGCAAAAAGTTATACAAACTAACATCAGTCGAACTTTTTATGCTCTTTGTCAACCTAAAACGTTGTGCTCTAATAGCATCTCTAGATCTTGTATCGTGATCATGGACGTTGGAGTTTATGATAAACTTACCTTTGTTGGCATGAATTTCAATCTGCGTCTCGTATATATAGAGTGAAGGTAGTGGCATAATACCTAAATCCAGAAATAAAGGTGTACAGTGTAGTCCCTATACCCTGCTCTTGCAAGTATCCTCACTACTCTTTTTTGTATGTAGTTTAAAAATTCGATCTGCGTGAGAAGAATTACCCCAAACAGTTATTCCGTACTGTAAATGGCTATGAAATAGTGCAAAGTAGCACATTATAAGGGTATTTTTAGGAATCATATAAACTAAGTTTCGTATTAAAAATATACTTGTAGCGAGTCTAGAAGTTAAGTAATCTATATGAGCACTCCAATCCAAATTATCGTCTAGAAAGATTCCTAATAGTTTAACACTATTTCTTGAGATATACTTCCAATCAGAACTAAAAATCAAATTCTGATTTTTCTCTTCAGTTAGCTTTAGCCCATTATGTGCAAACCAGTTTTTTGCTTTCTGGGTATCACTATTTATCACTTAACTATTATTATTCTGATTAATATCAGTATTTATGAGAGTTGTATCATCTGCTAAGCAAACACATTTTATAGGAACAGTGTAGTGAAATAAATCGTTCAGATAAATAAGAAACAAAGTGGGTCCTAATATCGTACCTTGAGGTACACCATATTCCACAGTGTTAAACTCAGAATAGCTGTTATTAAGAAAAACTGCCTGTTTTCTATTTGTTAGGTACGATCTAAATAGATTAAGAGTGTTTCCCCTAATACCGTATTTATGCATTTTTTCCAACAGTAATTCATGCGAAACACAGTCAAAAGCTTTCGATAAGTCACACAATGTCAAAGACACAAAATGACCTTCCTCCAAGCCATCAACTATATCTCTCATAATTTTCTGTATAGCTAGTGTAGTGCTACACTTTTTTCTAAAGCCATATTGATTACAGTGAAGTATTTTGTGTTTTTCTAGATATTCTACCAAACGAACATTTAGAATTCTCTCAAAAATTTTGCCGAAAATGGGAATGATTGAGATGGGACGATAATTTCCAATTTCATCTAAAGCTCCCTTTTTGAACACTGGTAGCACTTTTGTTACTTTTAAAACATCTGGGAAAATCCCTTCAGTAAGACAATTGAAGGGGTGGCTGCAATAACCAGGTAGCTCCGTATTTTAAAATTTGTGGGAAATCGAAAAAAACCTCCCAAAAATTCAAAATTAGTTTATTTTTTATTATTTTTTTTCCTGTGGTGAAAGCATGTAAAGAAAAAGTTTTTACGTAGTTTTTGTAAATATTGTAAATATCATATTTTAATAAAATAAAAAAAAATTGGAGCTGCTTTGCCAAAAATATACAAAAAAAATAGTTTTAGGTTTATTTATATGTTATTTGGATACAAAAAGTAAAGAAACTAAATAAAATGTCCTTATTACATTAATATCAAAATACAAACTAATCAGTGGAATATGAAAACATAAAAAACAGGTAATATTCTTCTTAGGTTACTAGTGTTCATCTTCAGTTTCGGAAGTTTGGCATTCTTCTGGCTCTACAGGAACAAGTTGTTGGTAGTACCACATTTCAGCCTCGCCAACATACTGTCTGGCCAATTCCATGACATTTAATAGCTTATCCCTTTTCAAAGGCAACGGTGCATTATAAACCTTATTGTGTACTTGTGGAAAAATCGGTACACAAAATTTCTTTAAAAGAACGAAATCCTCAGTCACAAAACCATTCGCTGACTCTGAGCACGTAACAGTCTCTCTATGTGTATCACTAAATTCGATAACTTTATATTTCGATATGGTAAATTTTGCACCAAAACTATTTTTAATATTGCTTTTCTTAAAAAATGGCTCAAGAACTTCTTTATAGTTTAGAATCATATCTTGTTTAACAGTTTTCACAATAAACTTCTTACTGGTATTTGCTATCATGCGACTCCATTCCTCTGGCAGATAAACTCTTTCTTTCTTTCTTTTTTCTTTTTCCACCAGAGCAAACGACCTGTCGCAGGGCAAAAAACTATGCCCAGGTTCGGGATAACGATGTCTTATTCTCTTGAATCTTCCATGCAATAGAAGAGATTGCCAAAAGTGAACAAGAACGGAGTTCTTGTTCTGCGCAGCGCAGTTGTCACTATAAACGTAAAGGGTTGTTACCTGAGGATCAATGTAGTTATTAATAAAATCGTGTAAGCAACTTATCACTTCATTTGGAGATTTCCGACCCGTTATTTCATCGAAAACATAAAAGTAACTCTTCGAAACGCTGCCCTTATGGATACAAAATGGATAAAACCACAACTGGCGCTTGTAGAACACGTCACCAGAAGGAACATGTGGCAGGGGCATGTTTTGTTCAAAATCAAATGACATGACTTCAACTCTGGGATCTTCCTTAGCCAAAGCAGTTTTCTCTGTTAAATCTTTATAGAAAGTATCAGCTTTAGTCAGGTGCACTTTTTTTTCCACCTTCAATGTGTTTTGAGTTTCATCATCTTTGGCACATTTTATTTTATTGTCAAGGATGTCGCAAGTTTTGCAAGTATCTGTTCTAGGGTGGCCAAAGGTTAAATTAAAATTTTCCACAAATACACGCCGATAATATGTGTATGAAACTTTTGGCTTAAACTCTGGTGTGTCTAATAGATTATGCTGTTCTGGTTCATATTTTTTTAAATACAATCTGTGCATAAGCCTTAAATTCAGTTCGGATGAAAGATATCTTCTGTTTAGGTTATCATTTCTGCTATAATGGCTTTTTCTTCTTGGAAAGCTATTTATATGATCCTCAATGGACTTGATAATTTGATCTGGGATTTTATTTGGTCTAGTTTCATGGCGCCCTCGCATGTCTTTCGGACCTACTATCTGTGAAGCCATATGAGTCGCTATTCTCTCCACCCTGCTTTTCGTTATTGCGTGAATGTTCATAAATGCCGTTTTACACACTTTTTTCTCAAATATGCCTCTCTTTATTTTATATAAAAACGTTTGGCCTCTTGGAATTCCACCACCTCCTTTCGGTCGCCTTCTGTCAACGTTTCTCGTCTGTATTAAACCACCTGAAAAAAAGAACAGAAAATCAATATTTCGTAAAAATCATTATTTGCCGTCCGTACCAACAGGTATGGAAGGCTATTGGAATCGTCATTTATTTGTTTAAATATCAAATAAACCTCGGAACCGAAATCTGCATACCCAAGAACCTATCAAACGATATATAACTAATACGTGCTTTCAGGCGCCAATAATTTTATCCTTACCTAAATAGATATCTTGTTGCTCTTTATCACCTATTTCATAAAAAGACGTGAAAATTTTATCAAGAGTTTCTTCGCTTATGCCTTCAAAACATTTGAACCGGCACTGGCATGGACCTCCTCTACTTCGTCTTTCCACTATGTTTCCTTTAACATTAATGTACTCTTCACCTTTAGATCTTCTTAATTTTCTCTGGTTTCGCTTCCACATATTCGGCTCCCTGCTCCTCTTTTTCGATTTTTTATTTTCAACCAGTCCAGACGTAGTGGCAACATTGCTTGCAGCAACTTCGTTTACAGCATTCTCCTCACTTGATTCGGAATCAGGAATGAAATCCGATGACGAATCTTGAAACGGTTCACTTTCACTTGAACTGAGTTCACTTGCCATTTCAAATATAAATAATACTAAATTTTATTCACTACGAATCGTAAGAAAAGTGTGTATCTATGTATAACAACACGTCGATCTGAACTAAACTAAAACACAACGAGCACCTGCGCTTGCCCGACTAAACGAGTAAGTAACTAGTTCACGGCGGCGCATGGGAAAATGAACAGGACCGTATTACAAACTGTTTAGAAATAGAATAATATTAAAATTATTGTATTATTACATAAAATTCAATAGAAACTAAACAAATACATGAAGGAATCAAACTTATTTTTTATATTCCATGCATATTTTTATATCTTTTCTATTATATTATTTTGTCAACAGTTAAGTGCAAGAACCAGGCAGCTCCAGGAGCTGCCCGGTTCTTGCTACAAACCGAAAGCAAGGTAGCTCCAAATATCGTTGCCAGTTATGTGCCGTTATTAAGAGATACCCGTTTGTTGCAGGGAACGATCGGCCGATTTTTGTTAAGAGTAAGTCACTGAAAATCTCATTTTCGTAAAAAAGTGGAGCTGCCTGGTTATTGCAGCCACCCCTTCAATTATTATAAAGTATAATTAATTTGTCAATAATTATATCGATTGTTTCCACAATTATTTTTTTGTTTAAGAAATAAAAATCCGTGCAGTGTGAATTTTTCAATCTATGCAAAATATTCCCGAGTTCAGTATCACTAACAGGTAATAAAAATAAAGAGTCGCAAGGAGAGCGTACATCTTTCAAAAAACCTATGGCTACATTTTCATTTGTAGAATTAAAAGAACTTCTAATATGTTTAGCCATTGAAGTAAAGTAATTATTGAAATCGTTTGATGTAATCGCGCTTGGACAGACTTTTTTATTTTGAAATTTATTTCTGTGATAATTTATAACTTTCCAACTATCACGAGATATATTTTCTGAATTGGAAAAAAGTTCTCATAAGCCAGTTTTTTGTTTAATGATGTTGTTGATTTATAGTGCTTCTTAAATTTTTTATACTCACTATATTCCTTTGTAACATCAGCAATTATCTTGACGGTGGAAAGATTTTCTCGCATTTCTATTAGTTCACCATCAAACCAAAAAATTGGAGCTTTACTATGAATTCTTGATTTTTTCAATGGAAAATTAATTTCAGTTAACTTTACATATATGACGGTAAGAAATTGAGCTAATTCTGTTGCTGTTTTGAGAGAAACAAATGAAGCCCAGTCAACGTTGTTTAACGACTGTTTTAACATCCGGATGCCATTACTTGTTATATTTCTTCTGTATGTATTAGAACTATGATTTTTTTCAGATTTTATTTTTAAGTAGAGAAATTGTGCAAGATGATCAGAAATACATGGGTCCACAATTCCACAACCAACTATCTCACTGTTTATGTTTGTTAAGCTGTTATCTAAACAAGTTGCTGATCTAGTTGTGATTCTAGTAAATTCATTAATATTTATGGTTAAGCCAAAAGTAGAAATTAGATCACGGAAACTATTTAATTCATTAGAAGCTTTTTTGAAATCAATGTTAAAATCTGCAATTATTATTATTTCTACAAAATTAGTAGAGCAAAACTCCAATAACTTTTCAAATAGCTCTAGAAAAACTTTCAAATTCCCATTTCCGGTTCTATACACTGTTACTAAAATAGTTTTAATATCTATAATTTCTAATGCACAAAATTCACCCTCATATTCACATGATATATCATTTAAGCAAATTGGTCCTGTAGAGATTTTATTATCGCTAAAAATTACAACACCTCCATGTTCCCTAACCGAAAAAGACAGAAATGAAACAACACTTTCACTTCTGTCTTTTTCGGTTGATGTATCTAGTTTGTCTAGAAGATTTATCGACAGAATGTTTTCTGCGAAAAAAATATTCACTCACCTCTATGCCCTTCGGCCACGTCTGTGGTTGAAAAATAATATCCCTTAATTCTGCATCTGCCGTGATTTTGAAGGAATTGGATCCATTTACCTTGTTCGCTTACAAAGTGAACGAGAACTCATGTCCGGGGAACTTTGTTCGTAGATATGTTTCCAATTTTTCTGTACTATAAGATTGTTTATACTTTGCGGCATCATTCCACACTTTGTCTTTTGGTGCTATAATATGAACAGCTAAATTTTCTGCATCTTCATCGGTCAGAAATGTAAAATTTGTTACTTGTAATGACGGAAAAGTATAACTCCTACTAACACGTGGAAAATTGAAATTAAATTTAAAAAAAAATGAAAAAGCATACCGGCATATTAATCTTATGTCCCATATAAGAACCCCGAAGGACGGAGCCAGTCTTGATTATGTTCCAATAAGATCTGATACAGCTTATTGTCTGCAGCCGAAAGAGTATTATGTATATGTATAAAATATATAATAAATATACAAGGAGAGGAAGCGAGGGTAGACATCGAAACAGTAAGGAAGGCTGTAATGGCCCTAAAGAATGGTAAATCCGCTGGACCTGAGGGAATCTATGCTGAAATGCTTAAGAATGGAACTCATAAACTATTTGAAATATTAACTTATGTGATCAATCAGTGTCTAAATGGACACCCAGTACCAGAACAATGGAGAACGGCATACATGTCCTCAATACACAAACAGGGGGACAAAAGGAATTGTAATAATTATAGAGGCATATCGGTAACCAGCACCCTGAGCAGACTGTATGGACGAATTTTGAGAAATATGATCGAGGAAGAATATAAGCACAATGAAGAGGAAGAACAAAGCGGGTTCCGTGCAGGAAGATCGTGCACCGATAACGTATTTTGTCTTAAACAAATAATAGAAAAAAGATCGGCTAAGAATCTAGAAACTCATATTACTTTTGTAGACCTGCAAAAAGCATATGACAACATCCCCTTAACAAAACTGTGGACAACGTTGAAAAGATCTAACATCAACCTTCTCTTAACATGCCATACACCAAAGTGCGTAGGCGACTATCTCATTACTAGAATTCTGTTCTTGGCGGCGTGACACAGCTCGGAAACATCAACCACACATTGATAAATGCTGTACAAGAACTATATAGAGACTCTAAGGCACAGATAAAAACAGGAAAATATCTAACGGAAGAATTCCTGGTTACAAAAGGCTTGCGACAGGGATGCTGTATCTCACCAACCTTATTCAAGATATATGTTGCAGCGGCATTGGAAAGATGGAAAAGAAAGGTACATAGGATGGGTATAGAGCTTAGCAATGAATGTATATATACACTCCAGTTTGCTGATGACCAGGTAGTGCTAGCGACCGACAGGGAAGACATGCAGTACATGCTAAGAAAACTGATAGAAGAATATAACGACTGGGGAATGAATGTCAATACAACAAAAACCAAATATCTTTGTATTGGAAACGAGTCAGATAACATAGACCTCGAAAACGGACAACATATTTCCTGCTGTCAGAGCTATGACTACTTGGGTGTTGCCTTTGACAATACAGGAACTGATACACGGGAAATAGAAAAACGAATCACTCAAGCAAAGAAAGTCTTAGGATGTCTCAATAGTATACTGTGGAGTAAAGAGATAACGAAAGGAAGGAAATTTAATATATATGAGACCATAATTAAAACTACTCTTCTTTATGGCGCTGAAACATGGAGAATTAGTGAAAAGAACAAAAAGCGAATAGAAGCAGTAGAGATGGATGCAATGAGAAGATCTTTAGGTATTTCCAGACGAGACCGAATCAGAAATGATGTAATAAAACAACGTATGGGAATAGAAGGAAATATAACTCAAGATATAGAGAAGAAACAATTAAGGTGGTATGGGCATGTTCAACGGATGCCAGCATCAAGACTCCCCAAAAAAGTAATAGAATGGCAACCGATAGGTCGACGGAAAAGAGGAAGACCCAGATTAGAATGGCAACACGGCGTAAACAAGTCCATGAGCGAAAGAAATTTAACAACAAACGACTGCGAAGATAGGAAGAGATGGTGTTTAGGTATCGGACAACGTCGAAAGACGTTCTAAACCGATGTATATATATATAAAAAATATATAATAATTGATCCGGCTCATGTTCTACAATGACTGTAACGCAATACCGAAAAGCAAGAAACACTTGTAATATCGACAAAAACAAAAAGTATTTCTAGACAAAATTTATAATTTTATCTTAAATATAGAGTATGTATACCCATAGAAGTTAAGTGTGTCAAAACATATATGCACAAAATGGGATAAAAACTTCAAAAACACCCTGTATATCGTTTGGTTCAAAGATCACTCAGTGTTTTTATTTTGTCTAGACCCATAATTTATCTATGTCGGATAATTTTGTTCTCGCTAATAAAAACAAGAGAGGTATTTCGACAAACAAAAACAAAGGATGCCAGGTCAAATTATGCAAATCTTTGAATGTTTGGATATGACAGAGATACAGTGGCGGAGTAGATACTGTAGATTTTTTTCTATTTTATACCGACTGAACTTGATATTTGGAATATTGTTCTGACATTTTTTTGTTCTGGCATGTGCTTCACTGAATATTGACACACAACACAAATGAAATTTTTTGAAGTTTCGATTTCCAATCCGGAAATGGTTTCCAAAAAATATTGAAATAAATAAATTCGTTGGTCACGCAATAACTTAATTTGCCCAGAAAATTAAAACATTTAGGATTATTTCAACAGGAATGCCTCCAGACAATATGGACACTTATCGAAAAGTTTAACGAATATATATGCGAATAAAACGAATCTCTTTAATTGGCATTTGTGGATTACAATAAGGCATTCGACTCCATAGAACTCTGGGCCGTCTTAGAAGGAATGAATAACGCAAGGATTGATTCCAGATATAGAATACTTCTGAAATACATATATGACAATACAATGATGCAAATATACGTAGCAGAAGGTCTAACAACAAACAAAATAAGAACCTAAAGAGGAATTAGACAGGGAGACACTATCTCTAAAAAAATTATTTACTCTTGCATTAGAAGATGTGTTCAAGAAGTTAAATTGGGAAGAACGCAGAATTAATATCAATGACAGATTTTTAAGTTATCTAAGATTTGCCGTTGACACAGTACTCATAAGTAACAAACAAAGGAACTACTCTACGTGCTAAAGGAGCTTAAACAAGAATCTGCAAAAATCGGTTTAAAAGAAGTTAAATAAAACAAAAGTAATGTCAAATTAAAATATCACAACAGACTTAGATGGAAGTAAGATCGAAAATATCAACGAGTATATATACCTAGGTCACACGATCAAACTAGGCAAACAGAATCAAACGGCAGAGATAACTAGAAGAATCCGAATGACTTGATCAGCAGTAGAAAGACTCAGTGTTGTATTGAAAGTCAAAAATAATTGCTTGTCAAATTTAACGTGATACTTAGCCGATTTGAAATTAGGCTTAACCCACGATGCGCATTCGACCACAATACAATTATTCGTCCTTATTATTTCTTGGCCCTTCGAAGTGCAAAGTACTTGTATAGTCTGCGACAAAGTTTTTTTATTTTACTTATGTTTAAAGTTACTGTGTGTTGAAGAAATATCGTATTACAATAGATTTGACTTTTTAAATAATTATTGTTAAGTATTTTAAATTATAAACATGGATTTTCATTCAAAATTAGAAGGCAAAATCTTGTCTGGACAAACGAGAGAGGTAATAGCAAATGTAATTATTTTTATGCAGAGAGAAGCGATGCAAAATCCGCATGTTAAAGAGTTTAAAAAAGTTCAAGAGCGTGCTTCCTTAGCAACGGGAGTAAGTATAGCCACTATAAAACGGATCTCTCGTAAAATGAAAAATATAGAAGAAGGTGCTTCTACATAATTTTCGACGCCTAACAAAAGAATGAGATCTGCCCCAAAATCCAACTTGGGCGATTTTGACAAAGGTTTATAATAATAAATTATGTCACGGAAAAACGAGTTCCTACATTGCGACATATTACAAAAAAAATTAATGAAGACAATATTTATACAGGGTCGCATGAAACTTTGAGAAAAGTGATGAGAGATATGGGATTTCGATGGAAGATAGCGAATAATAACAGGAGAATCCTAATGGAAAAACCAGATATACAAGTGCCCGGAGGAAGTTTCTCAAAAATATTAAACAATATAGGGAAGAAAATCGGCCCATAATTTATATGGATGAAACTTATATTCATTCCTCTTGCACAAACCCAGAAATAAAACTTATGAAATACATCAAATTATGAACAATGCAGGTCACTCTGTCTTAAGACTACCTCCCTACCACCCGAACTTAAATCCAATTGAGTTAGTGTGGGCTGCTCTAAAACAATATGTGGCAAATAAAAATGTAGATTTTAAATTTAAAAATGTTGAAACATATTGTGATGAGTTTTTCTGCAAATTTTCCCAAGATGAGTGGAAAAAATATTGCGAGCATGCTATTTCTTATGAGCGTTATTAAATGGAAAAGGAACCAGCTCTAGACTTAATTGCAGACGATTTAATAATACATTGGCAGAAAGATAGTGACACTGATAGTGTGGATTCTCTAGAAAATAGTAGTTCGGAGACAGAAGACGAACTTTAATTTTAATCGTGTCTTTTGTGGTGAGTTATAAATTAAATTATCTCAAGTGTCTTAAGTAGTCAAGTAATTTGTATCTAAAAGTAGTATTAGACATCAGACTAATCAGTGAGTTTGAGTGCCAGCGGCACCGAAACACCTTTCTGAAGGACGCGTAAACTGAGCATTGAGGTCACGTACCGACAGACGTAGGCGGATGGACAGGCCTTTTGGGCACCCAGTCGCCGAGGAGAACAAAATTCATTTTGCTAATTCGACGACTGAGTGACCGAACACACACAGTTTGGACAGCGAGACATCGACCCACGTCGATGGGCGATGGCCCACTGCCTGGAGAACACATTTAGGGAACATGAGTCCTAAGTAGTCATTCAGTTTTTAGTCATCCAAAGGGAGAAAAGCTTTTCTAGCTACCCCTAAAATTAGGTGGCTTAACCACATACGGAAGATGTTCTATTAAACAGGGTCTCCAAAGTAAAAAATGAGTACAGTCCCCTCTGCGAGGGGGAGGGGTGGAAGGATAGCTTGATGGTCAGATAGGTACCACTCGAAGGGAGTGTGATCGGTTTGATCTTCAGACATGTGGGTCCCACTATTCCATTGGAACACATATCTCTGTAGGAGCTGGGTTGTACGCTTATGTGTGTGTGTTTTTATTTAAAATAAAAATTATTCTTAGGCTATTTTCTTGTGGCATAATAATGTAATTTACTATTTTTATTGGGAATAAGCCACAATTTTAGTTTAAAATAAGTTTAAAATAAAAAATAAAATATTACGGCAACTCTAGTATAAAAATTAAGTAATAAATGTTTCGTCGGTATGTTCCAGGTATAAGATTAACTACTGTTCTTTTATTCTTATATGGTTTACTGTAACGCAAATGTAAAGCTTTCATCTCTGCCAATATTCCTCTTATTAAATTACAGAACGAGACATTTATAGAAGTGTTAGAAAAAACTGCCGCTTTAACATGACTGAATGGTCAATATTAATGAGTCAAATAAAATATAATTATTAGAAGAATTTTTTTACCAAGTTACAAAACAAAATATTTTGTATTTTGAGAAAAATTTCCGAAGGAAAAATTGAAATATAGACATATCATAGAAGTTCCATTAATAAATAAGGCGACTCTCTGTAAACTTGTAGTATGGAGTGTACCAACGAGGCGAAGAGACCGAGCGCATTATGTATCTCTTTTCCTCCGAATGCGTTCTCACTCAATTTTCTACGCAAGTGGACAAATTTGTCAAGTATCACCTTAAATTTGACAAGCTGTACCAATAAATTTAAAGAAAAGGGTATTCAAGAGTTGGATTCTGCCAGTTTTGACCTATGGAATAGAGACCGTAACACTTACAGAGTTATCAGACAATAGATTAAGAACAACACAGAGGGTCATCGAACGAGAGTTTCGTTAGATGTTAAGAGTTTTTTTCTTACAATCTAAAGTCCACACTTAGAGTTTCTCTGAGAGAACATATACGAAATGAGGACGTGAGAAGCAGGACGAAGGTGGAAGATGTAACTGGAAGAATTGCGTAAACGCAAAGGAGCTGGGTAGGACACGTAACACGACAAAACAACGAAACATTGACAAGAAACATTATACATTGGAGACCCGTGAGCACAGTCGTAGTAGAGGAAGAGTGGAGAACTCATGGGGTGGCCTTTGTCCAGTAGTGGATGCAAACAGGCTGAAGAAAAAGAAGAATAACGATTAATTAGGCGCGATTAACAATTTCGCATTTGATCGTTAGATCGATGTAAATGTCGTTTAACAGTTACATTGGTCAGTCGAATTTATTGAGTTCCAGTGACGTTCTTTGGGCGAGATTATCCCTATTTCGAGGGATTTAAAGCATCTTATGAGATAAAGAGATCTTAAACTCAACCTAACACCATAAAAGGTCTATTTTTGCTCATCCCTAGGTTCAAGTTGTCCTTTCAACCCAGCATTTTTAACAAACTTTATTGTGGCCTTTATAGCAACGAAAGGTTTTGTGATTGTTTCTTTTGCCTCTCCCTGGGCAAATAGGTCCCATTTTTCGATCCCTTTAATACCAGTATGTCCAGGCATCCAGAGTAAACTTTCTTTGTTACTTTTTCCGATACGAATCAGATTATGAAAACAGTTCCAAACTAAGTTAAAGTCAATCTGTCCCTGCAGTTCCTTGTTATTAGTTTCTGCTAACACATCTTTATAGAATAAATTTACGATTGGAAGATGATAAAGTGATTACCTAGGATTGCCCTAAGACTTAGCCTTGGTTTCCCTCCGTATACTTCAGCTCCAACTCCTTCATCGGTTTTACAGTCGTCTCATCAGCATTGATCTGCCATCATGAGATTCATTTTATTCGACTCTCATTCGTCTCTACCAGAAAAGAGGATGATAAACGGATTTTTGAAAAAATATTTAGGTTGCATTGCGTCTAGTACTATTTCCAACTCCGGATGATTTTTTATTATTTCTCCAGGTTTAATATCGATATCGTTTCGCCTTCTTTCTAGTGTCCTATCCGCGTTCTGTATGCTTATATCTTTGCCTCCTTCTCCATCTATATATGTAATGAAGGGAGATCAGGTATGACCTCCATGGAGGCAGCTGGGGTAGTCGACATCGCTCCTGTTAGGATTACGCATGCTTGTCGTTAAAGCTTGTTCAGTTTCTCTCTTTGGTCTTTTGTTGGTATTCAGACCTCTATACTAGTGCTCCAAACGTAATCATAGGTCATCTGTTGTCAGTCATACAGTCTGACAACAGATATACACAGTACATCTGTTTTGGTTTCATACTCCATGATTCCCCACATATCCATTAACATCCCAAAAGAGAAAGCTTTGCTTTGAATACTCTTTCCAGATGGGCGTTCCATGTAAGCCGCTTACCTAGTATTACTCCTAGATATTTGACCTCTTTGACAGTTTCTCCATACAAAGCGGGCATTCAGATTTTATCTAGGTTCCCTCTACTTAAAAACTGACTACTACTGTTTTAGTAGGATTGTCGTATTTTCCTCTTACCATATTTACTAAATCATCTGCATAGGCCCGCACTTCTACGTGCGGTCAAAGAGCGAGATCAGGTCATCCACCAGGAGTGACTACAATACAATAGTGACTGATTTTCTGAAATAATTCATCCAGTACTGTTTCTGTTAGTTTTTCTTGATAGGCATGCTGGTTGACGTTGAGAGGATGATCCCTTAATATGCCTATCAAGAATTTTTTCTATTGCCTTCAACAGAAATGATGTAAGACTGATTTGCCTATATAATCCTTTTGCTCTATGACGGCCGATATGTAATTAAGATATGATCAGTGGGCCTCAAACAGTGGGACGTTATTATTTAATTCCGATCGCCTGAAAAGTAAAAATATTTAATTTCCTGTATTTTATGTTCAGTAATAATATTGTATTTTACTGTATCAAAGGCAAATAAAATGAATATAATAAGTATATACAGGGCGTGTTAAAAGAAGTGGGACGGAATATTTCGAATACTCGAAATTATTTGTCGACATCAAATTTTCATCAAGGTCTCTATAAGTCTTTATTTTGCATAGAGTGAAAATTATACGAATGGTTTTGCATGTAGTTAAATTGGAAAATACTTGCCAAGTTGCTGGTATGTCCAAATTTGAATAAAATACATGCAGTCCAGTAATTAGACCGAAGGTACTTTATCGTTTAACTAAAACACACCTTGCTTCTTAGGGTGCCTGTCCGTTCTGAACGTTGGCGATCACTCTGGCTATGATGACTTTGTTGGTTGCTATACGAAATAGCTGTGTTGAGGTCTTTCTATACCATGCTCTCAAGTTAGCAAGCCAAGAAATTCTTCTTCGTCCTGGGGCCCTTTTTCCTTCAATTTTACCTTGAAAAATACATTGAAGTAGCTCGTATCTGCCTTGATTTCTCATTATATGTTCCAAGTACTGCAGCTTATGGCTCTTCATAATGTTGACCAAATCCGCAGTTGTGTTCATCCTCCGCAGTACTTCTTCATTTGTGACTTTGTCTGTCCATGGTATCTTCAGGATCCTTCTGTATGACCATAGCTCAAAAGCCTGAAGTTTTGATAGAGTTTCCGCCTTCAATGTCCATCACAAAAACACACCACAAAGTCCGAATTGAATTCCCGAAACACTTTTTTGTTACTTCTTTTTAGCAAACGATTTGTCCTATTCACCTCCAAAGATCTCTGTCTCCGGTCATTTCTTTTAACTCATGCATAGGTCTTTTACATATGCTTATAATTTGATCGATCTATCTTGTTGGAAATCTCCCTCATGATCTTCGGCCTTCTACCTTTCATTGGATAATAAGTCAAAGTATTTTAATTTTTGGAGATGCACTTTGCTGGATAGCCGTTTGCTGACTTTTAGCTCATTTAAAATTGAAATATGTGTCCTGTAGTCGGTCCATGCAATTCGTAACATTCTTCTCCAACAGAACATTTCAGTGGCGTCTATATTTCTTCTTTCCGCTTGTCGTAGGTCCAAGATTCACATCCGTATGTCAGTATTGGGAATATTAAGCTGTTGATCAACCTTATTTTTTACAGTTCGTGAGTCCTTCCATACTTTGGCTATGTTTAGTACGGCGACTTTTGCTAGATCACATATACGTTTTATTTCTTCCTGTAGTGACCCTGTGTTTGTGATTAATGATCCCAGATATAAATATGAGCTCACAACCTCAAACCGGTCAATCGTGGTTATGTTTGGATGATTGTTATGTAGTATATCCACTATCATGATCTTTATCTTTGATATGTTTAACTGCAGACCAAATATTTGGCGTTCGTTTTCAACCAGTCGTATAAGATCAATGAACTCTTCTTGACTATTTGCAAGAAGGGCTGTGTTGTCAGCAAAACGTAGGTTGTTTATTTTTCGGCCATTTATTGAGATGCCATTTTCTCTTCCTTCAAACTCTTTTCTCATAATATGCTCCCCATATATATCAAATAATTGTGCAGACAATATACATCCTTGTCTGACACCTTGTTCTGGATGGAATTCGTTTGAGAGTGTACCAAGCACTTTAACAGTTCCAGTAGTGTGTTCATATAGTTCAGTTATAAGCGAAATTAACTGCTGTGGTACGATTACTTCTCTCAGTATCTGCCATAAGTGATGCCATTTGACCCTGTCGAACGCTTTGCGATAATCTAAAACAAATGTATAGTGGGATATTGAATTCCCTAGAATTTTCTATTACCTATTTGTCTTATGTTCAGAAGATGTTCTCTAGTACCTCTACCTTTGGTAAATCCAGTTTGCTCTTGGGGTATTTCTCGGTGTAGGAAAGTTTTCAGTCTTTCATTGATTATGTATAGCATCATTTTGCTGGCATGTGAGATAAGAGAGATGGTTCTATAGTTGTCGCACATGGCGTACATGGTGTTTAAATCGAATATTTATAATAGAATAGTTATATGTGATAGCAAACTCGATTAAGAGGTCTCCTCTTTCATTTCTTTGACCTATGCCAAACTTTCCCAGTACATTTTTTAGGTCGTCATTCTGTGTAGTGTTGCCGACTTTTGCGTTAAAGTCACCGCATATTAAGATTAGCTCTTTATTTGGAATGTTATTACCTAATTGTTGTTTCCAATTTTTCATAGAATTTCTGGATTGTTATGTCGTCTGATATACTGGTATTGCTTGTACTGTATTTCATGTATATTATTATGTTAATATGTAGCGAGATGCTTTTTTTTCAATATATTTATTAATTATTGTTATAGCTGTTTTATTAAGATTATAAAATTAAATTTTTGGACGTCACATACATGATAATACGCACACAATTTATTAAAATTTAAACAGCATTTTGCCCTAGATGTTGTTGTCATGTTGGGGAAGTTTTGTTATGTCATCATTAGAAAAGAAATATTTATCGCGAGACATGCGCGGTATGAGACAAAATAAACAAAATGTTGCTTGTTGCATATTGCGTATTGCTTATAGCCCATTGATCCGGTATGAGAGTTGCGTTAACTTTTTTTACTTATTAAATATTTTTTGTATTTATTTTGTAGTAGACTTAAATAAGGTTTATTGCTCTGTGGTAATAGCATTTAGTTTCCGTGTGGTGTATCTTCGTGTATTTTTATTATTAGGTTATTTTTCCATTCCTCTGGTATCTGTTGTTCTGTCTATGCTTCCTGAAATACCCATTCCGCACCTTTCCATCGTTACTCCAGTCGCCAGAGACGAAAATGCCACTGAACCTCTAAAAATCATACGAACAAGCTGAATTTTGCCCGGAATGTCAATTTTAGGGCGCCAATAAGGAAGCAAAAAAGTTTACCACTGTTACCACCGGGCTTCTCCACTCTCGAAATTATCCACTCTGCTGTACGCTCTGCCTAGGGGCCTCATGTATAATCTATGAAGTACCCCTAAGCATTTATCCATTTTAACTTCTGGATGTGGATTCTTTTACCAAGTCTTGATAAAGACTTGATAGGTAATTTCTATATATATATATATATATATATATATATATATATATATATATATATATATATATATATATTATCGTAGACCATTGTTGAAATAAAACAACTTTTTGACGTGAAGACTAGCTACAGAGTCTAAGATTTTGCGGTAGCAATAGAGCAGAGTCCCGACCGGTGATCGCCTAGAGCATACAAAGCTCTAGGCTCTAGTGAAGCCGTGGTCTAACGACTGATCCTCACTGGCAAGCAAGCAATTTAATTAAACCCAGCCTGTGAGACATGTTTACCCCTAAGAATTACGTTCGGGTGTAACAATTCATTGGAGCGATGTGTATTAACTCAAGTAAAAACAGGAGTCACTCCACCGCGCTCCAATGCTCCAGACCATCCCTTTTCCCCCTATAGCACTCTGATGCGCGATAGAGGCACAACTATCAGCCAAATGCTCTTCATTTGGGGGTCCTGGGTAATAGAACCCCAACATGGTTTCTTAACCGAATTCAAAACTCAGGACAGCGCATTGTCGCTATATTCCTGTTATCTTAATGTGGCTTATCCTCGAACTAAAACTGCTTACTTGGGCCTCAAGTCTCCGCTCTGAGCTAGGCTCAGTTTGGCGACTTGGTGCTCAAGGGGTTGGGCCCTACGTGCCCGGGTTTTTGGAGTTTTTTTGTTGGCTTGCGCCGGTTTTTGTTAGTATTTTTTGATTTTTTTGGTGGCCGAGGCCGTTTTTTGTGTTTTTTAATTTTTTTTGTAGAAAGCCCTGAAACAAAAATCATAATTAGTACAATATCTATATTATAACATTGAAAAATATAGACAAATATGAGACAATATAGAGTTTGACCTCTTAAGACAACTGGGCCCACGGAGTGTTATGAGCTACGAACTATCTTCATTGTACGTTGTTGTTATTTTTTTAAGTGTTTTCTCTCTGGTGTTTTGTTTTCTCTCTGGTGTGACTAATCCGCACTCGAAGATTGTGCGATTATTTATACTCAATCTCCGAGTCGAAATAGGCGGGGCGATGCACATCAAGTGCGTGCTATTGGTCGACAGACTAGGGCACTTAAAGACAGGGGGCGGGGGGAAACGGAAAAAATCGATTTAACAAGAATCTATACGCCGGCGCCGTAGAAAAAAATGTTCAAATAAAAATGAAGCTAAGATAATCTTTAACAAAAATGTTTATTAGCACTTTTTGTGTAGAATGAACTCAGAATCTCAGAATCAACGTTTGAAGTGATCGGCGATTTTGAATGTCAGTTAGGCGCGCGAAATCAATGTTCAATAAAATTTGTTTCAGATCGACGGTAAAAATGCGATATCTCTTGATCAGACTGTCCTCTTCACAACAATCAAGATGCGTTTCAAAGGTAAAAAGTGCAGCTTTCGTATGCAATTTTTGTATTTGGCCGCAAATTAAGTGAGTTTCCATTCCTAGAGCCTAATCTTCATGACCTATAGCATGATATTTTAATTTTGAGTTTTGGCAACAAATATGAGACATTTGAAATATGCTTAAAAAACGTAGAATTTAAACTTTCACATTACAAACGCTCTAAAACGATTAAAACTGCTCTTTTTCAATTACACTAGTACTTTTTTCAAAAGGACACAACTTCTGCAACAAATTACACTCAAAAACATTTCCTTGGAGGCATTTCTCATGCCGTGCGATCGTTTGTAATGTAAAAGTTTAAATTCTGCGTTTTTAGTCATATTTCAAATGCCTCATATTTGTTGTCAAAACTCAAAATCAAAATTTCATTTTATAGGTTTTGTTGATATCACGAGAATCGTAAAGAATGGCAAAAATCGCTCAACGTTTACTTATTGAACAGATTTGTAGAAACTGACTTTATTTGTGGCAAAATACAAAAATTGCAGACGAAAGCTACACTCTTCACCTTTAAAACGCATTTTGATTTTTGTTGATAGGACACTCTGATCAAAAGAAACAAATTTTATTTAACATTGATTTCGCTCGAGTAACTGACATTTAAAATTACCGCTTCAACCGATATTTCTAAGAGAACGGTTCATTCTACACAAAAAGTTCTAATAAACATTTTTTTCTACGACTTCCTGATTCTTGGTAAATCGATTTTTCCGTTTTTACTTCCCTACGAGGGGAGGTTTTAGGGGGAAGCTCGTGGATAAAATTGGTATACTTTTTTGCATCTTTTTTGGGGTCACAAAATTGTTATTCTCGGCAAAATTCAGCTTGTTCGAATCATTTTTAGGGGTCATATCTCTAACGACTGGACTACGTATGTATTTTATCATTAATTTATCATAATGAAAGGGTTTAGTCTACTCCACATGTTTTCTCCCAGTGTTACCGGTAATAAAGACGGTATGTATTTGGCTAGACTTTCTACTGAAATACCACAGTGGTAGATTTTAAAGTTGATAAATATATTTCTGTATTCTCCATGAAAGTATGTAAATTTGAATGAAGTATGGGGGAAATTATTATCAAAGAACCTTTTAATTTCATGAAGTTACGTTGACTGGTCTATTATTTTAACATTCATAATCTTTTCGCATTCTTCACTTAACATGTTAAGCAAAGCTACAGCTGCCGACGTTTTTTATTTTGATGTTATCAACACTTTCCAAGTGCTGCCAATTTCATTTACAATTTTCGTTTTTGCATCAACAGGTGAAGAGACAGGTGTCCGATGTGCTTATTGAATCATTGGAGATTGTGCTGTGCTTAGCACATTCAATAAGGTTTTTTGTGAGTTTTCAGTTAAAATGAACAGGAAGAAAGAGTTGCATAATTCTTTTAGTATTTTTATTTCAGTTTATGACTTATTTATATTCTCAACACCTTAACATCGTTAAGAAGTTCTTTAATGGGTGCGTCTTCATTTTATCTATTAAATCATTGATAATAAACCATAATTATAAAATAAATTCGTTATTTGACGGTTTTTGACTCAGTATTTGACTACTATTCTGGAAATTAAAATGAGAACTACGATGGGAGAGGAACTAGGATTACTTTTCGCACCTAGGGGTCATTCAAGGTAAATCATAGACAGAAAGTGTAAAACCATGTAAAGTATATGTAAAAAGGTAAAATATTTGGCGGTTCAACAGAGGTAACGAGCTTAACACCTGCACTAAAGTTTTAAGTTACACATTTTAGTAAACTTAAGAATAATTTTATATACCTTGTACATATTTAATGATATCAAATGAAGTAGATTGAAAGTGTGGTATAATTTTTGCAATAATAAACTATTAATAAGTTCCTATCTTTGTATTTCAAATTTACGCAAGCATAAAAAATGTGATCTAAGTCCAAATTTTTTTTTTTTTTAGACGCCGCCTGACTAACTTTAGTGCAGGATTCGTTATTCGTACTCCCGGCGATAGTTCCCGAGGTACTTTAAAATGTCCTCTCGTCGCCGAGTCTACGCCGAACGCCTACCTGCTAAACCAGACCCTCCTCTGTCATCCAGTGATCCGGAAGCGGAATGGCCGCTGTAAGGCGGGCATCACTTCCGAATCAATACCTTTATTCATTCAGTCGCCTGTGGCCACAGTCCACCCTATCTCTTATGTTAGTGATCAGCATTTTCGTCCACTGTGCCACATCTTCCGTGTTGTTCCATTCTTCTTGCCATCTTTCAACTGACCTTTCCCTTTCCTGTCTTTTCTCGGCCACAGTAAGGTTTGGACCTCTTCTGTCATAAAGCTCTTTTCTTTCCACAAACTACATTACAAGTTTCACAAAGTTCGGTACCGATTTTATATAAGTGTTGAGGGAAGCATGCATGTCCGAATTTCATTTCTTGTAAAATCATAATGTTGGTGCCACAAAACTGTCGGAATACTTGGATGTAATGTGTATCGTGTGAGGTTATTAGAGCAATAGTTTTTCCAATGCAATTCCCATTTTGCCTTAAATTTACTCTTAGATATCATTAAATATTCTTGAGCACCTAAATTGTTTTTGATATGCTCTCCAGTTGTAACGATTTCTTTGGCTAATGCGCCTGCAACTTCATTGCCAAGAAGTCCTATATGAGCTTTTACCCAAGTAAATTTTAATTCGTATTTACTTAATTCATGAATTCTTACTTTTAATTCTCTAATAAAAGGATTTATATCAGTAGCCATCATATTCATTGGGTATAACGATGTATTTAAGAACAGATAAGGAGTCTCTCAAAAAGTGTATTTTTTTAACTTGCGATATAATCGCAGGTTTTAATAATACCGATCGCTTCTGCAGAAAAAATGAAAGTATTATTTTTATAGTTATGTAAATTTATTTAATTGAAACTAAATGAACTTATTTAGTTTGAATTTTTCGTGAACGTTTGTTGATGGTACATAGAAAGCACAACCTGTACCATTATTTTATTTTGATGCATCGGTATATATTTCCAGAAGATCTGACAGATTTGATATGCAGGCGCTTAATGTACTTTTACTTATCAATAAAGAATTTAGATTTTTCGACTGAAATAGTTCTTTTTAAATCACTATTATAAGTACTTGTATTTCTAAAAGCCATACATAATGGAGAAGGTTTTTTTGGCTAGTATGTTTTTTTTTTATTAAACACCTACTGTGTTTATACCATTGGAATCTGGTCAAAGCTGACCAATTATCAATTTTTATATGTCTTAATTTACTAAAGGATGCATTCTAAGAGCTTACCCTATGGCGTCCTCTTATTTTATCTAACAGCTATGCACTAATACCTAACATGCAAATTCACAACACAGCACTATGCTCTGCTTTTACACTAATTACACTTTACACTAACTCAAATGGTTTTGTTCGTTTGAGTCTTCTTTCTAACGTGTCTATGGAGCCATTGTTCGTGACTACCTACCATCTTCTTGATAATTTTATTTACATCTTCCATCTCAAGATCCTTGTAGAGGTAGACAATTCTGATGTATCAAGGAGCATCAACGATGTTCCTTAGTACTTTATTCTGGAATCTCTGGATATTACTTTGATTAGCACAGCCCCAGAGTTGGCAACCATACATCCATACTGGTCTTAGTATTTGCTTGTATATCAGTTGTTGTGGACAAAACTGAATTTCTTCCCATCAGCCAATACATTTACTTGTAACGGATACCTAGTTCCTCCCTTTTTTTTTTGATATGGGCTTTCCAGCGAAGCTTTGTATCAAGTGTGATACCTAAGTATTTTGCAGTAGATGCGTGCGGTATTTGGGCATCATTTATTCTAATTGGAATGTTTTGGATTTTGACCAGTATGTGTTAGTTAAATCGTGGTTATTTAATAAGGCTATTTTATCTAACAGAGTATATATATACATCGGTTTAGAACGTCTTTCGACGTTGTCCGATACCTGAACACCATCTTTTCCTATCTTCGCAGTCGTTTGTTGTTAAATTTCTTTCGCTCATGGACTTGTTTACGCCGTGTTGCCATTCTAATCTGGGTCTTCCTCTTTTCCGTCGACCTATCGGTTGCCATTCTATTACTTTTTTGGGGAGTCTTGATGCTGGCATCCGTTGAACATGCCCATACCACCTTAATTGTTTCTTCTCTATATCTTGAGTTATATTTCCTTCTATTCCTATACGTTGTTTTATTACATCATTTCTGATTCGGTCTCGTCTGGAAATACCTAAAGATCTTCTCATTGCATCCATCTCTACTGCTTCTATTCGCTTTTTGTTCTTTTCACTAATTCTCCATGTTTCAGCGCCATAAAGAAGAGTAGTTTTAATCATGGTCTCATATATATTAAATTTCCTTCCTTTCGTTATCTCTTTACTCCACAGTATACCATTGAGATATCCTAAGACTTTCTTCGCTTGAGTGATTCGTTTTTCTATTTCCCGTGTATCAGTTCCTGTATTGTCAAAGGCAACACCCAAGTAGTCATAGCTCTGACAGCAGGAAATATGTTGTCCGTTTTCGAGGTCTATGTTATCTGACTCGTTTCCAATACAAAGATATTTGGTTTTTGTTGTATTGACATTCATTCCCCAGTCGTTATTATTCTAACAGAGTAAGGTTTTTAAAAAAGACTTAATAACAAATTTTTCTGACAACCGTAAAAATAATGGTGGTTCTAGTGCTTCAATCCGAAGAAGTTCCACCGGCGTTGAACACATTGCACCCAAACAGAATCTTACAGAAATATTTTAAATTATTTCTACTCGTTTTAAAATGTAAGGACTGGCTGATCCATATAACGTACATTCGTAATTTTAAATATTTTGAATGATCTATGCTTTGTATAAATGGTTTCCAGCTAAGCTTCTTGTCAAGAATAATTCTAAGATAAGTTACCTTATTTGATACTGGATATAAGGTATCATTTACATTTATGTTATCATTATTGGGTAGATTATGTCTTGTAAAGATGGTAAAACTAGATATTTGTGGAGTTAAGAAACACCCTAAGGAGCGGACTGTCTGCTGCTTCAACTACAATAAATGGTCGGGTTTTGACACCTGTACCATAACCAAATTTCTTAATGTGTTTTTTGTGGAGTCCAGTGTACAGTCCTTTTTGTGTGTTTTTTCATTGACAAAGTAGAAAAAATAAAATAGAACCAGCATTTTTCAGTAATTTTCTTACCATATGATTTCCCCTAGTAGGATACTTTAATATTTGACTATAGCTCTGAAAATGGCTTTGTAGGCCGAAAGGGCTCAGCTAAGAATAAATATTTTTAAACTTCAAACACACTTCCCTTTTCCACCTTTTGATTTGTCATAAGTGTGTTCGAAAACATATCAGTCTTTTCATTTTTTAAAATAAGAAAGCTCACAGCGATTTTCTTCTTCTTCTCCTTATAGTGCCGTGCTCCTATTGTGCGTTGGCGAATTATCTAAGATCAGATGTCTGTCTTTTGGCCAGATTGATAAATAAAATAACTAGACTGTCCATGTAATAAAAAGTTTATTAAATAATAATTATTAGCTTGAGAATATTAATTGAACACATGTGTAACGGTTATTAGAGAACATAGACATAACCTAAAACTTTACTTCTTCTTTTTCTTAAATCTTGAATATTACATTAGTGCGGGAGCTTATATTAACACAAATCTCTAAATAAAAGTAATAATTAACAAAAAAAAAAAATTAAATTAGAAGGTAGAGCATCTTTTGCCTCCCCCTCTTTGTCATGAGACTGAATAGCTCATGAATGTAACGTCCTGACAGGACTATGAAATGGGACAGGCGGCACGAGGTCTCATGGCAAAAATAGAGGTAAAGCTCTTTAGAATAGGTTATCATCATACTGTATTACTGAAAGTAATAATAATAAAGATGTACAACAGTCCGTATTAAACATTATTACATGGTGCAGTCAGTAGGAATAAATTTTACTCCTATATTTCTAGCAAGTTTTAATAGTTTATTAAGGACTCTATCATGTTCTTTAAGACTATCTGCAAATATATATTAAAAGATCATCAAAACAGATGAGACATCTATCAATATCACCAAAGTTTTCTAAGTTAATTTTTTGAAAAAATTCAGGAGCAATATTTAGGAGCAATATATAAAAAGGGGTTCCAAATTCACAAACGCTACTGGACCTCTTATTAAGCTGAACTTGATAGAATCCCTCTTTAAAGTCTAAAACAGAAAAATAACATTTGTTTTTTAACTTACTGCATATCTCAATATTCTTTTTCCTTCAACAATATTCCTTTTTAAGTGCTTGGTTTAAATCTCTAGGATCCAAACAAATTCTTAATGTTTTATCAGGTTTTTCAACTATAACCAAATTGCTCAACCACTCTGTAGGACCCTCACATTTAGATATAATGCCACGTTTTTCTAAATCTAACAGTTGATTTTTTAATCTCTCTTTAATAGCTAAAGAACCCTTCATGGGGACAAAGGAACAAAATTGTCTTTGATTTTTAGTTTACATCTTTGAGGACATTTACCTAATCCAGTGAATACATCAATATTTTGTTTAATAAAGTCATCTTTTGTTATACCTATTTAAATCTATGTTATCTACTCTTTGTATCAAATCTAAATCTAAACATGATTTTAAACCTAAAATTGGCATAAGGTTATCTTTAACTATAACAAATTCTAGTTGAAATATTTTCCCTTTAAATAAACATTCTAGTGTAATAATACCAACAGGTTTTATTTTAAATCCCCCATAAACTTCTAAGCTCATTTTGCACTGATTTATTTCATGATTTTTATTGATTTTATTCAAAAAGTAGATTGATATAATGTTTATCTGTGAACCTGTATCTATTTTAAAGTCTATTCCATATTGCTCAATTACTAACCTTTCAGACCATTCCTTATTACCTTTTATTTCGTTTACCTCAATTGATGTAACCATAAATTCTTCTTATGTACTGTCCATATCTACTTCTTGAATCTACTGAATGAAATGAAAACATAAAAGGATTATCGGAAAAGCTTAAAAGGATAGGAAAAAAATTCAACATTTCAACAACATTCAAAACAACAAACACGTTGAGATCTATTTTGTCCAAAACCAAACCTAAAAATGAGAAACAAGAAAGGACAAAGAATTGCATTTATAAAATACCTTGTGAATGCGATCAGTTTTATTTAGGTGAAACATCAAGACCATTAAATGTTAGGATAAGTGAACATCAATCCTATATTAAAAATAGAGAATTTGATAGATCTCAAATCTGTAAACACGCATGGGATAATGAACATAGGGTTCAATGGAATGATTCAAATATAGTCCTAAAAGAAACGGATGGTAAAAAGAGCGGCTCTAATTATGCTAAATGAGACCAATTGTGTCGCGAATTCCTCGGCAGAATGTAGTAGGATCTGGTTACCCATATTGAAAGAGGAAGTTATTAAAAGGAAAATACCAGTATTGGTAAGTCAGTAACATATAGAGAATACATCATTTATGTTTTTTAAATAACAAACATATAAAATCGGAATTTGGTGTTTATTGAAGGTAAACTAAATGCACTATCAAATACTTACCATGTCGGGATAGTACATATTATGAGGTTTTTTCCTGGTTTTTCCCTCATAATTTACTATGGAATCACTAACAGGAGAATTTTACCGTCATCATGGCATGTATTTGTCTTTTTAAAGACGAATTACATTTTATGATCTTTTCTGACGGATATTCTCAAGTTAAAGTTGATTTCATGTAATCGAATGAACTATCTTATAAGTAAAGTCGTCCCAGGAACGTAACTCAACAATATTGGCAATATCATTTTAAAGTCGTCTACTTTAAAATGTATAAGGTACGTCTGAATTGTCAATGAGTCAGATAAAATTAAATTATTAGAAGAATTTTTCTCTAAGTAACAAAAAACAAAATTTGTTTAATTTACTAATGTTTGTATTTTGAGAACGATTTCCGAAGTGGAAATTGAAATGTCAATAAACGTATTTTAATCTTTAATTGTGGCTTATTCCCATTTAAATAGTAATTAAAGTTATTCTATGATACAATCAGAACTCAAAAACTTATATTTTCTTAAGGTCGTTTTTCTTTAGTGTCCACGATTCCATGCTGTAGTAGAGCACTCTAAATTTTGTTTTGTTCGTGTTTACTGAGAGGCCATTTTAATGTCATAATTCTGACCATCTAAGGTTTTTTCAAAATGTCTTCCGAGTATATGTTCAAAAGGATCGGAGAAAGCACACAACCCTAACGAACCTCTCTCTTTATTTCTATATCTTCGGTTTTCTTTCCAATTACTTGTACTGCAACTCTTTGACCGTAATAGACATTGGAAATAATGATATCCCTTGTATCTAGATTTTTTTCAGTAACAATTGTATTAGATGACAATGGTGAACCTTATCAAAGGCTTTATTATAGCCAATAAAGCACAAATACATATATTAGTTTATATCTAGGTATCTCTGGGACATTACATTAAGTGGGAACAACCTAGGGCCATTTCGAAACCCAAAGTGAGTACATAATGTATTAATCTGATACCGTCTTTTTAGACCTGTCAATTCTTTAACCTTTTTGTGAATACTGAAGCTGTCATGTGTTTGTTGTAATTCGTCAATTTCTTTACACTTTGATTTATAAAATTTCTCTTTCGTCACTCATTTTTTTTTTCTACGTATTTGGTACGATATTGCTTTGTATTGTTCGCATTTACTATGTTCTTCTTTCATTCATGAGTTGCAGGATCTCACCACATTCTTGTTTGTATGTGTGTATTTCCTTCTTCTCTATTTCCTTTAAAGGTTTTTTCATATCTAGTGTTCATAAGTTGTGTAGTGTAGTGTTCAAAATTGTTTATTCTTTATTTTATATCCTGACGTGTCTCTTTGTTCATCAAATTTATAATATCAGTTTGCTTTAGTTTACTTCCTTTTACTGCCTTTCTGAATTAAATGTGTACTTGGACCATTAAGAGATTATAATCTGTATCTATATCTTTCATTTATTAAGACATAATCTATCTGAGTTCTATGACTAGTCTTTCTTCGTTATCTTGCGGGGAGCGTTATATATATAGTCCTCGCATGGTAAGTTTGTAGAAAGTGTTAGTGATTATGAAGATGTTCTCTTGAACAGAATTTAACAGTTGTATATTTAGTATTCTTGGTGTATCCGTGGTGAAAATGCCTTATTTTGGGCCGAACTTAAACCGGAACTTCAGAATGTCTGTCTATATTGTATTGAGCGCCCTTTATGTTGAGCAAGTGCAGATCGGAAGCCGATCCAAGACAAGTGCACGATTCTGTTGTTTATGTATGCTTGAATACGGACAGATACATATACAAGCAATATATGCAAATCGCAAAGCCATTTTCAGTACAAAATTTCAAACAGTAAGTTAGGTTCAATTAAGCTATTTTTGGCTTTAGAATAAAAAGACATGTAGTTTCAAAATCTATTTTATTAATAATAATATTTAACAAGTTCAATGAAAATATTTGAAATTAAATAATATCTACATACTTAACCTGACATATAATAATACAATTAATATACACGTATTTAAAAAATACTTCTATTTAAAAAATATTTCCTTTTTCGTCACCTTTTGCCGTAATTTATTTTAATTATTTCGTAATACATTAATATTAATGTTTCATGGAATCCGTAGAAGGAGACACTTAAAGGTAATCAGGTAATACAAAAAGGCCAGCCAATACACCTACACATTGAATTTTTCAAGTTTCAGTCATTTTTTATAATTTACTGTTTCTGGTAATTGACTCAGATATAGTAATAAGAACGTATACGGGGGGTGATCAATTAAGTTCTTGGGTTGAAAGTAGAACTGGGACCGTGAATCTTTACTCGTTAGTCATCACATCAAGATAGAACACCGCATGTTTTGAAATTACGAGTATAAATGCCTTGAATACTGACAATTGCATCAGTGGTGTCTTAAGCCGGAATTTCATTAAGCGTGGAGAGGCGCTCTTCGCCATTTCACGTCGGCAAAGAGAAATAGAAAATAGATTTGTAGTAAATTGTAATTTATACAATGATAAAAATTCCAACACTTCGTTAGATCACTCCACAGTAAAATTAGTACTATACTGACTGTACTAGAGCCTAACCGCATCGAAAACATAGGAGGGATAAGTACCTACGTGCTATGCATCAGCTTCCAACCTTCCTTTGAACCGTGTCGATTTACCGACTAACGACGGGACAGCACGAGCCCACCATAAATAGACAGTTTTGCCCTATCTCAGGGATCATAAACCACAAATATTGAGGGGAAAACGGTAATATAGTTGCGTTGGTTCCCGTCATAGATTTTGCCTTTTTCTATTATGTTTCTATTTCTCTTCGCTGATAAAGAACGCTGTTCCATGTTCTGTGACTTTAGATTTCAGGCATATCGAGGTAGGGAAAGACCTCCGAGTCTTATAGAGGGTTACAACAAATTGGATTTAGATGACACAACATCGGAAGCACTGGAGACAAACCAGGAAGGACTATGTTCAGCAGGGAACGCTGATGGCTGTGTGATGATGATTATAATCATAATTCACTTTTAAATGATCATTTTTTACCATCCTCGTTTCTATAGTATTACATAGTAAATTTAGATTTTATATTTTTTATATATAAATGAACTGTTTCTGAAAAATAAAACAGATTAAAACTATTAGTTTTTGCCAGATCAGCAAGTTAGAAGATAAAAATTTTCTTACAAATTTTATAACACAACTACTGACAGAAACTCATCAAGATGTTACAGCTTTTACGAAAATAGTACGAAATTAACGTCTTAATTTATCGAAGATAAACTCTGCTCGACCAAAAATCCGAATAGGTTCATCCAATAAGAGAGGACATCAAACAATAGAGATTGTTAACATATCCGGCAGCCTCCACCCGTGCATTTTCCTTACTCTATACTTACTTTCTCAGTTACATAGAGTATGCCGGAGCTCCCTGGAAACACTGCCCCTACAGGCAGTGGCTAATGCTTCCACCACTGGAAAACAACACAAACAGATACGCTCTTCTCAGAGCCAAAACTGACAATTGCTAGTTTGAACATCGAAGGCATTACAAAATCTAAAAAAGACGTAATCTTATAACTGTGTCGGACTCACAATTGGGACATAATATGCCTTCAGGAATCACACAGAGATGAAAACTTGTACGGGCTCAACATCGAAGGCATGCGACTTGTTCTAGAAGCGCCCCATAGGGTAGCGCCATTTTGACAAAAACCAATATGACCATAACATCCACGGGAAAGAAAACCACCGACGACAGTGAAATACTCACTATCGAGAGCGAGGCCTTCGCCGTATCATCCATATATAAACCGAACTGCAAACCACTCAACCTACAAATGCCGGAAAACTTTAGGAAGCAGGAAATCCAGTTCTTAGTAGGAGATTTCAAGCCACAGTACGTCATTAGGCTATAATAAAACCGATGCAGACGGTCAGCTGCTGGAATAATGGCCAGAGATCAACCGACTCTCCCTAATACACGACGCGAAGCTGCCAGTTTATTTAATAGCAAAATTACGCGGCTACAACTCTGATAATTGCTTTGTAAGCGAAAAAATCCAACATTTTTGTATAAAAAATGTCTAAAATGTGCAATCCCTAAAACTCATCATAGGACAATAGGTGTTAAAATTTATGTTGCCATCAAAACAACCGAGATACCCTTCTGAAGACGCTTAAACTTCGAAAAGGCCAACCGGACTGAGTACTCTGACAACCTGGATACCGAACTCGAAGCCCTAGATCCAACACCTGAAAACTACCTGACCTTCGTACAAATTTTGCAGAGGGTGTCTAAGCAGCACCTACGAAGAGGCTACAGGAAACAATTCATACCAGATCTATCAGATGTCTCCAAAAGCACATTAAACACGTATGAAAGACTATTCAACAAAGACCCATTCAGCGAGAAAATAATAGACTGTGGTAACGTCCATATGGCAGCACTGAGCGAAAATCGACAAAAGAAATAGGTAGAAACCCTCGAGTGTGGACATATCTCACAGCAGCAAAATTGCTTAGAACGTAATAAGAAAACTAAACGGCAACCCAAAGGTGAGCAAAGCGCCGAAGGTTACTCCCAACACCACACGCAAAAAAAGATATCAACCGCTCGCCAACAACCGAAAAAAGGTACTCTGACACATTTTTCACCCCAAAAGAACTGAATAAAGAACTGAATTCACTCAAAATGGGAAAGTCGCAGGAGTTGATGATATATGCGTGGAGCAAAAAGCTGGATCCTATGCTTGTTTAATAGATGCCGAACGACACTCCAAATACCGAAACTGTGGAGGAAACCAAAAGTCATAGTTGTACTAGAACCTAGTAGAGACTAAGAAATGTCAATTAGTTCTCTGCCACCTATATACGCTGTATGAAAGACTTATCCTGCAAAACATAGCGAAAACGGTTGACTTAAAAATCATACCACAGTAAACTGGTTTCAGACCTGGGAGGACCTGCATCAGCCAAGTTCTAGCTCTGACACTTCGAGAACGGATATGAACACAGTACTAAGATCCTCAGCGCAGGCGCTATGCTTCTCAACGGAGAAATACGTATGCCCGGTATGGGGGAGATCTGCGCTGCGCATGCTAAGAAAGTAAATGTCAGTCAGAACGAAACTTTACTGGCTATATACATATAGTATATATATAGTTACAAACGCAGACTCATTACCGGCTGTATGAGACAAACCCAATAACTCTAAATACACAGCAAAATTGTTAAAACTCTTGAATATGAAATTATTGACACACAATTTGGCTTTAGAAATGGTATAACCACAAGAGATGCTTTGTTCGACTAAATGTGTTGGCCCAGATATGCATGGACATTAATCAGGATATGTACTTATGTACTTATATAGACTTTGAAAAGACATGTGGTAAGATTCAACATAAAAAGCTTGCAGATTATATTAAAAAGCAAAAATGTTGACAGTTGTGATATCAAAATTATACCTAATCTATATTGGAATTAAACTGCCAAGGTAAGAGTTGACAACCACTACACTTGAGATATTAAAATATAGAGACGTTACGTGCTGTCCCCACTACTCTTCATGTCTACAGTGAAGCGGTATTTAAAGAAGTGATATCAGATTCAGTAGAGGGTATATCTATCAATGGAGAAATTTTGAATAACTTACATTTCCACATCACATGATGAGAAGGCAAAAATACTAAGCAATTCGAGGAAAGCGAAATGTAGGAAGACGAAGAATATCCTGGCATAGGAACTTGGGGGAATGGTTTGAATGCAGTAGTGAAGTGCAGAACTATTTAGGACGGCGATCAACGGGGTCTGCATAGCCATGATGATTTCCAACCTTCGATAGAAGATGGAACTTGAAGAAGCAGAAACAGAACATTAATTCTGACCAAATTAACAAATAAAGAAATTTCTCCCGCATTACAAAAATTATATAAAGCGATTTGACAATAGGATATCCCTAAAGTATTTGGATAGTATTAGTAGAAATAGAGATAAATTGGCCAACAGAATATTTGTTCAATCGTGTAAATTTGACGGACATAAAATATCTTATCACACCATAACAATGATGTGAAATATATTTTAATGGTGAAACGATTTTAAAAAGTAATAGTTTTTGATATCTAGGATCGGTATTACAGAGTAATTGTAAAATAAATGAAGACGTGTGCAGTAGAATCAGAGCAGGATAGATTAAATGAAAGAAGGTGAGTGTTCTGTAACAGAAAGATTCCAATGAAACTGAAAGTCAAATTTTATAAAACTGCTATACGATTTGCTTTGCAGAGCACTGCTGTAGAATATGGAGCAGCTAAAAAGAAAAAAGAACGACGAATGCATGTGTTTGAAATGAGAATGCTTAGATGGATGAATGAAATGATAATAAAGGATAAAATGAAAAATGAATATATATTATAGAAAGTCTAGTTGTTGCATTAATTAATGGCAAAATAAAATAGCGTAGCTTAGTATAGTTTCCCCTTATTTAATGGATCTCCTCTGAAGTATAATGGAAAATATGGGAGTAATTAACCATCTCGTTAACCTAATAAGAAATCTGTATGATAAAAACTCAGCCAAAGTTAAATTACACGGAATATTTTATTTTCAGATGTATTCAAAACAAAGAAAAGAACTAGACAGGCTTGCATATTATTACCATTATTATACAACGTATTATATTCTGAATATATAAAGAGAGAAATACTAGAAAAATTAAAATTATTTAAGACAGAATTAAAATATGAAAAGACCGAACAATAACAAAGAATATTAAGTTCAGGTTGGCCAATGCCCTTATTTTTCCCATTCCTACATATGCAGCTGAAACATGAACTTTTAAAAAATCGATGAGTAAGATCGAAGCCTTAGAAATGTGGGTCTATAGAAGAATTCTATACGTGTCCTAAATAGAACAAAAAAAACCAAAATATCTCAATTCTGGAAAAGCTTCATATTAAAGACGGGCTATTAAAAAAATAAACTGAGCATGCCTAAATTACTTCGGACACATAGCTAGAAAAACGAGGACCGTAGAACTATTGGTAGTAGAAGGGCAGGTAGAAGGCCAAAGACCAAGAGGAAGATCTCCAACAAGATGGGCGGGCAGACCAAATGAAGACTCTGGTGGGAAAATCCATATGGCACAGGATCGCAGCCAATGGAAACAGCAAGCTAACAATAGTTAGAGTGTCACCAAGCCCTGACAAGGGTTGAAGGAATTAGGAGCAGTATAGTTTTAGGGAACATTCAACGCCAAAATAATTCTCACCTTATACTAAAAATCGTTAAATAAAAAGTTCACGGTAGGAGTGAGAGAGGAAGGTCTACGCGGTGGCGTAATGATGTGGGGATAGACATCCTTACAAGCAAATATATTGTTTACTCGTTTCATTCTGTTTAAAAATTTTTTGGAAATGAGTATATTATTGTTTTGTTTTTTGGAATAATTTCTACATAAATTATAATTTCAAATTTATTTCAAAAAAATTCAAATGTCCAAGTTTTTGCCCAACAATATATGTTTCATAAAGATTAATCTCGTGGATTAATTTTGTCAAAAAATCTAAAAGAAAACAGATTTAAAAAATATCTTGTAGGAATACTGTCCTGTAAACCCAAGAAAGTTAATTAGATTTTAGTACACATTATACTGAATACGTTCATGACCTATTTCACAAAAATAGACACATTCAGGCTGTCTTGAAATTAATAGGTTTCCCAAACTATTGTTAATAAAGGCAAGCTTTCACAAAGATTCACTGTTATGGATTAATATTTTAATAGAAGACTAAACCTTTTTTTCTTCCTATATTGTATAGAAAACGTAAATGTTTATAACACGTTTTATTAGGCCCGTTTACCAATTTAAAAACAATTATTGTAAGCACAATTTTTGATATCTACTTTTAACTAAATTATCTAACAGACTTGGAGAAGTTTTCATATAAAAAATTCATTGGACTAGGAGAAACGTAGGTTGTCTGAACGATTATTCTTATTGAATGTAAAACAATTATTTATAAATATATAAAATTAAAAATTCCAAAAATTTGTTTTTGAAATCATGACATCCGTTCATTGTTTTAGAGGCAGTGACCATAAACCTTGTGTTGAGTCGATTAAACATTACCCTTCAATTTATTTCTGTTTCAACCAGAAGCTGGTTGAGGAGGATTCCATCTTAAACACGTGGGGTCAACCTCTTTCAACAGAGACCCACGTTTCTTCACCCTTTCCACGTACTCGTCGAGCACATCCTGTTTCTTCAGAATGATATGTTTACCCTTCCAATACTTCATCATTCCTAGAGCTTGTAAGGTAGATACGATGTCATAAGAATGTATTGCCATCTCTTGGCTGATGTCTTTGACAGATAAGGTGGTGCCAGCTCTGGAGCAGAGGTATCCCAAGAGGACGTCTTTCCAATAGGAACGGTATGAGATTAAGCCTAAGTCGCTAAGAGGTTTTTCAGGGGAGCCGATTTTGCCTTCTACTCTGGTTAAGAGGTAGCCTGGAATAGAAAAAAGAATGTAAGTAAATGAATCGTTTTTCGATAAGTTTCTGATTTGAAAAATTCATATTCGTTAATCAGATTTTGTTTTAAGAACAAAAATAAAGAAATTGTACTCAAAACATATTGAAAATACATAAAATACAATTTTTGACGTTCGCAGTAATCTAAAAATTTTCAAAGCAGTTCAAGCAAAAGTTCAAGTAAAACTCATAAATTACAGTTAACTGCAAAAGATGCTGCAAAAATACTGATGAAAAAATGTTAGATTTTCTTCGTATAAAACAAAATAATCTAATTTCTAGCAGGTTCTTATGGAATAAGGATGTAATACAATGTACTGTCCATTCAATCAGAACGTTTATCCAGTTTTCAGTTTGTTCAGTAGGAAGTGTTTTTCAAAAATAAATTATAAACAAGTGTTAACAAGGGCAGTTACTTACAAGTTTAATTTAATATCCATTTTTTGGTAAGTTTTGATACACGAACACGTGGTATACATGGTTATACAGAAACCCTAAGGAAGTAAATTTTTTATTTTTAGTTAAATTTTTATTTACAAAAATGCCACCCATTTGACGTAGCAACTTAGGTCATAGAACTTCCAATGCTGCAGGTACAAATATATACGAGTTAATCAAACCGAGGAGGAACGCGGAGCGCGAAATGACGTTGAACAAAATCGATATGATCAAAATAAACAACTTAGAAATGTCGCGTTAATCCCCATCGAGCAGCATTCAATTATAACGTATAACGTGGCAATGGATCGCAGCTTACAGCAAATTGTTGCTATTGGAGAAATGAACATTCTTTATCCATATTGCAAGACATTTAAGTTAAAGCATTTTAATTGTGATACCAGTGGCCAAGTCAAATTGAGACCATATATTGTTTACCGGAAACTGACCAGATTCTATTCATATTCGGGTCTGTCGGGTTAGCTAGTCTAATATAAAATTGAAATTATATTAAAAGAACTTTCTTAGGTTTATATAAAATAAAGGAGGATCGATTTAACAAAACATTGCACTATTGAAAATAACCAATACCTACATTAAGATATTTTATGAGTTAGAATGAAAGAATAATATCCATAAAAAACAAAGTACAAAAAAATTTATTTGTATGTATACCTATATTAATTATTAAGATCAATGGCATGATATTATGACTTGTTAGGTACAGACTCTTGTATTAAAGTGGATTGAAATGAGTTATTCATCTTAATGTATGTAATTTACAATACTGTAAAAATTATATATATATATATATATATATATATATATATATATATATATATATATATATATATATATAATCATTAATACTTCTACCCTAAGGTTTTATAAAAATTTATATATAAATATAAATAATATTCTCAACATCGGAGTATCGAAGAATTCGACAGCGAATTAAGCGCGAACCAACTTGTTTTAATATGAACAAATATGACACAATTCGACGATATTGGACATGTATTTTTGTAAATTATGTTCGTTTTAGCCCTAAATTTGACATACCGTGTATTTACGTCCTAAAGGAACTATGTACGAACTTTTAAGATTCTACGTCCTTCCTGTAAGGAATTATCTGTAACTTTGGTGACCGTCTATCTATTGTCGACGTATGTCGTGTATAAATTAATAATACCTTCTTTTATTACTATATATCTAATTTTATAGGCGAAGAGGTGTATATTTCACTATTAACATTTTAACGATTCAAAAATCTTTTATTTTTTTGTTTAATTCCATATAATTCAGAATGCAGTAACTTTTATGCGACCCTGTATAATGTTTTAATTCGATGTCTTTCGGTTATGTATTTGTACGTTAATTTTTTATCATAAACATTCGAGTGGTATCTCAGAATCTTCGAAAAGGAAACATTTGAATTTCGAACGAGAAGGCCTACTCTAGGTGTTTATTTGTACAAGTCTTAATTGCACTGAATAAAAGTAACCGTGTCCTCTTTAAATCCTTTTTTCTATAAGAATTGCGTTTAACAGATAAGCGCAATAATTATTTGTTTACAAATTGCCAAATTTCTGTGCTAGATTTCTCTAAATTCCACCAATCGCTTGCTAGATACAATTCGTCATGAGGGCGGGGAGTCGGCAACAATCATATGTGTAAGAATTGAAATTATTACCGATCGACCTTTTAAACTTTAAAGTCCGTAGTTGGGCATTCTTTCGCCAGATACTGAGGATTTGGGTCATAGTATCAACAATTTTCAGTTCAATCCACTAAAAGTTAAGTAAAAATTTCTGTCTTCGCCAGAGTGGGAGTGGAGACATTAGGTTTTTTGGTTTTTTATTGCTACGATGTTACCATGATGTAGTTAATCTGGGGACAGGGCTTCAAGATTGTCTGTAACGAATTGAAGGGGAAAAAGACACCCTACCTCCTGCCTGAGGAGGAAAAACTCCGTTTAATACGGGAACTCTCTCCTCAGGTGGAGGATAGGCGTGAAAGGGTTTTTGGTTTCATAGATGTGGAACCTTTCACTGAGTTGGAACTCGGCGAGGCTGTTGGACGGATGAAGATCCGAAAGGCACCTGGCATAGATGGAGTCATGCCGGAGACAGTAAGACTCGCCGCACTAAAATACTCGCAGGTTTTTCTGAGATTGCTACACAAACTGTTTGAACAACAGCAGTTTCCAACAATGCTGAAAGAAGCTAAGGTTGTCCTTATCCCGAAAGGTAGAGGTGAAGAAGAAGAGGTGCGATTTCGGCCAATTTGCCTTCTTAGTTCGATAGCTAAATTGTACGAACAGCTTGTAAAAGGCCCCCTTGAGCGAGAGCTAGAACAAAATCATGCACTGAGCGACCGCCAATATGGTTTTAGGGCCAAATGGTCCACCATAGATGCGGTCACAGAAGTAACCTCTTTAGTTACGCAGGATACAAAGAGATGGGTGGCTCTCATCCTGCTTGACGTCAAGAATGCCTTTAATACGGCATCATTAGTGAGTACCTGGTCAACGTAATTGACAGATACTTTACTGACAGGTCCATAAGAGAAAAAGATACCAGCATCATTTTGTCGCAGGGTGTTCCGCAGGGTTCAGTACTAGGCCCCATCCTGTGGAATGTCCTGTACGACGGTGTGTTGAGGCTACAGATGCCAAGGGGATGCACTCTTGTAGCTTATGCAGATGATCTCGCAGTGGTTACGAAGGCGAGTCAGAAAACGGACATGGCTACTGCAGCCCATAATATGCATAACACAGCCTTGCGTCGCATTAGTAGGTGGCTCAGAGAGGACGATCTACAGCTAGCGCCTCAGAAAACTGAGGTGTTAGTTCTCAAAGGGACCCGGGAAAAATCCTCTCTTCACTTTATAGTCGAAGGTGTGGAGGTTGCACCGGTTAAATCAATTAAGTATCTGGAAGACTGGTTTTCGGAAGGACTAAGGTTCGAAGTACACATCCAAAAGACAGTAGAGAAGGCGAACCGAAATCTGGAGGCGTTGATACGGCCGATGCCAAACATTGGAGGCACAGGTAGCACCAAAAGAAAGGTGCTAAATGGAGTTTTCCAGTCAGTGGTAACCTACACTGCCTTCGTGTGGTGTAACGTACTAAATGCTAAGCTGATAAAGACTTCGCAAAGGCGAATGCTCCTTAGGGTATCTAGCGCATATAGGACAGTTTCAAATGAGGCTCTATATGTCATTGGAGCGGTGATAACGATCGTTTTGTTGTGTAAAGAGCGAGCGAGAATATATGCGAGGAGGATGGATGTAAATATAGATGAGAGAGAAAGAACGATAGTAGAGTGGCAGAGAGAATGGGCGAATGATAGTGGAAAGGCAAGGTGGACGAAGGAGTTTATTCCCGATCTGAGACCGTTGTGGGAATGTAAGTTCAGGAAACTAGACTACTTCCTGGCGCAGTTTCTGACCGGACATGGTAGTTTTGGCACCTTCACAAATAGAATAGGCAAATCTGCCTCGGCAGAGTGTACTATTTGTGGGGTACCGGACGCCCCCGTCCACATTTTTAACTGCCAGAGATGGGTAAATGAGAGGGGAGATTTCGAGAGGCGAATGGGTTTCGGGCTGGATGAAAGAAATATTGTAAACATAATGTTAAGAGGAGAGAAAGAATGGAGAGAAGTACACTGTCCAATTTCTGGGGTGATGAAGAAAAAGAAGCAGGAGGACAGAGGAGGAAATTGAGCCAGGGATCTGAAATTTATGGTTAATATTATTTATTAGTTTATGGCCTAACGTGTGAAACATTTTCTGATTTACGGTAATAGGTATGTTTATTTACAAATTTTTAGTTTTTTATTTTAGTTGTTTATTGAGTAGAAACACCACCTCTCTGGAATGGTGGTTAAGGTTTTAGATGTTCAAAAAAGATTTCCCTCACCGTTGCCTGTCAGAATTCAATGGATACCTTTTTAGACTCTTACTGGAATGTGGCAATACGGCAATTAAAAAAAAAGTTAATATTGGGAAACAGTCTTTCTTCTATTAAAAGAACCCGCACGTCTACAGTGAAAGCGAGTATAGTAAAACAAAATAAATTAACAGTAAGTTTTTCCCTTTTTTGTACTGATTTAGAAGATAATTATTAAGTTTAATATTTTCGATTGGTGGTCAATATGAAAAAGTAAACATATCTCATTATTTTTATCTTTCATCTACTTGTTCCCAGTGTAGTGCAGTGTTGGTGCTTTTTGAAGGAGTTCATCCTGTAATTCTGTTTGCATGTTTGGATGTTTTTTTGACTATATTTTTTTATATAAAACGCTAAATTTTGTATATAGATTGTAAGAAGCAAAAATTTTACACATCTACATAGGTCTGTAGATAGATTTTTCTCTGTTTATTCAATATTTCTGGTTTAGCTCTAGTAGCAATCGTCTACAAAATTTTCTTCTTTTCTATTTGTTTTATTTTGTGCTGGTACGAACGATCCAAACACCCACACCTACATCTGACCGATTCTGAGCAACGCGTCTTCGTTCATTTTGAGTGCTTCAAACACTGTCCATCGTTTGTTGTATTCCGACATTTAAGTCTATAATCGTGGATTGAATAGCTTATTCACAATGCTACCCACAGTCACTAGAAAAGAGCCACTAAAATCAAAAAGGCAACAACCGTTACGGGTGCATTAAGAGATGTAATACGGATAAATAAGAATTTGGGGTTGAAAATAAAAAAAAAAAAAAAAGATTCTACAAACCTGCATAATACCAATATTTATACACGCGATTAAAACGAGAGCTGAATCAAAGAAAACAAGCCGTAAGAACAACTGAAATGAAAGCATTAACATCCATAGAACCATAAGGGAAAATTAGGTGGGACCGTTTAAAAACAAGATTATAAGACAAGAATAGGACAAGACGATATTCAGGACATCATATGATAAGGGAATGAACGAAGAAGGAACTGGAACCTACAAATAATAAAAATGGACGATGGTGGAATACTTAAAATCGTAAGAGAAGGAAAGTCAGCAGGGAGATTACCTGGAAGAGCATTAAACATATGGTGAAACAGGTGATCATCGTAATTGCACATATAATTAAACATAACCCAGCAAACACAGGCATGTAACCATAGACATATAATACAATATAGACTGATGGTTGCAATACCAGCCCATTCTATCAGTGCGAAAGAAAAAACTGACGCAAAGCAGTCCCTGCATCTCTTTCTAATGTTACGGGTTTATCGACCACGTAACCTAAACGACCAATGGGAAGGTCACGTGGTCGATAAACACGGCCCATTAGACAGATATGGAGGGACTACTTTGTGTCAGTTTTCTCTGTCGTACTGGGGGAACCCGACTGTATTGTAGTACTCAGTCTATTTGTATTATATGTCTATGCATATAACTAATGTAATGATCAGTAATGCAATGTAATGTGCACGACGAAGAAAAAGAGGAAGAAAAAGAATTTAAAGAGTTATGTACAGAAAAATTGGAAATACTTTATATTAATTTTATGAGATTTTCAAATGAGACAGCATTTCCAAAATACAATTTTCAAAATATTGACTTTTACAACAATATTTTCTAATTTATCGGTAAAAATCACAAGCGAGGAAATTTAAATTACCGTTACCGTAAGGAAATTTCCTCGAAATCGATGTTGAAAACTACCACTTTCCCAAAAGTCATCCTGAGATGTGGTTTCCTCTATCGACCGTACCCATTAACTTGTGCGTGCAGACCTTATTGCCGGCAGGGGGATGAAAAATATACCAAAGGTATTATTAAGGCGGTAAATTAGAGAGTGTTTTTATTTGAGTTGATATCGTTAATAGGTATATTTACTAAACTTTCTATATTTATGTCAAAACATACGAAATTTGAATTATTATTAAAATGGGGCGTGATTTCAAGGCTTGTAAAAAATAGGGTAGACAAGTCATGTAAGGTAACACCCGAAACACCCTCTTTACGTTTACCATACGATTAAAAAATGGAGAAAAGATGCGAGAAGACAAAATATATATAAAATGATATAAAATAGAATAGAATTTATTTAGTCAATATACAAAAATAATTTTGTTTTTGACAAGTCAAAGAAATAGTGACAATTATTACATACATACATTATAAAATTTAAGTAAAATTTTTGCGAATTTAAATATTACAAACAGATATTGATTACTAACAATTTAAGAAACGACAAACACAGTAAATAAAAATATAAAAACATGAATACAAATACCCTGTATTTGTACTATTGTGTAAGAGCTGTACGTACTACTCTGTTTTTGAATAGAAACAATGTTTTAAAAAGTGTGACTTGATTTTAAGCTTAAACGATAATTAATAAGTGTAGAATTTTTACTTTATCTGGCAGAACGTTATGCAAACCAACATCAGTCGCATTTTTGCATACTCTTTGTCAACGTAAGACGTTGTGCTCTAATAGCATCTCTAGATCTTGTATCGTGATCTAGAGGAGAAAGGATGGGAAAAGACAAAATATATATAAAATAATATATTAGCGATGCTGTAAATATCAACGACAAGAATATCAACTGCAGAATAATTAAATAGATACCCTTTACATATTAGTAACAGTAAAAATTTAAATACTCTAAATACAACACAAATTTCATTCCCAAGCTAGAGAGGGATATATGTAAGCTAATAGTAGCGTTGTGTTACTGATTATCTTGAGAACTTCATTACTTGCTCCATGAAGTCTTCTGTTTACTATTACCCTCGTATGTTATATTCTTTTCTTTTAATAGGACTATGTAGGTCCTGTTTATTTGAGTTATGCTTAACTTTCTTCAGGACTCATGACCTGTGATGCTGAGTTGGAAACCCTTGTGCAATCGTTTTGGGGGTCTGGCTATTGGTCTTTGTGTGTTTGGTTCCTTGTATATTTTGAGTCTTGGTGCATCTTGTCCATTTCTGGTATTCTGTCAAAATAGTTTCTACAAAATCTCCTACGAACTCGAAACCATCTCACCAGATCTTGTACTACAAATTCTTTTTCTGTTGACATTTCAGCTCTGAATTCTGTGGCGTACGTGAGTATAGGTCTTACACATGTTTGGTGAATTCTGATCTTGCACTATGTGCTCATAACTTTTGTATTTCTTTGACTACGATTCTTTCACTTGATACTGCCACTCATATTATTAATTAAATGTTGATTCTTTCTCTACTATGCTGTTGTCGAATACTCGCTGGTGGTTCCTATAGAGGTGACTACTGACTGCGTCTTTTGCTGTCTAGCAGCGGTGATAGAATAATGCTAGGTCCTTGATACTTGCTTTTATCGAGAAATAATGAGAGGTGATTTCATAATTGCATCTTCGTCAGTCAAACACACACATTGAATGTATCTGAAGCTTTTTTAATATTATATAATAACGTTGTAAGTCATTTTCATTTTAAATATGGCGCCATCCACATAAAACACTATTTTAAGGAAGAGATTGCCGACTGGCAGGATGCCTTAATAACACTATATGGCGAAACAGACACATTAACACTGAGATGAAGTCAAGAATTAATAAAGCCAGTGCAAGACCAATAATGACATATGCCTCAGAAACAAGACCCGAGACAGCCAAAACACAAAGGGTAGTGGAAACGGCAGGGATGAGAGTACTGATATAAATTACAGGAAATACGCTGAGAGATCGAAGGAGAAGTGAAGACATTAGAAGAAGAAGAAATAGAATTGTGCTAAGAGTATCTCCTTGTCATATGCCAGCATTAATTTGAACTGTCTTAGATTGTTCTCCTTTCGTTTTTATCGTTGTACTAATTTGGTACTACGGTACGAATCTTTTTTATAGATTCTCAAAATATACATAAAAATTTACAAGATCATAATAAAAATATTAAATTCTTCTGGGTCAAATCACACGCAAGTATAACAATGAAATCGTGAATAAAATTGCCAAAGAGAGTATATAAATGGTGAAGAAATAAATTGAGAATTAACAATATAAGATCAATTAAATTCATCAAAACAAAAAATGATGAAAAAATGGACATTCTTATGGCAAAAATATACTCTTTATCAAATCAAACACGAGATACAAAAATAGAAACCAAGTTGAGAAGAAATCTTTGGTACAGTAAAGACGACTATAACCGTAGAAGTATAACCACTGTCAATAGAATGTAGTTTGGTCACGCATGTTATTAAGCACATTTGCATAAGATGAAAATAGTACAGAGCGGCCTTTGCGAGTTTTGTAAAAAAATCGGAGATCTAGACCACATTTTTTATTTGAATGCATGAAATATAGGACCCCAGAAATTATAGAGGTAAAAATCTACTGAACACCGCACTTAAGCTTACCACAAAAGTTCTAACCAGCAAAATCAATAAATTAACAACTTTATCAGATGAACAACAAGGATTCAGATCCGGAAGATCCTGCGTAGACGTCGGTCGTATTTGTACTAAGACAAATCACAGAAAAGGCCATCGAGTACAATAAACCAGTAGCCCAGTCTGGTTATACAAAAATCATCGATTTCACGGCAAAATGTTTCGCAGATATCTGAAGCTTTTAAGACATAGGTGGGGGTTACTAGATGACGAATAGATGAAAAGATACTCCTATTTTTACCTCGCGGTTTTTTAAAACAATAATTTATGGTCAGAATTTGATTTTTTATCCATAAATTTTTTCCCTTATAATTTAAATAAACAATATTTATACCATTTTTTTATATCAAGAATATCTTCATTTTCCCGTTTTTTCAATTAAAATTGATAAATAATTTACGGAGATATTTGCAAAAAAGCAGTTTTTTTGCACTAATGTATAAATTTAACTAATTTTTTTATTAACAAAATAAAATGTTATTAATATATTTCAACATTAAGGAATTACAGTCCTTTAAATTTGTGCGAAATTTCCCCCTGATCGGTCAAACAGTTTAAAAGTTATTCAGTTTGTTTATCCCTGGGACTAATTATTTAAACCATTGAACTTGCCCTATGAATGATGCTAGACACATTTAACAAATTTTATAGGATTCTTTAAGACTTATACTATCTCTGATGAGAAGGGGTATGTTTTTTACTTATAAACAATTGTAATAACTTCTATATTTTTCAAGCTACAGACTTGTACGTACAACCATTAGATAGCTGGTAAAAAAAAATAAACCTTCTATGAACAATAGGAACGAAGTTAGCGACAATTTGTTTGTTAATTATATCTCCATTGTTTATAAACATTAAGAAGTAAAATTTGCACAAATTTTGAATGAAAATCTAAACTTTATATTGAATTTTATAGCTATAAAATTCATCCAATTTTTCGAAACTTAAAACCTTTCGAAACGAAGTTACTTTCGAAAGATCGACATAGGAAAGTGGAGGGGAAACTGTTTTAGCTCCTCGCTGCAAAATTTAATATTATGGTTACGGATTTATCATTCAAAAGCTTCAACAGTTCTGTAGGAATTTCATCAGGTCCATTTGCTTTTCCATTTTTAGCGTTTCTTATTGCGTATTCTACTTCTTCTTTCAATATGTCTGGCCCAGTTGCATTGATTATCTGAGTTAAGTTGTTTCTATCGTCTTCAAATAATTCATTCAGGTATTCGGTCCATCTTTGTATTTTATTCTCTAGATCTACAATAAGATTTTCATCTTTGTCTTTAAGTTTACCTATTTGGCATTTATTTATGCTTCCTGTTATCTATTTTACTTTTTTGTGCATATTGAACGCATCGTACTTTTTCTCGTAGGTTTCCATTTCTTCACATTGTTCTTTAATTCACTTATCTTTGGCTTCTTTTATTCTCTTTTTTATGTGTTTATTTATTTCTTTGTATTTGTCTGGGTAATTCTTCATCTTTCTTCTTTGTTCTATCACAGTAACAACCGGGTTATGATCTGAGCCTATATCAGCTCCTGGGTGCGTCTTAGTACATTTAACAGCATTATGATACCTCCTTGCTATCAAAATGTAGTCTATTTGATTTCTCACTATTTTTTCTTTGGTATGTTGTGGAGATGTCCATGGATATAACCGTCGAAGAGGTAATTTAAAAAAGGTATTTGTTATTACGAAGTCTTCACTTTGGCAAAATTGAATCAATCGATCTCCTCTGTCATTTCTGTTTCCAAGCCCATATTTTCCTACTTGTTCTCCTACCTTACCTTGACCCACCTTGGCATTAAGATCGCCCATTAATATGTTAATGTATGGAAAGACTGACTTAATAAGTGAAGACAAACAACCTGCAACAAAAAGGTTCAGACCTGACAGTGAAGTTGAATAAATGAACCAAATTTTAACTTTTAAACCAATGTATGTAAAGAAAATAAAAAAAGTAAAGTTCAATAAACATTGTAAAATTTATAAGGCAAGTGATGAAAAAATCCACTTATTTTATCAAAGCAGTAAGGCGATTAGATAATTATTGTATATCATATTTGTAAGAAAAATAGAATAAAAATCAATATTGTTAATTATAAAAATACAAACAATTATAATTAATATAAGGAATATAATAATATAATGTGTAAAAAATTACCTAAAATTTAATTTATAAAATATATAAGTATTATTACATCATTGATAAAAAATGAAAAAACATATGTTGATTTTCCGGGATTTTCCGAGATTTATGGGGGGTGAAAATTATGTCATCATTATTAATACTGCGACAGACAATTCCAGCAAATTAAAAAAAGTAAGTATTTATGGTGAATTTCAAATGGACTCAATTTTTTGCGAGTTCTTATGCCGAAAAAAAAAAACGGAGCTGAAACAGATATCCTCTCCACTTTCCTATGTCGATCTTTCGAAAGCACCGTCGTTTCGAAAAATTAGAGAAAATTTTATAGCTATAAGTTTCAATATAAAGTTTAGATTTTCATTCAAAATTTGTGCAAATTTTACTTCTTAATGTTTATAAACAATGGAGATATGATTTTTTTTAAAATAGGCACTAACTTCATTTATATTGGTCATAAAAGGTTTTTTATTTTTTAATGTGAGCTTTTTTACCAGCTATCCAATGGTTGTACGTACAAGTCTGTAGCTTGAAAAATATAGAAGTTATTACAATTGTTTATAAGTAAAAAACATACCCATTTTTCAAACGTTTATTTTGTAAATAATTTCGATGAAAACTCAATATGCATTTAACTTCTGAGATAGTCTAAGTCTTAAACAATCCTATGAAATTTGCTGAATGTGTCTAGCATCATGCATAGGGCAAGCTCAATAGTTTAAATAATTAGCCTCAGCGATAAACAAATTAAATAACTTATAAAATATTTGACTGATCGGGGAAAAATTTCGCACAAATCTAAAAGATGGTAATTCCTTGATGATTAAAGGTATTAATACCATTTTATTTTGTTAATAAAAAAATTAATAAAATCTATAAATTAGTGCAAAAAAACTGCTTTTTTGCAAATATCTCTGTAAATTATTTATCAATTTTAATTAAAAAAACGGGAAAATAAAGATATTCTTGACATAAAAAAATGACATAAATATTGTTTATTTAAAATATAAGGGAAAAAATTTATAGACAAAAAATCAAATTTTGACCATAAATTATTGCTTAAAAAAAACGCAAGGTAAAACTAGGAGTATCTTTTCATCTATTCATCATCTAGTATCCCCCACCTATGTCTTAAAAGCTTCAGATATCTGCGAAACATTTTTCCACCTTTTTTTTAATCAGACTTGGCTACAGCATATCTATGTTAGATAGACCTGAAAAAGGCTTTCAATCGCACCCAAGTCGAAGACGTCTTACACCTACTGTATAAAAGAAACATATACGTATAAAAGAAACTCAATATTATGCAAACCATCTAAAACATCTACTTCCATAATCGAATACTTCTTCTTCTTCAAGTGCCATCTCCGCGGGGGAGGTCGGCAATCATCACAGCTATTCGGACTTTTGAGACGGCTGCCCTGAAAAGTTCATTTGATGTACATCCGTACCACTCTCTCAGGTTGCGCAGCCATGACATTCTACGCCTCCCTATGCTTCTCTTTCCCTGCATAATCAGTTGGAGCAAGGTGTATTTCTCTCCACGTGTAATATGTTCGAGATATTCTAATTTTCTTGTTTTTATTGAATTTAAAATTAATCGAATACAGGAAGAGATAAATGGAAAACTAACACCATTATGTACACCAGTACAAAGCGGAGTCAGACAGAGTGGCTCGTTAAGCCCACTTCTCTTTAATATAATAATGGACGAAATAATACAAGCAGTACGTAAAGGTCATAGTTACAGAAAGGGGAACAAAGAAATCCAAATAGTATGTTATACAGACGACGTCGCATTAATCGCCGAGACAGAAGACGAGCTCCAAAGATTAACACACATCTTCAATACAACCGCCAAAAAATACAATATGATAATATCAGCAGAAAAAACCAAATGTATGTATGTATCTAAATACCCACTACGATGTAAAATCTAAATTTATGGGAAAATAATAAAGCAGGAAGTTTAGATATCTGGGAATAGATATATCTAGTTACAGAGATGCTGAGGAAGAAGTACGACAACAAAGCTTAAAAGCAAGTAAAGCGGCGGGATCTCTTAATAACACAATCTGGAAGAACAAATACTTAAGACAAGACACAAAAACAAGAATCTATAAAGCAGCAATTAGACCTATATTGACATACACGGCGGAGACAAGACCTGACACATCTAAAACGAAAAGACTACTAGAAACAACAGAGATGAAAATACTCCGACGAATATCAGGGAAAAGTCTGCTGGATAGGGAGAGAAGCGAAAACATAAAAAGAGCATGCAATATAGAAGACATAAATGGATGGGTGACAAAACGGAAACATCCGTGGAACGAACACATTAGTAGAATGGCAGAGGATAGGATAGTACGAATAGCATGACATAAGTCACCAAATGGACGAAGAAGTTTTGGCAGACCAATAAAAAGATGGTGCAATAATTTAAACAATTTAGGAGGCTAATATTGAAAAAAAAAACAGGCTTTAAAGCCTACATACAAGAAAGAAGAAGAAGGATAAATATACGGCGCAATCTATTCGACTGTTCGGGAAACTTCTACAATTAAAAATCGAAAACCCAAGTAATATAATGTATCTGCTTGTTTTAGATAGAAAAGACATTTACGATTGTTCTTCTTTTTTAAGTGCCATTTCCGCGACGAAGGTTGGCAATCATCATGGCTATTTCAACCTTCGAGGCAGCTGCTCTGAACAATTGCCTTGAGCTGCAACCAAACCACTCTCTCAGGTTCTTCAACCAGGAAACGCGTCTTCTTCCCACGCTCCTCCTACCCTCTACTTTTCCTTGAATTATGAGTCTTAAGATGTTGCATCTTTCGCCTCTCATCACATGTCCGAGATATTGCAATTTCCTTTCTTTTTATTGTATTTTCCATTTCCCTCTCTCTGCCTATTCTCCTTACCACTTCTGTATTCGTGATTCTATCTACCCATGGAATCCTTAACAATCTTCTAAATGTCCACATTTCATTTACGATTCATTTACGATTGTTATCATTCGTTAAAACAGCGACAATTCAATTAAAATAACAACTTCATTTTACTCCTTATGTTTTTTTGTGTACCGTAGAGCTAAACTATCCAAGGTCTACCTTCTGTTGTTGATTAAAATGTCCTGATCGACATCTGGGTGAGAAGAGTGTAATCCCTGTTAAATCCGTTTTCTAAAATAATATAATTAATGATTCTGGCTGTGTGGGAATCCTCCCTAATACCAAAAAACTACGTATTTAGAATATATTTATTACTACTTACGCCAGATACTTTGATATTACACAAAAAAAAACAGAATAGAACTAAATATTTATATTTATATAAATAACATTTTATATAACATTTTATAACACAAAAACTTTCAGTTAATTCTGAATTCTGAAGTCAATTCACTCTGATGTTCATGTTATTTAAGTTTTTATGCGGTAAAATCAGATCAGGAGGTATTTAGATGATATATATTCAGATCGAATCTGCTACGATTTCCTCATGGTACCTATATATTTTTTATCTGGAAGCCGTTTGTTATAAATCGGTCTTCCTTTATTTCGGTTAATTTCGTGTATTTTTAAACTTCCCTAATCAACAAATATGAAATTCAATTAGTTTTAACAACTGAGTTTTTCAGATAGTCCGCTGAATTTTTCATATAATCCTATCGTCAAAAACTTGACTTTGAAAAGCTATGGATCAAGTTTAATAAGAAGTGAAAGACGACGAACCAACTACCCGGGAAAGGTGAATATTCAAGACGAGTACGACCGCTCAGTCACCTTTTTAACAAATTACGCGGCATTTGTCGCCTGCCGGTCGGGAGGCGGTCGTTGCGGCGCAGACCGAAACAATCGAAAACGAGAGGAAGAAGGAGAGACCTTTCTGCCGCCGCGGCGGCATATTCCCGGCCCGGCGCTAACCGATCGGCGCGAACGGCGTTGCCATCATAACCATTTTTTTTTGTTTACGCATTTGATCTTTTGCGACTAGATACAACAGCATAAAAATAAAAAAAAAACTAAATAAAAATTAAATTTTTGACACCATTCCTTTCCAACTTCAATGTTTTTTAATGGCTTCTACTACAAGTTCGACTATTCGTACAATAATTATTTGTATATACATTTGAAGTTTTTAATATTCCTTACTGCGCCATATTGATTTTATCTATTACTAAACAAATGTGTTGGCTTAATCCCAACCTGTAAAGCGCATTATTGGCAGTGGACGTACGAAAATAACGATTTGATATATGTATAATTTAAAAAAAAAGCTTGAAAAAGTGCATCATTCCCAGTACATGCTTTATATTTGGAAGCCTTGGAACCTACTTTGAACTTAAGACCAAGTTTCTTAACTAAAAAATATTTCATGAAAGTGTATTCATTGAACCTATCCCTAAAGCAATTACAATTTTTATTGGGAATAAGCCACATATACCACTTGAGAATACCCGCCAGAAAAATCATAGCATCATGTGATTCGTCTTTAAACACATGCATTACAACCACATGCAATGATGACAGTAAAATTCTCCTGTTAGTGATTCCATAGTAAATCATGAGGAAAAAACCAGGAAAAAACCTCATAATACTATCCCGACATGGAAAGTAGACTAGAAAGGGGAACTAACTCATCATCATCATCAACTAGCCTCTAACGTCCACTGCTGAGTATAGGCCTCTCGCATGCTCTTCCACTTAGTCCGATTTTCCGCCATCGGAATCCAATTTGTAGTCACTCTTTTTATGTCATCTGTCAATTTCGTTGGGGGTCGACTTCTATTTCTGTTAGCTTGTAATCGGAGTCTCCATTCCAAAATTCTTTTTGTCCACCGGTCATCAGCTGATCTTGCTACATGACCTGCCCAGTGTTGTTATCCTTTCAATAACATCTGCTACTCCTGATCTTTTGCATATAGTAGCATTGGGTATTCTATCACGTAGAGAATTCCCTAACATTATTCTCTCCATTGCCCTTTCCGCAACTTGTAGTTTACTGACTGTTGTTCTTGTAAATGTTAGGGTTTCTGCGCCGTAGGTCTTCACTGGCAAAATACACTGATTAAATACTTTTCTTTTCAGGTACATCGGAATCCTAGACCTAAAAATATCCTTCATCTTTCCAAATGCAGCCCAAGCGAGGTTTATTCTTCTTTTCAGCTCGATTGTTTGGTTGTCTCGACTTATTATGATCTCATGGCCCAAGTATTTATAGGAGTCAACTGGCTTAATATATTTGTCTCTTACTGAGATGTTTTTGTTGTGAACTAAATTTGTCATAAATTGTGTTTTTGAAAAATTTATTTTAAGACCAACTCTTTTTGTGGCAGTATAGAGTTCTTGGAGCATTATCTGTGCCTGATCAAAGCTGTCTGCAAAAAGAACGATATCATCTGCAAATTTAAGGTTATTTAAAAATTTTCCATCTACATTAATGCCCTTTTCGTTCTAATCTATTGTTTTACAAGCGTATTCTAGCAAAGTTGTAAACAATTTAGGAGACATGTTGTCTCCTTGCCGAACGCCTCTTTCAATACGAAAGGTCCCAGTATCTTCATTAACTCTTACACAGGCTGTAGCATGCTGATAGATGTATCTGATGAGAGATACGTATTTGTGATCTATTCTACATTGTGTTAGAACTAGAATGCAATAATGAACGTGAAATAACTCTCCTGAATACAGCATACAAGATATTATCAAACATATTGAATGAGAGATTGAAGCCTTATACCGAAGCGTTCCTAGGAGAATATCCTGCAGGTTTCAGGAGTGGACATTCAACTATTAACCAGATCCTCATACTACGACAAATTTTCCGAAAAGCGCAAGAGTTTTATATAGATATGTACTATCTTTTTGTCGATTTTAATGCGGTATATGACCAAGTCTTTACAACGCTATGAATGAGTTAGAATTTCAAAAAACTCATATGCATGATAAAAGTGACAATTGCCAAATTGCAATCAGCAGTAAACATTGAGAACGACTCGTCAACCCCATTTGAAATACATGGGGGGTTTAAAGCAGATATACACGCTGGCGTGTCACCTTTTTAACATTTTCTAAGGCTATAAGTCGTACGAGCCGCTAATTTAGATAGCAAGGGAACTATATTTAATAGATCAGTTCAAATTCTAGCATATGCTGACGACGTCGGCATTATAACAAGAACCACGGAAACCCTAACCGACCCAGTAGCAGCATTCGAAAGAATGGGATTACATATAAATCAAAATAAAACCAAATTCATGCCAATTAACACAAACACAAGAGCTGAAAATGTTGACGCAGATCTACTTGTCAATGACCAAAACTTCAAAGCGGTCAAAGAGGTTCATATATCTAGGGACATTGGTTAACCCCAATAAAAAGGGAAATAAAAAGGCGAATCATAACTGCAAACAGGTGTTATCATGGTCTATGAAAGTAGTTAGCTACCAAACGTCTGTCTTAAAAAACTCGTATAAGACCTTATAGAACACTGATACTCCCCGTTCTCTCATATGAATCACAGGCATGGACCCTAACCAAAACAGATGAATCCTCTCTATAGATTTTTGAAAAAAAGATAATACGCAAGATATACGGTGCTGTCTATGAGAACGGAATATGGAGGCGTAGATATAACTTTGAACTGCAGAATATCTACGAGCATAAGTTTGGTGGAAAAGATATTACTACTATAATCAAGCGAAACCGTCTGCAGTGGGCAAGACATTTAGCCCAGGCGTCAGAATCGAACATGATAAAAATAATCTAACAGCATAACCGATGGAAATAAGAAGACAGGTTAGACCAAGCTGAGGTGGACAGACGGGCTAACACAGGATGCTGAGAAGATCGTTATTGCTAACTGGAAAATCCAAGCATTTTCAATAAATAGGTCGAGGACTGTTAAGGGCTGTAGCACTATGATGTTGATGAAGAAGATAAATTAGAGAGCTTCTAATAGATACATAAAGTCCATCACTAGAGTACTATTCGACTACGTCTGTTTTCTAAGTTACTCTAAATTATGGATTTATATAATGTTAGTTGTGAGCAATGTGGAGAAGAAGGTTATTTATATCATATAGTTTTGGGTTCCCGTAAAAATGTAATATACTGGTCTAGTTCTATAAATGACTTATTTAAATATAAAATAGAAGCCTCCTGTAATAGACTGGATTTATGATCGTTTAAATCTATAGCAGTATACACAGTTTATAACAGTTTAATTAATTTTTTCAAAATACAGCAAATTATTATTATAATTCTCTGTAAAATTATAGTTAATCTCGTTACCATTGTATTAAAAGACTTGTTCAACTTCCATTTTAACATAAATGTTGAATGTCTTTTATAAACCAACGCCGTGATGGGTTTCTAGGCTAGAAGAGAGTGTCTCTTCTCCTAACGTCGATTAATTCGTAATCTTGTATTAGAGGATCTGGGTTCGTGATATTTATGCATATTGTCTTATTCTTTACAAAGAGTGTTCAAAAATTTGAATACTCTTTGTAAAAGTATGTCAAGGGAACTAGAAGCACCGTACTCCATAAGAAGACGTTTAAGAATATATAGTTCATAACCATAACATACTACAACAAAAATTGCACAAAAAACTGGAAATTTTGTGTTTTAAGTTTAGATCTGACACTTATTGCATGAAATTTGTGTCAGACATAAATCTTTACTAATGTAAACAGTCAAAAAATTATATCAGCGATATATATTTCAACTATCAGCAACTTATGTCGATACATATATAACGATAGATGTTAGAAACGTTAGAACGTTATAAACGTCACAAGTTTGTTATATTTCTTTAAATAATTATTTTATTTCAATTTCTTTAGATTTTATTAACTTGTATCTTTCATTTTACTTATTTTATTCTAAAAATAGTTGGCAATCAATTCAATCAATTAAATATTTCAATGTTTTCAATTTTCAATTTATTTCAGTTATATTTCCTGCATTTGACTAAAATCTGTTATGTCGCAGACATAGAACGTATAAATTTCTATGCTACACTTCAGTCGAAAAAGTATATCTGTCAGTTGGCTACTCTTTGACTTCCGTCATGCCAGCTGTACTTCAAAATAGAAAGGAAATTCTTCTCAGGGGTAATTTTTTAGTAAATAATAACACCAGGAATGAATGCATTAACTAATTTTAAGCAACTTTTGTCCTACAAATTGTTTTCTGAAAGTCAATACTCTTCGACTTATTCGCAAGTGAAAATGTAAATCTTCTTCTTCTTCTTCGTGCGACTAGGATTACTCCTGTTTGTCTACCTCTTATTCTGTTTCAGTTGTTGTTGACTGTACATTATCTTTCCACCTTTTTGGCGGCCTTCCAACGGGTCTTCTGCTATACGGCTTGTTGTTTTTATAGATGTTCGCTAATCTACCTGGTCCCATTCGGTTTACATGTTCGTTCCAGTTTTTTTTTCTTGTTTTTATCCACCCGTTAATATTTTGAATTTTGCATTGTTTACGTATACTTCTGTTGGTTTGTCTGTCTTTTAATGATATGCCCGCTATTGATCTTAATACTTTCATTTCGATATTGTTGATTTGTTGTTTCGTCTTTCTTGTATCGGTCCTTGTCTCCGCTGCATACGTTAGGATTGGTCTTACTGTTGTCTTGTATACTTTCATTTTGCTTTCCGTGGTCAGATATTTGTTTCTCCATATGGTTTCTCGGAGGCAACCACTTACTCTTGCCGCTTTTGATGCTTGCCTTGTAGTCTCTGTTCTTATATCCCTGTCACTAGTGATCTCTACTACTAGGTAATTGAATTTCATTACTTGTTCTACAATTTTGCCGTCTATTTCTAGTTTGCATCTACGCGCCTCTTTACTGATCACTATACATTTAGTTTTTTCTACTGATATTCTCATATTAAGTTTGTTTGCTGTGATATTAAAGGTGTGGAGCTGCCTTTGTAGGTCATCTTCGTTATCAGCAATTAGTACTGCATCATCGGTATAGCATAGTATCGTGATTTTATGCGCTCCCATGTGGTATCCGTGTCGTTTTCTTACTTCGTGAATTATTTGATTCGTCACCATATTGAATAACAATGGGCTGAGCGAGTCTCCTTGGCGGATTCCTCCTTTTAGTTCTAAATGTAAATCTTTTTACAAAAAAAACTTTTTAAAACGGTTTTTTTGCGAATTATTCAAGAAGTATGTGTTTTATCAAAACAATTATTGCTAAAAAATGTAGCTTATAAAAAAACAAAAAGAATGGTGTCTTTAGCGACAATACAAGCAGAACAGCTGATAAGTTGGTTCTTCTTCGTCCAGAACTCCAAAATTGAAAGTTTCAACGTGAAATATGAAGAAACTAATGCAATTTTCGTGGAAAACTTGTACAACTTTTTTGTAGTGGTTGAAAAAAAATTATTTTTGTTTTTTATTAAAGTCTCTAGCACCAATTCTAAGGGAGTTATGACAAAAATAAGGTTAGTCCGACAAAAAAACATGAAAATCACTCCCTAATTAAAAATAATTGATTCTACTTTACAATGGACTTTATTAATGTACCGGGTGGTCCAATAATCTCTCTGCTATATATCAGAAACTTTAGGAAAAAAAATTCCTTAGTAAAAGTGGCCAAGATAAATTGCTGGAAATAACTTTCAAGTTTCTGGGTTAACCGCTAGGGGGCGTAACCTGTGAAGAAAACTTTGAAAACCAGTTTTTTGGGAAATATGCCCAATTATACCAAGTTTTAAATAAGCAAACTAGAAAAAGGCCTAAATTCTGCACAAAGTTGTTCAAGTACTTTTTTTTTATTTTTTCAAATAAAGGGTGGGGGAGAGTGGGAAAGTATTTGTGGATAAATACCTATAACTTTGGTTCACCATTTATTTGAAAAAATAAAAAAAAAGTACTTGAACAACTTTGTGCGGAATTTAGGCCTCTTTCGAGTTTACTTATTTAAAACTTGGTATAATTGGGCATATTTCACAAAAAACTGGTTTTCAAATTTTTCTTCGCAGGTTACGCCCCACGAAACTTAAAAAGTTATTTCCAGCGATTTCTCTTGGCCACTTTTACTAAGGAATTTTTTCTCCTAAAGTTATAACATAACATGAATAGTTTCTGATATATAGCCGAGAGATCGGCTTACTGGACCACCCAGTACTTATAGCATGCTCTAGAAGTTTGGATGGTTTAAAATGCTTAGTTTTGAAAAAAATGGGGTTTGAAATAAGAGGAGGTTTTTTGTATTTTTACAAAAAATTTTCATTTTTTCAAATAAATCGAAAACTACATATAGAACTATATACATATATATATAGCTATTGATACCAAGCATAAGATAGACTTTAATGAAGTTAAGATTCTTGGCACAGAACGTAATCTCGTCAAAAGACAGTTTTTGGAAATGTGTTCAATACTTAAACACCCGAATGCTCTTAATAAAAGAACAGACATCAGTAACTTGACCCAAATATATCATGCTTTAATATTGCAGAATTAGGCTTAATAAGCTATTTACCTTATCATTGTCATTTAAGGTGTACAGGTTTACCATATTTTCTTATTAAATAATTAAATACATATAAACATATTAAAATAAATTTAAATAAAATAAAAACAAAGACATATTTCTTACTTATACTAACTTAAACTTATGTAACTTTTAACATAGTCACTCGTTGCATATTCACACATATATATTAACATATAAAATAAATTTAAATATAAAATAGAATATAAGAAATATTTCTTACTTATATTAGCTTACACTTATGCAACTTGCATTACTTTTGACCTAGTCTCGTGTTGCATATACACAGATTTGTATTAACTGTTTTTAATCAAATAGTTCAATACAGTTATATAATTGAAGTGATTCATAGAATCCTTTTTCATTTGCAGCTCCAAGTGTATGAACCTTGGACTGTTGGAAATTATAATTGATCTTCACCTGTGGCTGATTAACCAGCCACAACGTTGACGATTTATATATGAGTTTTTGGTTGGACCTCACTTGTTTGTTTGTTTTTTCTTAGCCGATCAATGGGGGAAATTTGGTGTTATTAACCACCTTTCCTTTCATTTATCGGTTCCTTACAAGCAGGTTGTCACCCAAACTCATCTTATCATTTAAATAAACCGCTCTATTATTAGGGTTGATATTTCACCTTGCTATTCTGTCATAATTAATGACCTCAAGGTTTTACTGTCTTTTTACGTTGGTGGCGTGTTTGTCTTAATAAAACACCATTTTACCGGCAGCATTCAAGAAGCCAGGAGTGGTAATTTCACTATACATTAAATTATTCAATTTCAATATTAATTAATATTATAATCAGTATAATAAAGTTAAAATCAAATCATAACTAATGCTGTATTGTTGGAAGCGCATCTATGATTTTCTTAGTTCTTCATTCTCTTTTTCAATGTTTTTTTACTTATACATTTTTATATAAAAAAACAAAACCACATGTTCTTTTTGCTGTGCTTAGTTTGAACAAATTGTTAACTTATTTAGTTCAATTGATTGTTTATACATCGTAATTGTATAATGTCCATTTACTTAAGTGTCTTTACAACTTTAATATCACTGACTGCTACATATCTTTTTAAGGTAACACATGTAACAACTTTTCCATGCTTGTGTGGTTTTTTCATATTGTTCTTTTTAGATGAACTGATGATGCTTTCTGATTAAGAAAGCGAAACGTCTTCAATAAATAGATGAAGTAGCCATCAACTTTGTCTTTTTTCTCCACCTTTTGACCGAAAAAACCCACCACTCTTCTGAGTGATCCTTAATTTATATATATATATATATATATATATATATATATATATATATATATATATTATATATTATATATATATATATATATATATATATATATATATTATATATATATATATATATATATACATAATATATATATAATATATATATATATATATATATATATATATATTATATATATATAATATATATATATATATATATATATATATATATATATATATATATATATATATATATATATAACAATATCAACAATTTTGTACTCTACAAAATTTTGCGTATCTCTAATTGTTTTCCATTTATTAAAAAAAAATGGAAATTTTTAATAAAAATACAATCCTCTTAATTCAACTCAATTTTTTTCAAAACTAATACATACTTCAGTTGTCAAAGACGAAAATGCCGCTGAACCTCTAAAAATCGTACGAACAAACATAATTTTGCCGAGAATATTAATTCTGGGACCCCAAAAAAGATGCAAAAAAGTTCACTACTTTTACCTACGGGCTTCCACCTAAAACTCCCCTCGTAAGGGGGTAAAAAGGCAAAAAAATCGATTTACCAAGAATCTGTACGCCGTAGAAAAAAATATTTTAAATAAAAAATGTAACAGATAATTTTAAACAAAAACGTTTATTAGCACTTTTTGTGTACAATGAACCGTTCTCTCACAAACAACGCTTGAGACGCGTCGGTTACGCGTGAAATCAATGGTCAATAAAGTTTGTATCAGTAAGACGGTAAAAATTCGATATCTTTATTGATTTAAGTGTCCTATCGACAAAAATCAAGATGCGTTTTAAAGGTAAAGAGTTCAGCTTTCGTAAGAAATTTTTGTATTTTGCCGCCAGTAAACTCAGATTTTATACAGGTGTTAAACAAATAAACGTGGCACGATTTTTGCCATTTTTTATGATTCTCATGAGATTAATAAAATCGATTCCTTTCATTGACTGGCCACACTGAAGTTTCAATTACTATAACCTATAGAGCCTAACCTTGCCTCATATTTGTTGCCACAACCCAAAATTGAAATTTCATGTCATAGATTTTAAAGATTGATCTCGAAAAATGGAAATTTTACTACGACTGATCAATGAAAGTGATCACTTTTATTGATCTCACGAAAAGCGTAAAATATGCCAAAAATCGAGCCACGTTTGTTTATTTAACACCTTTATAAAAACTGAGTTTATTCTAGGAAAAATACAAAAACTGCATACGAAAGTTAAATTCTTTACCCCAAAAACGCATATTAATTTTTGTCGATAGGCCACTTGGATCAAAAGATATTAAATTTGTACTGATATTCAAAATCGACGGCCGCTTCAAGCGTTGTTTCTAAGAGAACGGTTCATTCTACCCAAAAAGTGCTTAGAAACATTCTTGTTTAAAATTATCTCAGCTACATTTTTTTATTTGAAACATTTTTTTCTAGGACGTACAGATTCTTGGTAAATCGATTTTTGGATTAGGTTTAGACCCGGGGTTGAACGTGGTAAACTTTTTTGCATCTTTTTTGAAGTCCCATAATTATTATTCTCGGCAAAATTCAGCTTGTTCGTATGATTTTTAGGGGTCAACTTTCTGATGACTGGACTATAAGTATTTTAAACCAGCCAAACTGCTAGAGCATACGTACAGCATGGTTCCTAAAAACATGCTGATACGACTCTTTAAGCGTATTTTGTAGAAAATTGAGCAGTGTATTTTAAAGGATAAATACATTATTTACATACTGTCACTACCAAATCTTAAAATTTGTCAGATAATTTATTCTGTTTAACCTCAAAAAGAAGGTGGTTGATTACTATCTGCCGCAACGAACCATTTTAATGTAAGCAGAACAACAGTTTTTAATATTAATAAAAAAATGGAGAGAACAAGAAACTCTTAAAAGAAAGCAAGGTTCTGGAAGACTAAAAATATCTACCGCTCATGAAGATCGTACGCTTTTGGAGAGATTAGAAGAGAATCCTTTTGAAGATGCAAAAACTGCAAGAATTATGTCACAGTTTCCGGGAAGAAAGACAACAACTTGGCGCAGAATTAAAGCATCGCGTCTTTGGTACCAAACTGCAGAAAAAAACAAGCTCACCACAAACACCACAACAGAAGCAATCAAGACTTATATTTGCTTTAAACCATCAGCTACAAAATCAAGATTTTTGGGACAGGATAATATTTATGAGATGACAAAATCTTTCAATCTTCTAAAAATTGCAAAATTGGGGTGTATAGACCAGTTAATAATAGATTTAATCCTCTATATCAGGGGTTCCCAACTAAATTTTTCCAAGGACCCCTTCATCAAGGTACTACAATAATGAGGACCCCCTCTATTTCCTTAAGACCTAAACAAATCTAAAGTTATCAGAAAGAGCCAAAATATGTGAAAACATAAATCAAACTAATGCTATTTAGGATTTATTTGTGAAAATACAGAGTACCTACACAAGTACATTATTAGTTTTAATTTTCACTCCTCAATTAATGAGATACGTTGAATTTAACCTTAGAATTATTTCTGTAATGTTAGGTTCCAAACTTGAAACTTTCACTCTGAAATCTGACCGCATGTCAAGTCAATTCTTATATTTGTTTTTCATGAAGCACATGGAAGAAAATGTTTGCTCACACCGATAAGTTGTTGCAAACGGAAGGATTTTTTTCATGGCCTTGTCTCCAAGTTCTTTGTAATACTTGCGTGGTGTTGACCAGAATTTTCTCGCCATTAAACATGTCCTTCATCGCACCACAACTCGACAAATCCACAAGCTTATTTTGTTCTTCTTCTGTGAGGCCTTGGATTTGTTCAATTGCTTGACAGCTGAAAGGATTTCGAATCCAACCATCGTCAGGGTCAGGTTCAGGGAAGTATATCCTAAAAGTCGTGGCTAGGCTGAGTAGGTGCTCGGCTGTGTTCATCTTTATCGGGTCAGGTAAACTCTGCTCTGCAGACACCAAGAACTGTTTCAAATTAGGAAAGTTAGTAAACGACTCGTTTTCAATCCTTGCCGCCCACAGCTGGCACTTTTTTACCATAGCACTGATTTTATCTTCAACTTTGAACATGTCTACATTTTTCCCTTGCAAACTTAAGTTTAATACATTTAAGTGTTCAAATACGTCAGCTAAGTAGGCAGTTGAGCAAAGCCAAGAAAAGTCAGTGGGAACATCTGCACACTTGGTGTGAAGAAGAAAAACACGAACTTTATCTCTAAGTTCAAAAAATCTTGTCAATATCCTCCCTCAAGAGAGCCACCTTATTTCCATATGAATAAAAAGGTGTTCGTGCTCACTGCCAATCTCTTTGCACAACAAAGAAAATAATCTGGATTGCAGAGGTCGAGTTTTAATGTAGTTAACGATTTGAACTACTTCATTAAGTATCTTCTGCAAAGGTTCAGGCAATATTTTGGCTACCGAGGCTTCACGATAAATACAACAGAGTGTCCATTTCACCTCAGGAGCTACTGCTTTGACACGAGCTTAAAGTACTGCTTTGTGGCCAGCCATTGATTTTGCTGCATCCGTAGACAAGCCCACACATTTTGTCCATGTGACGTCATGTTTATTGAAAAAATCATTCATTGCAGTAAAAATATCTGCTGCTGTTGTGTGAAGTAGTTCGCATGAAAAAAGAAAATCTTCCAATATCTGGTCCTCCCACAAAAATCGAACAACATTATTGCTTTTTTTGATATGTCGGTGCATAAAGCCAAAGTAGGATCCCATCTAGTTTCAGTGCCAATGGTGGTGAAGAGGGAAGGCCGAATCTGTCTTACACGAAAATATTTTTTTTAGGTATATAAACAAAATTATAGTTAACAATTCATATATTTATTTTTATATCTTGCGGACGCTTCAGCCATATCTCGCGGACCCCCAGGGGTCCGCGGACCACCAGTTGGGAACCACTGCTCTATATGTTAATAGAAATCGAGCAGCTGGTCATTTTAGCGCCAATGTTTGACTTCAGACTTATCTAAATATTCTAGAAAACATCATGTTTCCCAATGTAGAACAGTTGTATCCAGAAAATAATTTTATCCTCCAACAAGATAATTGTCCTATTCACACTGCAAATACAATAAACCAGTGGCTCCAGAATAACAACATCGAAACCTTACCATGGCACAACTACAGTCCAGATTTAAACCCAATCGAGAATTTGTAGGAGTTATTATAAAACGGTTGTATCGACGTTCAAAATGCTGAAGAGCTGTGGCACGATATACAACAGGTTTGGGAAGAGCTCTCTGAAGAAGACAATTTTATAGTTCCTTTCACGCAGATGGATCGAAGCCTACAAGCTGTTATTAATGCTGATGGAGATAATGCAAAATATTAATTTTATTTTTACATACCTAAATTTAGTATAGTTTTGGTCTTCCAGACCTTCGCTTTCTTTCGAGAGTTTCTTGGTTCCCCCATTTTTTATTAATAGAAAAACTGTCATTCTGCTTATGTTAAAATGTTTTGCTGCCTCTGATAGTGCCCAATTATCTTTTAATTTGGTTAAAATTCTTACTTTAATATATTGTTGACTTAAGTCGTTTGTTTTATTCCTTAATAATAATAAAAATTAGAACAACAACCCTATTTTATGTAAAAACTATCTTTATAAAATGAAGGAATTCAAAATAATATTATAATTTAATAATAATTATTATTACAATTTATGAATTAACATATATAACCAATTGTTTATTGTTTGTTTGTTTATTTTATTATTTTTCTGTCATAATAAATATAATATAATGTCAGACCAATCAAATAAACTGCTCAAAATGACCAAATCTTACTAAGAGTCGTATCAGTTTTTTAGGAACCAGCAGTACATTAATAAAGTGCATTGTAAATTTGTAACGAATATTTTTAATTAAGGTGGTGATTAGGGGGTGATTTTAACGTTTTTTGTCGCTGAAAAAAATACGGACCAACCTTATTTTTGTTATAACTCCTATTAAGATTGGTGATAGAGACTTTTATAAAGAATAAAAATAAAGATTTTTCAAGTACTACAAAAAAGGTTGTACAGAATGTAAAAATTACAGGGGAATAGCTCTACAAGATACAGTGTATAAGATTCTGGCCATATCAATTAGAAATAAAATTAAAACAAAAGTTGAAAATTGTCTAGGTGAATATCAAGCAGGTTTCAGAGCAAACAGATCGGTAATAGACCAAATTTTTACAATGAAACAAATTTTAGCTAGCTCATATGAATTCAACCTAAAGGTGGGTACACATATGCGAGCCGAACGGTATACGTACCGTACGCGTACAGATCCTTGAAAAATATTCTACATCGTACTGATCGCATACTTATCTCGATCCATGGAAAGCGACAAACCAACAACGAACACACATGTGCGAAATGATTCATTTTATTTATAATTTGGGTACTGATTTATGTTCCTGTTTTTGCTTGTTTAACAAAAATAAAAATATGTACAATAATCAGTTTACTGTTTTCTCACGTCTCTCTAGGAAGGAACACGTCATTCACACAATGTCGATTTGATGACACAATAAAATGTTCGCTGCGTCTAGTAAGCGCCGTCCAAACTGAAAGACGAGCTTCCTTTGAAGTCGCGAAATAAACCGCAACAATTTGGTTCGCGACGAGTCACGATGAAACAGTACGCAAGCGGTTTTTTCTGTCGTACACATTAACGAATATAACGTTCGCATACTGTATGCATACCGTTTGGCTCGTATATGTGTACCGACCTTTAAGGCGGGTACACATTTGCGAGCAGAACTGTTCGCGAACCGTTTGTGAACGCTATATTCGTTAATGTGTACGGCAGAAAAAACCGCTTGCGTAAAGGTGGGTGTCGTTTAAGATACAAAGCCCAAGTAAAGAATATAACTTTGAAGTTGTTAGCCAATTCGATTACTTGCGAGTGACACTAACAAATAGGAACGAAGAGAACCAAGAAATCATAAAAAGAATGGCCAAAGGTAGTAAGAGTGCTGGGAGCCTGACTAAGATACTGAGGTCGAAGATAATATCCAGAACAGCAAAAAACGAATATATACAACAGTTATCCGACCTACAGTACTCTATGCTAGCGAGACCTGGACACTAAATAAAGATATGGAAGTAAAATTAGATAGATGGGAACGAAAAATTCTTAGAAGGATATACGGAGGTGTAAAAGAGGGGAACATCTGGCGAAGAAGAACGAATGAAGAAATAATGCAAATATATGGGCAAACAAAAATAACAAGACTCGCTAAAATTAAAAGATAAAGATGGCTCGGACATATAGCAAGAATGAAGGAAGGAAGAGTTCCCAATGAATTAATAAACACGGAGGCTGGTACAAAAAGAAAAAGAGGCCGCCCCCGAAGAAAATGGCTGGAGTCGGCAAAAGAAGATCTGAAGTCGCTGCGGGTACAAGATTGGAAAAACTTAGCACAAGATAGAAAGAAATGGAAGAAAACCGTTGAAGCCTTAGGCCTTTGAGGCCTTTTGAGCTGAACATATATATATATATATATATATATATATATATATATATATATATATATATATTGTTAAGATGTATTTTTTGTTTGAATGATGAGCAATGAGTATTTTTAATAATATAATATATAGGGTTTTTATCGCGGTTCTCAAAGAATTAGCTTGTAAGTACTTTTTTAAATTATCTTTATTATAACTATTATGAAACACACATATATATCTAACCTAGTCAATGTAAATTTAAAATAAACTATCTTTAAACTGATATTCTTATAAAACTAATTAAATTCTATAGACAATCTAAAATTTAAACAAACTATCTTCAAAATTGAAATTGTTATAACACTAACTAAATTATATTAACAAAATTTTGTACCTTTCTTTCACTGAGATGCCTAAATGAAATGTTTTCCACTATATAGATTCTAATCACCACTGAATGTCTTCGTACTTCAGTTATCCTTGTTTTTTGTGAAATTACTTTTTCCAATTATCAGCTTCTACCAATTTAAGATATAGTTTTCTTCACCAGCATTTATACACCACCAACCAAACCAGCAAACACCATTTATATTTATTCTTCTTTTCAATATACCAATATCCAATTATTATAAGTTGATTTATACTAATCTCCAACCATAATATAATTTAATTTCTTCCAATATACCTTTTTTTATCTTCAATAATTATTTGTGTATAATTATAAATGTGCATTAAATTATATGCATTATTTTTAATCTTCATTTAACTCACTATATTAAACAATTGGACTATCTCCAACTAACTTTCATATTTCTTATAAAACTGCTTGACTGACTTACTAAAACTGTGAACAATTGACTTCACTAATTAATTGTGTCTATCTTCTACTAACTTTCATAATAAACTGCTTGACTTCTGACTAAAAACTGTGAACAATTGACTTCACTAATTAATTGTGTCTATCTTCTACTAACTTTCATAATAAACTGCTTGACTTCTGACTAAAAACTGCCATCTTGAATCCAAATCACGGGTATTTATATCTTTTCAATCTTCCAGAACCATCTGGTAAGAAATCATGTTCCAATTTGTTCTATCACTTCTATATAGATGTTCTCGAAAAAAAATATCTGTTCGATCCACCGCCATAATCATTATTTCGAGAATGTTCGACTGTAAACAATGGTCACACTCTGCACTCTGAAGAATTCGTTAATGTTCCATTGATAATTTTGTTGACATTTAGGCTTTTCAGATCAGAATAAACATTTAAATCATCAAATATATATAAATTAAACACCTCAAACCAACATTATTATTATAACCCCACTTATATTCGTATTATGATTAATTTCTATCTGTCAATCCACTGTATAGTTGGTTGCCTAAGCACATGGCTCACTTAAATCTATTTACAACATTAAAATTACTAAAATACAACTTTTTACAATTATTATATGCTAATTTATTAAAAATGCCCTCACATAAATATATTTTTATTAAATTCTCTAGTATATAACTTATTTAAAATATGTAACAATAAAACACTGAAAACTTTGTTTTCAAAACTTCCACAAATTTGTGGAAGTTTTGAAAACAAAGTTTTCAGTGTTTTATTGTTACATAAAATGAATTTCCATCAAGTAACGGTCGAATCCATCAATTATTTAAAATAATCAAATACTTTTTTATATCTAATATTATGTAGTATATAACTTATAAATTATTTTCTATAAACCCCAATCGTCACAATATATATATATATATATATATATATATATATATATATATATATATATATATATATATATATATATATATATATATATAAATATATATACATATATACAAAAAAGGTTGTATAAGTTATCCACGAAAAATGCATTGGCTTATTCATATTTCACGTTGTAACCTTCAATTTTGGCTTTCGACGAAGAATAACCCTTTCAATAAGCTATTTCTCCAGTTGTATTGGGGCTACAGACACCATAAACACAGCCACCATTTTTTTTGTTTATTTATAAGCTACATTTTTTATAAGAATGATTTTTTTATAAAATACATACTTTTTGAGTAATTTGTAAAAACCGTTTGAAAAAGTGGTTTTTTTTTGGTAAAAAATTGAAATTTTCACTTGCGAATTGTAGTATTGACTTTCATACAAAAATGTATACGACAAAAATTTGCTTAAAAATTGTTAATATATTCGTTCCCGGTGTTATTTTTATTAAAAAAAATTTTACTTCCGAAAAAGGAAGGCAGGTAGTAGTAGAAGTGCCGTAGGCTGCTCTTACCTCAGGGTAAGAGCAGCCTACGGCACAGGGTTAACATTGAAGTAGAGAGTAAAAAGAAGCTGTAGCGGTGCAAATCTGTGCAGGCTCAGAAAATTATAAGTACAGTTACGCTATATTTTACTTTCATTGACTGGAATATAGCTGATATACAGACGACTTTAATCATAACATTTAATTAAAAACAGCAAAAATTACAACAAAATATGAAATGAATCAAGACATACAGTAAAACGGTCATCTTTGATAGTCACCAAGGCACACTACACAATATTTGTAATTTGTTACATTATTGCTTCTTCCTCTATATTACTAAGTATTCAGATTGTCTGTTGTTAATTATAATACACATAAAACACTCGAGACTCGAGATATATATATATATATATATATATATATATATATATATATATATATATATATATATATATATATATATATATATATATATATAACTGAAATATATGTATATAAAAGCTCACAGGAAAAAAATTAACATCGACAAAATAGTTAGAATATGCAATATTTTTGTCCGTGAGTGCAGTTTATTTGTAATAAAAAGAAAAAGGCGTAATTGTATAAAATAGTCTTAAAAAGTGCAATTTTGGCGAATTCTCCGCCACGTTGGCAACGATGCCGATATGGCGGCGGCGTCTACATAGGATGCACGCGTTCTGCTGCAAAGAGGGGAGAAGAAAGGGCAAGAGGAGCGACTGTTGACCTCGACGGGTCGATAGCCGACGTCTGGCGTCGTACTAGAGCCGCGGCGACGGTCGGGGCGTCGCCCACCGCCGTCGTCAATGAAAGTGACGTCACGGCAGACGCCACGCCCAGAGTAGCAACCAGGGTTGGGGTGAATAGCGAGACTGCGAGTATTAGACACATCAACGGTGGCTAATTTCAAAAAAGAAAAAACAAAGAAATTTGCGTTTAATTAAGAACTTGATGACGGGTGAAGAATTCAAACGTCTCGCAAGTTTGCCGACCGATGTAGATACTTTTAACAGCTTTCAAAGTTATTAGGATTCTGCAATTAGATTCTTTTGTTAATATGTTCTCTCCATTACTAACGGTAAAGGGGTGATGATTTTTCTCCGTTTTTTTTTCAGGGCATCTATTTTTGATAATGGTAAACAAAGAAAATATAAATTAATAGAAAAGGTTAACGAATATTATATATCACTATTTATAGTAGGGATAGCGCATGAGTGGTTTTACATTTTCGTTAACGTCCACTCACAGTTACTTAATTCCACTAACGCTTGTTCACGCACGTGAGTTCCGACGAATCCTCAAAATTCAGCAAAGATCATTGTTAAAGATGATGTGGATGTGGAGATCAAAGATTGTGGAGTCAAAGGTTTCGTCAGTCCGCCGACGTTTTCTGTGGCTGTTTGTATCCTGACAATATTTGTTCGTAGATTTTGATTCTATTCTATATTTCTATTGGGATTCTGTAGGTCAATAAAAAACAACATAGTGTTTCAAAAAGCAGACAAAAGTAACACTACTATTGCTATGGATAAAATAGAATATAATAACAAAAGAATTGAAATTTTAACTAATCAAAATATTAAGACAATAAACAAAGATCTGACGGAAAAGTATCAAAAACAAATTAAACTGGTGTTAGAACATTCAAAATCAATATTAAATTCAATAGAACAGAAATACCTCAATATTATGAACCCATAGCCCCCTAAATTATACTCTTTTATTAGACTACATAAACCTGATCACCCAATAAGACCTGTAGTTCTTTTTATTCAGCTCCGTCATATAAACTTTCAAAAAACCTTACAGATTATTTTAGGACACACTAAATTTTCACCTAAATTTACCGTAAAAACACAATAAAACTAATTAATAAAATACAATATTTACAATTACCTAACAACTCCAGATTAATTTCATTTGTCGTAAAAAATCTTTTCCTAGTATTCCTCCAACAGAAACTTTTGTTCTGGTAAAAAAACTTTTAGACCATAATATTACAAATCCAATCACTACATCTAAAATTTTGTATATTAACACAAGACTACTTTGAACCGAATAATCAAATATTATACACTGTGTGTCAGCCAAATGGAATAAATTAGCTAATAAATAAATAAGCGAGTATTCGAAAAAACGGTCGAACACGTCGATTAGTATTTATAGTTGCGCATTTTTTTCCATAAAAACTTTTTATACGGGGTGTATCAGATAACGGTGGCCAATACCAACTTCCTTATTTGAAATAGAACACCCTGTATATTAATTAATTTTTAGATTCCTCAAATCATTTTAGACATTTTTTGAATACAATGTCCTATACCTATCTTTGACTGTTTCGGAAATATTAAGTAAAATGCAAAAATTCACATTTAGAAAAGAAAATTATCTATTTGTCGAAAGCCACTACCACATTATTCAAAAACTTCTAAGTAATACAAATCTAAATAATAATGTCAATGTAGAAGATGTTCAAAATGCTCCCCACGAACGTCTTGGCAACACCTTAGCCGTGAATAGAAATGTCTTCTAACGTTACTCAACATCTCAGATGTGATCGATCTAATCGCAAACGTTATTCGTCTTCGTAAGTCAGTGGGTTTAGTTTTGTATACAATACTTTTCACATATCCCCATAAAAAAAGTCTAATGGCGTGAAATTGGGGTATCGTGGTAGCCATTCCATCGATCCTCGTCTTCCTATCCACCGATTTGGAAATATTTGGTTAAGGTACTGCCGGACATGGATTTGGTAGTGGGATGGTGCTCCATCTTGTTAAAACCATATCATATTCGCTGGAACTTGTGAGTTTCCTGGATCAGGATATAAGTTGGTCAACGTTGGCACTACATTACTTTGGAGTAATGCTAAATAATTGTCGCCATTCAAATTGCCATCTATGATTTGGTCTTCAATAATTCCTGCCCACACGTTAACCTTCTCAGGGTATTGAGTATTGCCTTCTCTCATCCAGTGAGGATTTTCTCTGGACCAATAGCGGCAATTTTGCCGATTAGCATGACCGTGAAGAGTAAAGGTACACTCATCACAAAACAGAACATGTTATAATTGGATCACGTTTCTGTCTAATATTGTAACTATTCACAAAATTCGTTCTCCTGTCAAAATCATCTTCCATGAGCTCCTGAGTGTGCATAATTTTATAGGGATGCATTTTGTTTTCTTGTAATATTCGAATAACCGATGAATAGCTAATATCGAGTACTGGAGCAGCTTTTTGAACAGATGTATATAGGTTTTCATCAAACTCAAGCATAACAGCCAATTTGGTATCCTCACTTATTGCATTGGCAGCTTCTTCTTTTTACCTTCCTAATATGGCCCAGCTCGTGGAATTGCTTCTCTATTTTACTAATTGTCCCTTGAGATATGAGCGGCAAATCAGTAATGCTTCGTGAAATAAACGAGCTACTTCCATTTACGCCCGTCTCCTATCTCCATAGCCAATCATCTGTATAATTGTAATTTTGTGCATTTCTGTTGAATAAACTATTTTTCTGGCTTGCGGTTAATGAAATTCAAACGACTATAGCACTGACAACTATTTCTGTCATGGAACAATAAAACATTGGCGTTTTAAACCAAAGTAAACAATTTTTTGTTTTTTTTTTAACATATTAACGGTGTTCGACCGTTTTTTCGAATATTCCCTCATTTATTTATTAGCTAATTTATTCCATTTGGCTGACACACAGTGTATATATATATATATATATATATATATATATATATATATATATACAAATAACAGTGCTGGACTTAATAGGTAATCCTCTAATAGTACAAGATCCCACTGCAAAATCACTATGTTCATAACGTAGTTCATCAAACTCACATTTTTATATACATTTAAAATTTGGAGGATACATTGATCATAGGTTGTCAGTCAAAAAGTGGTCGCAAATATTTTTAATTCAATTAATAGTAATTAGTTTTTGACAAATATTTTATTTCGTTCATTTATTTTTTAAATAAAATACGCTGCTCATGACGTATATGCATGTTTTTTATATAAAATTATTTAATTAATTAATTAATTAATTTTTTTCTTAATATGCTGATATAGGTTACCTGAGAAAAAATGGTCTAAAATTAGGATTGTCAGCTGTTAAAAACGCGATGTATCAAAAATAAACTAAAAGAGAGTTAGGGCGCAACGACACTGGTTTGACAAGTGTTAATATGTATGTTATTATATATCTATCAACGCATGCCTTAAAAACTCACACAACTGACACTTCAAACCAGTAGCGTTGCGCGCTAGCTGTCTTTTATTTTATCTTTGATACCTCGCGTTTTTAATAGCTGGCAACCCTAATTTTCGACCATGTTTTTTTTTATATAAAAAACATGCATAGACGTCATGTACAGCGTATTTTATTTAAAAAATAAATGAACGAAATAAAATTTTTGTCAATAATTAATTACTATTAATTGAATTAAAAATATTCGCGGCCACTTATTGACTGGGAACCTATTATCAATGTATTTTTCTAATTTTAAATGTATGTAAAAATGTGAGTTTGATTAACTATGTTATGAACGTAGTGATCCTGCAGTGGGATCTTGGGCTATAAACCCGTTGCTATCAGATAGTTTTATGGATGATCTCGAAAAAAAAAAAAAATATGTCAAAACATACCGGTGTTCAAACAGTTTTTTTATTGGTGGAGATACTTGGACGATGTGCTGGTATGCTTTACAGGAACTAAAAGACAACTTGACCAATTCTTATCCCTTATTAATTCACTCCAGTCATATTGAACTTACAATAGAAATAGAACCGAATCAATCAATCAATTTTCTAGATTTAAAAGTTATCAGACTTAAAAACAAACATGAGTTCTCTGTATTTCATAAACCTACCCATACTGACACGACTATACACAATTCATCATCCCATCATACACAACATACATTGGCAGCCGACCATAGTATGTTAAATAGATTAATAGAAATTCTCACGTCCAAAAAAAGGGTACAACGAACAAACAATACACAAAATTTTAAAACAAAAATTACATAAGAAAGCCCTGAAATTAGTATTCCCAGCACCAGAGAAAAAACCCAGTACCTTTTGCACGATTACATATAGAGGCAAGATATCAACCAAAATAGCTAAACACAAAAAAGAAAGGAGTAACACCAGGTTTCAGAACAAATATCAACTTATGCAAATATATGAAGAACACCAAGAACCAAAAGAAAAAGCACTTACACAGTGGTGTCTATAAACTTAAATGTAGCGACTGCCCAAAAACTTACATCGGTCAAACTGGTAGAAGTTTTAAAAAACGTATAGCAGAACACAAAGGCGCTTTCAAAAATAGAAAAACAGATTCTATGTACGCACTTCACCTTCAACACCATAATCATTCTTTTAATGACCAACTTCAAATTCTTCACATTCAAAATAAAGGTCCTAAGCTATCTTTATTAGCTAGTAAAAATACAGATATAATTCTAAATGACCAACTAGAGACCCCTGCTCAACTTATTCAGTTGAAGGCACTCTGCCGAAAAAGTAAACACAAGTTTTCAGGGTTTTATTATTATGTAAAATACTTAGGTGTACCGGTTTTTGATTAATAAAATAATTCAATATTTTTCAAACATTTCGTTTTTTTAAGTCTTACAGTGTTAAAAGCTACTAAAACTACAACTAATTCCTCATCTGTTGTTGTTTTATTAAATAAATGGATTTCTTTTGAGAGATTAATTCTTTCTAATTCTTGGTTCTGTCTCCTCTTTTTTTTTAACTTTTCACAGTCTACAATAATTAACTCTATTAAAAATATAAGTATAATCCACTTTGAAAAGTTTATTTCAAAAGCAGAAAAAACCACCTGCTACCGTTAAATCCCTCGGGAGTCGTTTTTAGTGTGTACCATTGCGAAAGTAATTATTTTGCTTTTGCTACTGCTAAATGACCCTTGTGAACAAACAGGTGAATCACAAAAGCGTCGGGCGACTAAATTAAGAAAAAGCAAAAAGTAAAAAATGCGCCTCAACCTTTTGACAGTTCCTTTGCCGATTCAGCGGCGGACCAGCAATATATTTTTAAGAAAGAAATTAACAATATTGCTAGTAACTTATTAAAATATAATAATATATGATAGCGTAATGTAGTATACTGGTCTGAAAAAAGTGGCGGTATAAAAGTTTGAAAAATTTGAGTAGCCGCTGTCCAGGGACGTATCGAGTATATTGGTTCTTTCACCGTCACAAATTTATTGATGTATTACATCATAAAATAACAATGTGTAATATGTATATATTTCTTTGTTTTTTACATGGTTAAAAGTGAAATGTAAAAAAAATACTAGGTGATACATCGGCATTTTCTAATTAGCGTTTAGCGATGACGTCACATAAATAAAACTGCGGAAAGATATTTTACATTTAAGAAAATAATATTGTTTTAAACAAAAGTTGAGAATTTATAATGAAAAACTGAGTGATTTTAACTGATATAGTCACCACATTAGCGTAACTTGTGTAAAATATTTCTTCCGCAGAGGAGCACTCATCGTCGTCACTATTCAACAGAATAAATTGTCCCCTATTTGAAGTTAATTGTCCTAGTCTTCCGTATTCATTTTCTACATTAACTACATTACTTTTTGCTTTTTTACAGTCGGTACTTGTGATCTCTGATAGTTCATAGTTGTCTTTCAAATGCGTACAACGGACACTCCACTAATAAGTGATGTACTGTTAGATCACTATCACACGCGTAACACAAAGGTTTGGGTTATTTTGGTAGTAGGAAATCGTGAGTGATCTTGGTGTGTTCTAATCTTAGTGTGGAGATGATATCTTGATATCTTCTTTTCATAGGTAGCCTCCATGGTAGGACAGTTTGTTTTATGGATCTAAGGTTAGAATTTGAGACATCCCATGTTGCCTGCCATTTGTTCATTATTTTCTTTTTAAAATATTGTTTAACATAAAGGTGGTGACAAGTAGACATTGACAATGAAATTGGTTTCTCAATTGCTTGTTTTGCAACGTTGTCGGCTCTTTCATTTCCTTTTATTCCACAATGTGGAGGGGTCCAAAAAAACTGAACAGTTCGAGGATTGATTTGGCATATCATTAGTTCCGACTTAAAATAGTTTGTTTAATGAGGATACGAATTACTAATTATTAGGCTATTAACAATATTATTTTCATTGACGAATTTTATTGCCTGAAGAATGGCAAATAGTTCAGCAGAGAATATAGTGAATTGCTTAGGAAGTTGAAATGACCGTTCTTTGTCGGTTGTTACAAATGCAGCACCCACTCCATTTTCCGATGTTGACACATCAATATAAATGTGGATGGACTTGTGATGACTATTTAACTTGTCTAAGGCTTTGGTTTTAAAGAAGTATGATGAAATATCAGATTTTTTAAATAATGTAAGACTGATATCGCACTTTGGGAGAGATATTGTCCATGGTGGAGGATTATCAGAATTTGTAAATGTGTATATAGGAGCACTGAATATAATAAACCACTAGCTTTAATATTTGTCGACTATGAAAAGGCATTCGACACCGTAAATCAACAAAAAATGTTGGAAGCCTTGACAGAATGCCGAATTGACTATCGGTATATAAATATAATTAAACATATATACCAAAACGCAACAGCCAGTGTTAGAGTGGGTGATCGTCAAACCCAGAAATTTCCGATACAATGTGGAGTACGCCAGGGGGACACCATATCACCGAAACTGTTCACTACGCTTTTGGAATATATATGTAAAAGGGCAAAACTGACCGATAAGGGCATAAACATAAACGGAGAAAAGCTTAGCCATCTAAGGTTTGCTGATGATATTGTACTAATAGCTGATAGGATAGATGAGGCCAAAGAACTTTTAAATCAGCTCTACCTTTCCTCGCTAGAAGGGGGATTGAAAATAAATATATCTAAAACCCAGATGATGACAAATCTTGTAGTCAGCGAAGATATATGCGTAGGAACAAGATCCATAGACCAGGTAATGGCCTATAAATACCTAGGTCATGAGATTCGCATAGGAAAAGATAACCAAACCGTTGAGCTTCTCCGTCGTATAAGACTGACTTGGGCAGCCTTCGGCAAGCTGAACCATATTTTCAAATCGTCTGATATACCAATATGCCTTAAAAGAAAAACGTTTAATCAGTGTGTTTTGCCAGTGTTAACTTACGGTGCCGAAACGTTGACCATGACAAGGACAACAGTTCAAAAGATCCGTGTGTGTCAAAGGGCGATGGAGCGTGCTATGTTGGGCGTTTCACTACGAGACAAGATCCCAAATCGCCAGCTACGACAAAGAACAGGAGTGGCTGATGCAGTAGAGAGAGCAGCAACACTGAAATGGAACAGGGCAGGTCACGTGGCTCGAATGACAGATAATAGATGGACAAAGCGGATACTGGAATGGAGACCAAGAGATGATGCCTACCGAAGTAGAGGTCGTCCACCAACACGTTGGACTGACGATCTAAAACGTTGTCATAGGAATTGGATGCAAGAGGCACAAGATCGAAATAGATGGAAAATTATGAGGGAGATCTATGTCCAGCAGTGGATAAGCGAAGATTGAATGATGATATAGGAGGTACATCGATGTCTAGGTTATTTAGAAATGTGCTGATACGATGACAGAATGGTGGATCTAATCTTCTTCTTGACCAAAAGTCGAGAAAAATCTGTCAGCAAAAGTGTTTCTGAAAACAGGAAGGGCTGGATTTGCCGCCACCCTTGTAGCATATGAAAGACTTAAATATTCTCTTCTAAGCTGAAGTTAAGGCTCCCCAGATTCACAGTACATGCTCTTAAGTAATGTGCCAATGCTATCCTAATTGCGGAATTATGAACTGGATCGAGAATTTTTAGTATTGAATTTTTTGCCGAGTTGTACTTCTTAGAGTGCCGTCTCCCTACAGAGGTTGGCAATCATAATGGCTATTATTATCTTTATTTTTATAATAATCAAGTTTTTAGCGAATTAGGGATCTGTATAAATTTATTAATGTTTGAAAGTCCTAGCCCCATTGCTTGTGAGCTATACTTCTTAACATATTTAGTCCATTTTGTGTAGATTGTCGAAGAAAGTGCACATCTTCTTTCTAAGTTAAACGATTATCTAATTTCATGCCAAGAAAATAAATAGATTATACATTTTTTTTTTGTTTTAATGGCATAGGCAAGTGCCATACAGCCAGTCACAACATGAAAATTTTCTACCCAGAAAGAAAGATTATGTGGTACAATATAAAAAGATAATATAAATTTCAAACTTAAGTAGCATTACAAATTTTTAAGCATTAAAATTATTATTAAGGATAGGATAGAGATAAAACATGGACACTCTTTTCTCGTCTCGGGACCCATCAAACATTTCTTTTAAGACAAACTAGATTGGATCACTGATAAAAGGTAATAAAAAATGGGGTAAAACAGATAATAATAAAATATTAAGCTTACTTTTGCAAATAAATTCCATCAAACATTCATTTACAACTCTTATATTTAGAGAAAGCAGATAGCACATATTATACGGAGGAAAAATTTTGATGTTGACTAAGTTTTTTATTAGATCTTCAGTTTGTTTTGTGTATTTTTTACATTCGAAGAAAATGTGATCTAGATCACCTTCTTTTTGACAGTCTGGACATAAATTTGAATTTACGATTTTTAGTTTGGACAGATGACTAGGATAGCAGGCGTATCCAAATTTTATTCTAATTATGGATGTTATATACCTTCGTGGAACAGAATAATTTTTAAACCAATAATCACTTGGGATTAAAGGCTGTATAGAAGCATATTGCGAGGAAGACTGCGTGCTATATATGTGCCAAGATTGTTTCCATTTACTATTGATATTATTTTTAATTATTGTTAATGCGTCTTGTCTACAGATTTGGTGATCAGTTTGCGTTCCGGTATCAATGGCCTTTTTAGCTAATAGGTCAACATGTTCGTTGTATTTAAGACCTATATGTGCTTTAACCCACAAAAAATGAACAACTCTTCGGTTTTTATGAATGTCATAAACAAGTTTTTTAATTTGAAAGACATATATATTTGAGTTATTACTAGGAAAATTTAAAGTTTCAATGGCTAACATAACAGACAATGAGTCAGATACTATTGTAACAGATGTATTCTGAGTGTTTTCAAAGTATCTTAATGCTTCATATATTGCTACAGCTTCAGCACTAAAGATTGAAAAACTAGGATTTAGTCGACAAAGTGTTTCTGTATTAGTTGATGGAATGTAGAAAGCACACCCAGTACCAACAATAGACTTTGAGGCATCCGTATAAATAACTAAAGAGTCAGGACCTCAAAATATTCGAGCTAACAGAAGAATTTACATGGTAATTCGGTTGTATCACAGTAATGGATTGCAAGCACGAATAAAAATGTTCGATGTTAAGATTATCCTCTGATTTAAAGTCATAATCAAAATTTGTCATGCTTCTAAAAGCCTCACAAAGTGGAGGTGAGTTCTTAAGTCTCCAATATCGATTAGTCAAATCTTCTTCGTTCAGTTTTCTGATATTTGAGTAGAGAGTAGTGTTACGATATTGTATATTAATAACAAACTTTTGACTGAGGTATTCTCTTCTATAGCCCAAGGGATTTTCTAGAGCTTCCACATGTAGAGCATTAATAAGCGTCGATTTCATGGCACCCAAATAAATACGCAATGCTGCGTTTTGAAACACATCTATTGTTTTCAGAATATGTTTACTTGCTGAACCATATAATATGCATCCATAATCGATAATTGATCTAATATAAGATCGGAAGAAAAGCAAAGAAGTTTCCACATCTGCGCCCCACCATGTTTTTGTAATTGATTTGAGGAAATTTAGACCCTTCTTACATCTATCCAACATAAACTCAACGTGAAGTTTCCAAGTTAACTTGCGATCGAGAATCATAAATTATACATATTCAATAGAATTGTTATTGAATGCTAGGTTTGGAGGGATTAAACTAGCTCTAAAACGTTTGCTGAAAAGCATAGCTTTTGTTTCATTGAAAGAGAACCAGAGACCAGTAGTATTAGAACAGTTTTTTAGTTTGCTAATGGCTCGTTGAATATGATGTGATGATGATAAATTTTTCCATCTTGAGTAAATGACCTTTTTAATACTTTGATTTTAAATTATTGTTCCTTAATATCTTTCATGATTGGTCTTTCTCTATCTTCTTTGACCTCTTATCGATCATTCTCCTCATTTAAAACTTCCAGTTTTCGTTTATATTTTTTCTTGGTTTCTATACTTAATTGATTTATATTTGGATACTTCCTCAATAAGTGAAAGTTTTCCTTTTTGTGAAATTTAAACAACTACTTCTTTTTGATACAGTCATAATTAATAACAATTAACAATTTTACACATAAAGTAACATACAACAAGAAAAATAAGGTTATTTCAGCAAAAATAAAGCAAAAGTGCAACCTACTAATTTAAACAATTTAAAAACAAGTTTACTTTTAATAACAAAAAGAGCTGTAGGTATTACGAAACTAGGTGTGACACTAAAGTGTGCTTTAGTCTAAAGTGACCATAAGGGTGGCCGCACACAGAAAGAGCAAAACTGTTTTAGTCAAAAACGTTTTTGTTTGAAACGAAAACGTTTTTGTTTCCACAAGAAACATTTTGTTTTCAAGAGAAACAAAATGTTTGCACAAACCATACTGCAATCAGTTTTATCAAAGATGTCGACAGATAACGACGAAATTGCACTAGTTTTCTGGCAGTGGTTCCTCCTACAGGACGAAAAACGCAAAATAAAAGACAATTTTGGGTGCATCCTATAAATGAGAAAAGAATCTGGCCTCAATCAGTACAATTAATTTTTCTGCGTCCACTTCCATGATACACACAATATAAACAAGCAAAATATCGCTGTTTCCACATGTGCTTCTTGTTGACTACTCGAACGGTTTCAAGAAGGGAATTCCAAAAACACGTTGCGCCTGCGTACATTGAAATGTTTCGACACAAAACGACTATCCGGTAATCAACATCAAACAGACTGACTGAAACTAAATGAGCCTAAACATGCTTTAGACACACGACTAATCAGTGTGCGTCAGCTCATTTCATTTATATGGAAACATCAGCATCAGACTCGTTTAGTCAAAAACGTTTTTGACTAAAACAGTTTTGCTCTTTCTGTGTGCGGCCACCCTTAGTTAAAGTTTAGTTTAGGTTGTCATTATGAAATCGAGCTTTAAGTTTTATTCTACACACTTCTTATTTTAAAATTATTTTACATAATTATGTCGGATTTTTACAATTATCAGTTCAAAAATTGTGTTAAAGTGTGACAAAAAAAGTTATTAGTAAAACATTTAAACTTTTTAATTTTATTAAAATCTATAAAAATAATAAATCAATAATAAAATTACTTTATTCAATCTTAAAAAATACAGAAAACATAGTAAGTATAAAGCTTCGCGCTAGTCTAAAGTACCGCCTACTGTACTACTTTTTTTTAAATAAGTAATTTTGCCTCTATCATATAAATATTTAATGTTTTTTGCACCATTGGTAATGTGATTTAAATCAACTTATCTTCACATAAGTTTCTCCTTAATAATTTGCAAATATCACACTTTGAATGTTAAGAAGTAAACCTGGAACGCTACTGTCATCATTTCGCCGGGCGGTCCCCAAAGTGTGGATATTCACTGAACGAGTTGTTTGCCTTTACGATTTTTTCACTCATATTAAGAGTTTTGCTCGTAATCTCGTCTAGACAAGAGATAAAAACGAATTTTAGATAAGCAACTAACCCTTCTCTCCGAAAGCAAACATATAAATAAATTGCGGAGTCAAAGGGTTCACCTTTTAGTTTTTTTTATGAATTTAACGTTAAAGTAAAAAAATAGTACAATATTAAATTAAATTATTAAAAATAAGGGGCTTAATATTAGAATAAATAAGTTATTAATTATTTATTTAACTTCAGAGAGCTTACAGTCCTAAAATTCTAAATTCAGAATATCTAATAATAAAACCAACATTCATCTTAAAAATTATAATTCTTTTTCACAATTCCTTACTTCGTTTTCACATTCCTTTCTTCCTTACCATTTCACTTACTTCTTTTTCATTTTTTTCTAGTCTGGGTAAAGTTCTGACAGTTTTCTACTTAAAATAAATTTCCATCAAGTAACGGCCGAATCCATCACTTATTTTTATTTATTTATGTTTTCTTTAATATTAAAGATATTCCATCTTTGTCGTGATCCCCTTTTTCTTCTCTTCTGCACTGGTTTTCTCTGCAGGGCCAATTTAAACATTCTTTCACATTAAATTGTTTCGATATGTTCAACCAAATATTCTTCGTGACAAAGTTTTGTTATTTTTTCATCGCCGTTTTGATTTTGTTGTTTGTTTTTCTTGTCATCCAATTTCTCTATTAATTCTTATCTTTCTTACAGATCTATTTTATTTCTTTCATGTCTTGTATATTCTTATTTATTTTTATTGTGACACATACTTAGACTTCAATAACAATATAGATCTGGGTGGATCTGTGAATAAACGACTAGATTCGGATGTGAGAGCAGGCATTCTAATTTTTGCAGAAAAAGTTGTTTAATAACTTCAATAATAACAAAAAAATTAATTAAAATCCTTTGTAAAAGGTATATATTTAAAAACCCAAACGGGCTGTGTTAGACAAACGTTTTCGGAATACATCATTCCATCATCGGTGTCCTAGAAAATATGTAACCACTTAATTAAAAAGAACATGAAGTTTAAATTTTGACCAAGGTTAAAGAAAAGTGTGGTTAATACTTACTAGGAGTACATGAATGTAGCCACTAAATATATGGGTAAAAACCCGTTAACAAATAATTAGTTACATTTGTTCGACATTATATCTTATAAATACTTAGGATGTTAAAGTTACCGTTGGATTAGGTAACATGGCGACATATGACTCCACGTTGAAGTTGCAAGTCCTGAGACGGTGTGTCTACGAGGACTTTATGGAAGCAACTGATTGAAATGACAATGTTAACAAGTTAGGACGGAAGTCCTAACCCGGAACAGAGTAGTCAATATAACTGTATGTGTCTACTTAAGACAAAAGCCAACGTTATTTAAAATTGTTAGAGTAAAAAAATTTAAATTAATATAACAGTATCAACCATCAATGTTGTTATTTTAAAATTATGTATATGAGATGAAATGTGGAGAGAAGATTGTGTGGTTATAGTTGGGCAACCAACTATACATGTGTGTGGTAGTGTAGTGAAATAGATATTTTAATATAAGGCCCTTTATGTTTCTTCAACATTCGGTACCTGGAAAATAGAAACTAGACACATGTAGAAGGTTGAGTTATTGAAATTTTGTTGATATTGGTGGAATAAGAATGAATGTATTTAAAATATGAAAGTGTACTTGCGTGAATGGAATAAAACTGTTGTAGTGTAATGGTCATGTGAAATTTAACTTATAACTCGATTATAGAAGGCCCTGTATGTCAAAAAACAACATTTGGTACCTGGTAAATGTAAAACTTATTAAGTTATAAGTACATGAAATTAAATATCTGATAGGGTGTTAACAGACTAAGTGGTGTGGAAGTTTTATTTTATTAACTATTATGTGAAATGAATAAAATTTGATGGTTGGGACATGGTTTTGTAATATGTTAATAGAATAGTACTCAACTTATAACTTAAGAAAGGCCCTATCTGTCATAAGCAACACTAGGTACATGGGAAATATAAAAAAGTAAGTTATAAGTTGAATGAGTTGCAGGTGTATAATTATCTGAAATGTGAAAATGGAATGGTTGTGGGTTGGCTCTGTTAAAATTAAGTAAAACAAAAATTATGGTGTCAGCTTTACTGGTAATTAAGTTGTGGGATTTGTTTTTAATTCTTAATGGATATGAAGGTCTTAAGGTGTTCGTTAAACTATTATATAAAATAAACAGAATTGATGGTTGGATCATCAGATCATCAGATCTTTTTTAGATAATACAGAGTAGATTAAAGCGAAATACATATCAACAGATACATAGACGATTTGTACGTGAAATGAAGTCTTGACTGTCTTTTTAATTTTATTTTTATTCGGATCTACTCTGTATGAGTACAAGAAACCAATTCGCTAACGATTTCTGCTTAGTTGAGGAGACATGTCGTGGAATGCAAATTTTAGATTCCCCATGTCTCTTTTAACATCTTTATCAACGTCTGGCTATGTCTTGCAATTTTTAGAAGGCTCCAGATTAAGGCAGTTATCTGAATCGTGTTTCGAAACTATTTTACGGATTTAGTTCGAATTAGCTTTCACACCCAAGAATATTGTATCCGGTTTTTTGGAGACCGGCATTTACCCTTTCGATCGTGATGTGTTTACTGAAATTGTTTTTATGTCTATTATAGCGCTGTGACCGATCAACCACTGGAAACAAGTACAATTCTAGAAGATGCATCATCTTTACCGAAAACAGGCGTGCAAGAGGGAATTTCGAACCCTATGAACATTCTAGAGTGTAAAACCTCAACGTCAAAAGAACACGTACAAGATAACAATGACAACATTAAACACAATTTTGTTAGTTCAGAAATTAGACTTCGTTTTAGTTAAATTTGACACAAAGACTTCAACTATGCATAATGTGGGTCTGGTACGAACAAAGGCAGATGATGAACATAAAATTAAATTTTTACGACGTCACGAAGCCACCTGGAAATTTATTTATCCACAAATGGAGGATATTGCTTCAGTTCGAGAACAAGATATTATTTTAAAATTACAGTATCTAAACAATGTAGGTGGAACAGAAAGAGTTAAATCTACAGACATTTGGCTTGTACTTCCGTTATTATAAAAATGTTCGTTAATTTTTGCATTTTTTTAAACAATAATTAATACACAGTTTCCGTTGTTGATTAATAATGACCATTTTGCGTTGTAAACCTTCTTTATGTTTTTATTTTTTCAATAATTAATAAACATTTCCCAAAAGCTTACAATGTTTCAATGCTCCCTATAACCTGTCTCGACGCTCCCTTACCCACGAAGCGGTGAAATTACACCATTTCATTTAAATACATCTAAACATTTTAAGTAATATTTTGGAAGCATGAAAAAGTACGGCAAGATTAGCTAAATGACACACAATTCACTTGCACTACATATTATCTTTAAAAATAATTATCTTAAAAAATAAAATTCATTTTTTGTCTCAGGTCTCCATAGTCTACTAATGTAAACTTGTATTGTATATTATATTGAGTGTATAGGTATACAGTGATGAGTGTCTTACCACCCGGCAAAATAGCGGAAAGGATAGAAGACATATTAAGTTGTGAGATAGTACGAGATAAGGCTAGTTATTAGACGTGTCTATTTGACTTCAGTCATAATTATACGGATGACCTCGAAAATATTTTATTTTAATAATTTCTGATGTTAGAATAAATGATTAAATATATTAAGATATATTATAGTAAAAAACATTAATTAGTAGCGATTTTAAATTATAAATCTTTAAGTTTATTTAATAATAAAAATAACTCAACTGAAATATTTGACTAAACTAAATAGGTATGTTCAATCCGAATACAAATTGTTGTATGTGGAGTTGGCGTAATAGTTAGAGACGTTGTCTATTAATAAGAAGACTGGGGTTCAATTCACACCAAAAGTAAAATTTTTGTTTTACTCAATCAAAAATAATAGAAAATATGATACATATTAGGTAACAAGTTTTCGAAAAACTCATTACATATTTACAATTTATTCTTATTCCAATTTTATAAAATAGAAATACAAAATATTTCAAATTCAATTCCAGTTTTACAGTCTTCAGTTGTGAATGGAAAATAATCCATTGAAGACTGTTTAATTTCAAATTCATCACTAAATTCTCAATGTTAATATCAATTCCTCTGTACAGGTAATGATTTTCAAAACAATTGAAGACATTGGAATGGATGCGCGCGAACAGCTACCTGCTTTATAGCTAACCAAATCATCAAGCCTTCAAGTTATCAAATAATAACACATCGTGTTTTTTACGGTAAACAGAAACTTTTTATTGAAAAAACAATTCGTGAAAAGGATTTTAACGGTCGAGGAAAAAGTGCAAATTGTTGTCTGGCATGTGAATGGATTATCAGATACATGATTAGACAACAATTTGTAAATATGTTTCCAAATAGGCCGGCTCCAGCACGATCAACAATTCAGTCTATTATACCTAATTTTTTTACTTATGGATCCGTGTTCGATCCAAGAGGAGTTCGCAGACGAACGGAGGTAAATCCAGATTTGGAACTAAGGGACACTTTGATTTGTGCAAGTATTGAGCAAAATCCTACCCAATCAACACCTCGTCTCGGAGAACAATGTGGAATTCCAAGATTTAGAGTAGGTGAAATTTTGTAAAGACATCGATACCGTCTCTATAAACTTCATAAATCCAACGAACAATTCCCTGGGGATCAATATAGACGTTTAGAATTTTGTCAAACTGCAATGGAAATGTCACATCAAGATGAACATTTTTTAGAGAACGTTTTGTTCACCGATGAATGTACGTTTTCATTGCATGGCCGTCACAGTTCAATCAATGCTAGGTATTGATCTCGAGGAAATCCTCGTCAGATTTATGTCGCTCGTACCCAGCGTCTTCGAAAAGTAAATGTTTGGGGAGGCATAATAGGGAATCATGTCATTGGTCCATTTTTTATAGACGGTATGTTGACTGGGCGGAAATACTTGGAACTTCTGCAAAATGAAATTGTCCCAGCCCTTTGTGATTTACCAATACCTTTCGATTCCATATGGTTTCAACACGGTGGTTGTCCTGCACATAATTCTCGCATCGTCAGTGAATATCTCAGTGCGACTTTTCCTAATCGATTGATTAGTGGCCACGGATATTTTTTTATTTTTGTAGAATTTTTACTTATTTAAACATTCTTTAAAAGTTTTTACTTTATTTTCGAAAGTACGACGATACTGTTTTGCCAATAAGATTTTTTGTTTTAACTTTAGTTTTTGTTTAGTTTTGTTTAGTGATTCAAAGCAAAACAATCTTTGCATAATTTCAAATTATTAAAAAAAAAAAAAAAGAAAACCACATGTGGGTTTTGAACTCTAATCGTCTGCGATGTCTGTATCGCAATGTCGAATTCTTACCAATGATCCACGAAGGATTTATAATTATTCCGTGACAAGAGTGTATGAAACTCTTCAAATCATAGTAGAAATTATTCTTGGTTAATAATTTAAAACTTTAGATTAAATAATCACTATTAATTAAATTATTTTATTCACATTTTTGCTTTATTGTGGTCAATCAGTTTTTACTTTATGCGAAATTAAAAAATGGAAATACGTCACACATTCGACGTTACTCATAATAATTATGACCGAGGTGATTTAGCTCGAATCTAACGTCTAAAGGTGTGAGACTATCGATAGTGGTAATGTAATGTAATATAAATTATAGGTTTTTCCGATTATTTCTCACCTCTAAGAGTTTCATCTCTTTTTATTTCACAAGGTAACTGTGTTTTCTATCTCTTACGTTAAAAAGTCGGGTGGTAAGACACTCATCACTGTATATACAGTTTAATACGATAATATCAGCAGTAGCGCCATTATAAAGCAGAGTGCTCAATGAAATGAAGCACCCTGTAAAAGTCATATTTTGTCATCAAAAACAATAATTGTCAGTGTTGACAAATTGCAGATTAAATGAATTTTAAAAATTCCATAATTTGATAAATATCATCTAAAAATTTTAAAAAAAGTACATTTTTACTTCTTGTAATACAATTCTTACGTTCTTATTGAATCCAACGTAGCCTTATCCTTATTTCATTATAATTTTCATTCTATGTAAAACAGTTGAATACTTATTTTTTATGATCGACCTCCATCCCATTTTTGTTAAGGTATAAATTCTAATATCCGTTCCGTATGATATCATTCTTATCAAGGTTTGTTCGATGCGTCATAAATGGATTGCTTTACTGCTCGATGACTGCTACTATTGCTGCTATCACGTACCGGTGCGTTTTTGTTCAAATCAAGACGGACAGACGACCTTGCTTTTCGCATTAAGAGAATTCGTCCATATTTTAAATAACAACGGAAGGTATAATAAAACAGCCAATTTAAGACTAAACAATAAATTAATAATTATTCGAAAAATTTTTAGGAAATAATTTCATAATTTATACATTGGAAATACCAGGGAAAGGCAGATTTGCGCCTATTGCATCTACTTGCCTATTACAAATAGAAATTTATCAGTAATAGAAATGGGACAAGAATTGTCTAAGAGAATATTTTTTGTACCTTAAAACTAATGGCATGGACCAGGTTATATTTGTATCTTGTTGGATGACAAGGATGGTAGTTAAGAAACTGGTTGAATTATAGTCTGTTATCTACCCTACGAACGACACGCATATCCAGAAACGTAAGGCTTTTATTAACTTGAAATGAAAAGTTAAATGAAAAAGACAGAAAAGATTTGATTTCACGTTCAAAGCGTCTATGTATCTATTGATACGTATTTCGACTTAATAAGTCTCATCAGAATAGTTATTCATAGCCGTTCTTAACATGAAAAATAATCTTCTCTGTCTTATTAGGAAGCAACAATAACATGGCTTCGTTATGGACGCAATAGCGACATCTGATAGAAAAATCGGTAAGATAGTTTCGAAACAAATTCAGATTTCTGCTTTAATCTGGAGCCTTCTAAAAATTGCAAGGCATGGCCAGACGATGATAAAGATGTTAATAGAGACATGGGGAATCTAAAATTTGCAGTCCACGACATGTCTATTCAGCTAAGCAGAAATCCTTAACGAATTTGTTTCTCGTACTCATACAGAGTAGATCCGAATAAAATGAAAAAGACAGAAAAGATTTGATTTCACGTTCAAAGCGTCTATGTATCTATTGATACGTATTTCGACTTAATAAGTCTCATCAGAATAGTTATTCATAGCCGTTCTTAAAGACAAATTTCGAGACAAAGACGAGAAACAAATTCGTTAAGGATTTCTGCTTAGATGAATAGACATGTCGTGGAATTCAAATTTTAGATTCCCCATGTCTCTATTAACATCTTTATCATCGTCTGGCCATGCCTTGCAATTTTTAGAAGGCTCCAGATTAAAGCAGAAATCTGAATTTGTTTCGAAACTATCTTACCGATTTTTCTATCAGATGTCGCTATTGCGTCCATAACGAAGCCATGTTATTGTTGCTTCCTAATAAGACAGAGAAGATTATTTTTCACGTTAAGACCGGCTATGAATAACTATTCTGATGAGACTTATTAAGTCGAAATACGTATCAATAGATACATAGACGCTTTGAACGTGAAATCAAATCTTTTCTGTCTTTTTCATTTTATTCGGATCTACTCTGTATGAGTACGAGAAACAAATTCCTAACGATTTCTGCTTAGATGAATAGACATGTCGTGGAATGCAAATTTTAGATTCCCCATGTCTCTATTAACATCTTTATCATCGTCTGGCCATGCCTTGCAATTTTTAGAAGGCTCCAGATTAAAGCAGAAATCTGAATTTGTTTCGAAACTATCTTACCGATTTTTGCTTTTATTAACCTTTAATTCACATATGAACTGTAAATGAGTAGCAAACACTGTTAAAGTGCCCGAGATCGTATCAGGTGGTATCCTAGAAGGATTTGAAAACCCAATACGAGTAACTGTAATCGTTTAGAAATCAAATCATCGAAAACAATGTTCGCTAACAGGTGATATGGAAGAAGTCATAGGTGTACCAAATACTTATTATTCAAAGTATTTTTATATTCGCGGTAACATATATTGTAGAACACTAAATGCGGCGAAATTTGATCCCATCTTATCTTATATTTTACAACCGACCGGAGGCCTGTGAGAAGCGTTTTAGTTGGGAAGCAGTTCGTTTAGTAGAGTGTATGGTGTTGTTTGTAGAAATTTAGTTATACTGAATAGTGATGTGGCGTCCTTGGGACAATGTGGTTAAAAATATTGTGAACGATAACAACACTGATTTTGTAGAAAGTGTCAGTGGCAGTGCCAGTACCGATGTGAATATATTTCCTAAAAAAAAGTATCCGTAAAGAAGATTCGAATGCATTTAAATGCTGAAACAGAGCAATGTGTACAAAAATCTACATAAAAGATTCAGCTTCGATGAGAAACTCTTAGTACAAGCAACTTATGGTTTAACAGAAATTCCACTGAAACTATATAGAAAAGAGTTTAAAATTAACCCTATCATCGCAAGAAGCGATGTGACTACAAATGTTTAGGTCTTATAGATAAACCACAATATAACTCACTGATCCCAAATTTGGAGCCAAATTGTGTAATAGTGGTTCCTTAACGCTTTCTATTTTCTATCATTCCTGACAGCTCACTGCAAAGCTTATTAATGAACAATGATTTGTATTTTGAAGATTTTTATCCAAAAAACAACTTATTGAAGTACACACGAAGCAATTTAACAAAATATTCGCCCTTGAGGTATTGCCGAAAAGCATGGACACACTATATTGAGACTTCCCCCTATTTTTGTGTTTTTAATCCTATAGAGTTAATTTGGGGAAAATTAGAACTAAGGACAATTTGGGGGTAAGTGAGGTAATAAAAAGATGTATCTAATATTACCAAAGAAGATTGGCAGATAAGAATCGCCAAAGTGATCAAAGTTGAATTTAAAGGATTGTGGTAAAATGTATCTATGTTTCAATAGCAAACTCACCAAAAGAAAGACAGGTTAAACTCCATTGGTTTGAAATTTTTTTACCGGAGAAAAGTACACACGACGTGTCGTCTCGGCATGGATTTTATTAGTCGCGGTGTACCCTATAAAAGTTGTCTGTCCCTCGGTGACACTCCTCTCGTCCGTGATTTTCGTACGACCATGATCCGATTCTCATGCGACAATGAAACTTGGATATTGAGTCTTTGAAAGAAAGGTACTGAGACGAATACTAGGCCCTATAAACGAGAACAACACTTGGCGAATCAGATGCAACTATTAAATATAAATATAATATATTCTAAACAACTACCTTTATCTCAGTATGTTGTCATGTATTTAGAATGGAGGAAAACAGGTTGCCAAAAAACTGTTAAATAAAATAATGCAGCGGAAGAGGCCTATTGAGAGACCGAGAAATCGATCGGAGGATAACGTGTATGAGAAAGCCAAAAATCTCCTTGGCAATGGAGTGGTTTACTGAGGGAGGCCAGAGATCGAATTGGGCTATAAAGCCATAAAAGGATATATGGGCTTTCAATTACTATTCAAGTATTGCGAAACTTACCAATATATGTATACAAACGAGCAATCTTTACATGGTACTTGTTAAATGGTAAAAATAAGTTTTTATCCGGTTTATTTATTTATGTATAATAACTCGTTTTGTTCCGTCCAATTTACATTTTCAATAATATTAGTTCAACAATATAGTTTATTTATCTAAAATGACTGTATCCTCTTAAGTATAAAATCGTTAAGGTCAGTTAAGTATGTACCACGCGTTCTTCTTATCTCGGCCTGAGGTTACATCGCAATTGTTGGAAATCACTGAAGAAAGGACAACGGTACACAAAGTATTCCTAAAGTAGTCAGTCTAACCACAAGGCAAGGTTGTCTGTAATTGATTACAGCGCAAGAAACTAGCATTATTTTTGAAACGCTGTTATTACTGCTGAATTATTATTTTTTATTTAACATGCAATATTTATTGCAACCTGCCCAACCACAAATAATAAGAAATATGTACATATAATGTAGAGGCATCGAAAAAAAAACTTAATTCGGATAGGCTATGCATAAAAATATCTTTGGTTAGAATTTTTAGTCGATTGCACACATGTACACAGGGATACATGATATAAACGTATACCTAACTTGTGGTTTACTGTTTTTTGTTTTCTTTAAAACAGAAATTTACTTTCAAATTACACAACTCATACACACGCAAATACACTCGCTCACACACCACACCAATATGCCACGAACACGATCAAGAGCGCGAAAACAGAAAGAACCACCCAAACCATCAAAATCATTAGACACAGAATGGGACACTGACACAGAAACACATTCCACAACATCACACACATCACAAGTGTCTATCACTATAGATGGACACGAACCAAGGACACCGCAGGAGTGGAGGCGGGCTCTTACAGAAGTCTGCCTCCAAAGTCCTGATGTGGTCAGCGAACACATCACACCAATATTCCACAACATACACAAAAAACAAAAAACATCACCAATCCCACCAGAGATCCTTAAAAATATCTTAAGTACCGAATATCTAGACCTCAAAGATCTCACGGCAAAACTACGACAAATCACTCGAGATGACACCATCTCACTAAATTCAGGATACATATCTGGAAAACCCCCTAATCCGCAACCCGTTCCAAATGATCCTCAAATCTTTCGCCTAGTCATTGCCGGCGTCGAAAAAAAACTTTCCCAGAAAAACATCGAGGATAACCTATTCGAAAACAAATTTCCTTACACTAAAATAGTTCGCAAAATTGCCCGCTCCATTAAACAACCCTCCTCTTATATAAGAGTTTTCACGAATCTGAAACTAAGTTCGCCGATACACTTTCGAATGGCATCAAGAGCGAAGGAGAACGGCTTAATTGTGAGTTTCCAAAATCAAGCAATTCCGTTCCGGTTCGACTGAAATACTGTTCGAAATGTTGCAAAAGCGGACATCTCAGCAGCGAATGCACTTAAAATTCATTCATTTGTCCATTCTGTGGACAACAACAAAGGTCTAATGCTTGCCTCCAGAAATCTGACCCAAAATGTCCCAACTGTAATGGAGGCCACCCCGCATTCTCACCGAGATGCCCACACCGCAATACACAACCCAAAAACTTCAAACAAACCCAACCTGTATACTCACTCAAACAAATCCCTTCATACGACCTTTTCTCTGATATGAAATCCTTAATCCATTTTACTTCCACGATCCTTTTTAATGTCTTCCCTGAAAAGAGGAGTGACTCCATCCGTTATCTCAACCAAATGTCCAATACACTGTATGGGTACGCCATATCCACTTCCTGTTATAATAACCTAGTAAACCAGACCTTCACCCAACTCCGCACATAAATACACAATACAACACACACTTGCATACCGATACACACATATCATTTACCCACACACAACATTCAAATATATATTTATCATTTACCCACTACACACTTTACCTCCACCAAGCTCAGAATCCTAAACATATAAACTCCCAGAGAAAAATCCAATAACACACAACCAATAACTACCCTAACATCCCAACAACCCTACAAACACACACACCCACTACATCAAATACCAAACAGTGAGCACCACACATACTCCTTAAGAGTCGAATTCAAATCACAAGGACAAGGGGAGATTGGTTTTCTGTGATTTCCCAATCTCATTGCACAACGATACCTGATCCTAGGTGAGGACAAAGCCACAGCTATCCTCCACGCGTTTAAACCAAACAAAACAAAAGGCCTCGTTCTTTCGAAAAGGACCGTTTTTCCACCGAACTTGTACTTAGTAGCGGGCTTGGTTCACATGGCATCCAACAAGGCGGAAACGATTCTTCTGACACTCCGGCCTTACAGCTACTGCACCCCTGTCTCGGAGAGCGGCTGCATGAAATTGACGTTTCAAGCCAACATTTTCGGACACAATCCTTGAAGAGGCGATAGCCTAAACAAGGTAAAAACTCTGGCTCTCTCACAGAAATTTAAAGAATATGTCTTTTTCTTCTTCCTTCTTTATTCTTTTTCGGGATCGGTCTATACTTACCCATCACGTCGGCGATTTATCCCGAGTGATTCTCACCATTCTTCTTACTTGCATTCTACTAATATCTTCACTCCACTCTTTTTTCCTGTTTAGCCCAATCACCCAATCATCTACCATACCTGTATTCCTTATGTTTTCACATGCTTCGCTGGCTGTAGAAGTTTTCCGGCTATGTTATGAAGTACCTTTATTTCTGTTGTATCAAGTAATATTTTGGTTTTTGTTGTTTCTGTCTAGTCTCTGCGGTTTATGTCATTATAGATCTTATAGCAGCTTTGTATATTCTCGATTTAGCCTCAATGCTAATGTTTTTATTACGCCATATTGTTTAGACAGCCAGCTATATTTGTTGCCTTCGTTATTTGTTCTTTTACTTCTGCTTCAACGTCACCATAGCCTAATAGTTATATGTCTAAGTAATCGTTAAATTTCATCTCTTGTTGGGTAATCGTTCCATTAACCTCGAGTGTAAATCTTCTTTTAATTCTGGACGGCTGATTCTATGTCCTGAGGTTCGATTTCATTGTTCTCATTTATTGTTATTTCTAGTGTGTTCAACAGTTCTTCCATGTCTTCTACCCTGTACAGTTCATTGAAATAATTCGTGTCAACTAGTTCATTAACTTCTTTTCATTTTGATTTGATCCATCTCCACATCTGTTTCCGTAGACCATAGAAGTCGTTTTTCATCCGTCTGGAAAAGGTTTTCCAATACTGTTTTATCTCACCAAAGTCAACGTTTCCTTCCTTGTTTTCTGGTATTCAACATAGGATTCTGGTGTTCACGCTGCTCGGTATTTAAGGTAAGCCTGTTTCTTGTTTTTACATTTTTGTTTAACTTCTGGATATAACCATGGTGGTGTTTTATTGTTCTATTGTGTCCCATAGTTTCTCTACATTAAAGTTTTCTGCTTCAGCCGTTGGTTTTAACTTTTGTTGTGATCTAAATTTTGATTTTTCCTAATAACAGAAGATGATCACTACCGACATCAGCTGAGTTTAGTGTTCTGACATCCAGAACTTGTAGTGGAATGTATCTGTTCTAAAGAATATGTAATAATCTAAAACATTCTCCTAGATAACTCTATGAAATCTGCAGGAGAATAATGTGTCAGAAATATAATAGAACTCAGAAGCAAGGTAATTCAAGGTTAAACGTCATATGTATCCTCTATCTGGCTAATTTTAAGTTCCGAAGCTCTTTACCTTCTCCTTTACTGCTGCAATTGGTTTTGACACAGTACTTTGGTGCATTCCAATTATTTCTCCTACACTGTTTTGGTAACCCGGACCAGCTCGTTTCTCATTACTATCCTCACCAAAAAAATGGTTGGCCAGCCAATGCACGTCTGCATCGTTGAAACGAAAGGGGTTTCTGAAATTAATTGATCATGTTTCTAAGCGTCTTTTATAACGACATGTTTCATGTTTCAGAAAAATGAAGTTTTTGCTATAGATCTCTAGCAAATGCATGACTTTATTCGTATAATTTGAAATATTTGTTTATGGTGCAGCAAATACTTTTGCTTCGGTTGTAAAGCAAGTGCTACACACTTATTTATCATATACTTTAAAGCTTTTGCTACATTAATTTGAAGTAAAAGCATTTACTTTTAAAAGTTTTATTCATGAGACCCATTGTCTTGGACAGAACTGATTTTATGAAGGGTTTTACTATATTCTTTTACACCGTCTATTTTAGATGTTTAGATGTAGAATTACAAAAAATGTTGAGAATGCTGTCCATTTAAGTCTGTCCAGGTAAGCAAAATCAAACAATGGAAACAAGCACTTAAAGAAAAAAAACTGAGTGTCTGGAATGTTCAATTAAAGATGGAGTTACTATACATAAGAGGATAACTTTAAATGGGTAAATAATTGTAAAAAATAATAGTTTTAAGTGCCTAGAATCGGTATTACAATGGGGAAATATATGGAGATGCATGCAGTAGAGTTGGGGCGGGATGGATGAAATGGAAGAGAACTAGTGGTGTGTTGTGTGACACAAAGGTTCCTGTGACACTAAGACAAAAATTCTCTTAACTGACACGTCTGTGAATGCAAATGATATTTATATGAGCCAAAATGAAAACTTACAGAAAAACGTAATTAGGAAAGCCAACGCTGCATAAGCATAGTTCTTCTTGATGTTTTTTCATATCTTGTTATTTATATTGCCACTGATAATTTTTACATAGAGTACATACATTGTCTTCTATCTTTTTTGAGCTTAGTACATATTTTGTCCTTACCATCAAATCAGAAATATAATTAAATATTTGCACTATATCTACTTTTACACTAAATTATAATTTATTACTCTACGTTGGTATTATTAATTCTATAGGACAAACAGCACATCTAAGAAAAAGTTTAGGGCGAAATGTTGTATATTACTTCTACTTGTGATCTAAGTTAATGGAAATGACTCCTTAACGAGTTAAAGGCACAGTTAACTAGTAGTTTTATTGTGTGTTTGTCATAAAGCCCGGTTTTTAAATGCCCTCGTTTAAAACGGCTCCCTCAGTGGCATTTTCCAAGAAACAAAACGAAAATATGTAAATTACCTTTTATATATTTTTTGTTGATAAGATCACGCAAGCGGTCACTTACTATTCACTATTTATGACACGCTATATATCATTTATAGTAGTCAATCAGCTTTACACGACACAACAGTGACGGAGAATCCCTTAGGGAGTTAAATTTAGTCCATGGACTGGGACAATAAAGGAATCTGCGTCAACAGCAAATAGTTAAACAATTTTATGTTGGCTGAGGAATGACCATAGAGGACTAGAGGGAAATGAGTAGTCGATCAAAAGAGGAAAAGCACAAAACTTATAACAAAGAAGACGATAACGCAGTGGACATTCCAAGAAATCCATTCTAAATACACAGCACATGTGGAGCATAGTTTTCAGAGATCTAGTTTTCCTAGATATTTTAGTTATCAGGCTTCACGTGTACACGCGTTAAGTGCGGTAGAACAACTTTTTGCAAGTATAGGGTTTAGATACAAAAATGTAGATAAAAGACAGGTACTTTACGCATAGGTGAACAGATAATTGAACAAAATTAATCACTGTCGTCAGAAAGAACAGATCTATTATTTATTTACGTGAAATGTAGCTCGACACTTACGATACGCCATCTAAAGGTTGGGTAGATAATAGTCAATCTTGAACATTGTCTTCTAATAGAGAAAAAACAGTAACAGTATACCCTGCTCGATCAATAGATGGATGGGTTTCAAATGCCTTATCTCTATCAGCTAAAAACATTAGTGATTCATATCTGGATTACCATGAAAACATAACTTCCGACATATTTGAAGACTGGTTTAAAACTAAGGTAATACCTAGAATCCCCCATAATAGTGTTATAGCTATGGAAAACTTTTATACAAGTCAATGAATACCCCGATTAATGTTGGAGATATGTTTACAAAAAATAAACACCACACCAACAACAATTAAAATTGTCAATACATAAGACTTTTTTATCTAAGAGTAAACCTGAACAATTAACAAAAAAGAACAGCAATGAACAATAAAGAATAAATAATAAAACAAGATTTTACAACAACTTTAAAGCTGTTAAAATCTGTTTTATTAAAAAATGATTATCCTTTGTCGATTATAAATAAGGAATTTTCAAGAATAAACCGAATAGAACAGAACAACTTAGAACGGAATCCTATAACATTCACAATAAATAATACGAGGAAAATAACAATATCATATATAAAAGGATTATCGGAAAAACTGAATAAATTGAAAATTTCAACAACATTCAAAACAATAAACACATTGAGATCTATTTTATCTAAAACTAAGCCTAACACTGAACAAGAAAGAGCAAAGAATAATTGTATTTGTAAAATACCTTGTGAATGCGAAAATTTTTATTTAGGTGAAACATCCAGACCATTAAACGTTAAAATAAGTGAACATCAATCTTATATTAAAAATAGAGAATTTGATAGATCTTAAATATATAAACACGCATGGGAAAATGAACATAGAGTACAGTGCGAAGATTCAAGTATAGTCCTGAAAGAAACAGATGGTAAAAAAAAATCCAAGGTTTTTGATGAGGTTTTTTCCTGGTTTTTTTTTTCTCATAATTTATTATGGGATCACTAACAGCAGAATTTTACGTTAACAATTGCATGTGGTTATATTTTTAAAGACAAATCACATGCTATGATTTTTCTGACGGATATTCTTCAGTTAACCCTTAACTACAGAGATCCGATATTTCTTACCGGTGGGCGGTCCCAAAACGCGGATTTCGTGGTATCCGCACCACTTACAATTTCATGTGTCTCAGTACCTCTTGAAACCCTCCAGAAAACCCGATAATATGCATAGGTGACGATCGCATAAAACGCGTGAAAACTTTTAAATACCTTGGCACCACAATCAATGACCAATCGGATCCACAACAAGAGATAAAAACCCGAATACAAATGGCAAGACAAGCTTTTGTGAAATTCAGACCGCTCCTATGTAATCAAAACCTAAATTTCGAAATACGCTACAGAATGGTCAAGTGCTACATATGGTCCATCTTGCTTTATGGCATGGAAACGTGAAAAAAAACATCTATCAACAAACTTGAAGCATTTGAAATGTGGTCATTGAGAAGAATGATGCGCATACCTTGGGTGGATAGAGTTCGAAACGATGACGTCCTTAAGAGAGCCGGCGTGGAAAGAGAACTCTTTGAATTAATTAAAAAACGCAAGATTGGTTACCTTGGGCACATATTGAGAGGAGCAAAATATGAAATACCACAGTTAATCCTACAAGGGAAGATCGAAGGTAGGAGAGGAGCCGGCCGCAAACAATTATCCTGGTTAAGGAATATTAAAGAATGGACAGGAATACACAATACAGGCGAGCTGTGTCACGCCGCCAAGAACAGAATTCTAGTAATAAGATAGTCGCCTACGCACTTTGGTGTATGGCATGTTAAGAAGAAGAAGAAGTACCTCTTGGGCAGTTTGTATTTACAGTGCTAATCAAAGCGGTCGGCGTGTATTGTGAATATTTTCTTTTGTAGCGCACATCAAAAATCTTAACCGATAAAATTTACCGGAGGTCTGTTTTTAATTAGTCTTATATGGGTAAAATGTAAACTGTTTATAATATTTATTGTATTTTTAGGAAATGAGTAAAGAAATGGACTCTGGAAGTTATCCTGGATCTTCAAAGAGGGTTAAATTTGGTGATAAAAATTTTGAGGAATTTTTGCAAAAATAGAATGAGGAAATTGATTCTGGCGCAAGTGATGTGGACTCAGATTCAGAATATTTACCCAACAGACCGTGATACTGAATCACTGAAGAAAGAAAAACCACTCATATTTGCATAATGTGCAATGCTCCGATATGTTTGCAATGAACGGCAAGAGTTTGCAAGGAATGTGCCACTTAATTTTTTTGACAATTTTACCTCTTACAGATTTTTTCCCATGGATGTATAGATTTTCGTAACTGCTATTTTATGTTTCTTTTCTGATTCTATATTAGGTTTATTTGTTTAAAAAAATCTAAATTTTTGTTCATAGCATTTATGACTGTTTGTTTCCATAGACCACAATTATCCTTAATTGTGGTCTATGGAATTATCCTAATAGATTATTCTTTAAAAATCTTGTATTTTATTATTAAAATTACTCATTTCACCAGTTCTTCCATATCTAGACACTACATAAAAATACATAATGCATTTTTTTTATTAACTTTATATTTGACTCCATTTTATAATGACCGGTAAAAAATACCGGGGCTCTGTTGTTACGTGGTAATAATGGAATGTCTGTAGTTAAGGGTTAAAGTTGATTTCATGTAATCGAATTAACAATCTTACATTAAAGTCATCCCAGGAACGCAACTCAAAAACATTGGCAAATACAAATTTTTTAATCTATTATTATTATGTATTTTGAGAACGAGTTCCGACGTGGAAACGAAACGTCAAATATACTTAATTTTAAAGTAAATATGTGGCTTTATCCCAACAAAAATAGTAAATTGCAACAAGGTATATTGTTTAATTAAAAAAATATATTTTGAAAACGCCTTCTTATTGGAAAGCCTAAACGTCAAATAAAGATGTCATTTTGTAATTGTATATGATACTGATAATTCATCGAACGAAAACTCTATGGAAAACTTCTTACTTTTTTGAGAAAAGAATCATACCGACACATTTTTGATTTAAATATATTTCAGTAAACATAAATTGCAAAACAAACTGCGATTTTGTAACTGCCATCCACTTAATCCCATCAGCTCTACATCATAAATGAGAGAAAAGAGCTACAGGACTCCCTAACCGCCAGAATAGAATGGGGATGGGCAGGGCAGACAGACTCCGACAGACGTAATCTAAAAGGGATATGGATAGGCTCACCCCATTCCATTTTCAGTCTAGCCGGGTCATGGAACTGACTCAAAAACGGGGATGGCTGATGGCTGTTGATAGACGAGGGGCAAGTTAACTTTACATTAGTAAAAATGAGATATATACGTTTAATGATCACAAAAATAAAAGAGTGAAGGGACGTTTTATTGTTATGTTAAGTATTTTTTTACGAATGTTTTAAATGCTAGTAAATTGTTTTAATTATGTTTTTTTAGATATTCTACTTTCTTCTGTCTATTGTTGATTTATTGACCCGTTTCTCTATTAATTGTATTCTTGATCTTCTTTGATAAAGTAGGAGAAAACTAAACTGATAACACTAAACGCATGACGACACATGGAGAGAACTTACGATTATAGAGAAAACTGAGCTCTAGGAAAAGAAGTGATGGATCATAACAAAGTTAAATACACTAGTTTAAACCATATAAAGACTCTAAGACGGATCAGTCCGTCATTTTTACTGAAAACTGTTGAACAGTGGCGGCTCGTCAAGCGACGTTTCGGCTTCACCATCTAAAATTTGGCAGAATGCAATTTTTTCTTTATTGCTTTATTTTTAGTGCAACCTTTTTAGAGAAGCCTAATTTCTACTTAAATCTAAAAGCTTGTATTAAGTATAGAGCATAGCGGCTGTCCGTCATAGGGCGCACAATTCCAAAGTCCGAAGCAAGAACAAACATTCGTGAAGAAAATTTGGTCAGACGTCTCAGCGCGTCACCAAAACATCCCCTTAGCTTGGTTGCCATAGCAAGCACACGTCTCTGTACTTTTGTGATGCGTTAAGTAAAGTAATTCCGTTTATCAATTGATTCCACTGAATGATAAATTGTTATTTATTAAATTTAATTGATCATCTATTTTAGAGATTTTTATAAAAATGTTAAAACAAAAATAGTATAAATTATTCTTATTAATATAGCTAATATTAATATTATAATTATGATTAATATTATATTGAAATTAAATTTAAATTTTTCATTAGAAGCTATTAAATTTTTAATAATAATCCTGCCATGTGATTAATTCACAAATTAGAGGATGATTTAATATTATAAACAAAATAGAACAAATAATTATATAATAAGAGAGATTTTCTAAACAACGAGAGACCTATTTTCTTTTATCTGTTATTAAAGTGAAGAAACGCAACGACAAAGTGTTCAATTGCAATTTTAAACAAACCTGGTATTTACGAGATTGCGGAGAAATTTGATAACTATTGAAGATGCTTTACAAGAGAATTCAAGGCTCGATATTGCCCACTTCAACAAGAACGTACCGAATAATAGAAGATTTATGCAACTACCAATACGGGCCTTTTAGCCAAACAAGAGTTAGCTTTTCGTGGGCAGCTGGAAGAAACTACAGCTAGCGCCGTTAAAATTTTAAGGAATTTTTGGAAGCTTTTATATCTATAAGTTCTGTAGCCTTGCAGGTATGCAGCCAATCTGTGTTTGTAGACAATTCAAAACCATTCAGAATAAGATAATCGATTGCATTTTCTAATACATAAACTTTGTTTAATCTCGTGTTGAATTGACTTCTGAGATTTGATTATAAATTTAAACTAGTTGGCTAGTATTTTGATGAAGAAGTATAATGTCAGGGCATCTTAATGATCTTCAGGAAGAAATAAAAGAAGTTGCGCCGCAAGCAGTTTTCGTGCACTAGACCCTCTGAACCAGCCAATCACCATACGTTTTCGAAAAGATTCATTTTATACAGTTAATGAATATTAAACGGTTCAGAGAATACACCAAAAAAATCCCTACAGATGCACTTATTTGAAAATTGCTACCCGGATTTGTTTAGTGATTTGCAACAGCTGAAGAATGAATTACAGCTGACTAATTAATGTACTGGATTGTGGTCATTCGTTTTTCGTGATACAAGAGGATAAATACGTACCTGCGGAACACAATGACCGAAGACAGACTTTCAAACTTATCAAAAATTTCCATAGAAAAGGATTACTGAACGAATCTATACAAGCACATCCGTTTTGTGCAGACATCATCGACAAATTTGCAGATGCATTAAAAACGATCCTTATCTATTGAATTTTTTGAGAAGGTATTGGAATTAGGTGAGGGATTGTAATTGGGTAAGTTAGAAACGGTAATGAAAAAATAAGATACGAATTACTTACGTTAGAATAGCTTACGTAAGGTTAGGTTAGCTCAGGTTGTTGACTAGAAAACTGCTCAATAGGCACATCAGAGAGAGTGTTCTCGTCCGGTATATCAGAGACAATATGCATATAGAGCTGTACTACGGAAATGAGATCATATCATCTGGTAAATTTGGTGGAATGAGTTTTGAAAAACCTACTTTGGTTTTAAAAATAATACTAATACCTACTTTTCGACAATTCATACGGAGAAATCACAAGCTTAATTCGGTACTCTGATATACGCAGCATTTTTAGAGGATACAATATCTTATCTTCTCTTTTGTATAATCTGGTCATGGATGTGTTGAGGAATTTAAAGGGGTTAAGTCCACTAACAAATCAAAATCTAGTGAGTAAAGTAAAAAACTTGGGGGTAATACTATATTCCAGACTTACTTGAATTCGGTAGATAGAGCGAATAACCAATACGGCGGTGACTACTTTAATGCTAGTTATATCCACTCATACTCAGGGCCTGCGTAGCGCAAGCGGTAGGATGCTTGCCTCGCATGCCGGTGGTCCGGAGTTCGAATCCTACTGCCGGCAAGAATAACTAGACATTTTTAAAAATGTCGACTCAGCCTGAATAAAATGAGTACCTTGGGTAAAACCAGGGGTAATAATAGGCGGTTGAAGCGTAGAACTGGCCACGTTACCTTCCTTGTATACCGTAGGCCCTAGATATAGCAGACTACCCTGCTATATTCCCAAAGTAGCGAAGAGGTATAAAATGGGAGACTATTATTATTATATCCACTCATGAAAAATGTGTTATTTTAAACTAGACATGCTATATTGGATTTATAACACACCAAACCAACACACACCACACCACAACAGTAACCACAGCTGTGGAGATCCCACTGGATATCCCTCCTCTGCACAGAATGGTAAGAGGGGATGCGCAAATAGGATATTATAGACTGCGAGAGAACCTGAGTAAGGTCATGGTTCGATCAGGACATCAGGCTACATTAGGTTAGGTTAGGTTTAATATGAATGGCTGCTAACCACCCATCCAATCGACCTAAGAGGTCTATTGTGGCTCATCCTTTGGTTGAATTTGTCCTTTCAGCGCTGACTTTTTAGCAAAGTCTATTCTACCCTAGCTCAAGGTAGAGCTAGGGCGAGAGTTGATAATGATTAAATGTATTAAGCCTTATACTATCCAACTCTGGGCAGTTGCACAGAAAGTGTTCCACCGTCTCGCCTTCAGCCAGACAAAATCAGCAATCCGCAGTTTTTGTCAGTCAAATTTTATTCATATGCCACTTGAGACAACAGTGTCCTGTTAGAAATCAAACGATAATTCGCAGATAATTCCTATTCATATCTAGTAGATCTTTAGATCTCTTCTTCAAAGATTTGATGTATAAAAGCCTTGGACTGTTTAAGATCCACGTATTCGTACCAGTGGTTACGTTTGATCTATTCCATCCAGTCGGATATCGTTCTTTTGGCTATGTCAACGATAAATTCTATGCCTATCAATGTTATTTTTTGCCCGTCCCCTAGCAAGTAGGTCCATTTTTCGTTCCCTTTAATACCAGTATGCCCGACCAGTATACCAGACCACGAGAAATTAAGTAAAGGGAACACACTAAAATTAATGTATTTTTACTACAGCTGTTTCGGCTTTTCTCAAGTGATATATTTTTACTATGCGTCTACACTTTATAGTCCTTAGCAGAATAAATTGAGGAGGGGACAGCTGTTTGTCTCAAGTTGGTCATTCAGAATTATATCTGTACTTTTAAATTTATTAATTTTCAAATATTCTAAATAAAGACAGCTTAAGGCCTTTATTTTGAGAACTCCTATCCTATAGGGCTGTTAAATAAACTCATTTTCGGTTCTCCTTTTCCTTCGCATTTTTCTGACAACCAAAATTTTCATAACAATGAGGTCCGACAATTGACATTGACACACAACACATCAGTGATACCATCTAAAATAACTTGCCTACCCTACATTCCAGTTCTGACACCGAAGCTAATGAACATCTTCAAAAATGTTAGTGGTTTAAAAATTACAACCAAAAATGTGAAAACGGTATCGAAGTTATACACAAAAACAAAAGATCCTTTCACAATACAGGAGTCATCGAATGTTGTTTATTCTATACCGTGTAATAATTGTAACAAAATATATATAGGAGAATCATCTCGTAATTTTCACAGTAGGGTGATCTCACATCGTAGCGATATAAAAACCAAAAAAATAAATGCATGTACATTGACAGAACATGCAGTAACGTTGAAACATGCATTTAATTTCGAGGATTCCTGTATTTTGGAAAAATAAAAGAACCATTCAAAACGTGTTTTCTTGGAAATGTGTTCCATAAAATCTAGTATATCTTGCATCAATAAAAAGTCAGACATAGATAAACTGAGCAACATTTATTGTTACTTACTGGAAAAACATCCAAAATAAAATTAATATCTACCTGTACCCACACAAATTACACTTATATGCATAACATGTTGCATACCATTAAGACAGGTTTAAAAATTAAAATCACCTAAGATGGGCCTCTAGTATTTCTTAAAAAGAAATATAATATTAAGTACAACTAATTACTTTTTAATCATAGGGTTTTTTCTTTTTGTTCTCTATGTGTCAGAGTTAAAACACACTAGTAAAAGATGACAAACTAAATTTTTACTATCTGTACCTAAATTTTAATGAATTTTAGAATGTATTTTGTCCACTATTTTATATCTTATATGTGTGTTATTAATGTTGAGTGTCTATGCTTTTACAAATAATCTCAACGACTAGTAAGTTACACTGAAGATTTGTGATATTTTATAAATATTTACATTTTTTTCTTATTACAGTGTCTGGAAAAAGGAATAAAACCATTCCGAAAGCTAGACAAAAAAGTCATAAGAGTGTTTCATTAACTCTTCATTAACATCCCGGCCAATTTTCTGACTGCAACCCTAATAAACTGTGTTGTTTGTATATATATATATATATATATATATATATATATATATATATATATATATACCACTATTGTTTATTGTTGATACCTGATGTACATTACATTCGTAAAGGCATAAAATTTACCATTTAAATATTTGAGCAATCCGTACTATGCCTTGCATACTAAATTAAAATTTATATGCTGTATTGAGTTAAATAAAAAGAATTTTGGTAGAAATGTATGATGAAACTGTGTTTTTAGTAACAATTTAAAATTACAACGAAAAAGTACTGCCCAACCCTTTTTTCATTGTTTATTAGTGTACATGTTACTAAAGACTAATTAGCTCTAAATAAGCGGTTACAACTTTCCGGATCATAAAGGCGACGCCCGCAGTATCTATGCGGGTTGAGACTTTTTTGCCGGCAAAGAGCAGAGTGCAGAGAGCGGAGACTTGGTGCAATAACAGTAACGGAATCTGCAGGACCACGTCTGCTACGTCGAGTCGATCTATTATATATGCTAATTTTCTATGCTAACTACAGGCTCAAATGATGTTATAATATTTCAGTCGCGAAATTATTACTTGCTGGTTTTAAATAATAGCTATGAGGCATCGAAAAAAAAACCATAAATAGTCGGCAATTTAGCCATCCGTCAAATTTTGCCTAAAGACAAAAAAGTTATGATTTGACATTATCAGTATAAACATATTTTGTAGATCCCTATTTTCCAAAAAAAAAAAATGAAAAATTAAATTTAAAAATCCAATAAACCAAGAAGGCAAAAATTATCAAATATTCTTCAAAAATAAATAGCAAGAACACTATAATTTGTTTGACTAAATAGTGTACAAATTATCTGCAGTACAACAGCTCCGTTTGGAGTACCAGAAACTGAATTCACTACGAATTTTGACCGAGTAATTTATCAAGCTGTTTGCTTTGCAAGTTTTAGAAAGCACAGTGGTACAAATTTGAATTCGGTTTCGCCAGGTAGAAATCCTTTGATTTCTCTCTTTGTTTACATTTTTTCTATTGACTTCTGTTTGAATTTTTTTCCTGTTCTATCATTGACCTTCTTGTATAGGGTGTTTTGTTTATTGTATGTTAAAAACCTCTGGCAATTTGTCTTGATGTTCTTGATGTTTTTTTGCTTCTATGATTTTTCTCCTAATTTAGTTATTGATGTATCCATATATATGTACATCTTATTATCAATTTAGTTCGTTCTGAATTCAGGATCTCATCAGGGTTCGTTTTCGTGCATATTTGTTAGTCTTTCTTTCTTTACATTTTTCGTGACCTGGAATATTTTATGTATTTCCTTTTTCAACTCTTCAGCTGTTTCTTTTGCATCAAGTAAAATGTTGAAAAATTGAGCAAATCCATGACTTGATTTCTTATCACTGGATAATTTAGGTTTCTTCTATCGTAAGTAGTTGTTTTTTGTTTTGCTTTTAATTTCTTACATTTTACTCTAAATTTGGCTTAATTCTAATCGATTTGCTTTTGTATAAACGTACCATCATTTCCGTCTTTTGGGAATTTTTAGGTATATAATCTGCATGGACCTAATAACAAAATCGTTTTCTCTTGAAAATATAGAAAGTTTTTCTCCACCCCCATTTTTTTCTCCAAGGCCATGGGTTCTAATTTAGTTACCTGATTTTTCTCGTCCTACTTTTGCGTTAAAATTATCCATTATTATTAGTAGTTCTTTTATGTGCATTTTTTAAATGATGGTGATTATACCTGAGTGTATAAATTATTGTACACCTATACGATGTTGACATTTACTGTAAATTGTTTTAGTCGAACTAGCATTACATTACTCTACATCTTCTTCACAACTCACTCTTTCATTGATTCCTATTGATGTAAACAATTTTTCCAATCCTGTGTGGTGGTCTATTTCTCTTTCTTGTAAGTTAGACATCATCAATCAATCATATAAAACGTTACTGAAAGAAGCTATACTTTTAAGATACACTTGTGCTTGGATAGGGAAAAAGCTGTTGTTGAGAATAAGTTTAGTTGAATACTTGTTTTGCAATTTTTATATAAAAATATCAAAAACTGTAGAATCGATAAGTAACTTATTTTTATAAGTTTGTTTAATATGTGCTACCCAATTGATTCCCATTCCCGATACCCATCTCTACTCATCTCTAATATCTTTCCTCTTATTCAGCAGTCCCATCAGCAACGATTACGAAGTACGGACCAACCCCCATATGTCTACTCTTCAGTTTATTAGTTTGTCTGGATGTTCGTTGACCCCGTATTGCGACTGTTTCGGATCAATCTTGATTACTGTATTTTTCAATATTAATAATTATTATACATACACTGAAAAAACTGTTTAATTGCAAGATATAACAGACTGAAGATGATGAAAGCATGAATAAACAACAAAATAAAACAGAAAAGTAATAGAAAAAAGAAACCAAGTACATATAAAATTATATAGTATGAATTGTCATTATGAATGAGGCGGATAAAATAAAATTATTAGAGAATTTTTTTGTATTATAAGTAAGAAACCCAAATAATTTGTTTAATAAAATGTCAAACATAACGTATTTACGATTACAATATAAAAGATAATGCAGAATAAATCAATACAAACATTAAGAAGGCAAGAACATATTCATAAGGCAGCCTTCAAAATAATTAGCGTATATGATAAAAATAATATTCACGAGTTCGTTCACATATCTCTCATCCATCTCCAGATCTATGGATTTTTCCAGAGAAATAATCTCCTCTACCACTGATACTTCGGGTTCCAATCCTTCGAAGACCTTTTCGGCTACACCCTCAGGCCACAGCTTCTTCCATGCAAAGATTAAGGTCTTCTTTGTAACATCCAGCCAGGCCTAATTAGTAATTCTTAGTGAGCTTGTTGTACAACTTCTTAAAATTAGAAATCACCTGCTGATCCTAGGCTGCAGGATAGGAGTGGTGTTGGGTGCTAGGTAGAAAACCTTTAAAAAACTTAAACTCTTAGAGTAAATCATCTTCGACATTTGGTGAGTGAGCAGTAGCATTGTCGAGGACGAGAAGGGCTTGCATGAGTAGGTTGTTTTCCTGTAGATATTTTTTAACAGAAGGACCACACACCCGGTTTATCCACTTCACAAAGAATTTCCTGGTGACTCACGCCTTCGGATTTTCACATAACCTGCAGTTTTTCTTTAAAAATTTTATGTGACTTAAAGGACCTGGGATTTCCAAATGGTATACTAGCAGAGGCTTGATTTTGCAGTCCCCACTTGCATTGGTGCAAAGTGCTAGAGTTAATCTATCCTTCATGATTTTTTGACCTGGCATTGTCTTCTCGCCTGCCGTTATGTAAGTCCTATTCGGCATCCTTTTCTAGAGAAGCCCTGCCTCGTCACAGTTGAAGACCTGCTGAGGGATGTATCATTTGGCTTCTATCAGTTCGGAAAACGTTTTAATGTAAATCTCAGTTTCCTTTACATCCGAACTTGCTGCTTTTATCGTAAATCGCTCGTACCTTCTCACATATGATGCTTCGTTTTAAGGTTCCTCCCTAAAGCTGCTTCCTCTATTATCCACACCATTAATAGTTTCTCCATCTTTTCATGTGGAGAGGTCTAGAGCTTAGAAATCATTGTAACACCCTTAGCTGGCGTTATATACCCCTTATGAACTCCTTCTCTTTGAGCACAGTACATACCATTGATGTGCTACGCCGGTACATCACCGCCAAGTCAATTACTCGCACACCTTGCTCATGTTTTTCTATGATTTCACATTTTAATTTAATAGACCATGTTCTAATTATCTTCTCCTTCTGAAACATGGTTATAAAAATAAATCTGATGTTTGTAAATGTACAAAAAGCACGAAACGCGTTCCTAAATTATCAAAAATGCTTTGAAAACGAGGAAAACAAGCATATAGACTGACGTCCTAGTCTGAGGTAGGAGAAACGGTTAGACGTTGCACACGACCCCAACATGCGGGGCGCATGTTGGTGTCGTGTGCAGCAATCTAGTGTGCGATTCCTCGTATCGGCTGGTATCTCAAAACACTCGTATATTAATTCACTCATGTATAGAGGTACCACTGTATATCCAATAGGTGATCTTTCTAGCAACATGAGCAAAAAATGGTTACACACTGGTATAAAATTGTAATCCCTTTGGATATTTTTATTATTTTAGTAATTTTATAAATATACCATTGTGTACTTCATTGTAAGTTCTTTTAAATCATGGTATACAGCCAACCACTGGGAACCTTCTCTTTTATAAGTTATGTATAAGCTTTTACAAACCAGAGTACAGAAGAAACGAGACAAAAAATGAATGAAAGAAAGCTTCAAAAGGAAATTTTGACGCTTCTCAAGACATGAGACAAGATAGAAAAAAAAAATATAATAACATCTATAAATATAACATAACGAGAATTTATGTAAATCCGTAAAAAACTGAAAAGCATCAAAGTGACAAAGATGTACGCATTCTGTTTTTGAAGGTGAAAAAGTACTAACTCGCAAATACATATTCAACCTAATCCAATATATTGAAAATGGTTATGAAAATCGAAAAACCACACTTGTTAGTTTCATAGACCTTACTGCCGCCTATAATATAGTCAACAAATCTGGAAATCCCTTAAAAAAACCAACCGGGACTACAAGATGTAAAAACAAAACTCTCCAAAGATGGGGATACCCCGTGCCTTTCAACCTGTGCGATTATGGAACGATCCACTCGACAGACTTGACTCGACACTCGACAGGACATACGTAAAGGTCCAGACCAGCCATGCTGCCTCTAAGATCTAATGTATGCAACCCGTAATGAAATTGACGTTTGTCGCTACTGGTCTACACACACACACACACACACACACACACACACACACACACACACACACACACACACACACACACACGTAAGTTATTTAATGTGTACATATTTGAGTTTACATAATTTCATGTAATTCCATAGTTTTATTAATGTTTGTATTGTTTTAATCAAGAATCACTTTGTATGTAGGTATTCGTCTCGAAAATGAACCAAACAAGCATATATTTTAAATTTGATCGCCTCGAACAAAGTGGCTACTTTGTAAAACAAAAGACTCGCTCCCACCCCGATAACCACCCTCGCTTCGTCTGCATAGGGTTGCTACAGTCGCGGTGGGTCATGATATGAATAATTGAGCGTCGTAAAACGCGTGACGCAGCTCTACGCAACAAGAACGCAGGTGGCTGTGGTCGTCGCCCTTTCACAATGTTGTCAAATTTTCGGTCTGGAAATTTAGAATTTTCCCAGATCGATCGACTCGACGGAGGTCTATGATATCAAATAGAAACAAAAAAGTTAAAGTACCAATTTGTTTTCGTTTGATCTGTTGTATTGATCTATTGTCGTACCTGATAATCCGTCCAAAAATATTATACGTGTAATTTTCGACAGCTGCGGATTGTCAGCCCATGGATATTTATACAAGAATGAAAAATTTATATGGTGGTAACGACAGTTATTTTCTTATGACAGAGGTTGAATGGTACAGAAAATTTACAAATGCCAGAATCAACCTAATGATGTGACCCGTTCTAGACCTGCATGAATCAGATGAAAACGTTAGCCAGGTGCTCAGCAACAACGCATCAAAAATGGAAAACCTTCTCAATTCATAGTCTTGTGTATTCTTTACAGTTAAAACAGTTAAAAAATATATCATATACATTAAGGCGTATATTACGTTTGATGTTCTACCCAATTTTTCAAACGATGAAATCATTTTTAAGTTGATTTAAATATCTATTTAATTAGCTAAACCATCCATATTTGTACAGACCTTTCTTAATTTTCTCTAAGGTTCTTTATCCTGGACTATTTGCATCCAACTCAGTTCAGCATGTTTTATGTCATCTAACCATCTTAATATGAAAGGCAAAATTCGAGGAATGAGAAATATGGGAAGACGAAGAATATCCTGGCTTAGGAACTTAAGGGAATTGTTTAAATGAAGCAGTGCAGAATTATTTAGAATGACAGTCAACAAAGTCCGCATAGCCCAGATGATTTTCAACCTTCGATAGATGAAGTTGTCCTTCAGTCTCAGAGCTGCTCAGCGAAGTTTTGATACTTGCGTTGAAATATCTTTTGCTTTGGTTTTACTGTGAATCCATATATATTTCTTCTTCAATCGACAGGGCATAATTAGAACGTCCTATGTCCGAACTTCTCGGTCGACGATGTGAAATATTTGAAGTCGAATGTTGTGAAGTCAATATCTTATTGGTAGCTCAAAATAGGTACACTCAACGAAACGTCAAAAGTACTTGTCTGAGTAAAATATTCTGATGGACTACGAACACCATAGAGTCCAACCCCAATTAATAAGCTCCCAATATAAAACAATTCATCAAAAGTTTAAACAACTTTTACCTTGGCCCGAGGTGCTCACATACATATAATATTCGCATTATGAAATTATTCTTATATTATTTAGAAAATGATCTAGTTTTACCGGATAGTATATACAGAAATAAGAAAAACCATAAATAGATGTAGGTAAAATTCTCTTCTTCTTCTACGGCACTACAGCCCAAAATGAGCCTTGGCCTCCTTTATTTTTTGCCTCCACCCTTGTCTGTCTGTGGCTGCTCTTCTCCATACACGGACTCCTAAAAGTGCTTGTGCGTCGCTGCTTACTGTGTCTTCCCAGCGCTTTCTTGGCTTTCCAACTGGTCTCTTTCCCTGCATTCTGGCGTTCAGTGCTCGTTTTGGTAGCCTATCCTCTCCCATTCGTATCACATGTCCGGCCCATTGCAATCTTTGTATTCTAATGAAGTCTGACAGGGGTGTTTCCTTATACAGTTGATAGAGCTCGTTGTTATATCGAATTCTGAAGATTCCGTTTTCCCTCACAGGTCCTAGTATTCTCCTCAGTACTTTTCTTTCGAATGTGTCGAGTTTGTTTTTGGATGTTTCTTTCAGGACCCATGCTTCGCTGCCATAACATGCTATTGGCCGAATTAAAGTTTTATAGATTCTCATCTTTGTATTTCGGTGGACACTTTTAGACCGAAATATATGGGAGAGGGCAAAATAAGCTTTGTTTGCCTGCGTTATCCTTTTTCGTATTTCTCCATCCTCTGCTCCATCGGCATATATTTCTACTCCCAGGTATGTAAACTTTCCAACCGTTTCAATGTCATCTTCATGCATAATGTTTTGTGGGATTATATTTCTTCTCGTCTGTACCATTATTTTTGTTTTTTCTGTGTTAATTTCCAGACCTAGCCTTTTCGTTTGTGTTTTTAACTCTGCGTATGCTTCCTGTGCTCCTGTTGATGTTCTACTCATAATATTAATATCATCGGCGTAGGCAGCCAGTTGAACCGTTTTATTGGTCAGTAGGTTTTCTCGTCCAGTTTGCATTTGCCTAACCGCATACTCCAGTGCCAGGTTAAACAATGTTGGTGCCAGCCCATCTCCCTGCTTTAGTCCCTGCGAGATTTTGAAAAAGTCTGTCCGGTTGTTTTGTATTCGTACACATGCCTGAGTTTCATCCATTGTGGCTTTAATGAGTCAGCTTATGTGGTATTGCTAATTCTGCCAATATATAGTATAGTCTGTCCCTTTTGACTGAATCGTATGCCTGTTTGAAGTCTACAAAGGTAGATAAAAGGTAGGTAAAATTAGGAAGTTATAATTAATCTGAGATTACAAATTAAGGGGTTTAATTTTTGATTAAACGGACAGTTTCATATTCAGCATTTGTCTTTGCATAACTTGTTGTATTTACTCCGGTTTCTATGTTTTCCTTGGTAACCGTCTTTGTTTGAGATTTATATGTGAGATAGGAAGTAAACATTTATTTAAGACTCTTGTTTTTAGGTGTCTATTTCTTTACGTTTTTTGATTTGTTCCATGATAAGTATACAGTTATTTTGTTTGTTGTACTGTGAGGTTTTCTTGATTTGTCATAGTTTTAGTGTTATCCATGAGTGTTTTTCAATGAGTTTCACAGATTTTGTTCCCTTTTCGTTTATATATATTATTCGATATATATGTTGATAGTAGATTCTTGAGTGTTAAAAAGCATTTATTATTGTCCAATATTATTTAGCATCGAATGCTTTTCCACTCCCACGACAGCCATATAACAGCTTGCTCTAGTTATCATATTTTTATGTTAATATGTTTGTTATTACTCTAGTTAGTAGTTTATACACAACAATCAGGATAGTTACGTAGGTATTTATAGTTCTTTAAAATTTCTGTCTTCGTTTTTAAATAATAAACTAACAACGTTATTATTTATGTCTTCTTTCTAGTTATTAGTTATTTTCTCTAAGAATTTTATTCTTTAAAATATACAAAAGCTCACTTGTTACTTTTCTGCATAGTCCACAGTTACGCCATATTTTTTGGCTATAGGGAAAGTTTTTAACATATCCTTTCTGAGGGTTTTGATATACATATTAATAAATTATTACTCTAACTTTTCAATCTTTCAACCCTTACAGGAGCAGAATTCCTTATAGACCTGCATTTATGCTACAGTACACTGATATTATAGAACGTTGCTTTAATATAACCGTAAATAATTAATCCTCGTTGACTTAGGTACATACCGAATGTACCTTTGGGAATATCCGTTTAACATTCCGTCCCTGATAAATTCGTACATATATGGATCTGTCTGGTAGGATTATTTCTCTCTTTCTCTGACTCCTGCCGACCTACCCCAATCGTCGAGGGGTTGTTGAACAGTCAAATCGGTCGCGGCGGCAGCAGACAGCCGCCCCTCTTTTCTTTTATTTACTACCTTTATAAATTCTCAAAATTAGAAAAGTTTCTTTATTTTCCGAAGAATCGGGGAGACTCTTAAACTTTGGTTGTTTTCCCGAGTTTCAGAAATTTATTATTTAAGTAGGTCTGAGGGATGATTTATTAGATAAAATTATGGAAAAGATGGTCAACAACAGATATGCAATTCGTATTACCTCTATAACTCTATTGTACTTTTGGATGTCTCCCAAGTTTAGGACAATTATTATTATGTAGAACATTAATCAATACAATGTGCACTTGATTTAATAGAATATAAGTAGTCTAAATTAAATTGATTAGCAATGAAAAATAGCAATTTAAATGATTGCTCTACATTACAAGTGAAATTTTTTATACACTTTTTGCATCTTGATCGATCTGAATGCTAAAATAGACTGACGGTGATCTGCCCAGACTGTGTGTGTGAATGGGTTGTTCCTTGACTTGACGGTGATTTGACTATGATCTGATCTTTCCGTGACTGATGAAAATCAAGATATAAAACGGAGTGTTTGTGCAATTCGTATTCTCTATAACTCTATTGTACTTTTGGATATGTCCCAAGTTTAAGATATTTCTTATTATGTAGAACATTAATCACTACAATAAACATAAAAATCAAGATATTAAACGGAGTGTTGGTAACGAATGTTAGCAAACCAATAAGATATAACCTTTCTCCTTCAAGCGGGAAATAAAGGGAAGAAAACTAAACATAAAATGACAATAAGAACAGAAAAGTAGTAAATATACATATGTATATATATATATATATATATATATATATATATATACATATATATAAAGTAGTTAGGTATTATTGACTGACACGTTATATAAACTAAAGTTTTATTTTGTTGCAGTCATTATAAGGCAGGATAAGTAAAACTCTTGTTGGAAATGTGAACTGAAATGTGAACCTTCATATAGAGGTCGCTACTAGCGTACACAGGCATGATGTTTTACTATAAAGGCCATATAGATAAACAACATTTCATATGAATTCAAGTTACAAGTCTCCCTGACGAGAAATAAAACCTCGAAACACGTATAGGAGAATGGTGGAACTCGAATTGAAAAGAAATGCAATCGTCTACTTTCATTTTAATGTGTTTTTTTTACGCAACGAGTGTAAAAGATGGTGTTTTTTGCAAGGGTAAACTGTAGATGTATTGTCGGAATAAAAGTGGTTTACCGGAAAACAGTGACGCCCTTTCTTTTTTTGAAGAGTGATTATCTTCCTTAATTGCCTTTTTTTTTTGTTGTTTAGTATTTTTTCTTTCTTACGTTTCTCCTTTCTAAGAACATCTTCGCCCATAATCTACCCGAATTAAGCAGGTGACTTCGTGCTTATTGTGTAGAGGAGTTATTAGATTAATTTTTCACAATCTAGACCACTAAGATACAACAATACAAAGAATCGGTGAGATGCAAAACTCCTGCAAAGTATAGGAGAGGAAGACCAAAGGTGACCTGGTAGGAGATATGTAAATAAAACGCATCAATCAAAAAGTTCACGAGAGAATAGATAACGTAGACAATCATAGACTATTAGAACAAAACAACTAATATAATACGGTCATGTGCAGATGATAACAGCCGGTAAATTACAGAAACAATTATTAAATAAGTTAAAGCCGGTACACAGAAAACGTGAAAGACCATAGAAGTACGATAAAAAAAATATCTGTTACCTCATTAAATTGTAGTGAAAAGGTTAATTTTATTATTATTATTTGTTCTTGAATTATTATTAATTGCTCTAAAAAAATAAATATAGTGGGTACTTGGGTACTTACTAAAATCAATAAGAAGCCTTCCATAGCCTTGTCTCTGGTAAGGCGGTAAAGTAAGGATACAAGACACGTTGTAGTTCAGAAATGAATTTTTTTCCTGCAACAAAAAAGAATTTGTATAAATAATAAGTTTTAAATATTCCACATTCTAAAAACCATCATTTATATATATATATATATATATATATATATATATATATATATATATATATATATATATATATATATATATATATATATATATATATATATATATATATATACATATATATTAATGTGATATTAAAAGTCAGAGGTGCGCCAAGCAATTAATTAGCTAATTAATTAATTAATTAAACTTATTTAAATGATGCAATTATAATTTTATCACACTATTTAAATAGATACTTGCTGGTAAAGCAGAACGATGAATACACTCAGCTCCACCTATCAAAGCAGGTATTCCACAATGAAGCGTACTAAGACCTATTTTATTTCTGATGTTCACTGCAGACCTCCCATCCAGAAGTTGCTACTTTTGCAGACGACACCGCAATACTGGCCATGGACTCTAATCCTACAAAAACATCAGAAAATTTACAGGAAAACCTAAATAAAATAGAAACTTGGCTAAAAAATGGCGAATTAGAGTAAATAGGACCAAGTCAACACGTGTAGCCTTCACAATGAAATGAGATGAATGCCCTCCAGTCACACTCAATAGCAAACAATTAAGTAAAGCAAACCACACAAAATACTTAGGGATCCATCTTGACAAACGACTAACGTGGCAGAAGTATATCTTTACCAAAAGAAAACAACTGGGCATTAAATTTAGACATATTATGTACTGGTTGATTGGTCGAAACTCTAAATCAACATTAGATAACAAACTGCTAACATTCAAGGCGATCCTCAATTGCGATCATGTATGCTTGTTTTTGACAGTTTTGACATTTATGTTGTCGTTTTCTGCAATCGTTGTTTTTCTTTTAACTTGAAAACATTTAATTAAACAGTAATTTATGTTTTCAAACGTGGATTTCGACTAAGTGAATAATTAAGATATGGTGTTATCTACAGTAGATGTTGCTCGAATTATTGCATTGCTACAAGATGAAAGAAGTCAAGTTTATGTATCCGAAACTCTACGTATTCCGAGAACTACAGTACGGAGAGCTGTCCATCACTTTATAGAGACTGTTGCATACTCACAACCTGGTTCCGGTCGTAGAAGAGTTACCTCGCAAAGAGATGATCGTTTTATTGTTATGGAACCTTTTGCTACAAGAAACCGTCTGCAGGAGGTTCGAAATGTGAATGTAAGTGAGAGTGTGGATAGAAGACGCCTCAATGAAAAAAGACTAATGGCAAGAAGGCCGGCTATTGTTCCGGAATTACAATCCAGAAACTGTAGAAATCGATTAATTTTTGCTTGACAACATCAACACTGGAATATACAGGATTGGAGCCGAATTATTTTTACTGATGAATCGCGGTTCTGTTTGAAGTCTAGCAATGGCTGAGGGAGAGTTTGGGGACGGGGAAATGAAAGATATGTCCAAGCTTGTATGTTCCAGAGAAGACAGTTTGGCGGTGGTGGTGTCATGGTTTGGGCTGGAATCTCATTTGAAACTCGAACTAAACTTATTTACGTCAATGGCCCCCTGAATGCTCACCGGTATATAGGATGTTTTGGCAGAAGCAGTAGTTCCATTTGGTCCATTGCTTAAGGACAATTTCGTCTTTATGCGTGATAATGCATGGTCGCATACTGCAATAATCGTGACAAATTACTTGCGGAAAGTAGGAATTAATAATCTAGAATGGCCAGTCTGCAGCCGTGATCTGAATATCATCGAACATCTTTGGGATGAACTTCATCAAAGAGGGTTAGAAGTCAACCAGGCCAGCCAGAAAGTCTTGCAAAACATCAAAACATGCTTCGTGAAGAATATGAACGTATTCACTCGTAATTTATATTGTTTGTAAAACGTTTCGATATTACACTATTTTCTTTTGTAGCCTTTTAATTAAATAAATTATGCTAAGGAATCAAGCAGTAATGGTCATTTTTTTTTAATGGAAGATGTTGATTTTACTATATGAAACAGTGCATAAAACTTCCAACGAATTTTTATTTTCGGAAATTTATGGGATGGCTACTTTTTTTGCAGGTGAGTGTGTATAAACAAATTTAATCGACTATCAAACGGTTACAAGTTTCTCATGAATATTAAAATCATTTTCTGTGTGCCCTTTACAGTTATACTTTGAAAAAACGAGGTTGCGCGATACTCATACATGAATAAAAATTGCTATAACTTTTGATCATTCCATTTAGAAATCTGAAACTTTCCAGAAAACTTTTTTAAATATTATATGTTAATGCACAATTGGTTCAGGCAGATTAAAAAATTTTAAACACTAGAAAAAATACTAGACGAGTAGCATACGATTTTTCAAAAAATCGCCATTTGTTTATAATCAAAATTAACAGTTCGTATACATCTTACTTTTTGCGTCAAACCATATATATACGTTATATACCGTAGTATATTGTGTCAAAAATAGAAATCGAAATATCTAAACTAAACCGAGCTGAGACATCGTGAGTTAATCCTCCGGTCATCGGGTGTGGTCTGTGAGTCTACGACCAAATAAAATTTTTGGATAATTCTCTCATTTTATTATTATTTTTTAATTTTTACCTTTTCAGTACCTACCTAGAATCTAAATACCATTCGTTTTTTTATACAAAAACTGTTTTTGAAATTTCTAAATAGCTGCTGCATGGCCGTTTGTCCTGACAGACCCCACCCGATCAAATGTGTAACAATATTTGCACTGCTTCTTAGTTGTATTTTTCTTGCAATCTTTTTTCACTTGGCCAGAAATAACGCAAATTAAAAATGGCAGGAATATTCTTCAGTTTTTGCTTGTAGCAACGATATGACTGCAGTATCATATATACCGAAGAAAGGAAAAAATGTGATTGCTGTTTCCACTGTGCACAGAGATGATCGGATTGATGAAGATACTGGTGATCAGAAAAAACCAGAAATAATTTCTGTTTATAATCCCACAAAGAGTGGAGTAGATGTTGTAGACAGAATGATCACTGATCACATCATATAATGTTTCCAGAAATACGAAACGTTGGCCAATGGTAGTAGTTTATAATCTCCTTAATCTCGCAGCAATTAATGCATTTGTAATTTACAAAGGCAACAACTCAGATAGAGAGTTTTCCAAAACGCGAAGATTATTCCAAAAAAACCTAGGTATGGAATTGGTACAGGAGAGTATACGACGGAGAGCAGTTGACACGCGTTTGACAAAAGCTGTGCGTGCTTCGGCCTTGAGACTCTCAGGCATTGAGGTCGACGTTGTACCAGAGCCCCAGACAGGTAAGAGAGGAAATTGTAAATATTGCAAAAGACGCAAAACTCGCTTTTTTGCAAAATTTGTAAATCCTGGCGATGTATGTACCACATAGTGGCATGCTACAAAGATTGCTTAGAAAATTTGACCACCAAAGTTTGACCACTGTAGTTTGTTTCCACAATTTAATTTTTTAGTTTATATATGTTTTTGTAGTACTTTGTTTGTTTCTAATTAAAGTTTTAAATGTTTTTTTTTTGTTTTTTCATTATTTAGTCGCTGTTCACAAATTTGAAAAAATATGCGTTGAAATTGTAAACATTTTTAAAATTTACCTAATACAACTTAAATTTTGGAATTGTTTCTGTGATAAACATTATATTGTAAATGATATGTTTAAAACACGTTGATGCGAAATTAGCAATAAAATGTATGATGTTGCTCGGGAGGTGGTATTTCATTTTGGTCCTTACAGACCACACCCGACCGAAAGTGTTTTAGAATAGCCACCCGATGAACGGAGGGTTAAGTAAAAAATTTTATTAAAATTATGAAATCAAAATTTTTGCGTTTTTCATGTTTATTTACATGTTCCCCCACCCTAATCCAAAGATTTTATTATTAAGAGAATGTATTATGTAAAGACTCACTGGATCTTATATTGCTAATTTGTTTTCCCATGTCTTCCTTTTTTTATCGTTTTAATATAACTCTTCTTAAAAAAAAACATATAAACGTTTTTGACTGGTCTAATAACTACGCACTAGCCTCAACGGTGCCTTGGCATTGTTCCGATGAAAAGTTATCGATCAGACGATCCAGAATTTAAAATATGTTAGAAAAATATAAAAAGCCGTTAATAATTTTTAGATTAGATCAAGCATGACAAATATTTATAGTTGAAAGATTTAGTGTTTTAGTTTCCATTATTTGATTAGAAATGGAAGCACTTAAATAAATGGAGCTTTTTAAACATTACTATTTATATAACCATTAGGGTTTAAGTATGTTAACATGATTATTATTAGGCTGGACACTATTGTAACCGTTTCAAAAGATTTAAAAGAAACTCATTATATATTTCGATTATATTTTTTTTTAATAAAACTAATAGCCCCATCTATCTGTCAAGTACCTACCTGTAGCCGACTCAAGGATTCTTCTGTAATTCCCAAATATATCCGGTAGATGAGCATATTTTTCAACTTGTCACTCACGCCCAATTTCCAGATTCAGGCGCCATGATAGCGCTTCGCTCTTTTCTGTTAAGACCGTCCAACCGTTAAGACGTGTTTCCAAAGTGGGTCTCAATTCAGAGGTAAGCAAATAAATCCTTTTCTTGTCCATATTTCAGATAGATATTTATTTTTTTAGACCCTCATTGGAGAGGCTATAATGCTGATATTATATTTCTAATACTCGTCGCAAGATAGTATTGCTATGGAGTTATTCCAGATCATGGCCCAGTAGCAGTATCTTTTTATGGAATCCCTAACCCCTCTTATCTAGGATGGTGGTGATTTGATATAGTACGTAGCTGAATCAATGGTTTATTTGGTGACTGATTAAATAAGAAGAGAAACAGAGCAGATTAAGGTTGTACCAATTTTTATTATACCTACTTTCAAGACAACAGAAATGATTATGAACTCAAAAAAAAATGAAAATATAGTGAAGTGTTCTAATTTAATTTAAAGGTTTATTTTCTTCATTGTTCCTAGTTGATAAATAACTATATTATTTTCAATGTAAACAAATTTCGAAATTTGGGGTTAATATATATATACATTCATTTTCTTTATAACCAATTCTTAATTTAATACGATACAAAGATTTTTTGTTTATGATAATGTTAACATAAAATAATATTTTGGAATCCCTTTGGGATGACGTAACTTTTAATGTTTTCTTTTTGTTCATTACTAAGAAATAATAAAGAATAGTTTTCTTGTAAACTTTCAATAAATCTTAATTTTTTTTTTGCTCTTCCCCTTCGAGGATAAACCAGGGGTGGCGTCCAATAATAAATTATAACTTCATATTATCTAATTGTGCTTGGATTTAAAATACGATATAGTTTCTATATGTTTATGAAAACCCCGCCCAATTCTCTTCCGACAGTGAGCGATTCAGGCCTTGTAATATTATTGTAGCACGGAAGCGTTACATAAATGGCGCGCCAATCGTGGAGCGTGTATCTTCATTATAAAAACAACGTAATATGTTTATGATTTCTGTTTACATTTCGTATTTTAGACTCAAGTTGTTTGTGTATTTGCTTTTACCCAATTTTTGTTTAATCAGTTTAGAATTTTTTCTGTAAAGTATTTATATGTATTCGTTTTTAGTCTTCGTAAAATTACGTAGAAATATTTCCGTCTACTTTCTGAGATCAAAATAAAACGTATTTGGAATGATGTGATGTAAACATTCACTGCTTAATTTCTTTTTGTCGGTATTCTTAATGCGGTGTATTCCCAGACTCGTCTAGAATAAACATTCCATGTTAGTAAAATTTTGTTTATGTCCATAAATTAATTCGTATCTAAACGATGGCTTTCTTTGCAGTTCAGTCTTATTTGTTGATAGAACCATAATAATTATATTCCTCAATGTGTTTATTTTAAATAAACGAAATGGCTCTTAGCGTTCGGTATTTGAAAAATCAATTAAGTGAATTTTATTTCTTGATCTTGATTCATGGTTTTTATTCGCAGCAAACATATGGGAATTATACCTATATACAGGCTGTCCCGACCTACGTAATTTTAAAATGTGTTATCTGGATTTTTGCAGAATACTTACGCGAAATATTTTTTTGCGAGGATTTGAAGTTGAGTTCTTTGATATTAGGATGTTTTTTTAATGTCTAGTCTGTTATCTGTTAAATTTTCTTTTTAATTTGTCTTTCGTTTATTTTAAAAATTTATCTTTTCATAGTTTAACTTTTTCATACTTTGAAAAGAAAATTTTATTTCCTGAAAAGGAAAATGCTTTCTATATTTTACAGTCCATGGTTCTTTTGTTTTGAATGTATAAGGAAGTAATGATATGACTTCGTTTCTCTCTGCCTAAGGCGTCTTTGTTGAGAATATAGAGAGGAAATATTGTTATTTTCCTTCTGTTATGTTAATTTTATGTCTTTGTGTGGTCAAATGTAGTAGAAGTATGTTTTTGGTACTGGAATTTATTGTTATTTGTGGTTTTACCTTTTTCTTTTCTCGAGATGTCCTGTAGGACGTACAGGCACGTGACCTGTATTATTGTATCTTGAGTTATTTGTGTGGATGTCAGACTGTTGTATACGCAGCAGCTTTCTTTTTTTTGTCGTTGACATTTTTGTGGTTTTCTAATATAGTTTACTAGACCACATATACCTTTTTGCTTTGATATTAGACTTTTTAGCTAAGGCTCAAAAGCTTTCATTTATTATCTTGTGTTCATGATACGGTACAAGTGAGGTTGGAGTAGTTTACTGTTGTCTATTGTGACTCTTTGTATATACAGAGGTGAAACAACCCGCTGCCGCCTATTGTGAATTTATCTTTTATCTTTATGTCGACGTTAAGACCACGTTTGTTTAACAATTGAGATAGTTCTGGTACTACCGTTAAATGACCCACTGAGAATTAAAAGTTTATATTATTTTGACTCTGTTGGAGTTCTGCTAAAGAATGGTAAACATTTCTTTGTGATTTGTATGACGACCATATTGAATTCAATTAGGTGTCAAAAATGTTTTACTGTTCAACCTTTTTTTATTGTTGTGGTGTGTTACATCCAACATCATGATTTTTTTATTATTGACGATGGACTGTAATATTTTTCTATTTCTTTGGAAGATTGTAATGATTCTTCCGTTCCTTTTAAGTCTTATCGTAAGTTTTTGTTTCGTGGAAGACTCTTACGATTTTTTTTTGTTTCTTTTGGAAATATCAGTTTTAGACTGAACTATTTGTGTAGCGATTATGGTTTGTATGCCATATACCCATTTTCTTTCTTCTTCTCCAAGATTGTGTATTAACGGTTTGGATTTATTTTCTTCTTTTGTCCTTTTGCCAGTCTTCTTGCTTGGAAATTTTCCACTGTGATCAATCCCAGAGGATATTCTTATGGAACTATTGGCCATCCTGCCTTTCTTCTAAAATGTTAAGTCCATTCTTAATTTTTAATTTTTTTAGTTGATTTCCTTTGCGCCTTGCGTACTTAATCTTTGCTACATTCTCCAGCGACTATTCAACCCCTCCGTGGCCCGTGTACAGGAAGAGTTGCGCTAACGCGAACTTTATCCTGGAGAGGATTCGTTTCCTTTCCAAATTTTTTTTGGCGTGGGGTCAGTACAGCACTGATACCCTAGTACTTAGTACATTGAATACCACTTTGCTTCGGCAAATATGTCCCTTAGTGCTTCTTTCCCTTCAGGAAGTTGACACGTTTCAATTTTTTTTTGAGCTGTCTCGACAACCCTTGTTTTATGTCGGTGGTGTTGACTATTAGTCAGGGAGCATCCTGCTATAGTCAAGTGGATTAGTGGACCTATCCCTATTCCAATTAATAATTTTGTGTATCTCAGATGTTGTCGCAAAGAGACGAGCCTCTGGAAGTAGTGTAGGAGACTCCGCACGTCGATCTCCAGAGCAACTCAGTTTGGCTCGCACCCCAGTTCGTTGAACTGTTTTACTTTTTATTATTATAATATTGATCATTTATTGTGTTCAGTATGTCTATATATATGTATATATGTCATATTTCTTTTCGACATAAATTTTATTTTTATCTTATCTTATTCTACTTCGGTATTATTCTCTCTCTAGTTTGTATTGATCGAGATCTTGAGTTTGTGCTACCCCGACCAAGAACCTATATTGATTTTAAGGGTGTTTGCAAAATTTAATCTCATTTTATTTTTAGAATGCCTTGGTAGAATGTGATATTTTTATGCTTATGTTAGTTTATATTACAATAAATTGTACATACCTTTAGTTGTCTTCAAGTGGATACAAAATTCAATTTATCTTATTTTACGGATTTATAAATCCAAGTAATTTTTTTTGGTATCTATACCAAAGATATCAAGATTCCTCTGTCTAGTTACCAATGATAGTTCATTATAGTATCTGTTCATTTTGCCTAAGTTTTACTCTTAGTGTGAAGACCTTCGAATTTCGACTCTCTATTCGAAACCCCCCAAAATAATGTTTGAAAAGATTATTGCTGTCTAACATCCTATATTCTGAATGGCCAGACACTGAGGAAGGCTAGGGATGAAGTAAGCGGATTCCCGCTAGTTGACTCGTCGGAATGATAAGCCATTCATAATTTTATTTCAGTAATAAATCTAGAATAACAGCCTCCCGCGTCAGGAAACTTTTTTAGTTCTCCAATACTTGTTTAGTTATGTAATCTAGAATTATTTAGACCCTACCCGAAGTTGACCCTACCCGAAGTTGACCTACCAATGTTGTCCCTATTATAGGCGGATGATACACGTTAGTTATCACAAATTCTAGTTGTCATACTAATAACTAAACATCAGCCTTTTTTTGTTTCTAAATATAGATGTGTCTTGCAGAAATTCTGATGTCTACCTTTCCCAGTAAACTTATTAAGGCTTGTCTTTGTAGAACTTTAATGTACCCAATTTTGAACTATTAGTAACTCTTTCCTTTTATTTGTGTATTTCTAAATGTGTCTATAATGACGCGCTGCGTTATTACCTTATGTTATTCGTGGATTAAGTCATAGATGAAAGACTCTATGCTTCCGAACAAACGATGACACATTTGTATTTTGTATTTTATGGCGTTAATGATACGATTGTATTATTATTCTTATGTTATTCGTGGATTAAGTCATAGATGAAAGACTCTACGCTTCCGAACAAACGATAACATTATTTTTTTTGTGTTTTATTGTGTTAGGTCTCATAACGACTATGCAGTAAATTATCTGTTTTGTATCTTGGTGACAACACTAGTATGTTTTGCTATATATTACTTATGAAATTTCAAATAATAATATCTTAATTATGTTGTTTCGATTGAATGCGAGCATTTGGTCTCAAATAATGATTTGTAGATATGTTTTGTTTTATTCCGCTTTGTTCATGATATTGGTTATAGGTGAAATACCCTATGCATTTTGAGAGTGAGAATGCAATTTTTTTTTGTTTACATTTTTATAGTTGAGTCATAAATATTCTATGCGTTCTGTTTCACTTTGTTCTGAAATCTTTGAATTGTTCCCACGTGAGTTGTGAAAGAAGGATTCTGTGAGTCCAGATTGTAGCTACATTTGTCCATTCTGTTTGTCTTACCTCTCCGTATATCTATTCCCACTTTTGAAAAGGTTAGTATGGTGTGCCACCATGCCTAGTCCGATTCCACGCTGGTACCCAGTTGAAATCGTGGGGAGGGCTGTGTAACCGTTTCAAAAGATTTAAAAGAAACTCATTATATATTTCGATTATATTTTTTTTTAATAAAACTAATAGCCCCATCTATCTGTCAAGTACCTACCTGTAGCCGACTCAAGGATTCTTCTGTAATTCCCAAATATATCCGGTAGATGAGCATATTTTTCAACTTGTCACTCACGCCCAATTTCCAGATTCAGGCGCCATGATAGCGCTTCGCTCTTTTCTGTTAAGACCGTCCAACCGTTAAGACGTGTTTCCAAAGTGGGTCTCAATTCAGAGGTAAGCAAATAAATCCTTTTCTTGTCCATATTTCAGATAGATATTTATTTTTTTAGACCCTCATTGGAGAGGCTATAATGCTGATATTATATTTCTAATACTCGTCGCAAGATAGTATTGCTATGGAGTTATTCCAGATCATGGCCCAGTAGCAGTATCTTTTTATGGAATCCCTAACCCCTCTTATCTAGGATGGTGGTGATTTGATATAGTACGTAGCTGAATCAATGGTTTATTTGGTGACTGATTAAATAAGAAGAGAAACAGAGCAGATTAAGGTTGTACCAATTTTTATTATACCTACTTTCAAGACAACAGAAATGATTATGAACTCAAAAAAAAATGAAAATATAGTGAAGTGTTCTAATTTAATTTAAAGGTTTATTTTCTTCATTGTTCCTAGTTGATAAATAACTATATTATTTTCAATGTAAACAAATTTCGAAATTTGGGGTTAATATATATATACATTCATTTTCTTTATAACCAATTCTTAATTTAATACGATACAAAGATTTTTTGTTTATGATAATGTTAACATAAAATAATATTTTGGAATCCCTTTGGGATGACGTAACTTTTAATGTTTTCTTTTTGTTCATTACTAAGAAATAATAAAGAATAGTTTTCTTGTAAACTTTCAATAAATCTTAATTTTTTTTTTGCTCTTCCCCTTCGAGGATAAACCAGGGGTGGCGTCCAATAATAAATTATAACTTCATATTATCTAATTGTGCTTGGATTTAAAATACGATATAGTTTCTATATGTTTATGAAAACCCCGCCCAATTCTCTTCCGACAGTGAGCGATTCAGGCCTTGTATATATTATTGTAATACGGCAGTGTTACACTATTCCACCAAAAGAAGAGAATTTGCTAAGTAAGTTTCGACACAGATAAAATAAGGTAAAAATCACATATTTATCATCGAAAATTAAGTTATGTAAATTGTTTTTAAAAATATTCTTAATGAAGACCAATGTACCTTTTCATGCATTTGAACCAAGCACTTTTTTCATTGGAAACTGCGCTAGCGTGCGGTCTAATCCTAGTAGCTCCCTACAGAGAGAAGGATGAAAAGAATACCGCTAAGGTGCTGGTCCCTACCAGTCGTAAGAGATCCCCAAAGGGATGTCTGACTGTCTACCAGCGGTCGTGTACAAGTAGCTCTTTGGAGCGAAAAGACGAACCGAATACTGCTGGGGTTCTGGTCCTTACCGATCGTAAAAGTCGAGCAATGAGATGGATCGAGAGTTGGTGAGGCGCCGCTTGAGGTGTCGGGATCGCAGCAACAAGCACAGGGCGCGATCTAGCTCTTACGTTCCATACGTAGGAATAGTAACGTATCCGTCATTTGAGGTGTCTGTAGTCGGTATGGTGGGCTACTAGAAACGAGACGAGTCCATAAGTCGCACTGATCAACGCGTTGCGTTCTTAGTATCCGAGACGAGCTCATGTGGAACCACTCTGCTTTCGTTCCACATAACCTCTGCAGAAGGTTTTGCAGGTCTTATACAATCAATCCCAATCTGAACGTGCACCTGAGAAACATGCCTGTAATTGGAGATGAGTGGTAGAGGAGTAGGTTCCTCGGCGGCAACCTGTCAAACGTGATCGGTGGTCCGTTATTCCACCAGCGTGCAACTGTTCGCCCTCACAGGGACCATGGGCAGCGGTAGGTACGGCAACACAGGTACTGCAGGGAGGGTGGAGTCCCAAGATATGGCTATAGTGCCACCCTCACTGGAGGCGGACTCGCAGGGGTATTGGTTCTGCCAAAATAGGATAGACTTTCTATCGAAAGTTGCCAATACCTTTTATGCACCTACTCTACCCAAAACGGTAGCGTATTGAGTTGTCAACGCCGTGGTTCCCGGCCTTTACCACCCGTAGAGGGAATCTTTGTTATCCATTTGTGTTGACACCGATTCCTTGATGGGTGTGGGGTCCAGGTTTTATTGGGTGCCTTTGCTTCGAATCCTGCCCGCTGCGCAGATGTGTCCTACTATCGCGGGTCTGCGTCTAGGCCAGAAGATCGCGTAGTGTTTAAGATCATAGTGCTCCGGGAAATGCAATCCAAGTAGTGATGTCGCCTTCCCATGCTCGCCAACTAGCGATTCCCTAACAGGATGGGTCTGGAAACTGGTGTAATCGGCAAGAGGGCGGAACGGGCGGTTTTACTAGCAAGCTAAAAGTATTGGAGTTGACCGCTCCGTCTCGTAAAATAGTACAGACGAACTTTGTGGCCTAGGGGCTCCCACCAGACCCCCTGATGAGGTCATAACTATGACTCTTAATTATTCGCTGCTAAATTATTTGTGAAAACCCACATACCGGCTAACCCACGCTATAAATGTATATTTTCTTTTTCTAATTATATTTCTCATCATATTTTAAAACGATACCAGATATGATAGACCTTTTGTAATGAGAGGTGTATCTAATTACTATTTAAATGGGAATAAGCCACAATTAAAGGTTAAAGTACGTTTATTGATGTTTCAATTTTCACTTCGGAAATAGTTTTCAAAATACAAAAATAACTACAAAATAACTAATGTTTGTATTTTGAGAACGATTTCCGAAGTGGAAATTGAAACATCAATAAACTTACTTTAACCTTTAATTGTGGCTTATTCCCATTTAAATAGTAATTACTTTGAAATGCCACAAGAAAATAGCTTCAGAACAATATTAAGAAATAGGTGTATCATTCAATCGTTTTTAAATAACACTATGCGTCAGCGATCTGTTGGGCTAAAATTTCATCAGCAAATCAGTTGGGATATTTTATTTAAATTTTCGCTGACTGTATGGTGATCTCATCAAGTGTTAGACCAGAAAGTTGGGATGTTCTGGGTCTATCCCTAGCTTGACATAGAATTCACATGCTATGTCTATGTACCAGGGATATCAGTCTTAGAGTGACATCCTAAGGACTTTAGACAAGAATTTTTTAAGTATATCAATACTAGACCTTGATTAGACCATTATATATCAACCGTTACTTCCTATCCAGCTTGATTATTGGCACGCATGCGTTTCTTATCTTTGAACTATCTTTCGTTTGTTTTTTTGGCATATTTTCACCATAATCTGACGAAATCTTTGGGTTCTTTCATAACCGACGACGAAACCTAGGTTCATTATTAAACTCTGGAAACTAATGAACCGTCTGAACACATAAGGATTCTCAGCCACTAACGAAGACAAAAATGTTGTTGTCAGGAGGTAATTTTATAGAAAAAATACACGACAAAATCAAAAATCAAAAATAAACGGCATTATTTGGTAAATGAGACAGTGTTTTTCCATGAGAATAAGGCACCTGTCTAGAATTTCACGATTGCATTGGCCAAATGTATTAATTAAATTGTTAATTGGCGAGTTATTCCCTAGATTTGGCTTCCAGCCGTTTTTCTTTTCTAGAAGCAGTCCATTCCACGCCGGTCACACTGCAGCTAATCGGCTTATTATTGAACAATTTCATTTTGTCTCGTGTCCATTTTATTCCCATAAGTTGGGACGAAATGCTGCCAGGCTATAATCAATCAAAATCAAGTGTGGTCTGGCTGCCGTGAATTGCGATTGAGCATGGTGTAGTTATTCATGTTTTTGCGTTTATTGTAATGAAAATTAAACTCCTGATTCGAATTATATACAGTATTTATTTACTACTTATACATTTGTCGTCGTACATTCAAAAAAATACAGCTTAATACTGCCTTTCCATAACAATAACTGGTCTTGATACATTATCTATTGAATAATATTCGAGATAGTTGAGTTTACAATCGAAAAATCCAGAAGTAGGTCATTAGTCCAAATCCGGTATAGACTCCTACAGAAGGCGTTCTAGACAATTCGGGTTAAGTGGTGACATATCATCAGTGTTCGACGTCTCATGATTCACGCCAATTTTACAGGTCAGTCATCTAGTCGTCTTCTTTAGAAGCCGCCAAAGTCCGGTTTCGTCGCACTGTTCCCTTTTAGCTCCACATCCAATCCACTGGTTTTTCTTCTAAGAACTACACTCTTTTTCTAATTCATGTTTTCCAACCCATCGCCTATCTTTGACAAAGCTAATTTTCCTATCTTATAATTACATATAGCGTCGCAAAGCAGTTAGCAAAGCAGTTTACATGCATTATATGTTCCTGTAGCTTGCACACTTGCACATATCTTTTTGTACTTTTATTCGCACTAAATCTGTCCTTCCTTCGTCCTTCGATCTGAGTTTAAGTTTTAAGAAATGTATCAAATTTGAGAAATTTGTAAATCACAAAAGTGTCATCCACATAAAACAATGGCTTATTATCTGATATTTATAAGGGTTTTTATTAAATTTTTTCTATGAAAGAGATTGCAGACCTATGAGAACCGTTGTCCATTACAGAAATCGTCCTCCTGTCACCTACAGCATTCCCTGTAATTTTGATTCAGACAGACAGATTTGATATGGAATCAACAAAACGCGGTGTTAATACTTTTTTGACTTAACGACAAGAACTATCGCCTTGGTCACTGCGAAAAATGGTCGCAACCATACCAGAATACACTTCCCTACAACACAGTTACCGAATTTTCTTCAAAAGACACAGGTGCTTCATCACAGTTCCACGATATTCAGGGAAGCTTTATTGAGATTTATAAATACCCGATTAATTTTAATCATAAAGAAAATGATATGCATCTAAAAAGGATGTAGCAATCAAGACTATTAAATACGTAAATTCTCAGAGGCACCGAATATTTCAATACCGATTCGAATCATCCGATAGACTCCTAGAGGCACATGACGAGGACATATAGCGCAGATACTATAAGGGAAGATCATCAGTTGTTGAGGGGAACGATACGAGGTCACGTTTTCGTCATCTCCTGCACCACCTTTGATAATGTTTGTTGCAGTTACAAATAAAACGTCAGGAACAACCAATTCCGGTACAAATACGGTGTATAAACTTCTATACCACTATACGTGTACATTTCCAAATACTGGCCATGAAAGCCTACACTCCTTTATAATCACCCTACATTAATTAACTTATATATTTTTGTAGATATTTTATTGATACGCCTATGGTTTCATTCATACCTTTTTATTTGGCTGAGAACTAAGGCCATAGACATTTCCAGTTTTTAATTTTGTTTATAAGCGTGTTTTGTTGTCTGAAATATTTCGGTAATTCTTAGAACCGCATCGCAGGATATATAATTTATTTTCTGACAGCATTTTTAGAGCTTTTTGTGGAAGGAACATTCATAAATTCGGCAATAACAAAGATGCAAAAAATAATTCGATCCTTTTTATGCAAATGGCATACGTGTAAGGATCATTAGCTTAGAACGGCGTGGGACTGCGATGGTCAGATCGAAGTCTCATTAATTTTTTGTCCAAATAGTTATTTTGTTTTATCAGAATAAATGCATGAATATATATATATATATATATATATATATATATATATATATATATATATATATATATATACAGTGTGTCCGTAAAGTATGGAATAAATTCCATATTTAATGAAAAGCATTTTTAAAAAAATCTAAAACACGTCGATTTTTAAATTTAATGTTCTACATTTTACAATAAAATTTAATTATACAGGGTGATAGACATTACAGTGATGATGTCATCGGCTCTTTTTTTAAATGTAACACCCTGTATTTTAGGACATTTTTAGATCGATAAAAAGGAGCTGATTTTAAAAAAGTATAATACTCGGGTATAATGAATATAATTTGAAAGATATGCGCTTAGAAAATAAATTATTTATTATCATTTGCAAAAAAGTAGCCTACTTCTAGTTTTTGGTACACTGTAATTATTTTTGTTAACGTTCAATAACAATTTAGTAGTACAATAGTTGTATTAATGCGTGAATGTTTTGTATTATTGCTCAGAATTAATTTTAAGTAGAAATGAATTTGAGTGTAAAGCAAAGAATTGAAATACTCATGATGATTGGTTATGGAGACAAATCGCGAACTCAGATGGAAGTGTGTAATTTATTTAATGATAAATATCCAGACATACCCATCACGCAGTCAACAGTAAGTAAGATTGAAAAGAAATTTCGAGAAACTGGTACGGTTGAAAATGCACGCAAATCGTAGCCTCTGTAAATTATGTTACAACATTAGATGTTCTACTTGCTTTTGAAGAAGATGCGCACACTTCTGTTCATATAAAATGCACAGTTGTACAGGAATTAAACGAGGATGATCCAGATAAAGAATACAATTTTGCGAAATAATGATGGACAACAGCCACCGAAACCCTCTCTTGGTTCAAAATATTATTTTTTCCGATGAGGCTACATTCAAATTAAATGGCGAGGTCCACTGTCAGAATTGTAGATACTGGACAAAAGAAAACTCCAACTGGATGCGGGAACATCATACACAATACCCGCAAAAGGTAAACGTATGGGCTGGCATTATAAGAAATAAAATTATTGGACTCTACTATTTCGAAGGTAATTTAAACGGGCCAGCATACCTTCAGTTTTTAAGTGGGTATCTCGTACCTATTTTAGTTAATTTATTCCCCAGTACAATTAATCTTGGAGGTTTTGATAAAAGTTTATGGTTTCAACAGGATGGTGCACCTCCGCATTATGCTTTAGATGTTCGAAGATACTTAAACGAATTTTTTCCGAACAGGTGAATTGGAAGACGTGGACATATTCAATGGCCATCGAGGTCGCCAGACCTCAATCCTTTGGATTATTTTATGTGGGGCCATTTAAAGAATGTTTTTTATAAAACGAAACGTGCAAATATTGGAGACCTAAAAACAAGAATTCGTAAAAAAATAAACAATATTTCTCAAGAAAGAATAAACAAGGTTCTGCAAGAATTTGTACAACGTTTGGGTTACTGTCAAATACAACAAGGACTACAATTCGCATATTTAAGATTAAGTCATGTATTAATTACTGGATTACTTTCAAGTTATTTATTATAATTTATTTATAATTTATTAATATTATAAATCAATAAAAATTAATTTTCTAAGCCGATAACAACTGAGTTGCTTTCATCAAGTTGCATTCATCAAGTCCTCGTAGACACATCGCCTCAGGACCAGCAACTTCACGTGGAGTCATACGTCGCCATGTTACCAAATCCACTGGTAACTTTAACATCTTAGATTTTATCGCAAAATAATGTAAACCAAATTTATAAAACAAATTTTAACGGGTTTTTAACCACATATTTAGTGGCTCAATACATGTATACCTACCTAGTACACTGATGATGGAACGTGGATTCCGAAAACGTTTTGTGATATAGCCCGATTGGGTCTTTTAAATTATATACCTTTTATAAAGGATTTTTAATAAAAAAATTTTTAAAGCTTTATGTTATTTTAGATTTAAAATCCTATCGCCATCTGAACAAAGAAATCTGGACTACTGATATTTCAGCATATAAGTCGATCATATTTTTGTTTTTGAATCTGGACATATAAACTGACAGATAAAATACATTAAAATTATCTGACATATAAAATATAAAATACTTATTTGCCAAATAAAGTACTGGATAAAAAGTTTTCTGGAAAATAAATTATGTTTATTGTAGTTCGTTATTATGTTGTAGGTTATCACGAAATCAAAAATATAACCTAAATATTGTTGTTTAGTGTATGTTAGAGACATGGATATTAAAAGATTTAATAAAATCGGAGAGTATGATCAGTATGATGTTTAATGTTTATAAACTTAGTGCGAGAATATAATATTTGATGCAGAATTGAACATTTTAATTTTTGTAATGATAAAAACTTTTTTAAAACGTTAAGATTAAGTAAACCGACAGTGATCTATATTCTGAGAAAATATTGTAAATAGTTGTTAATAAATGTTTATAAAAGTAGGTGTATACATATTTTCATTTACTTAGTTTAGGGATTCAATATTTTCATAATCTTGATAAACAAAAAATGGATAAATTAACCTTTTTCAAGAGATATTGGTGCTATTGATTCAATAATAGTAGTATCGGATTCCAAAATGAAAAATATGCACATAGTACCTAGGTTGTCAGATTCTTTTAATAATTATAAAATACATTCAATTATATATAAAAACGACCTACAGAATAATTCTGTATTCTTGATAAGAAGTTTAAATGGAGATAATAGAAATGGGTTCTTACAAGAAGATTCCGATTATAAAGTAAAGCCATTTTTAAGAAGTCCACTAAACAATACAATTTCTATAATGAATTTCATATTAGAATGTATGGAAAAGAAGGTTTAGGTACTATTTCATCCAGTGGAAGTGGCTGTAAGGTTGAGAAGATTCAACCGTTCTAATCTACAGCAACATTCTAGGAGTATAACCTAGAGAGAGATCAAAATTAAGACAATTTTGAAGATGAATTGCTAAATGCGGACATTACTGAACTTTTTGAAAATGAAGATGTTTGAGCTAAACTTATATAATATTTTAGTGTTATGGAAAAACCTGAGAAGAATCATTAAACATGTATTATTTTTTTTATTCGTTATTAAATTTTTCTTTATACAATTTAATTTATTCCTGCCACCACAAATTATTGTACAATCACGAGATATTAAAACATTATTGTGATTTCTTTGACAATTAATTAAATATTGGTGTGTTCCGAAATAAATTTTATATTTACCTTACAGATAAGTAACCGCAAATTAATTTGACATGAAAAGACGGGTACATTTTATTTTATAAACAAATGTCTATCCTTCAGATAACTATCTGTCACAATATTTATCTGGAGGTGAAAAGACCCGCCCTTTCATGCAAGAAGTTTATTATTTTAAAAATATAATTTTTAATTCTTTTGAAAATTTTGTTGGCCCTAAAAAATGGCTGCGAATTTGGTGATCGATAAAAAATATAATACAAAACTCGAGCTTTCCCAACAAATAAATTGCCAAACTAGAATTACGCTGGTTTTATACGTAGGTCGATTTCATAAGACTTTACGCAAAAAGTTCAGCGACTCTCCAAAAGTGACATATTTGTATGAAAGTTGTACAATAGATTAAAATATTATTCGGTTGTCGTCCTAGCCTTAAATAGGAGGAAGACAGAAAAAATTAAGTGGAGTGATTGTAGATGCAATTGATTGGATCCCCCGTCGCATGGTGACAGGCAAAATCACTAGTTATACAGGGTGTTTCAAAAAAAGGTAACCCCGTCTCTAGGGTAGGTAAAAAACTGAAAAATAATTGGGGTTTGCTTAGTAAAAAATTTTTGTAACGCCATCCGCTTTCAAGATACAGGGCGTTGGAGAAAAAAAAATGTTAAGCATTTTTTACGATTTTGCCGAAACTACTGGCAACATTGTAATGAAATTTTATACGAATATGTTTTGGAAGCTGATACATCCCATGAATTTGTTTTTATATTTGATTCTCATAGAGGGCGCTAGTTACATGTATCGTACTAAGTATTAGTCAATATAACTTTTTTAAGAGTATAATTATTAATCAAAATTTCAAGTAAACTTAAACATCATTCAATTTTACACGAAAAAGGTACTCTTGGTAAAACTCGGTACTGTGTACCGTTTTCGGAATATTTTGATTTGAAAATTATGAAGTAATAATTGATGCTGGTAGTAATGATAAAGCTCTAATAGGTATACCTCTATTTTCTCCAAGTGTGCCATGGAAATCTGACATTTATTGATTGTTATGACGATAAATCAACAATAATTAGAGTTTTGAAACCTTGTTATTTGTAGAATCAAATCAAAATGTACTCAAATGTTGAGTACACTGACATGTTATTAACCTTAGGCGAATGTTTAGGATGTTCTAGTGCAGCTGTGATACGTTATGCAGAAAAGTTTCCTAGAAGAAACTTACCAAGTAAAAAAACATTTAGATCCGTTGAACGACGTTGTCGAGAAACTGGAAATGTGAGACCAAATAAAATAAATTCTGGTAGACCAAGAACAACAAGAACAATTAATAAAGAAAATATTATTTTAAATTTACTTGATCAAGATCCAATAGTTAGCGTAAGGAATCTAGCAAGACAAACAAATACTTCTTCTTCAAGTACTTGGCGGATACTGAAAGAACAACAATTACATCCTTATCATTACAGACAAGTCCAAGAGCTCTTGCCAGATGATCTACCGGTTAGAGTGGATTTTTGTGAAACATTGCAACAAAGGACAGCCCACAATTCAAATTTTTTAAAATGCATTCTTTTTACGCACGAGGCCACCTTTACGCGACAAGGTATGTTTAACTCCCATAATGCACACTACTGGTGTGATGAGAATCCACGAGTCAAAAGGGTATCACATTACCAACACTCATTTAAAGTTAATGTTTGGGCAGCAACTTTAGGTAACAAATTAATAGGTTATCATATTCTACCTGGAAATTTAAATGGTGATATGTATCTTGATTTTTTAAACAATTCCTTATTCGAGATATTAGAAGATTTAACGCTAAACGAGCGAAGATCTTTATTTTTTATGCACGATGGAACGCCACCACACTTTGATAGAAGGTGTCGTAATTGGTTAAGTAATCATTTTCCGAATCGATGGATTGGTAGAGGTGCAGAAGCTCCGATTCATTGGCCTCCTCGGTCATGCGATTTTAACCCTTTGGACTACGCAGTTTGGTCGTATATTAAGGAAAAACTCTATGCTACAGAGGTAAATTCACGCCAAGAATTGGAAGAAAGAATTCAACGTCAATTTAATGACATCATAGCTGATCCCCTACCGTTTAGAAGGTTAATGGAATCTTTAGAAAAAAGAATAGACTTGTGTATTCGCGAAAACGGAGGGCATTTTGAACACTTACTGTAATTGAATTTTATTTTATGTTCTTAGTCATTAATTTAATTTTCTTCTTGTGAGTTTTGTTTAATTACTAACTATTTTATACCAGCATCAATTATTACTCATTATTTTCAAATCAAAATATTCCGAAAACGGAACACAGTATCGAGTTTTCGAGTACCAAGAGTACCTTTTCGTGTAAAATTGAATGATGTTTAAGTTTACTTGAAATTTTGATTAATAATTATACTCTTAAAAAAGTTATATTGACTTATACTTAGTACGATCCGTGTAACTAGCGCCCTCTATGAGAATCAGATATAAAAACAAATTCATGGAATGTATCAGCTTCCAAAACATATTTGTATAAAATTTCATTACAATGTTGCCAGTAGTTTCGGCTAAATCGTAAAAAATGCGTAAATTTTTTTTTTCAACGTCCTGTATCTTGAAAACGGATGGCGTTACAAAAATTTTTTACTAAGCAAACCCCAATTATTTTTCAGTTTTATACGTACCCTAGAGACGGGGTTACCTTTTTTTGAAACACCCTGTATAAAAGGATAGAAGATTATTACAGATTAGAGACCATGGACATATAAGTCAAAAAGGGGGAGACCACAGATGAGTTAAGTAGATGACATAAAAACCACGCTGATTCAAGATGCGTGCACATGGTTCGAGCTAGTTAAAAATAAAGCAGAGAAGAAGAGACTCCATTGGATGTATCAAAGCTCACTGATATACATGAAACTCTGTTTAGCAGTACGTAAACTAAAGGTCATGAACTACTTGACATTTTAGGAAAACACGACACTTGGAGAAGAAAAATAATAAATAATAAAAAGTACCTAACACTTCACAATTAAAACTTAAATTTACTTACCTGTTTTTTATTATCGTTTTTGTCATTTGTTTCATGTTGTTAATATTGTTTCCTTTATAATTTTATTTGGTGCATGTATCTCTACCGTCAATTTAAACACTTGTCTTGTTCAAAATAAGTTCCTATTGAAGTTCACATAAAAATTCATCTCAAGATCATCTTAGAATTCTAGACCAAGATAATAGATAAAATAAACATTTTAAAAAGAATTTTAATATCCGCAATATATGGTAGCCTTGTATGTATGTGTGTAGACGTGATCTTATTCTTGAAATGCAATATAATCCAAAAACATGGCGTGATTAGGATCAGATAGCCATAAGTGATTCTAAAGCATGTCGATAATTTGTTAAGGAAGCCAGACTAGTGCCGTCAGGCCTCAACGGATGCTTATGTAACACACGTTTTTCCTGGTTTATTATCGATTTTCACCCAACGGTGGCCTGTAAATGTGATATATATGGCAAAATTGTAAGGAAATTTTAGGGAATGTATTTATAGTAGCTAAAGAGATATTATAAAGTATAATACAACGAAGGTGTTACAAGGAGTGATACTTTATAAGATTAACCATTTATATTACGAGAGCAAAGTGAAAAGTTCTGGGTTTAGCTCATACACACTGTAGTGCAACAAATTAAATGATTATTTGGCTGCGGTGCCTCTATTGTATGAAGTTTAGTGAAAACTTATTTGTTTTGGATGTCAGCGATCATTAAGCAATTAATCAGCTAAGAACACCCATTTTGGGACATATGCCTCTTTTTGCGTCATCGCTCTCTATCCTAGGCTATTTGGATCTATCTGGGTGACACATGTCTTAGATATTTTATATCATCTGACCATTTAGGTTATGATCTTCCTATATGCTGTTTATATTTTCGCGATCTCCAATGTATAATTATTATTCCATATTCCATATATTCCATAATTTTCATTTAAGTTTGCCTACTTCAATTAAAACATCCTTTACTTTGGAATTATTGCGAATCCAGCTATTTATGTGTTTATCTAATAGTTTGATATTCAGCAGTCGTCTTTACAAAGATCATTCAGTTTTCGCAATCTTCTCTATGTCGATCTTGGTAAATGTCCATGTTTGGGAGTTGCATGTAAGCACATATAGAACACTGTAACGACGTCGTCGTCAACGCTTACAAACAGCTGACTCTATCTCCGCATGCCTTTAGTCTTCCCCTATCCTTGGGTATTGACCAATTATCGTCTTTTGCTTCACCCATCCAAGTATCTTTAATCTTTATTTTTCGCAGGTATTACCAGCGGACAGCAGCTCCGTCGATTTTATTTACTAGGATTTTTATGCTTATTTTATTGTACATGTTACATAGTTAATTACAGGTTAATTTTATTTTTGTTATTTATTTGAATATATTTTTATTAATAATTTTAATCCATTTTTGTAATACTTTTTTACGGAATACAACGTTGTCAGAATATGGCAAGTGGTCTAGGTATTGCCCGTTTATATTTATACCTAAGTTGTTTCAGTCTAGATTTTTAAAGATGTCTTTCAAGTCTTTGGTTAAAGAGTTTTGATGATATGGTATCTCCCTATCGACTACCTGGTTTGTTTTAATGCACTCCACGTATGTTTCATGAGTTTGATACATTTGGATATTGGTGATTCGATATGTATACCGATAGTCGATTATTTTCTGGTCTTTATTACTGCTCAAAGTTGTACGGTATCGAAATATTTTTTAGAGTCTACCAGAACCATCTACCAGAATGATATGTAATATACATTTACTGTTCTGTAGTTAAAATATGATAGGTATCCCATACACAGTACATGACAGGTCGACACACAGGATCAAATGTCCGAAAATCTTTTCAGGCTATAATAATGAAAATACATTTTGCAAAATATAATAAAAATTATACTGCAATGAAGGTATGTCCTCAGGTAAAATATTCCGGAAGCAAATTGAGCCTCCGTTCAGATTTTGGAGTGAGAACTATTACAGATTAGAAAAATCAGGATAGAGTCTTGGGATATTGGAATTTTTTTGGGAATTACGTTTCCCTAATTTTCGGTAGACAACAGACAAAAAAAGGAATGAAAAATGTCCGGAAATAACTACGGAATAAGTTATTTATGTAATAGACACAAAAACCAAAGAAGCTACCGGTCCCGATAAAATCAACGTCGAAATTCTTAAATTAATTGCATAAAACTAAAGCAAAAGTTTAGACTTTGTAACAACTTTATTCAATATTTAATATTTAAGATATATATAACCGGTAAAATACTATCAGACTGGTTAAAATCAACATTATTGCTACTACAAAAAAAGCTAGTGCCTCACAATGTAGGACTACTGAATAAGTCTTACTTCCTTTTCTCAGAATCATCCGTATAATATTTACAGGAAATAGGAATATCGGAAGGATAATTCGCAGGTCGGATTTAGAAATGAATTGGAAATCAAAAGATGACGAAATTCTAAGATCAACCCCTCACCTTTTCTTGGGTAGCTTGGTAAAATTTTAGAGGAACCAAGTTACTTACCGATGGGCATTCGTCGAGTTAAGACGCTTAACTCACATTATCGTATCTGCTACCTTACCGTCTCTGTGCATTTTCTTTATAAGTGTGTATACACTTGTTTATTAGAGTTTTTTTCATCTTACACTATATTAGTTTAAGTATAGTTGTAAAGCACCTTTAAGGGTAATTAAATTCAGTGTTTAATACCAGTACAGTATTAACTTCAGTGACTTAATGCAGCAGTCGTCAGGAATTACTGTAAGTTAACATAATCTTAATATCTCCACCTATCTGGGCAAGTAACATGGTATGGCATCATATCATCCTCCATTATCTGGACGTAGCTAAAGTTCATACAAGTCTTCAAATGTAGTTGAGAATAACTACTGAATTTTGCATTAAATTTAAAGAACAGTCAGTATTTTGTTACGAATCAAATAATCGTAAGTGCGGTTTGGTTAAATTTTTATGTTTTCACTTCAGTAACTTTTTTGTATTTTTGTAAATTTAGATTTTATTAATTTTTGTTATCTTTGGTGTTTGTTATAATTTTTATTCAATTTTTTGCTGTAATATCTCGAGATACGCCAAAACTTTATTTGTGCATGATTGTGTTATACTTATATCTTTGTAAAGGTATTTTCTAATTATATTTCTGCTTATTTTTATATGTATACCTACCACCATTTCATAGTTGTTTGTGTATTTTTATTACTTGTGTTGCATTCAGCAGCGTCATAATTTTGTTATTGAATATATTGTTATTGTTTTATGTATGTATTTTATTTGTCGACTCCTAACAAAGTTCCCTGATATAACCATAAATCTGAATATTTGCTTTTTACCTTTAAATATAACTATACCTTTGACCAGTAGAAAGATCAGGCTGATTAAGTTTCGTAGGTAAGTAAGTGTAATACCTGATATATTTATTTTTTTGTTTATGTAGAGTGTTGACCAAATTTATTTAGTAATTAACTGTGATATCTTTTCTTGGGTTTGATCTCTGAATCTAAATATCTTTCCTTATCTCTTTTCTTTTCTAAGGTTTCTTAATTTTCTCCTTAAACCCCAAAAAATTAAGTGGCGCCCTGTTCCCTATCTTATCTTATCTTTGGTAATTTTACCCATCTATATTTTTGTTTATTTCTGTATCTTTTTCTAATATCTGCTATCGTATCTTTACTTATTGCGTCCGTTGGACCCATTCCTGGTTCCAAAAGCTAGTTTGGAACCCACGACACGCTCTCCACCAACCATCTGGCTGCCGTCCGCAGTGTCTCCATTGGTGACCTTTCTAGCACCATCCAAAAAAGGTTTCCGAGGTTACAAACGATTTGCATAAAAGAAAGGCTGAAGCGTTCTATTCAAGGAAAAGGCAAGCCAAAAAATCTGCAAAAAAAGCAACAAAAAGGAAGTCATCTGCATTGATTTTTCAAAAACGTTTCAATTCCGAAAATTGTCACTAACCATGTGTACTCTAAACGTTAATTGTCTATGTATGCATTTAAGTTTAACGACCTAATTAGTCTTATGCGGTTTTGCAGTCCAAAAGCAGTGACATTTTTCCAGAACCTGGGTCATCTCTAACAGTAAGTTTAAATTATTTATATGTTGATAAATAAATAAATAATAAAAAATACATTAATATTCTTTTTTAGTTCAAAAATAAAAAAGCCTGGTTTTTGTATGTTATAGGTGACATTGCTGCTTTTGTTCCTGCAAAATCGTGAGTGATGCAGATTTTTTGCCAATAAAGCCGACTTTAGTTTTTGTAAACCGAAAAACTGTAGTTATAATACTTTATTTGAAATAAAAATAATTGGTTTTGAACATTAAAATTCAAATCCACAAGGAAACTAAGTTCCTGTGTTTGGCTGTATACCATATATTAAAAATTTTGAATAAAATCCTTTATAAAAAGGTATATAAAAAAAAAAAAAAAAAAAAAAAAAAAAGGTATATAAAAAACCCAGTTGGGCTATGTTAAATTGGCAAAACGTTTTCGGAATAAGTTTTGCCAATTTAACATAGCCCAACTGGGTTTTTTATATACCTTTTTATAAAGGATTTTATTCAAAAAATTATTAAAATTCAATTTACTCAGTTGTGAAAAGAAATGCCATATCTGGTTTTTTCCCTGTACCCTTTATATTTAAAGGAGGTGGTTTGAATTCTCATTTGCAAAAACCTTTTGTGATGTAGTTTCCAAAACTACAATTGCCATTTGGGTAGCTAACCCTGGGAAACCAAACATAAAAACATAACAATTTATCTGAGCCAAAAAAAATTTATTGTTACAATTTTTTTAAAAAAATTTTCGTCTGGGCGACGTATTGAACCTTATTTTTGGGTATCTTACTAAAGTCATTATGCAAAAAAATGTCATGGGAATATTTTTCCGAACGAACCCGAGCTTTTCGCCTTGTCTAGCACTAATTCTATCTTTTCTTCTACACTTTCTCCAATTCATTTTTTTGGCGTCTTTCATAAGAACAGTTATAAGTATAAACTGTAATATTTTGTGTAACAATTTATTTATATGTTATTAGGCCTCTGCTGAAGGTCGCACGAAAATTGACCAACCCAAAACCCAAACATCATAATACCGAATTTTTTATTAAGATCATCGTCTGGGAATTCGCGCCAGCTGTTTTTTCTAATTTACGAATTTTATATTAGACTAGTACGTGGGTCTATTTGTACATACATATAAATATTGTTGGCAACGAAAATTTTTCATTTCGTTGTTCTCGTTTTCCCTTTTTAGTACTGTTGTCTAGTAAACGGGTTGTCCACTGATATCACCACCAAGTTGTTAATATTTATTTAACAAAGAAGAAAAACTGGTTTTGGATGGTTTTCCAAGAAATTTAATGTAAATTTGAATTAATCCCAAGCCGTGAAATTTACATTATAATAAAAGCCACATAAAGTTTAAAACTGTGCTATTACATAATATTGGTAACAAAAATACCTTGAGGTGTAATAAAGGAGGTCTTAAATTTGTTCTCAGTTTATTGAATACTACCACAAAGAAAAAGAAAACAATGGTATTATATTTCTACAATTATCTATATATCATCATCTATAAATCATTATCACTTTCATCGCTACTGAGAAGATTATACAATTCCATCCACTTATTTGAATTCTTGCTACGCTCTGTTTTTCTTTTTTCCTGCTCAGACATTTTCCGATTTTTTTTGCAACACTGTAATACAAAATCAAAAATATTGGACAATAAAACCTTGAATAAAACATATGAATATTATAGAAATATTTCAAAAAATTAAAAATTATAAAATATGTACCTGATCTCAGTAACGCGTGTGATGCAACAACAACTATTAAAATCTGATATCAAGCAGATATCAAATAACTGAGGCGATGAGTTTACTTATTCAACCTTAATATGAAGGTACACGCGTGGTGACAAGACCCAACCGTGCCATTTGAGCACAATGAGCGTAAATATAGGCGTGGTTAACCCCTGCCACAAACACGTCTAACGGAGGATTAAAAAAAGGGGTCCTGTAATAAAAATATGAAAATCCAAAAGAAAAAATGAATTTCCTGTAGTGTGCTATATACCATATTACAAAAATTTTGTGTCTGATTGACCTAAAGAGCGTTTGACAGAGTAAGACTCAAAGATGTAATCCATCTTCTGTATAATAGAGAAGTTCCCCTAGATATTATAAAAACTATCTAAAACACCTACCAAAACGGAAGTCAGATGGACAACTTATAAAACCTATAGAAATAAGCAGCGGAATAAGACAAGTTGACTCATTGAGCCATATGCTCTTCAATTTAATCATGGATGAAATCATCAAAAGCGTTAACAAAGGAAGAGTATACAGAATGGGAAACAAATAAATAAAAATACTATGTTAGTCAGACGACACAATATTAATAGCCCAAGATGACCTAGTCTGCAAAGACTGGTCCACAGATTTAACATAAGAGCAAAAGAATTTAATATGACAATATCATCTCAAAAAATTAAAATAATAGTAATCAGTAAAGAACTAACCAGATGTAAAAATTTGATGGCATCAGTATTGAACAAGTAATGGAAATAAATGACCTTGGAATTACACTGTCCTGCTATGGAGACCAGGACAAAGAAGTGAGAGATCAAGTACAAAATGCAAATAAACTTTCAGGATGCCTTAATAACACTATGTCGCAAAACAGACACATTAACACTAAGATAAAGTTTTTATAAAGCCACTGTAAGACCTATAATGAAATATGCCTCAGAAACAAGACCCGACACAGCCACAACAAAAAAGGCTATTGTAAACGGCAAAGGAAATACGCTGAGAAACCGAAAGATAAGGGAAGACATTAGAAAAAAAATGTAACGTACACTGTATAAACGAATGGACACCTAAATAGAAAAAAGAATGAAATAACCACATAAGCAGAATAGGGATGTCATCAAAATAGCAAGAGGTAAGTCACTAATCGGCAGAAGAAATATCGGACGACCGCACAAAAGGTGGAGTAACAACCTTCCATAGAGGTATTAATCCGCCAATGAACAAGCAGAATGGCTTACAAAGAGAAAGAAGAAGAAGAGGACAAAATTTTTATTAGAAATCTTTTATAAAAGGTACATTTATTTAAAATTTAAATTATAATAAATTTTCTCCCTTTTACATTATTTTCTGATGTTTTTGTTGGTGGATCTCTGGATATGTCAGTCTCTTATCATCTATCACTCTCCCGAATAACACTAATATAAAATTTTGGCATTTGTAAATTCCTTATCAATATCAATACATATTGAAATCCCCTCGTATATGTTAAAATACCCAAAAAGTATTTTAATCCTTTTTGGGTCGCCGAGGTCGATAATAAACCATTTTACAGTTGTTTAAATATATCACAGACGCATATTCTTTGGTATTTTCTTTGATCGAAAGAATAAATATCCATTTAGATCGCTGAGAAGGTTTTGCCGAAAAGATAATTGCGACACTCTCGCTGAGGCCGTTGTCAGAGGCAGCTGCTTCAGTGTTTGTCCAAATTTTACGTCAAATTTGTAATAATTTTCTTGTTTTTCGTCCCTTTTCATGAAAAATATGTAGTGTATTATGGCAGTTATTAGTTCAGTTACAGTAAAAGTGAGGTTTGAATATTTGGTCAAGGAGAACAGACGTCGTTTAGTTTGGTCGGAAGGAACCGGCAAATTTATGAAGAAAAGTGATTTTTACTCAATGTGATGTGTCAGTTCTGAACGAGTAATCACTGTTTTTTTGTTTGTAAGCCGTCTCTCATATAAGATGTTTGTAGAACGGCGTTTGCAACAAATTTGAAAAGTACTCACATGTTCCAGTTTTTTTAAGAAGCGGAGCTTCAAATTGTGAGTCCAGTGTCCCAATTTCAACCTCAAATAGTCAGTCCTAAGAAGCGTTTCAGAACATAATTCGAAATGTGAGATGCAGTTTTTTGTTCGAGTGGCAGAGAGTTTAAATTCCAGTTCCTAACCCCAGAAAATTTAAAGTAACTTTAGTGCAATCCAGGTAACTTTTTTTGTTTGAACTTTTAAAGGAAGAATAAACACTTTTAATAATAATTGCTTTTATAACAATTTAAAAAAAAATTGTAATAATTAAAATTGTAGATCATAGGGCGTGGCTTAACTGTCATTTTATTTGTTCTCGTTTTAAGATTTAGTTTTGACATATGACAGCTAGCTTTATTATTTTTGACATCTGGTAAACATCTAATCATATTTGAGATTTTGTTTTGTTTTTATAAAAAGGTTAACCTCTATGAATAGCTTCACTTAAAGATATTTCTTTATTTGTAATAATTTATTTCTGCCACAAATTATAGCCCAGTAACATTTGTAAGTATTGTAGTATCTCTAACTTCAAGAGTTTGTAAACTGTTAGGGCATAGTAAGTGTTTTTCTTTGTCATTTTTGGTATTTATCTTTGTAACAAGTTATATAGTATTTTCTTGTATTACTATTTATATTTGTAACTGTTTGTGGTGAGACAGTAATAAATGTTTAATTTTTTTCTCTAAACCATTTTGTTTATTTTAGAAAAGTCTCCTAACCTCTCTCTTGTGTTTTTAGGACGGAAGAACCTTTTCTTTTATCCAGTAGAAAGTTTCCTCGAAGCGGCGTCCATTTTAAATAGCTAGAGGTCCTTCTTGTTGTTTTGTTTGTCCATTTGTCCAGGAGATTGATGTAAGTACCCCTTTGTTGCATTTTTGTAGCCGCCCCAATCCAATCCCATTGTCTCATTCACTTATCCACGACCTAGATCTCCAAATAAACCCTAAGCGCCGTTCGCATAAGTTTCGTTTATTTTACTTGCCCTATTTCTAACCCCAATAATTTCTGTCCCCAATTTTCAACCCCCTATAATAATACCCTATGTGGTAGACAAAATATTTCGTTACAAAATTACATGTCGTTCTTTGGTCACACAGTTCCCTTTTTATTAATCAATTTGTTGGTTTTTCATATTTTACGAATCCATACATAATTCAGTTAACACCCCATTGCAATTGCAATAATTAATAACTCAATATCTTACACATATCAAATTTCTCAGATACCAAATGTTGATTTTAACATATAGGACATTCTTTTTATCGAAATGTATCCTCAATCTAGAAGCTGTATGTATTTATGTTTGCCTACCTTTAATTTTAATAATTTTTAATTCCATCCGATCACTATAATCTGTTTTACAATTTTTAATACAGGTTTAAACACATTTTACACCAACCTATTGATGTTTGCTACTGGTACATGTAATTTTTAACATCGTGATGAGGTGTCGATAATGATTGCTATCTTCGTCAATGGGGAAATCATCTAAAGAAAAATATCGTGGACTCTTAATAGTTGTTGAAGGCATATGTGAGAAGTTAACCCAAATCTAGCAGTGTTAAATCTTACCGTCTAGACCGCATAACCCAGTAAATGACTAGAATATTTTTAGAAGCGAATTTTTGACACACTGTATAAACGCAAATAGACAGAACCGTTGGAAATATTCGACCTCACATTCCACATTTTATCATTTTATGAATGAACAACTCGCACGCTCTGCCTGATGATCACACATGTATTGCCTTGATTCCAAATCCTACGCTTCGGACATAAATTAAAATGATAATTTATTTGAATTTTCAGCTTATTAAAAATCCCTACTAAGCGATGATAAATTTTTAATTGGTTTGATATAAACACTTTAAGCTGATTATAGAAAGGACGACTCTAGAAATAGTCGCGAATATTCAAATTAATGCTTTATAAATTAGGTTATAGATAAAAGAGTAAAAACTATAATATCTAGCTATCGTGCCATATTCTGTATATTTTTCGATAGAACATTGCAATAAGATAATAAATGAACGAAATTTAAAAAAAATCATATCCCACCAAATTATATAAACGGGTTTGAAAGTGATTCCCTACGAAAAGAAACAGATATAAAAAAAGAAAATTAAAAGAAGTATTTACTTCCTACTCGATGAAGAAAAATGTGTAGCAAACCCATCCGCACAATGTAGCAGACTTTGGTTGCCAATACTAAAAGAAGAAGTCATCAACAAGAATATACCAACAATAGCGAATAAGAAACACTATATACAGATCATCCTCTATCAACAACACACGTTCACTAAACAGGAACACTTTACACATACACACCAACAAACGTTTACAGCACATATTAATAATACCAAACACTCAGAATAATCAGAGTTTGAAATTATCATGAGCAAAACATCCATCCTCACATCTTTCAGTCACAATATGGCTGTCGCCTATTGCACCGTGTTCAAAAGTGAATCAACCTCCAATTTTGTGACACGACATAACCTTGTCAAGAATCTTGGGCGATTATACACCCTTTTCTAACAAAATTATTTAATAATCTTTTTTTGCAAACGATTTCCGGAGTGGAAATCGAAACGTCAAAATTGCCATTACAATCAATTGTGGCTCAATCCCATATAAAGATAGCATTTAACATGTTATGTATGTCCAGTCGTTTGTGATCTGTATGTTAAAGCTTTGCCTGAGATGTCTATTACATTGTCTCTCCGATAGTGTTTTTCCTGTGATTCTCTGACTAGATCGTAGATGTTTATTGTGCCAGATTGTATATTTAAGACGTCCCGTTCTTCTGTTGGGTTTACCTATCTATTGAACAATTTCCGTTTCTAAACGAGTTTCCCCTTCACTTTCTGCAATAAGTACAGCACTATCTGCATATCATATAATAATGTATAATAGAAATACTTTCTTCAGCCATGTTATATCCTATACCTTTATTTCGAGAATAATTTGGGAAATAATGAGGTTAAACATATCTACATACTAGTTATAAGAGGATCAGAAATTGGTAACTACCATTATATATTGGTAACAAAACAAGATAAATATTTGAACAAACAATTCTTCGAAGAATTCAAAGAAGGCTATTGTGAACTATTTAGTGAACTAAACTACTAAGAAGTAGGCTCTTCATTTGACTCTTGACTTGAAGGCACCGTTGCTTAGTCGTTGTAGATAGTGAGTGGGGTCGTTTAGGGAGATAAGAAACACGTGAAAGATATACACAAAACAATAAAGAATAAAAAGGGAAAGAACAATTTTTCACATGGCGCCACTGTTTTATATATTTGAATAAAAAAGAAAGATTAAATGAAAGACAGACATGAATTTCAATACAAAATGAAAATGCAGTCAACTCCTGTTTATCCGAGGGGTTGATAAACAGGACGTTGGTACAATGACGCCTTGGTCAATAGGTTGAACTAACGCAGTCATGTTTGGCAGAAAAAAATTTGGCACATATTTTTCCGTCAGCAGACTTAAGCATATGAGTTTTGGGATGTGAGGGGGTGTTGTCAATCAACAACACAGCTTTTTGTGGCAAATTATTTGCTTTTAAATGGTTTTTGACTTCTGGTACAAATTTGACTACGAACCACTCTTGAAATAATTTTTTATCCATCCAAAGTAGTTTTTCTGCTCTAATGCCCTTAAAAGTTCTAGGTTTTTTTGCCTTGCCAATCACCGTCAACTTCAGTTTATGATTACCTGTAGCGTTGCTGCAAGACATAATCGTGATCCGTTCTTTGCTGGATTTATGCCCCCCTGCTTTACCTTCAACTGCAAACGCTAACGTCCGAGTTGGAAGGCATTTTCACAAAAAGGCCTGATTTGGCTGCGTTATAAATTTGTTCGGATCGTTTGAAGAAAGGCACGCTTCGAACTCACTTTTAAATTCCTCAGCTCCCTTTTGGTTACTGCTGAGCTTCTCTCCATGAAGTCCTATCTCCTTTATCGCATGACATTGCTTACAGCGAGTCAACCAACCAGGTGATGCATCAAAATCCCCTTCTAAGCATAACACGTCAAAAACTGCTTTTACAGCAATTATTGGACCTGATATGGGTGTACCCATGTTACGAACTTGGGCTATCCATTCTACCAACGCCGCTCTAATTCTACGTAAGGCGAGGTTCTCATTGTTTTTCTTTTCTTCGTGGCAGAAAAGCTTTCTGGCATTGATGCAAATAAAGGAAATTTGTTCTTTTGTTTGTCAACACAACTTTTTCTTTTCTCGGACATGGTAATAAAAAAAATGCACTGTGGCTCAAAAAAATATCAACTTAACGATCAACAACGTTCAACTAAACAAACTGCGAAGTAATACAAGTAAGTTAACAGTAAATAGTAATGATAATACATAGATCTAGTTTATAAAATAATAGGTTTTCATTAATATTAAAAAAAACTTATACATAGTCGCGGATAATTCGCTCACGGATATAACGGGAGTTGACGCGGATTTAAATAAATCGTACACAGGTGAAAACAAAGCACGCACAAATAACATTAAAAGAAAAGATTGTGAAGTTCACTATATAAAAAAGTATATTTAATATAGCAAAACGTGTATATCAAAATCGTGTAGAAATGCAGGTATGTACACTAAAGATAAAAAAGATCTTAACTTAGTCTTCTTTGAAACGGATTAACTGTATATCGAAATAAATAATCATTCAATCAAAAAAAAATAGCAAAGTACAAAAAGAGAACAAAAAAAATTAAAGTTTAGTGATTCCATTTCAACTTTAATCATGATGAAAATAGAGATTGCACAAAAAATATCAATTAAATAACACAAGAAAACAATAATAGAAACCTAGTGAATACAAAAATGAAACATGATATTAATATGTTAAACATAAAATTCAAAGTGATATAAAGCTATAGAATGTAAAATAAATTACGTTGCGCTGTCAGCAATTTTATTATATAAAAGATGGGTACCTGTCTACAGTATGTCTATTGTTCAATCTCACATTGAAGCAAGTCTACAAATAGATTATCATGGCTAATAGGATTGTGGTATGTTAGGTACTTCACACCGTATCTGGGCCACATATTTCGAAACGATAAATACTCTCTTCTACACGTCATCATGAAAGGAAGAGTAGAGGGGAGAAAAGGCTTGGGAAGAAAGAAGAAATCTTGGCTGAGGAATATCAGACGTTTGAGTAACCTCAATGTTGAACAGATATTTCACATTGCAAAAGATAGATAAGCGTTTAAAGAAGTGATCAGCAATCTTCGTTAAAAGACGGCACAATAAGATGGTATTTTGAAACTGTAGAATAGAGATTGTCTTAATATAAGCCTTCATTAATTTAGAATAATATTGGTTGTAAAATTGGGAACTTGGACCGACATTGGAATTGGGACCCTCGCTCCAACTTGGGATAAGGGATCTATCGAAGTCCAAAAAAAAAGAAGCGACTTAATGATTAAAGTAAAGTTTTATAATATCAATTAAAATATCAGTTGACGTTTTGTCAGATATATCTAATTTCAAGTAAAATGGTTTTAGATGTAAATGCTGGCTATTTTAAGTGAAACCTAATGCATAAAAATTTTAATTTTTATAGGATGTGGACATGAAGCTAGCTCAACAAGAGGTATGTAATTTGTTAATTTAAATTACCCAGACAGACGTTATAAGCCCATAAATAGTTAGTAAAACCGAGAAACAAAAATTAGAGAAACTGGTCGTACTACCACATTAAAAATATGAAAGTCCAAAAGTACTAGAAAACGTAAAACTTACGTGAAGTATTTCTTCATAATACTTCATGCTAAACTGCAGGAGACACAGCCATTTTTCAACAGTCGATATTCCGTGATCTAAAAGAGGAAAAGTACCACCCATATAAATTTTAGTTATATCAAAAACGGAATGAAGATGATCCCGATCACCATAGACACTTCTGTGAAATTTTTCAGGATTTATGTAACCGCAACACATGTTTTATTGGACAGATTACGTTTTCTGTTGAGGTTTCATTCTGTCTAAATGGTTCATTGAATCGTTAGATTTGCCTAGTACAAGATTAAAGATAATCCTTACTGGATAATTGAAGATCGTACCCAACACCCTAAAAAAGTCAATATGTGGGCAGGAATAATTAATGACTCAATTATTGGTCCATATATTTTTTTAAATCTTACATGCAATTTCTTAGAACTGAAGCTTTATCAGTCCTTGCCAATATGTATACAAAAGTCAACAATCATGACTTATCAGATATGGACGTGCACGAACTAATCACTTTATAGCCCCTCATAAAATTATAAGACCCACCGAAATATAGCAAACTAATTACCGGTATCCTTTGAAGATCGAAAAACTCATCACCGCAGATAGGTAAACTCATCACCAACATTTTTGCCCCAGAGCCTGTTACCTGTTACATTTCTTGTTTACTTGGTAATCTATTAAATTCAAAAATTATTTCGTTATACTCGTATTATTTGCATTCAGACTTGGAATATTCTTTCAAATTGTCAAACCTAACCGGTTTGCAAAATCATTAGTAAAAAGTGCAGGGATGCGAAAGAAAACTGGATGTCAACAAAATGTCTAGAAATCGAACAACTTCAGGAAAAATACTTTAATATTCATAAAAAAGTAAAAGAAATGACAGGTAGACACAAAAAGAGACAAGCAACAATATTAAAAAATGATATGAATAACAAAATAATTATGGGTACAAAAGACAAACTAGAGAGATGGAAAGAATACATACAAACTCTTTTTGACGAAGATAGACCTTAATCTCCACCATCTACAGATAATCGAATAAATGAAAAAGGCCCAGAAATAACTAAAGAAGAGTCACCGGTCCAGACAATATCAATGTCGAAATACTAAAACTAATTGCAGATAACGAAAGTAAAAGCGTAGACTTAATAACAGCACTATTCAATAAGATATATGACACAGGTAAAATACCAACAGACTGGCTAAAATCAACATTCGTAGCATTATCGAAAAAATCGAATTCCTCACAATGCGATGATTATCGAATATTAAGCTTGATGTCTCATATCCTTAAAACTTTTCTCAGAATTATCCATGCACGAATTTACAAGAAGTGTGAGTTCCAGATGAGTGACGCTCAATTCGGATTTCAAAACGGATTGGGAACACGAGAGGCTCTTTTTGCTTTAAATGTGTTAACGCAACGATGCAGAGACATGAATGTAGATGTATATGCATCTTTTATTGACTATTGAAAAGCATTTGATTGCATTAATCATCAAAAGATGATCGAAATTCTGAGGACAACTGGAGTTGACGAACAAGACTTGCGAATTATCTCAGAACTATACTGGCACCAAATGGCAACAATTGAAATAGAGCACACAACATCCGAAGATATACAAATCCGACGAGGAATGAGACAGGGTTGCGTCTTATCACCACTACTGCTTAATTTGTATTCAGAGTCTATATTCAGAGAAGCATTAGAGGAGGTCCAAGGCGGAATTAAGATTAACGGAATCAGCATAGACAACATCAGATATGCTGATATGATGATACCGTCTTAATAGCAAGCAACGCACAAGAACTACAAAATATAAATAAATGCGGTAGTTCACCACAGCGAAATGTTCGGTTTACATCTAAACGTTTCCAAAACTAAAACTTTAGTATTTTCAAAGACACCAATAAACGTACATGTGTATGACAAGGGTCAAATAATAGAACAAATAAATTCCATAAAATATTTGGGAGCAAATATCAATAGTCAGTGTAAGCCAAAAAAAGAAGAAATCCTATCAAGAATGGAACAAGCAAGGAAAGCATTCATGAGCATGAAAACATTTTTTGCAAGATCAGACCTTAGTCTGCAGCTTAGAATCCGAATGATCAGATATTACGTTTTCTCTGTCTTACTGTATGGCTGTGAAAGTTGGACAATGGACTCTGAAAAAGAAAAAAGAATAGATGCCTTTTGAGATGTATATATACAGATGAATGTTGAGAATTCCATGGGTACAAAGAGTTACTAATGTTGAGGTACTTCGTCGCACGTGTAAACAAAAAGAATTACTAAGAATAATCAAAGAGAGGAAAATGCAATACTTGGGTCATGTGTTGAGAGGCGAAAAATACGAATTACTTCAAGTTATACTGGAAGGAAAAGCACAGCGCAAAAGAGCAGTAGGAAGATGCCAGAACTTGTGGCTGAAAGACCTGAGGAGAAGCTATCCATGAGAAGAAGCGGTTTGCAACCATTTACCTGTCACAGCATGTAGGTAGGCCAGTGATCAGTTTGCAAATCTCTCCGGTTCTATTTTAAAATCTTTGCTTTTATTGCGGTGATGAGTTTGTACTATCTACAAGGGCATTTATGCTAATTATAATTTACATAAACAGATAATATATGTTTCTTTCTTCTATTCAATTTATAAATAAACCATACGACACGAACGTTAATTGTGTTGAATTTTTTACTCATCCTTTTAAGCTTTTCTGATCAGCCTATCATCAAAAGCCATAATACGGTATTTATACAGTTATTTTTCATTCTTATACATGCTTAATGTTCACCTTTTTGTTGACATGATACGTAAAAAAATCAAAAAAAGGCAATGAGTTGTTATTTGATAAATTATTTTCTATTCTACCTCCACCATTTTGTGCGTTTTAAAGTTGATTTAAAAATAATAAGAACATTATTATAAAAAATTCTAATAACACTGTTGAGTAAGCACTTTTACAAACAGTTCATAAACTATTAACAGTAAATTAAAGGCAATTATAGAGGGCTTTGCCCGGTCGTTATTGGCGGATGCGCCACCAACAAGTGCCCTTAATTCTTCACAACGTTTATAATTAAATCTTTTCATAAAAACTATATTTAATGACTAAATACTGTTAGCTTTCACCGTGTAACAAGCACACTAACACGAAATTAACAATCCTTATTTTTAATCGACTCGAAAAAACGGCTATTTAACAACATCTAGCAATAAAGTAATTGTCTCTTCTGTGTTAGGATGTATAGATCTGTTCACACGAACGTGCATGCTGGGAAACATAAAAGGTAACAGAATTTAAATTTCAGTAAAAAATTACGGAAAAAAAAGGTAACTTTAATAAACCTAAAAAATATATATCTACAACTATTTGTTCACAACTCCGTGGCCTAAAACAAAGATGGCGAGAATTTGTAGCAATCTTCTTTGACAGTCTGTAGAATCATCTCTTAAAAGATTGCATCTGACAGTATTAGTCGATGTGTCAATTAGTTTGTCTTTGAGGGTACGTCAAGTGAACGTCATATGGAACTGTATCGAACCATCGAAACAGAACGTAATTAGAGGAGGCTATGCAATTGAAATTTATTTAACAGAAGTCAGTAATTTATCTATTTATCAAATTTCTCCTAATTAAATTTCAGTACCTATCACTGACACTGTCAAAGAAATACACTGGTTGTTTGAACACGTAAACGTTACAATTATTTTTTAAGAAAATTAAATTATAGAGTGGGGCAACTTTGCTCCGCCTCATAAAAGCATGAAATTTAAAATAGTAACTTATAGTTGGAGCAAAGTTAATGGGTTGCTTATATTAACCTTGATCCAAAGATATTATTTGTGAAAAAAAAACCTAAACAAAGGAAGACTTATTTATTTGAAAATAAGTAAGATCAGCTATAATTTCGAAAGAAAAAACAAGTAAATGATAAACATTACTATGTTTTAATTAAAAAGCGCTGATAATTAAGGAATCGCGAAAGTTCCCACTTTAGAAACTTGTTTTGGAGTATTAATACAGCCTAGTACATCAATCCATAGGTAAGCCAGTTCATCCCATTTTGAAGGCCACTCCCACAGTTTGAGAGATTTTTCCATTGCGTTAATAGTTACCGTTTTATCATCAAAATCCATAATAAGTCCGGAGTATATAGGTAGCTTTCGTACGAAAACACTAAAAAACGTCCCATTTCTCGAACTACACTTTCAAAATTATGTTTGTTTTCTTTGTCTTCTAAAAAATCTACAAATTTATTTTCAACTTCGTTCTCCCTGGCAAGTCCTTCAAAGTCTACATCGTTCGAGGATTTATCATCAAATGCCATCTCTTATTAGCTCTAAAGCGAACTACATTTAGTTCCTCGTAAGAAGATTAGTCAGTAGTTAGTTATTGGTTGCTCAAAAGTTTCATTGGTATTCAAAGATGTAGGTTCTTCCATAAAATCTGTATCGTTGATGGCGCGAACACTTTTTCCAGCTGGAACATTAATTTTTTTAACTGCAGTGGTTAATACTCTTGTCAAATCTGATCTGGGTCGTATTTTCGTGGTATTGGGATGAGTACTTCAATATTTTTCCAATCTGACAAAATTTTTGCCAGGCTATTTTTAGCGACCAAAAAAAGGCCCTTCTAGGGGTTGCGTCAAATGGGTACTCTTTGGAGGCAGACAAATTAAATGGATATCGTTTTCGCGACAGAGTCGCGTGCATGTACTGTAATATGGGAAGAGAGGTTGTCGAATTGTAGTACCTTTTTCCCATTCAGCTTCCTAAACCTGGACTTCAACCCAATTTGTAAAAAATTTTTACAAGGAACATCCCGAGCCGCTATCATTGCAACGATAGTCCATAGGGCAGTAAAAGTTCACCTTCGCCGTTTCCACAGAACATGGTGAACACAGATGTCTTTAAAGCATTTCTAATTATTTCTGGATACTTGTATCCTCTCCCGACTTGACTTTCTTTCTGGCGGGATCATCAGTCATATTAGTTTCATCGAAATTCCAGATATTTTTTGGAGGAAGTCTAACTCAACTTCCAGATTTTAGAAAAAGCTTCTTAATTTGTTCTCAGCAACTCCTATAAGTAAGTATATATTTGCTGCAAAACGTGCGGAAATTTCAGAGTATCTGACCATAAACTGTTTGATCCAATCGTCTCTAGGTTAACAATTTTGACATCTCTTCTACATCTACGTTTAAATATTTTTGATAATGTTTCTCAGTTTCATTGCGTTAATAGGGAACCCATACTCTCCCATATAAATCAAGCAGTTGACAAATTGGTTTTCTTCGCCAGGCGTAAATACGTTTTGCCTCCCTGGTGTTTTGAAATGTCTTCCTTTCAATTTATTTAAGATGGTCCTTCTTGGAATCTTATATTTTTGTTTTGTTCTTCTGTGTGAGATTTCACCTCTTCTAATTGTGTTTAAACACGCTTGTAAAGTTTCTTGAGTATAATCAGCACAGCGCCGTGATCCTAGTACTCTTTTAGGTGTTTAGGCATATCTGCAACAAAAATATACATCTTCATATATTCAACATAATATGTATGTCCGAGTAACTTTGCGCCACTTGTCTGCACACACCAAATTTTATACGTTGGAGACACCGACGTTTTTACATCACTATCTTCTCGACTCACTCTAGACATGTAAATGGAAGAAGACGTTGATGCTGCACCGCTGCAGGTGGGGAGACTTTGTCAATAGATAACCAGTAAAACAGTGACGCGTGTTTTGTAAACATGATTTCTAATTCATAGATAAACTAAAATGAAACTTTTTTAGTAATGGAGCAAAGTTACCCTGGCAGGGGCAAAGTTAACCCGGTTTATGGTATTTATAAAAATAGTAAATAAACCTGAATTGTTGTGTGACCCTATTTCATGTCACAAACACATTGTCACTATTGATTACAACCACAGGGTCACTATAGGAAGAAATAAAACGTAGATGTGATTAACAAAAGTTGCCGTAGTAAAGATGGCTAAAATATGAAAGAATTCTCAAATTTCACGAATTCTAAAAATGAAGTTGGTTGGTTGGCTTAATATTCCTAATACTGACATACGGATGTGAATCTTGGACCTTACGACAAACAGAAAGATGAAAGAATTACGCCACTGAAATATTCTGTTGAAGAATAATTTTACGTGGATCTACCACAGGAAAAAAAATTCAATTTTAAATGGGCCAAAGGCCAGCAAACAGCTCTACAGCAAAGTTCGTCTCCAACAATTAAAATACTTTAGACATGTTATGACAGCAGACACAGAACACATGAAAAGACTTATTATTCAAGGAAATATAGAAGGCTGAAGATCACAAGGAAAATCTCCAACAAGATGGATCGACCAAATTACAGGAATATGCAAAAGACTTATGGACGAGTTAAAAAAAGAAATGACCAGAGACAGAGATCTTTGAAGACGGACAATACACCACATCACGATGACCACTACACTCCACGATGACCACTACACGAGAGAGAGAGAGAGAGAGAGAGAGAGTACTGAAAGAAAGTGCTGAAAGAAGCTGTGTGTACCATAGGTAATTGAAGTGACTCGCTTGTTCTAGTGGATGGTCGTCAATTACCATTTTTGTGCTTATAGGGTATTTAACTTCAAACCGCGATAACTTTTGTCCTTTGCACATCATTTTTGCACAATAGATTAGTTTGTTAATAGCTGTTTATAGCTCACTTTCAAAATTGTGGATTACCAGCTGATCGTCAGCAAACGAATTGTTATTATTTGTGTATCTTGATTGATTTGTATACCTGACCGTATTATTTTGTCCTTCTTTTTTATGTTGCACTCAATGTATATATTGAAAAGAATTGGTTGGGGACATACTAGGTACAACCTTTTTGTAGTCTACGCAAATTTATGTATGGTAAAGAAGCAATTTGCAGCAAAGTTTTAAGGTATTTTCATAACGATTTGGATTAGGTTATGTTTTAATCAGTATCTAACATATACATACAATACAAATAGACTGATCGCTGCAATATATTACTATTCCCCCCGTGCGACAGCGAAAACTGACGTAAACCAGTTCCTGCATCTTTTTCTAATGGGCCGGGTTTATCGACCACGTGACCTTCCCATTGGTTATTTAGGTCATATTGTCAAAAAATCCGGTCCATTAGAAAGGGATACACAGACTGCGTTGCGTCCCTTTTCTCTGTCTCACTGTGGGAACTATATTGTATTGCAATGCTCAGTCTATTTGTATTATATGTCTATGGTATCTAACGTAGACATATCATGCAAATTGACTAAGCGCTGCAATACATGCCCGTTCCCCCAGTGCGACTGAGAAAACTGACGTAAAGCAGTCCCTGCATTATTTTCTAGGGGGCCAGGTTTATCGACCACGTGACCTACATGACCAATGGGAAGGTCACGTGGTCGTGACACAGTCTATTTGTATTATATGTCTAAATTGTCTATGGTATCTAACATAGACATGTATTTAAGCTAATGTTTAATTTTAGGTTAATTAACTTAATGAATTCACACCAAATTAAATTTTAAAATGTCGTTTTTGTTTACCTATCATAACTCTTGACACTGATTTATCTCCACCTACCAATTAAGCCACTCTTTTAGCCAATCCCTCCTTTCAAATCCTATTATATGATACTTCTAGGTAATACTAAAATTTGTATGAAATTGTCAACGAAATTGATTCGGAAACTGAGAAAAAATACCACATTGAAACTTTTAATATTTAATAATATCTATTTCTAAACCGAGAGATATATAGAACCGATTCTGTTACCGAAATTATACATCAATATGGTCCAGGGACACGAAATAATAGAGGAGTATGTCTATTCCAGTTCTGCTCTGAGTAAAATAATAATGAACACCTATATAAAATTAGCACTTAGTCACATACCACATTACCAGAACAATTATTATTACTATGTATATACATGTCTCGGTTTAGAAATTATAATAAATCCTTAAAGACATATCCAGGAGTGGATATACACTCAATTCATTTAATCCTATTAGCAAAAATTAAACTTCGATAACAACAAAAGGAGAGAAATATCACATAAAAATTCATTTGATTATTCATTTGAAGTAGATCAAATGTGGTACCAATATTAAGAATATTGTTATTACTCTTACTAGATATAAACTAAATACAAATCAAACAACTAAAAGGCAAGAATTAATGTGAATGGCTAAACTATAATGGCAGTAGTAGAGTAAAAATCTCACAAAATACTAAATATAAAACAATTTAAGAAATGACCTATGTAAGAAAAACCTCCAAAGTCAGTGGAATGCAGAATAAAGAAAAAAATTATAAACAAAGATAAAAAAATATATGGAGGAGCTCTATATATGGGCTCCTCTTAGGGAATGAACAACTCCTACATATCATTAACCTTTTCTTTTGAATATCGTTCATTGACGCATTGACAAGAAAGTTGATAGGTTGTGTAACGGTGACACAATTCGGTCTTGGATATCAGAGAAGCATTGTGAACTATACAGGTTCTAATCCAAGAAGGAAGCAATGTTAACTGCTATAATTACCACGTTCTTGTATTGTGTTCTAAAAAACATTTAACAATGTGCAACATCACAAACGCGATAACATATTAACTTAATATGAAGTACATTCCTCATTTATAGTCGCATAGAATACGATAGAATACGAGAGTCGCATAATACAAAACCTCTATGAACAGAACAAGTGTTTTCCAAATAATTTTACCTAAAGTTGTACGCTCTCCCGTTTATTGTTTTAACAAGATTAAATAGATGATGTGTCAATCAATGAAGAGATAATGAACAATCTTAGATAAGCAGGTGACACCCTACTACTGGCGGATAATGCCGAAAACATACAAGGTACAATAAATCGTGTAACTGCAAATAAATAAGAGCATTGTTGTATGCCAATAACAAGTGCAAGAGTAAAAGAAAAGCTGGCGTAAAAGTAAAAGAGAAATTGCAAGCTAATTTGAACGCAAATCAAGCTCAGCCGTAAAACAGCAAATAAGGTAATAGGAATAAAAAAGAAGGAGAGAAATGCAGATTGATTGATGATGAATGCAAGGAACGCAGACAGAAAAATGTTTTCCAACAAGCAATGCTGCAGAGAGATACAAGTTAAAGCAGTGATAGGTACAAGGAAGCAAGGAGAATCTCAAATGATTATTTCGTGGATCTACTGAACGTTTATAAAGTTTTTTTTAATCTACTACAAAAACAGATTGGATACGAAACCTTTATAGGATATTCGAAGAGAAAGAAATATTAGAAAAGTATTCGTGTGTATCAGTGTTCTTCTTCTTTGGGTGCCTCTCCTATCCGAGATTGGATATCAATAGGGCGATTCTAATTTTATTTACTGCTGTTTTGAATAATTCGTTAGTGGTACAGCCAAACCACTCTCTTAAATTTCTCATCCAGGACATTCTTCTACGGCCTGGATTTCTGCGTCCTTTGATTTTTCCTTGCATTATATTTTGTAGGAATGTGTACTTTCGTCCTCTCAGGTGGCCAAAGTATTCAAGTTTTCTCTTTTTTATATTCAGTATAACTTCTTGATCGTTATTTATTCTTCGTACCTATTACCTCTTCATTTGTAATTTTATCCACCCAACTTATTTTTAGTATACGGCGGTAGCACCACATCTGTATCAGTGTAAGTAGGAGGAAAACCGAGTAGACCTTTTTTGGTAAATATGGGAGTGCAGTAAGGAGACTAGCTGTTTGGTAATAGTTTTAACGTTGTGAAAAATTGAAGAAAAAATTGAATCGGTTGGCCTAAAAATAAACCAGGAGAAAATCAAATACTTAAGAATGTTTGCTTATCAAACTAGAAGATACTCTCAGAACGTAATCTTTGGACATCATGAAGTTACTAAAGTCCATATCGCTGTCAATAGTAACAAAGTTGTACAAAACTTTGATCAGACCAGTTGTCAACTTTGCTGCTGAAACCTGGTGCATGACAAAGTTAGCTGAGTCCTTGGAATTTTTGAAAAAAATATATTTCAAAGGATCTACGGACCGATAAGGGAGGGTATGCCTAAGGAAATTGGAAGTAATTTTGAATTTAGAGTTGATCAAAGGAGAGGACATTGTTGGTTTGTAAAGAACTGGCGTGGCTTAGATACGTGGAAAGAAAATTCTGTACGAAATAATGGAAGATGAGAATGGAATAATGGATGATGTGTGTGTGTTCAAAAAGAGGGGATAGCATTAGGTGACCATTTTGCCACAAAATATAAGAAAGCGATGGCTATAGGACGTAGGAGGATTTGAGAGTGATGCAGGTCTGTTAGTGAAGACATGTGGCAAAGAGGAGAGGAGATGAAAAGCAAATTGTGGAAAAGGCCAAAACCTTTTACGTGTTAAATAGCGTCGCAATTATTTTGATGTTCTAAGCTTGTCTTTTAGGAAATAAGTAATTTGTTTTTGGCGAAATTGTATGTTATTTTTTTAATCGTATTTATGACTTTTTTATAAGATATTAAAATTTAAAAATTCTTATTTTTCTTTTGCTGGTCCTATCAAAATCCATAAAAGATAAGCTAGAAAAAGAAGTCGAAATAATAGATGAATATCAGTGCGGATTTAGACGAGGGAGAAGCACAACGGACCAAGTATTCATAATCAGAGAATTACAAGCAGAAAGCTATGAACACAACTTACCAACGATAGCGCTATTCATCGACTTCCAGCAAGCATACGATAGAATAAAGAGGAAGGAATGAAAAGAGACCCTTGAAGAACTGGGAGTTAGCAGAAAGTTGTGTAACATGATACATCTTACTTTAGAGAATACAGAAAACAGAGTCAAAGTAAACAATCATGCATCGGACAAATTTATAGTAAACGAAGGATTAAGACAGGGCGATCCTTTGTCATCATTACTCTTCAATTTATGCCTAGAAAAAATAATGCGAGAAGCGAAAATCAATAGAGAAGGACTCTTATATCATAAAAGACACCAAGTTTTGGCATTTGCGGATGATGTAGTGTTGCTGGCAAGAGGAAAAAAAGAGCTACAGGAGATAGTACAGAGAATAGTAAAAGCAGCAAAGAAAATGGGACTTTACATAAATGAAACTAAAACAAAATGTATGCAGTGGACAGATGATCAGTTCAGGGATGGACAAAAGTTTAAAGTAGAAGTAGAAGAAAGAGCATCATACGAATTCGAAATGGTAGAAAGATTTACATACCTAGATGCAATAATATCACGTAAACCTAACATTAAAGAAGAAATACAAGATAGAATAATGGCAGGCAATAGAAGTGTACATGCTCTTAGTGGAATGTTGAAAAGCAAGTTTTTATCAAGAAAGGCAAAAATACAGTTATACAAAACAACTATACAACCAATAGTAACTGCAGTGAGACATGGACAATGACAAAAAATGAACAAAATTTACTGGAGATATGGGAAAGGAAAATCCTGAGGAAGATATATGGAGGAATAATAAGGGACGGTTTATGAATAAGAAGATCAAATGATAAGTTAAAGAAATTATATAATCAACCTAACATAATAGGAGTAATAAAGGCACAGAGACTAAGATGGCGAGATCAACTAGAATTGATGCCGAGGACATCAAAAAGGGTACTAAACTACACTACAGCTTTAAAAAAGAGAAAAAGAAGGCCAAAAAAGAGATGGAATCAAGAGGTAGAAAAAGATATGGACGAAATTGGACTAAAAGGCCAGAAAAGAAAAATGAATAACAAGAAGGAATAGAGAAAAATCACATATCGAGCCAGAGAAGATCTCAGTCCATAAAGGAAAGCGAAAATGAAGAAAGAACAAACTTTTCAAGCCATTATATATATATATATATATATATATATATATATATATATATAACTGTTTTGGATGGGTTGGAGTCAATAATAGGGCTATTGGTTAACTATTTTTTTATTCTCGAGCTTTCCATTGTGTTTACAATTATTATCAAGAGCTAAAAAAGACAAAATACTTACAAGGTTGAACTAAAAAGAAAAAACAATTTTTGTTAACTTACCAAATAAAAATTAGTTTGGTAAGTAAAAATCACTGCTTACATGTTCAAAATATGTTTTATATATTATATTAAATATAAATTATAAAAATTATATTCTTTCTTTATGATTTATATAATAAAACTTGTAAAATGTCATATTTAATTCTCCATATATCTATCACATTCTTTCAGACATCTGTCAAGGGTGAATAAATCTTCTTCTTTTTGTTACTAAACAAAAAAGAATGTTTAAACGAAGTTTTACTTTTGGCAATATAATTGTCAAAAATAAAAATTTTATGTTGGCATTTATGACATTGAGGCTATTTGTAATTGGTTGCTATTTGAACTTATTTATAAATTCAATTATTCTTATATTAAAAAAAATGTTTTCAAAATTATAAAAAATTTTTCAGAGAAACATTTATTAGATAAAAACATTTTTGTATTAAATATTTTGAACATGTAAGCAGTGATTTTTACTTACCAAACTAATTTTTATTTGGTAAGTTAACAAAAATTGTTTTTTCTTTTTAGTTCAACCTTATAAGTATTTTGTCTTTTTTAGCTCTTGATAATAATTGTAAACACAATTGAAAGCTCGAGAATAAAAAAATAGTTAACCAATAGCCCTATTATTGACTCCAACCCATCCAAAACAGTTATATATTTGTTCCAAACGAGTCACAAGTACTTCTTTTTTCTTATTCTTATATATATATATATATATATACATTGGCTTACATATTATACATTTATTTCAGCCTTTAGTTTCTTGAGGGCGTAAAGCTGCTGTATAACTTATAAACAGCGAAACCGGTCATCCAATCTGTGTCTTAATAAATAGCTACAACAACTTAACACGGATTGTGAGTATAAGACCCTTTTCCCTAACATTAATTTAAGCATTTAGTTTAAATGTGTATGTGTATTAAATTTTTCAAATACATCGTAGAAATCAAAATATTGGTTTCTGTGCATATAATTAAACTTTTCTAAGAGATACTTGAAACAAAATGCAAAAAACATCACAAATTCAAAATACCTAACCCCAATTTTCTCTCTCTCTCTCAATAGTGGTAATACTCCTGAAGGAGTTTTCCAATTGTCAGTCTGTTTCCGGATGCTCGTGCTAACTAAGTCAATATTGTGAGAAGTGGTTTGTAATGAGAACTACTTCATTTGCATATCTAAAATGGTTAAGTTTCTTTGCATTTGTATTGATAAGGATCGTCTTCCAGTGTTAAAATAAACATTTTCAGGCTCCTCGAATTAATATGGCGTTCGATGTCTTTTATCTTCGTTGTTTTATTCATCACAAATATAAGGGATGGTTCCGTATAAATGTAACATATTTATGGTAATTTTTATATATTTTTCTCATAAAATATAGCAAATACACTCAGGTGCAAAAAATTTATCCGTGACATATTTCTTATTTATTACGAGTTTTAAAACTTGGTACTTGTTACATAGCATATACCTATAAATTTAAAGAAACCTTCGTATAAGTAGCTAAAAAGAATTTTGCTAAGAATGTCAATTTTGGTACCCCAAAAAAGATGCAAGAAAGTTTACTTTTACCGCCCGGCTTCCTCCTTAAACGCCACCTCGTAGGGGAAATGGAAAAACCGATTTACCAAAAATCTGTACGCTGTAGAAAAAAAAAATGTTTCAAATAAAAATTGTAGCTGGGATAATTTTAACCAAAAATGTTTATTGAAACTTTTTGTGTAGAATGAACAGTTACGCGCGCGAAATCAATTTTAAACAAAATTTGTATTAACTCAACGGTAAAAATTCGATATCTTTTGATCAGGGTGTACTATCGTCAAAAATCAAAATGCATTTTAAAGTTGAAGAGCGTGGCTTTCGTTTGCAATTTTTGCATTTTGCTCCAAATGAAGTCAGTTTCAATAAATGTGTTCAATAAATAAACGTTACGTGATTGTAGCCATTTTTTATAATACTGATGAGATCAATAAAATTTATCACTTTCATTGACTGGTCGTAAAGGAACCTTTATTGTTGGAGCCTAGTCTGCAAAACATATAACATGAAATTTCGATTTTGAGTTTTGGGAACAAATATGAGGCATTTGAAATATGACTAAAAACACATAATTTAAACTTTTACATTACAAACGATCCACGAAGACCGTATTGGGTGGAATTTGTAATTGAAGTTTCGAAAAACGTACTTGTGTAATTGAAAAAAGCAGTTTTAAATGTTTCAGATCGTTTGTAATGTGAAAGTTTAACTACAACGTTTTTAAGGCAGCCTCACATTTATTGCCCAAACTCAAAACCGAAATTTCATGCTATAGGTTTTGAAGATTAGGATGTAACAACGAAGAAACCATAGTGACCGGTCAATGAAAGTTGGGCACAATCGGGAAACGTTTATTTAGTTACACCTTTATAAAAACTGGCTTCATTTGCGGCAAAATACAAAAATTGCGTACGAAAGCTTTTTACCTTTAAAACGCATTTTGATTTTTGTCGATAGGATACTAATCAAAATGTATCGAATTTTTACCGTTGAGTTGATACAAATTTTGATGTAACTGATAATTAAAATTGCCGGTCGCTTCAAGCGTTGTTTCTGAGAGAATGGTTCATTATACACAAAATGTGCTAAGAAACATTTTTCTTCATTTTCTTCATTTCTTCATTTTCTTCATTTTCTTCATTTCTTCATTTTCTTCATTTTCTTCATTTCTTCATTTTATTCAAAATTATCTCAGCTAAATTTTTTATTTGATACATTTTTTTCTATGAAGTACAGATTTTTGATAAATCGATTTCTTCCGTTTTTACCCCCCTATGAGGGAGATTTTAGGTGGAAGCCGGGGGGTAGGAGTGGTAAACTTTTTTGAATATTCTTTAGGATCTCAAAATTGATATAGTTCGTATGTTTTTTAGAGGTTCAGTGGCATTTTCATCTCTGATGACTGGAGTAATGCATAATTTTTAGTCTGTTTTGCTTTGTTATAAACAATAGGAATTTATGTTTTTATCCAAAAATTTATGTTCGATAAGCTAAAAGCTAAAAAATTAATTTGTTATCGTACTGAATTTAACAACCAGACCAATTTGGTATTAAAAGGTTTTTGGATGGATGAGTCCAGGTTTTGCTGACAAAAACGTCGTAAAAGAATCTGGAGAAGACAAGGAGTAGGATTTGCACAATGCAATATTGCCAACAGAATAACCTATTGAGTAGGCTCAGTTGTAATTTGGGCTGGTATAAGCTCCGATGCCCGCACTGACGTAGTTCTTGTGGATAGGGTTGTATGACAGGAATAAGGTATATAACAACCATTTAAGATAAATATGTCGTCGTAGATAAATATATATCTTTTGCACAATTCATAGGACATAAATTTATTTTTATGGACGATAACGTGTGTCACCACCGTGCCAGAATCGACAATGGATTCTTAGAAGACGTCGGGATTGTCGGTATGAATTGGTCAGTTTCCAGCGACGATCTCAATCCAATCGAGTGTAGCATTGGACTGAGTGCTATATCAGATTTTAAAATACAGTAATACCTCGACTTACACTACCCCGACTTACGCCAACCCGGAGTTCCGCGATTTTCAAATCTCTTAATTTAAACATAATTAAAGATTTTGATACAACAATAAAATTTTGTGCAATTAGCAATTAGCAGAGAAGTTGCCAATTGAGAAGCTGTGAAAAGTGCACAATCTTGAAATTTAACCATCGTTCCTAATGGTTACGCTATTATTGCCGGGATGGAAACAATGTTAAAGTTATGGTGTGATAATCAATGTGAAATTGTGAAAAATTGTCCTATTGATTAAAACACAGTGTGCTCCTAAGATAAGCTGATTTTTGAGACAATAAAAAACGAACCTGGAGAGATCGCTAAAGATGAAAAGTTTAAAGCTAGTAACGATTGGTTCAGTAAATTCAAAAGTCGCTGTAATTGGCATAGTTGTATAGAGAAATTAAAAGTTATGATAAATGAATTTAGCAACATCAACCAAACCATATTCAACGTAGATGTGCTAAATCTGGCTTGCCTGTGATTTCGAAGTCTAGTCGTAAAGCTTGGGTGATCCCTTCTGTGCAATTTTTAAGTGCTTATGTAAATAATTCTTTGGGGTATATATTAAATAGTAATGGTGAAAGTACGCAGCCTTGTCTCACACCTCTACTTATCTGTTGGGTATCCGTAATATTTCCATCTAATGTAACCACAGCCTGTTGGTTCCGATAGACATTTTTCACTATGTTAATATAATTTTTGTCGAATGATTTTCGCTTTAGCTTTAGACATTCCATGAGAATGTTACGTTTAACTTTGTGGAAAGATTTCTCATAGTCTATAAATGCAACTAAAAGATCTTGTTGTTGATCTATAATAGGGCTTACTTTGGATTAAAAAGGGAACAGGTCAAGACGTACAATTGGTTGTGTTTCGACAGCGACTGCATTGTCTTTTATTCCCAGGAAAACATTACAAGAATGCCTAAATGTACATTAAAAATTTAACACATGTATTACAGATTTTAATTAAAATTAAATAAAAACTAACAAAAATAACTGATTTTCTTTTTTATTTCTTGTCGGTGTCTTAATTTTTAGAAGAATCTGTTAAAACTACTCGTGACTATAATAGAAAAGTATTTATAGAAAAGTAATGGCGGTATAACATATAAGAATATGTAAAGGTACGATTCCGACAACGACTGCAGAGGGTAGACAGCAACTGCAGACGTCAGTTAAGGTTGCCGCCGGGCAGCAGTTGCTGTTGTATTGATTCTGAAGTCAGCAGCAGCTAGTTCAGTTACGTGGCGGCATAAAACAGTTGAGTTTGGGTCGAATAAACAGGGACATTTAGACATTAGATCAATAAAGTAATCACTTCTTTCGTTTGTCAATACTTCCATGTCGTCCAACTTCACGGCGGCACTAACAGCAGTACTGTGTTTGTCCAAGTGCGTCGTCTGCCTCGGGCGGCACGGCAACTGACGTTCTGCCGGGCAGCAGTTGCAGTCAGATATCGGAATCAATCTCATTCAAATTAATACTGCAAAGTAATGAAGTCTTCCGCGGCAGCAACTACAACCGCCGACTGCATTTGCTGTCTGCAGTCGTTATTGGAATCGTACCTTAAAATATTTTTACTCATTTTTTTTGAATGTAAATCAAGCTTTTAAACACCGCCTTTCTAATTTTTAAGATTTTTTTCTACTGATTTGCATGTATTTTTATTTTTGATTAATTTTATATAATCCCCGTATGCTATGATTTGTATGGCATTCTTATATATCGCTCTCTTAATTATATAAATTGTTCAAATCTTGTCCCTTTTACTATTTTGTAATTGTGTACTCCCGTCAAATCCATTTTAAATTTTATAGACTAGAAATATATTCCGCCGTCTATGACGTATTGAAAAAGTGCTGTAAAACACGAAGATCTACAAAGAATTTGTTGGAAATGACAAATATGTCGGCCTAAGAGTCTATCAACGCCATATTTGACTCGATGAGAAAATAGTTTATCTCTTACGAGGCATTATCCTGCACAATTAATTTATTGCTAGGAATTTTATTTATATATGTACCTATGTGGAAATGATTCTGTAGGAAGTCAAGATGTATCTCTGGAGTGAGTTTAATGAATTTCGTTTTTGTTCTAGCTAATGGTCGTTTTATTTGTTATTGTGATGTTTCTTGTATTTGCAACGTAAGAAGAGGACTCCCTTGTAACGTTTTATTGTACAATGTTCTTTACAGTTGCTTAATGACGTTGAATGGAATTGTTGCGCATTTTTCAATCTAACCACAATGATGTGGCGCTAAATAATTGCTAAAAAAATACTCTGCTATACAAAAAACCGTTTTGTGATTACTTGCAATGTTTTAGTGAAAACAGTAGAAATTTTATTTTCTGTTACATTATGTAAATAAAATGTAATATATATATATATATATATATATATATATATATATATATATATATATATATATATATATATATTGCTACCACAATCTAAAATAACGTATGGTTGCCTACCCTATATTCCAGTTCTCACACCTAAGCTATTGAACATTTTCAAAAATGTTAGTGGCTTAAAAATTGTAACTAAGAATGTGAAAACGGTATCGAAGTTGTACACAAAGACAAAGGATCCTTTCACAATACAGGAGTCATCGAATGTTGTTTATTCTATACCGTGTGCCAATTGTAAAAACGTGTATATCGGAGAATCATCTCGTAATTTTCACAATAGAGTAATATCACATCGCAGCGACATAAAAAAAAAAAATAAACGCATGTGCGCTCACAGAACATGCATTAACTTTAAAACATGAATTTAATTTCGAAGATTCCTGTATTCTGGCAAAGGAAAAAAACCAGTCAAAACGTGTTTTCTTGGAAATGTGTTTCATAAAATCTAATACGTCTTGTATAAATAAAAAGTCAGACATAGATAAATTGAGCAACATTTATTGTTACTTACTGACAAAACATCAAAAATAAAATAAAGATTTACTTTTACATATACACACCGTAATACACCTGCATACAAAACATGTTGCATACTATCAAGACAGGTTTAATATACTACTTCCATTAATATAATAGCAATAACTCCTAATTACTTTTTAATCACACTATTTTTGTTTTCTTTCTGTTCTCTATGGATCAGTCAAACACACCATGAAAAGATGTTACTAAGAAAATTTTAACTTTCCAACTAATTTTAAAATGTATATTGTCCATTATTTTAAATGTTATATTTTATATGTGTGTTTTTAATGTTGAGTGTCGTAGCTTTGCAAAAATAATCTCAACGACTAGTAAGTTGTAATGACAATTTGAGATATGTTGTAAATATTTACACTTTCTTCTAATTACAGTGTCTTGAAGAAGGAATAAAAGAATTCCGAAAGCTCGACCAAAAGTCAAAAGAGTGTATCTATAACATCCCGGCCAAACCTACTGACTGCAGCCCTAATAAACTGTGTTGTTTATATATATATATATATATATATATATATATATATATATATATATATATATATATATATATATATATATATATATATATATATATATATATATATATACTTCTTTGGTAGATAACTATCGGGAAAGCGTCAGGTAAAGGATTCGCTAAAGATGGTATAAGCCAGTTTGGCGAAGAACTTTATTCGAAATGTAAAATTTTCGGTGATAGGCTGTCACCTTCATCAGCACCTAAATGGAAAACTTATTTAGTACAAGTGGTGGAAGTTAGCATCTAAAACTTACATTGAAAATGTTCAGTTAGTCCTTATAGCGAACATTGTCATAAAATATGTTAAAAAATAATTTAAAATTTTAAATAAAAACATTACAACATAAAACGGTATTTTTACAAATACAACACAAAAACATCTAAAAACAACCAAAAACTACAACTTCATGTCAAAAGAACCTCAAAGGGAAGAAGTAGAATAGAAGAATTGTTCTTCTCATTTGTTGAAAATCTTCCTATCTTCTCTCAATATCTCGATGTCATATGTAACAAGGTTATGTTTATATTTACACCTCATGCCACATGGAATCACCAGTTGGAACAAAACTTTAAAAAAATTAAAAAATACAATCAGCTGGGAAATGAAATATGTACTCATGTGCAGGTAGGTCATCTGTGTATGTTATGATAAGTTGCCTCCATATTCTAGTCTGTTACGCCTTGAGAGTCTTGTTGAAGCAAAAATGAGTAAATACAACTCAAGTTTTCCATATCTTTCTTACAGTTCATAGAAGAGTTATGGATGTAGCACATTTCTATGAAATTTCTCTTGAATTGGTTGTCAACTTTTTTTAGTACTTCCACATTGTCATAGTAAGCAATGTGTCCAGTATTCTTAATATGTTGACTAAAAGCTGTACTTGTAGGCTTCCTCACAACATCACTAAGAATAGCTTTGCACAAGAGTGCATTGAAAAAAGTAATTCGAGAGTTCCAAATTAACCCTCCGTCCAAAGTAACTTCCTAGACCGGTTTAGTCTACCGCTCAGTCGTATTCGTAACGTCCTAGTGATTGTGTGTTTACATACAAGCGTATTATATCATATTGATACATTGCGACATAACATGTAAGGGTTGTTTTACTTTGGTCGTATTTAAGGCTATTTTCGGCCTACTTATTATAGGTGAGTGTTATTTTATATTTTTATTTTCAGTATAATGGCTGAAAAGCGGATTTACAACCTAAATAATCCGAATGATGTAGAATATCTTCGAAAATTTATGTTAGAAGAGGACGAAAATGAAGATACCCCTAACCAAGTGGAAGATTTCGAGGATGAACCAGACACAGATGTGAAAGATCAGCCAATGGATGAAAGAGTTGGTAACTCTGATACTGAAGAGAGTGAGACAGAGGAAGAACTAGATTTACACGACAGTTTATTTTACTTTGGAAAAGATAAAACTACTAGATGGATAAACGTCGCTGTGCTTTATGTTACACATCACGAAAGACCAGGTTGACAAAAACCATTTGCAAGAATTTTAAACGATATATTTGTGGCGAGTATACAACTCCCAGTGTGCACATCATGTCACTCAAGGTTACAAGAACAAAAAGACTCAAGTGACACATAAGTGACAGATCGCCATCGCAATGAACTGAAATAAAGATTTTTTTTGGTTTGAAATGTTTATAAGAAAATAATATATTTTATGTTTGCGTCATATAGGAAGGCAACATTTTATTTTTACCAATTTATAATGTAAGAAATCAAATAATTTTATATGAATACTTAGGTTATATTTCTGTATATGTAAGTTACCGTTTTTTGATAATATATAAATATTTTAAATCCTACTAAAAGAATAAATTATAAAAATAATAAAAAACACAACTAAAACACCACATATATCTGACTGTGTGTTAGTAAATTTTATTATCGCGTATCAAACAGATACATTGCGACCGTTGCTGTCAATAGCTTTTTACCCGTAAGGCACGTCTTCGGATTTACATACACAAATAGTTTTTTTGTTATCACAATGTATTTACACAAACAAAAAAGGAGGAACATAATGAATTATTGGATGTAATCTACAACTAGGCTTGATCCAAAAACTATTGCTGTTACTGTAATTTTAAGTCAAAGTTAGATGTATCATTTTGATACATTGCGACAGCTTTTATACAAGAGTAAGTTGCGACCGACAAAAGGTTAATACGAATTTAATACGTTATTTAATAGATATATACACATCATCATCTTCCTAGCCTTAGTCCCGCACTATTGCAGGGTCAGCAGCTTTGATCAGTCCGGTTCACCTGGTTCGATATACACATGATGATATACACGTGGTCGGTTATGTAGATGACATCAACATCAAATCCAGGTCTACATAATCACTAAAGGACTAAAGGTTTCTGTTTTTAAGTTCAAAGTCACTGAAAATGGGATTAGAAATAAATGCCCAAAATATATGTGCTTCTCTAAGTTAAGTAATCAGACAGCTAGACTAACAATATTTATGATATAAAAACCTAATGTGCCAGTGATACTTACACATAATGACCACGAATTGTTTAAATGGTTCACGCTAAAAAAATTTAAGAAGAATATATGGAGGACTGAAAGAGCTAGGATTGTAATGGCATTACAACCGAGTTGTATATAAGTTTTGAATGAAATTGATAGGTATCCTAAGAAAATAATGGGACGGTTTCAGTTAATTTTTTTTATTCTTTATATACGTATTAAATTTTCACCGATTTAAAATATAATAGGCGTGTCCATCTTTAAAAAGGTGTTTAAAGTGGTTAAAAGTGTTTGAAAAGTTTTTTGAAACAATTTTTCTGGTTTCTTATTTTATATAGACGTAAAATAATTCTAGTAATTAAACACGTGAATAAGTATAAAAAAACTTAGGTTACTTATGCAAATAAAACGCTCCTTTATACTTCGCCATCGTACCCTTCCAACACGTCCCCATCCTTCATACCTATATCATGAAGAGCTTCCACAATGTGCGTGTACAAAAGATACCTTACTCCAATAGTCTCCATTACACTTCAAAATGAGAAACTAAAGTACGCGATACACTCAACGAAGAGGAGAAGGATTCATTTAAAATTGAGGAGACAATGGAGAGTTTCCCCCCATACGCATAGGAGTCCGATGGAATGGGCCCCCAGCACCTGATCATGCCGGCGTCTAGGGCTGAGGACGTTGACCCTTTTGGCGTCGAGACACCCGAATCGGTCGTCGCCAATGTCGCGGTGTTGCCGAATCGGACAAAATTAATAGAACATTGGTATTTATCAATAAATGTACACAAACTGAGAGCCGATCATACGACAATCTTAATATTACACTGAAGATAAAAAAATTTATATAATATTATATAAGGTTATTTTAAAATAACGAAATGTATATTGTTGTATATGTACGTGTAATGTAATGAAAATGGTGTTGAATGTATTTTATGTTCCTTTATTTCACTAATTAACCCTAGAAAGGTGGACTATTATTTACTGACAGTTATGGTGGACTATCGTAATTTTTACGACATCTAACAAAAAATTGAAAAAAAAATACAAATATAATTATAAACACTTTTATTACAATAAATTAGAAAAAATGTAAGTATTAGTAAGTGGTACACATATAAATAAAGTCGATGTACACTACTCGTTTGCACACATTGTACATATATTACCTCGGTGTTCGCCACATATAGCGTGATAGCATTGGTTGCAATATGTGGTAGTCATGCGCCTCTTTTTACTCGGACAATGGAAACATGCCTTGCGTTTCTTTTTTTCAGGTAACGGACGTTCAACTTCTTCGGAAATTTTGAGGACATCTTTAATATTTTGCTTAAGATTTCGACGTAAAGTTGGAATACACAATCGTTCTCTCAGCCAGGGTTCGGCGAGATGACGAGCCAATTCAACCATATATTCGTATCTGGATAAAACTGTTCTGTTTGCTTTTAATGTGTTTGTGGTGTAAATAACATACGAGTTAATACTTGCAATATTTATCATATTATAGAAGATACACAAAGGCCATCTCCTCGTTTTACGACCCGCATTCATATTCGAACACATTTGATCAAATGTATCCACTCCGCCTTTTGTTCCATTATAATCAGTTATTATAGTGGGTTTGCCATTTATTTTGGAAACATCAGCACCTTCGTGAAGTGTTGAAAGAAGTAAAACTACCTTATTTTTCTTTGGCATATATGATACCAATGTCTTTCTTTTATCAAAACAAAACATAGATGTATTGGGGACTCTGTTCTTTACATTTAACAATTCCTGTGGAATTTCTCTTTTATTTTTGCGAAGAGTTCCGATAATTGTCAGTTTGTACTGATCTTTTAATAACTCCTCTGCTAAGCTAACTGATGTAAACCAGTTGTCCATGGTAATATTTCTGTTACTACCATGAACTGATTTTGTAAGTTCCTTTACAAAATATGTACCCAACGGCAAACCATTTGTATTGGTTTTCTTGCCTAAATAAGGAATAGCATCGATCATATATTTCGAAGAGCTGTCACACATCATTACGATTTTGAGACCATACGAATTAGGTTTATCAGGTAAATACATTCGAAAAGGGCAACGTCCTCGAAATCCTACTAACTGTTCATCAATAGTCAAATAGGATGAAGGTGTATATGATTCTCTGCAGGTGGTAATAAAAATGTCCCATATTTCGCGTATATGCGCAAAAGGATCATCTTGCTGCCTTTCTTTTCGTGTTTCTTTTTCATCAAACCTAAGACAGTTTATGAGATATTTAAAACGCTGACCACTCATGCAAGCCTGATAAAATTTTCCTGATATATTACTGTCAAACATATATTTCACAGATAGATGACTGTCTTTATTTGCTGCAGACATTATCAAAATTGCCAATAAAGCTTGTAGCTCATTTTTACTCATGTCAGAAATATTAGGACGACTGGCATATTTTTTAGATTGTCTTGTAATTTCAGTATTTGAGTGTAACAGAGTACGACATAATATATCCTCTGAAAAAAAATGTAAGAAATATTCTTCAACTTTTGTGTAGTTTTTGGCATTTCCTTTGGGACCAGCTATAAAATGAATAATATTTCTAGCTGCCGTTCTTTTTGACAATGAAGGTATTTTGTTTGACCACTTATGCCCGTTTTTACCTTTTAGAGCCTTTCCCGGATTTACAATAAACTGAGAAACAGTGGAGTTCTCACCTGATGTTCCAGGTACTTCTTCTGTAGATTTTTCGCTTTCCACCACTATTGCTTTTATATCTGCATCCATTAAATTTACAGATGAACTGGATACACTGGATGGCTGGAAAATTTTGGAATTATCACTATTTTTAGAGTCATCTTCTTCATCTGAATCGTCCGATTCAAACTCCAAAGCATCTTCTTCTAACTCCCAGTCACTTCCACTATCTTTAAAAGGTTCCTGCTCACTATCTTCACCATTCATTATACGCTGTATTTCATCGTTTATTTCACTTGCCGTTAAAGGTTTTCGTGATGACATAGTGCTACAATTAAATAAAATAATATTTACTACAAATATAAAAAAGAATTAGATAATGACTTACCAAAAACGTCACCGGCGTCCAAATAAACTTGAGAGAAAAAAACTAACGTAGAAGGTGGACTTTCGTAAAATTGACGACGTGCCCTCAAAAAATCTAATACATAAATACAGTAGTGGAGAAACGCACTCACCGCCTGTTAAATCAAGACTAAAGAAACAGCTACTGAGAAGTGTATGGGCAGAGGTTACGCGACTGCACCCGAACTGCGGCGAAAACCGAGGAGCGTCGTCAAATTTACGATAGTCCACCTTTCTAGGGTTAAAGCATGTGTTTAGTAACCTATACATAACTTATTTCCGTAAGTAATAAGGTGAGTAACGTGTGTCATGTCATGGAACTACTGAATGTCAAGTATATGACATATATATATATATATATATATATATATATATATATATATATATATATATATATATATTATATATATATATATATATATATATATATATATATATATATATATATATATATATATATATATAATTCAAAAATTGCGTTATTATAGAAATGACATTGTGTAAACACTACCGCAAATCAGCTCATCCCAGTTTCTACCAGATTATAAACAACAGCTCAGTCATAGTTTCATCTACCGAATACGCCTTTATTTCATACTTTTATTAGAGTATAAGCCGTAATCAACTTAAATAAATTCATCTTATTTTTTTTTCAGTTTTTACCATTGTAGCATATAATTGTAAAAATCAAAAATAAAGTTTTTTCACTTATATCACTTATAAAAACTTGTTATGTTAATTTTTTTAGATAACTTTTAATTTTATCTACGACTAGATAACTTTTAATGTTATCTGATCCTCTCCTTAGTTCTTAATTATTATAAACAAATTAGTTGCGAATTAAAAAAATCCCAACTTTTTACCTAATCGTCCAAAAATAACTTTTTTTGCTTAAATTCGTATAAAAATTGTCAGCTTTTTAAATATGAAAAGAACATTTCGCCTACTAGTAATAATTTAAAAGATATTCTAAAATTGTTGTTAAAAATAACAGTATCTTTAGAAAACGATTTTTCAATACAAAAATTATTTTTTTGTAATTTTTTTTCTGCAGATTAAATAAAAAATCTTACAATATTAAATACATACAATTTAAAATCCTAAAGGTCATCAAGAATGACCTCTGGGATAAACAATTTGAATATCTTTTAAACTAAATTATTGATCGAGCTGAAATTTTGAGACTTCGTTAAGCACTATAACACCTTACATAGAAGTAAGAACTTCTAGTGTTTAATGGTATACCTATTATTTAGTAAAATAATTTAAAAATTTTATCCAAAAGGATTACAAATACAAATCTTCAAAACGTTTCCGGTCCAGTCGGACCATCATCAGTGAAAAAGCATTAAGAAGTTAAAACTATCTTAGCTAGGTAAATAGATGCAGAAACACTTTTCTTGATGAAAATCGTTGTGAATTATAATATTTTAATGACACTAGTTCGATGTTATAAGATTTAACATGAAGGGAACATACATCTTCCCTGCTCGAAAGGGTGGACAACTTAGTCTATTCAGTCGGCTGTTACCAATTTGTAATTCTTTTGAATAAAATTTTTAAATCATTTTAATAAATAATATACCCATTATACACAATAAGTTCTTACTTCTATGTAAGTTTTTTCAAACTATGGTATACAGCCAACCACTGGAATTTTCCCCTTTTACTTTGTCACTATAAGACTCTCCATTAAGAGCAATCACAAAAATGTAAGATGTAAAATGTAATCATGTAAATGTAATTAATTTCCAAAAATTTAGAATACGAAATTTGGAAGGTTTTTCTCTCTGAACAGATAAAATATTTTAGACCATGGCGAATCTGTTTTGAGGTGGATGTGAGACGTGGCATTCTGATTTTTGCAGAAAAAGTTGTGTGATAACTTCAGTAATAATATCCTCCCTCTCAAATAGGTCAGAAATAATAATAAAAAAATTAAAATATTTAAAAATTACTAAAAACATCATTTTTTTATACTTTCCGCTTATAACTTTAAAACGATTCATTTTCGAATCGATCAAAGGATTAAGTCGTAATGAAATAATAGTGATAATTTCTATAAGATACGACTAGTTCAAAATGTTTTAATTTATTACTCTTGCTGCAAAATAGCAATAAATAGAAAAAGGGAGGAAACAAGCCTTTTCTTATTCAATACTTTTCAATCACTTGCCTAGAAAATCTTTATAACAAAACAGTCCACCAAATTTCACTAAAATTGATTTAATAGATTTTCCGTAATAATTTTGCAATCTATTTTTTTTTTAATTGAAATTCTTTAAAATCTTGCACAACAAAAGCTGCATATAGAAGTTTGCCAATTTTTTTATATATAAAAAAAAAACACTTCACCTATTTAGCTTACTAAGCTTAGAATTGAAATCGGATTATGTGGGCGGTCTCAGGAATGTTTTAAAATTATAAACAATTTTTTGGCTTATAAACAAATAGAACATCTCGGTAACTATTAGTCTAAATTAAATTCAAAAAACTACGTTGGAAAATACTCGGAAAGAAGCTTCTTTTAAAAGCTAAAAGTGTTTTACTTGAAACGATAAGAAAACGACTTCATGTACAAGGACTCTACAGTAGGAGCCAGTGTCATGTTCTGGGGAGGCATTATGATATGTGAAAAAATTTCTTTAATTTCCATCTGACCAACGTTAACAACTTGCAGGTATGTTGATTTGGTTCTAGAATCCGTAGTTAGGCTCTGGAGAGGTGCAATAGGAGAAAATTTAATTTTTATGCATGATAATGCACCTCCATATATCATCAAACTTCCTTAAAACAGGAGATATCATTGCTCTGGAGTGGCCTGCTTGCTTACCTGACCTTAGCCCTATAGTTATGGGACATGATTAAAAGAAGAATTAGAGCTCGCTAGAATACTCCACAAAACACCGCATAGATAGCACAAGCTACCACAATAAAATGTTGACAATTTGATCAGTACCATGCCCAGCGAATTAAAATTTGCAATGGGTATAAGGGTGGTAACACTGACAACAAAAAAACATATACCTATAAATAAACACAATTTAATCGCTTAAATTTTTTCATTATAATTTTCGTTAATAATTTTTCATTCTATTGACTTAAAAATAATAGTTTCAATTTTTTATTTCAATAATTTATTATTTTCTTTAATTTTTATGTATTGGTGATTAAACTGGTTTCTTGGCAAATATGTGCTTTCTACGATTTTCAAAGCAAACATATGATGAATAAAGCGAAATCGGGAATCTAAAATTGCGTTCCACGTCATATCGATCCATCTAAGTAAGAACCTTTCATGAACTGGCTTCTAGTACTCACAATATAAGTAAATAAAGATATAGAAAAGACAGTTAAGATTTTATTTAACGTATAGTGCTTCTACAATTCGCTTGTACGTATTTCGTCCTTCTTAGGACTCATCAGAGCGGCTTAGTAGGAAGACCTAAACATGAAATCAAATCCTTTTCCGCCAAAGGAAGTAATAATGAAATAATTTTATAAAGATATTTATAAAAAAAATATAAAATTGTCATAAAGCGACATCTAAAAATACAGATTTCTACTATTTGTCGAAACTAAAATTCAGATTTCTCACCCAAATCTGTGCTTTCTATGATTACAAAGCAGAGAGACGACAACTAAACTGTCTTTTCTATAAAGTTAACATCATTTAGAGGATTTTTACCCACATATTTGGTGGCTTCACTAATGTATACCTAGTAACTGCACTGATGATGGACTTATTAGTCCGAAAACGTTCTGTGATGTAACCTGAAAGGGCATATTTAGAATATATATACCTTTTTTAAACGATTTTTTTAAATAAAAGTTTTTTATATAAACTGCCATAGATATTGACAGAGAACCGAGTTCGAACCGGAGAACTGATCTGATAAGGACTTCAACTACGGGCCTTTGAGTATTGATCAAAGGCCAACCGTCCTGGGAGTTAAAGCTGGAGTACTGATCTGGTAAGAGCTCCTACCATGAATCTTTGAGTACTGATGAAAGACCAACCGTTCTTCCCGTCGGCGATCAAGTATTGATTGATCGCTTTCCGCTCCTTGTCCGTATCGAATATACTTTTATTTAGATTAAACTTGTGTGTTACTGAGTCTAGTACCTAATAGAGCTACCCGTCACACGTTTCTAAAACCGGTCTGTTCTATTGCCTTGTAGTTGTCAAAGTTATTTGTTAATCTAGTTGTTAGTATCTTAGCAGCTTGTATATTATATTTGTAGCATTTGCATTTTCCTTGATATATATTTTGAAATCCCCTCGTATATGTATTAAAATATGTATTAGGAATTTCTCTGTTCCTATTGTATGAGTTAAAACCCAAATAGTATTTCGTTCTTTTTACGTCGCCGAGGTTAATGTAAACCATTTTAAAGTTTGTTTATATCACGCACGCAAATTCTTTGATATTTTGCTTTGATCGAAACCGCTAAATATTCTGCATTTCAAATAAACATTCATTGAGATCGCTGAGAAGTTTTTGCCGCCAAGATAATTGCGACACTCACGCTGAGGCGTGGTCAAGAGCAGTTGAGCGGTGGGCCTCAGCCTCAATGTCCAAATTCTACGTCGAATTTGAAAGTTTTCTGTTTTGTTCCTTTTCATGGAAAATGTGTAGCAGTTTAATCAGTTTAATGGTTCAGTTGCAGTTTAAGTGAGGTTCCAGAAGGTGAGGAACAAGAATCGTTATTTTCATCCTCGTTTTGTTTCTCCCTGGTTGTCATCCCAGGCTTTTTGGCAGTTTGGAGATGAATTTGTTTGTGTTCAGAGATTTCTCATCCAGTTCTATCCCCAGAAAATTTAATAGATCCAGTTCCCGACCCCAGACATTATGCAGAGTGAAATTTAAGGTAACTTTTTGTGTTAAATTTTAAAGTCAAGATAGACATGTTTTAAAAATAATAATTGCTTTCATATTCAAAAAGATAATTTTTTATTTGCAATAAATTTTTAATTGCCACAGTTTATAGCCGAGTAAGTTTTGTAGCAACAGAGTTTGTAAATGAATAGGACATAATTATGTAAGTTTTTTCTTCTTTATTATTTTGGTCTGTTGTAACTACTAATATATATTTTTTGTGCCATCTGTAATTTTGTAACTGTTTGTGGTGACACAACAATAAATATTTGATTTATTTCTCTGAACCATTTTGTCTTTTTATTTTAGAAAAGTCTCATAACCCTTTTTTATTTCTAATTATTATCTCAACAGTAACAACTAGTTGTTGTAATCGTTATAATTCGGCACCTCGAAGCGGCGTCCATTTTAAATTGCTGGAGGTCTTTATTGTTGTTTTGTTTGTCCATTTATTCTAGGAGATTCATGTAAGTACCCCTTTGTTTCATTTTTGTAGTTGCCTAAATCTAATCCCCTCGCTATTCACTTATCCACGACCCAGCTCTCCAAACAAACCCTGAGTGCCGTTCGCACAGTTTCGTTTATTTTGCTTGCCCTATCTCCACCCCCAGTAGTTTCTGTCCCAAGTTTTCAAACCCCCTATAATTATACCCTATGTGGTAGGCAAAATATTACGTTACATATTGAGTAAGTCCTATAAAAATATTGAAGGTTAATTTTTCATGCCTTTTCTGTCTCCTTTTTTAAATAGTAATAAGTTTATTGCTTAGTTCCAGGTGTTAGATATTTGTTTTAAAGAATGTTATTTATAGGCTGTCAAACATTTCGACAGTCTCAGCTAATATTTAATTTGTGTCTTTTTCCTGTTATATGTTATATTTCACTGCTATATGTGCTTATAGTTTTTACTACACCTACAATTATAAATTCCGTTTGTTCTCTTTAGATATTTTTTCACCAAATGTATGCTGTTAAGTATATAAATATTATCACTTTTCTACCTTGTTTATATCTGCCTTTTCCAGCTTCATTTGTTTCAGCTTAGTATATACCACCAACCCTTACCTAAATTTCGACACGTTTGTATGTAAATTTTTATTCAAATAGCTGCGATTTTGAATATATCATCAGCTGAAAGGTAAATTCTTATACCCGGACAAATTTTCAGAAAATCTTTAATTCGACTATGTAGATTCGGCAGACTCTGGGGTACATTCTAAACAACAGCATAACATGTGGCTGCAGTGCGGTATATTTAAAGGTCAAGCAGTGTTGCCATTACAGCGAGAACAATGTAATGTCAAATATGTCAATGTTTTATTGGGAGGCGATCAAACAAATATTTATTATAGAAAATTAATATATTGGTTTCCAAAATACTCAAAATAAAAATCAATATAATATATATTGTACCTTTGAACCAGATTTTTCCAATATGAAAGAGTAATATCAGAAAATAAGATTCTTAGTAACAAGGTATCAAAAAGTTGTTCAAACATCAAGGAACTCACTACTTTAGCTGGATGAGAAAAAAGATAATTAATTAATCCCAAATAGAGGCTTACCTTAGGATTATCCCTCAATTAGAAGTTATGTATGCTAAAAAAGTGTTGGTGGCACAACAGCCGATTTTGGATCATCTTCAGGAAATTAATGAAGAATATATGAGAGTGTGATGTGATAAGAGTGATTATTTAGATTTTTGTATAAATTAGAAAGTTTAATTAAAAGTAGATTATTATTAAATAATATAAAATATTATTTAATACTTAAATTGAGTCAATATTGTGTATAACATAAATATCTACTGGGGCAGTTTATATATAAATATCAGGATTATCCAAGTCAAGGTTATACTGAGAAAGCCATAGGGTGATTTGAATAATCCACTTTATATTCGATTTACGAATTAGAATAAACTTATGGCTACGTAAACTAACTTATGGCTACATAAACTTATGGCTAATAAACTAATCCGAGAGGTGTGGAAAACAAACCACATTCCAGCGGGCTGGAAAAAAGGTAACATTATCAAGCTTCCAAAAAAAGGCAACCTCACACTGTGCAAAAATTTGAGAGGAATAACCTTGCTTATTGTCATAAATAAAATTTTTGCGACCATCATACTGAAAAGAATAACAAACAAGGTTGAGTTTTGAGCTAATGAAGCAGGCTTTAGGCCAGAATCCTCCTGCATAGACCACATTAATACTGTGAGGGTAATAATGGAACAATCGGTTGAATGGAACACACCCCTATACATGGTTTTTGTTGATTTTGAACGTGCCTTTGATAGCTTGTCTCACGCTGCTCTATGGACAATTTTAGAGCTAAGAAACATCCCGCAAAAAATAATTTCTATTATAAAGTCACTATATACTGATGCGAAATGCAGCGTGACACACAATGGGATCAACAGTGACGAATTCAACGTACTTACTGGAGTTGGACAGGGATGCGTGCTTTCTCCGTTTCTTTTTAACATAGCTATAGACTATGTTCTCTCCAAACTAGACTCCGACATAAGAGGGATACAATGGACGTTAACCACACGCCTAAGCGATCTAGAATACGCGGACGATATCTGTCTATTAGGTCAAAGGTTCCAAGATCTGGCTTACCAATTGGAAACACTTTCCACTGAAGCCAATAAAATAGGTTTGAAAATCAATATTAGTAAAACCAAGTCCATGAGAATAAATGCAAGCAACAACACGCTATTTACTATCGACAATATGCAGATTGAAAATGTGGAAAACTTTACGTATCTTGGAAGTGTCATAACAGAAAACGGAGGTACAGAAGACGATATTCGTATGAGGATACGAAAAGCTCAACAAGCTTTCAGCACGCTCAACCCTGTTTGGAGATCTGGCGAGTATACTACAAGGACAAAGATCCGAATATTCCGATCAAATGTCATGTCTGTTCTACTCTACGGATGTGAAACCTGGAAAGTGACAAACACCCTCACAGACAAACTGCAGGTCTTTGTTAACAAATGTCTACGAAGAATTGTTGAGGGTACATTGTGAACAAAAGAGGGTACAAAATGACATTAAGTCCAGAAAGTGGGGTTGGATCGGTCACACACTCCGAAAAAATAGTTGCAGTATCGCAAAGACTGCCCTAAAGTGGAATCCCCAAGGGAAAAGAAAAAGAGGTCGCCCAGTACAAACTTGGAGAAGATCCATCATGGACGAGATAAGAAGCCAAGGAAAGTCTTGGAATGAGGTGAAGGCCTTAGCGCAAAATAGAACCCGATGGCGCGTTTTCACTGAAGCTCTATGTTCCACTATACAGATTGAACGAATTTAAAACGGAACATACGAAATCAATGTATTTCGGCTCAACTCCGCTCTAGGTGGTTGGCCAACAAAAGGTTTTCAAATAATTATATTATAAAAATCCAATACTTCAGCGGGCTACTGGATTCGGAACTCATTCAAGAACAAGTCAAAACTCCACCCAAATAGGTTGCCTAGAATCACTGAAAAAACTAACTAAACAAGCAGTTATTATGCTGTCAAACCACTTATCGCTTCCTTATAGTCCAAGCGGTAGAGCCGAATTTATAATGTTAACTATTAAATATTTTTGGTATAACAAATAGTAATTTTACTTATTTTTTATTACAATAAAAAGGTTTTTAAATTTATATTGCATAAATAATGATTGTTCAGATATAAGAAAAATTTGATTTATTATTACATTAATAATCAAATACAAAATATATTATTTCTATTTATCAATAGGTAAAATTCAATTTGTAGAATTCCTTTAACATTTTACAAATAATTATTAATAAAAATCAATTTAATAGTGGAATTATCAATTTTTTAAGTTTTGAAATTTAATTTGTGATATTTTCAATATTTTTTTTAAGTTTCAAATTGATTGAATTTTTTTTCATTAGTTAATTATAATTTTACAAATGCTGTTTGGACATTAATTTTGCATCATTATTATTTTAAAATATTAAAATAATAATGATGCGTGTTCATTTAGATCAGTAATTCTAGACGCATGCGCTAAATGTAATAAGTATCAAGATGCTTTTATTCAACTTGGTGAAACTGACTTCGATTGTAATGAAGTTTTTGAAACCTTAGTCACCTCTATGGAACAGGACTGACGAGAACAATTCCAAAAAGAAAAGTAAACGATGTCAGATTTTTACTATTTAACCGGCAGTATAAGTTGCATGATGTGAACGAGCCTTAAAACAAAAAAAACTAAAAAATTTCGATGCTTCAAGCTTACCACCATGTCAAGATGAATTACACCAACATTTACTGCGAGCTCATTATATTTCAAATATTTGGACAAATGCTCATAAAAAAGTACCAACAGAATTGACTGTTGAAGAACATGGTTGGGAGTTTGAAGATGAAACATATAAATTCAAATGGTTTAGTGGACCTCAGATGCCAGAATCAGTTCGAGAAGTAGTGATTGAAAATGAAGCAGATAATGAATGTGATATTATTGAAAGTGAAAGTGACGAAGATGATGAATGTGAAAACATCAATGAGAGTGAGAAAAATGACGAAGTTTTTCTAAATTTTTTTTTCTTATCGGAAAAATTGTTTGAAAATTTTTGGAAAAAAATCATGGTATAACTTACAGAAAATTGAAAGGATTCTACAAATTAGATTTTACCTCAAAAAATTACGAAAATTTTCATTTACGGAAATTTTTTTGGAAAATTTTGAGGAAAACTCTACTTGACGCTTCTCAGAATAGTAACAGAAGTGAGCATACAAATTTTCAAATCAATCGGTATAAAAATATCATAATAAAATCAGTTTGAAAATTGTTACCGAGACCTAAAATGCGCAGGCAAGTGGTACATTTGACCCCGTTTTGTGGCTCTCTGTACCAATCCAGCTGTCCGCCCTTTTGGATTTAGAGTTTTTAGGGGCTAAATAATAAGCCATGAAAATGGCGGACATATTACTTATCGTTAATTTTTCCCCAAAAAATTGCAACTTCACCCCTGTCCGCCACCCCTTATGTATCCACTCTCGCGACCGCCCTTTGGGATTTCGTCTAGTTATACCAAGATCTTACTCTGGGCAAATTTTCAGCCATATTATCGATCGTTAATTTTTCCGAAAAAAATTTCAACTTAATCCCTGTATAGCCACCCCCTGTACCACGAGGGACGTCCGCCTGTAAGGCAAAGTCTTAACCCAGTTACAATGAATATATTCCAATAGAGAAATGTCATATTACTGATCAGTTCAAAATTTCGGCTCTATCTCTCCGACTATTAGGCAAGCTCCTCTTCCTTTAAAGGAGACAGATAGTTGAACGATATTTTATACAATGTCTATCACCGGGTATGTATTTATTTTTGTCCAAGTTTTATATTGGTCCACTATTTCAAATGCAGTTCAAACAGACATATATTAAATTGTATGTTCCGTTTTAAATTGGTTCAATCTGTATATATATATATATATATATATATATATATATATATATATATATATATATATATATATATATATATATATATATACGTAAACTAAAAATTTGTTCTTATTGTCCTTAATACTGAACATTGAAAAAAACGTACCTCCGGCCACCTTACGCATCAAAATCAAAACCGTATTTATACAAAGATTACTGTGAAGCAATCTTCAAAAAAGCGTTTGAAAATATACAAGAAGGTATAAAAATTAATGGAAAAAAAATATCAAGCATCAGATACGCAGATAATACAATTTTTATGGCAGACTCAGACATATGGTTTCAAAGATTTATCGACAAACTCAATCTTACTATAACAGAATTTAACATAAAAATAAAGAGTGATAAAATCAAAGTGGTGCCTTGTTCGCGATCGCAGAATATTCTAATGCCTATCAAATCGAATGATTTGATAGGCCTTTATATTTAGGGATATACATTTGGAAGCTATTATATAAGTTTTTATAGAGGTTTTAAAAAATACGATACTTCTTATACAATTATTGACAATGAATTGTCTTATGTCAAAACAATACAAGTTGTCACATTTGATGAACAGTTGCGTTTTGTACAACATATAAATGATTTAACCGTTAATTTATTAAAATCTTTAGACTTTATCATTCGCAACTGTCTGAGACTATATGTTTGGGTTTTAAGGACAGTTTATTATGCTTTGGTCGTATCTAAAGTTAAATATGCATCGATTGTATAGTCTCTACAAAACTAAGTTCATTCTACTACATTGGAGAGATTGCAGAACAAATTTTTAAGACATTGTGCATATAAATTAAACATACGCATTATTAATTATGATTATATAGATACGTACGATCAAACATATTACAGAAATAGTGCAAAATGTAAAGGATAAACACTTAAAGACAGATAGATTAATGAAGAAAAAATCATGGATGACAGATGATGAAAAATGACCTAGCCAAATATAAAACCATAAATACATTAATAAGAACGAAAATCAGAGAAGCGAAAGAAAAAGAAGCCAGGGAAAGATGCGAAGAAATTGAGACTCTGCAGTCAAAGTACAATAGTCACAATGTACATAGGAAAGTTAAAGAAAATTCACAAGGGGACTAAGACGAAGGCAGAAAGGAAATATAACTGATTCTGGCGGAAACATCATCTTGGACATACAGAGTAAAATAAGAACGTGGAAAGAATATCTAGAAAAACTATTTGAAGACCAAAGAGATAACACCTTTGAGCTAGAAGAAGAGGTAAATGATGGACCAAGAATATTACAGCAGGAAGTTTACTCCGCAATAGCACAGTTAAAGGATGGCAAAGCGGCAGGCCCTGATAATATACAAGCAGAACTACTCAAACTAATGGACAACGAATCAAGATATTCAACAACATATACAACTCTGGAGAAATACCAACAGAATGGCTAAAATCTGAGTTTATTGCACTTCCAAAAAAAACCAGGAGCCAAAAAATGCGAAGATTACCGTACTATAAGCCTCATGAGTCATCTCCTAAAATTGTTCCTAAAGATAATTCATAAGAGAATCTACAAGCTGTGTGAAAGTCAAATTTCCCCCAACCAGTTCGGGTTCACAAATGCTGTTGGTACTAGAGAGGCTTTGTTCTCAGTACAAGTCTTATTCCAGAGATGCAGAGACGTCAACTGCGACGTATACGCATGTCTGGTTGATTACGAGAAAGCGTTTGATCGAGTACAGCACGCCAATATGATGCAAATACTAAAAGAAACAGGAATTAACAACTAAGATCTGAAAATAATTAGAAGTCTCTACTGGAATCAGACTGCAAATCTCAGAGTTGAAGGTGAACACACTGACTATGTGAAAATCATGCGTGAAGTGAGGCAAGGCTGTATTTTGTCTCCTCTAATCTTCAATCTGTACACTGAAGAATATTTATCGAAGCTTTGCACGAAACTGAAAAAGGTATTATACTAAATGGTTACCGGCTAAACAACTCAGATATGCAGATGACCATAGTATTTGCGGACAACTTAGAAGACCTACAAGTTCTTATGAACAAAATCACGTATTACAGTCAACAATATGGACTCAATATAAACGTTAAGAAGACAAAGCTTATGATAATTAGCAAGAAAAGAATAACAGAAGGTCAAGTCTACGTCAACCAATCCCCTGTAGAAAGAGTGACGAACTACAGCTACCTCGGCACCATAATAAATGAAGAATGGACCAACAACCAGGAGATTAGAGCACGCATCGGAAAAGCTAGATCCACCTTTAATCGGATGGGGGCCTTCTTCAAGAGTCACAACCTCTCTCTTGATACAAAAGTAAGAATGCTGCGATGCTACGTCTTCTCTATCCTTTTTTATGGTGTTGAATCGCAGACCTTGAACGAAGATATGTGCAGAAAACTGGAAGCATTTGAGATGTGGCTATATCGGAGAATGCTTAAGATCCCGTGGACTGACCGAGTCACAAATGAGGAGGTCCTCAGAAGAATGAATAAGAATCGGGAAGTACTGACCACCATAAAATCTCTAAAGTTGCAGATAAGATAAAGATTGCCATGATGATCGCCAACATTCGTAACGGATAGGCACATCAAGAAGAAGAAGATACATATTTTAAAAACACTCAACATGAACTTCTTATTAAAAACCCGACGAGATAACTCTGATTTAGTATTTGTGTTTAAATTAATAAATAGTTTAATTTAATGCCCTGAACTTCTCCAATCTATTAGTCTATATGTTTCCTCCAGAAGTCTCAGATATGTTGATCTGTTGTATATAGCTTTTCACCGTACAAATTATGGTACGCACTTACTCATTGTACGAACACTGAAAATTATAAATAAGAACAATTTTGACATATTTGATGTCTCCTTGGCTTCATTTAAAAATCGGATAAAAAGAGCTTGACCTTGACAAGTTATAGGTACTTTTTTGTTTATTTTAATTCATCTTGTTTCATATACAATTAATATTTTGTTTCATTTATAATTGAGATTATAATTTCATTTAGTTTGTAAGCAATTGCAGAGATTGATTTTTATACTGAATGTTAACATACATTTTTTTGTAATGGGGGTAATGGCGTATATTAATAAATCAATATATAAATTCATTTTTGGATTAATTCGAACTCCTACTCTCTTGTCGCTGTTACTAAGAATAATTTATTGAACCAACATGTATATATTGCGAATAGTACCAGTTGGAAGATGATACTTAAAAAGTTTTAATTGTTGATATTAGAGCTAAAGTTTTATATTAGTCTTGAAATGTCTTACGATCCATTGTGATTTTTTTTTAAAAAGATAATGGGTGCGAGCTCATAAATCTAATAAAAATAATAAAAGGGACAATAAAAACGTAATATGTACCCACGAAAAAAGAAAATCGTGACTATGTTCGCCATATTATTATCACCCAACGCGATCTGCCGAATTGTTCATGTCTAAGGGCAGATAGATTCGGCGATATTTCAGAATTAAACATACACCTTTGGCTTAGTTTGCGTGTAACGTCGAATCCCTTGGCGAATTTGAGTAAACTGACTCAGAATACAGACCATTGACACAGAAAATTACCCCGTGGATGAATCACTCCGCAAGACATATAATATGAACAAAAATTTGCGGTTCGTTATAATGCTAGCGGCGACATAGATGAGTCAGGTGAAAGGATTTTAGACTAGGGAGTAAAATAAAATATTACGTTTATATGGGATTAGGCCAAAATTTATTGTAACGAAAATTACATTTGTAGTTTGAAGTTTCGAATTCGAAAATAGTTTTCAAAAAAGATTATTTTAAAAAAATTTAAGAGGGAGTAAAAATGTGTACGGCAGACATTTATTAAAAGACAAGAAAAACCAAAAATAATTAATAATAAAGAATTTTCTTGTACAGTAAAGTACGAGAATTATTCTTCAAAAACCATTCTTCTTCTTCAGATTCCTTCTCCTATCGGAGGTTGGAAATCATCATGGCTATTTTAATTTTATTGGCCGCGCTTCTGAATAATTCTAATGAGCTGCAACCGAACCACTCTCTCAAATTTCTTAGCCAGGATATTTTGCGTCGTCCTGGGTTTCTCTTCCCTTGCATAATTAATCTAAGTAATACGTACTTCTCGCCCCTCATTATATGACCCAGATATTGAATCTTTCTAATTTTAACAGTTTTTATGACTTCACATTCTTTCTTCATTCTTTGTAACACCTCTATATTAGTTACTTTTTCAGTCCACGATATTCTGTGGATTCTCCTGTAGCACCACATCTCAAAGGAGTTTAATTTTTTGATTTCAGACTGTTTTATTGTCCACGCTTCCATGCCGTATAGAAAAGTAGAAAAAACGTAATAACGTAACATTCTTGTGCGGATCGCTAGATTAAGGTTACGGTTGCAAAGTAAGTTCTTCAATTTTATGAACGTTTTCAATTTTATGAACGTACACAAAAACCATACATCTATGTTAATTGTGATACGTGTTAAATAAAAAAAGTATTATGTTTAAAGAAACTGGAATATCAGCAGTGGTTGTATGGATGTATGAATAGACCTACTCTTAAGCAGGAGTACGTCACCAATACACCATCATCATCATCAGCATGCAATCTCTTCTGTCCACTGCTGGACATAGGTCTCTCCTATTTTTCGCCACTCTTCACGGTTCTGTGCTTCTTGTTGGCATTTCTTGGATATTCGTCCAATGTCCTCCATCCAGCGTGTTGGTGGTCGTCCTCTGCTGCGTTTGTCCTCTCTTGGGCGCCAGTCAATTAGTTTTCTGGTCCATCTTGTGTCTTTCAGTCTCGCCTTTCTCTCGTCTTTCATCGTTGCTTTTTTCTTATTAGCTGCTTTTCTTGCTTGTATATAACAGAACAAGTTCCGCTTCTTAAAATTGTTTCGCAACTAAGATTCTTCCGAGAATTTTCAATTTTTAAAATGTTTATCAGTGAAATTATAATTTAAAAATGCCCTAGCCAAAACCAAATTATAAATTACCGATGCTTTTATCGTTGATGGTTGCACGATTTTACGACAGATCATCAATGTCTCGCAAACATTCTAAGGACAAATGAACTCAAATTGGAACTATCCAGCATACATTTTTTTATGCAAAATACAGGTACTCGTTGTAAAATTTTGTTGTAAAAAACAAGCCTTCATATAAAAAATTAATTAAAATCCTTTGTAAAAGGTATATATTTAAAAACCCAAACGGGCTGTGTTAGACAGAACTTTTTCGGAATTCATCATTCCATCATCGGTGTCCTAGAAAATATGTAACCACTTACACCGATGTGTCTAGGACACCGATGATGGAATGATGAATTCCGAAAACGTTCTGTCTAACACAGCCCGTTTGGGTTTTTAAATATATACCTTTTACAAAGGATTTTAATTAATTTTTTAATATATGGTATACAGCCAAATACAGGAACGTAGATTCCTTGTGGAAGCCTTCATATATTTATCGGTCTTGGACAGCCTTTGGTGTAATTAGTCCAGTCGTCAGAGAGTTGACCCCTAAAAATCATACAAACAAGCTGAATTTAGCAGAAAATATTAATTTTGGGACCCCAAAAAAGATGCAAATGAGTTTACCACTTTTACCTCCCGGCTTCCCCATAAAACCACCTCGCTGAGTTTATTCTCGGCAGAATACAAAAACTGCATACGAAAGCTGAACTCTACCTTTAAAATGCATCTTGATTTGTCGATAGGTTATTTGAATCAAAAGATATCGAATTTTTACCGTCGAGCTGATACAAATTTCATTGAACATTGATTTCGCGCGCGTAAAGAACTGACATGCAAAATTGACAGTCGCTTCAAGCGTCGTTTCTAAGAGAACAATTCATTCTACACAAAAAATGCTTATAAACATTTTTGTTTAAAATTATCTCAGCCACATCTTTTATTTGAAATATTTTTTTCTACGGTGTACAGATTCTTGTAAATTGACTTTTTTGCGTTTTTACCCCCCTGAGGAGGAGGGTTTTAGTGGTGGTAAAAGTGGTAAAGTTTTTTGCATCGTTTTTGGGGTCTCAAAATTAATATGCTCGACAAAATTCAGCTTGTTCGTATGATTTTTAGACGTTCAGTGGTTTTTGCCTCTTTGACGACTGGTGTAAATATCCCAAAAACTTTTTGTAATTGATCTATTTTCATCTATCTTTCTTTGCATTATAAGTTGCAGTAATTGATATTTGTTTCCTTTCATAGTGTGTTCCAGCTACAGAAATTTTCGATTTTTTATAGTCAATACCACTTTTCTTTTTTCTTTAACCTATACCATGCTCTAATTATACCATAATATTATATAGAAAAAGTAGTAAAAATTTTTTTTTTTGTAGAAGGTTAACGAGTAACGAGTTAACTTACAACCAGTTAACTCTGTAAGTGGGTTACCGGTACAGTCCTCTCGCCTGATCTGAAAAACAGGCAACACTAATTTGTACGATGATTTAAGCGACTGAGACTGCTGACAGTATTACAAACAATGCAAGTACCTGAAATTTCGAGATGACCATACAACTAGCAGCCTAGCAAAATCACTTACTAATATGACCAGAAGAGAAAACCGGTCATCCGTAGACTGAAAATTAGCCATACTTGATTCATTCATAGACTCTTCTGAGGAAACATTTCTGTTCAAACTGCAATATACACTACTAACCGTAAAACATATTAGAAACTGCGTCTATTACGTGAATAAACGAAGAAAATACAGACTTAAAGTGATCCTTAACCAACAAGCAGAATTCCAAAATATAATAGACTCTTACGGGACGCAAACTTATATATCAAGATATAAAAATTGTACTATCACTTTAATCTTTCTTTCAATCTGTTAATAATAACAGATGCGGAGTGATTATGAATGTTCAGTGAACGTCCAGTGATAGTATCGCTATTTTCACGCTGTCGCTCCATGTGTCCCTATTAATATTAATATTTTTGAATATACGAAATTGAAGAAACGTTGTGGATTGGTTACCTCCGCGAGAACACATGTGTTTATTCTTCTGGCTGTCCAAAATATTTGAAGCATTCTTCTCCAACATCACATTTCAGATGCATCGATTCTTTTTTATCTGCTGTTCGAATGATCCACGTTTCAAAGACATGGTTAAATATTGGGAAAACCAAATATTAAATGCCTTCATTGCAGTTCTATGTCTAAAAGAAAACGTTCTAAAATAGTGTTATTCCAGCACCAACTACGAAAAAAAAAATGAAGACAAAACATGTGGTCTTCTTCCAATGGCACTTCAGCTAAATTAACGTCCAAAGCATTGCTAATCACGTGCCGCTCGTCTCCAAGCTTTTTTGTCTTCACGTGATGCGCATCTGATGGTACTTCATTATCTAATCCGGGGTCTTCCTTTGGGCCTTGCATTTTACTGTCTAGATTAGTTAAAGAAAGGGGAAGACGAAAACGACTTTTGGATCTACGACAACTCGAATTGAAAAGATTCGAAACGATACAACGTTCCATGTATCTCTGTTGCGTGAACTATAAGAAAGCCTTCGATAACGTATAAGGGCATTTACTTTGGCCAATCTTTATTAATATGAACATCCAGAATCACCTGGTTAAACTACTACAAACTTTGTATGAAAAAATAAAGCAATAATGAAATTCGAAAACATATATTCCTCGCGGTGCAAAATTAGAAAAGGAACAAGTCAAGACCGGATATTATCCACAAGGATATTTAGCCTAAATAGTTACAACAACAAAAAAACAGAAATTGAAAACATTGCTAGATATGAAGTGATTGAGAGTTTTATTTGTTTGCAGCATTGTCGACAAAAACGGAAGCTGTGAACAGGAAATTCGACGAAGTATACAGATGGATAGAAACCGCTATGTACAACCTTACAAGAATATGAAAAATTACACACGTAACAAACACTAAGATGAATCTTATACAAACATTGATGATGATGATGATGATGACAGTGTGTTTGGCATGGAAACTAGTCCATTTGCCACAAATTTTTGAATGAGTTATACTTATGAATTGATTTATTTATGAATATGAATTTGATTTTAACAAATTTATATTATATATCCGGATGCATATAAGTGATTACATATGAGTTCGTATATTGATTTATGATTCAGTGACAGGTGGTGGGTTATGTTTACTAGAAGTTGCACATTACTTCAAAATATAATGCAAGGAAAAATAGAAGAAAAACGGAATCCAGGCTGTAGAAGAATGTCATGGTTGCGTAATTTGAGAGAGTGGTTTGGCTGTACCGCTAATGAACTCTTTAGGTCAGCTGTAAACAAGGTCAGGATAGCCTTGATGATTTTCAATCTCCGATAGGAGTGGCACAAGAAGAAGAAGCACATTACTTTTAAGCAGGTTTTCATAAAATGTAGCTAAGAGTGCTTTATTGTTAATACATCCAAACAGCATGTAATTAATATCATACTGGGAAATACTATCGTATGAACACTTTCCTGGTTCTATAATGTGATAATCGACTGTTCTAACAACCATTCAAATTTCGTCATTTTGTGTCATGTGGAACAATTTCACCCAATCATGTCAACATTAAACTGATAATTGCATTCAGTGCAATTTTCAATTCCTATGACAACACGATCGAGTTTGACAACTTCATCCAAATAAATTTCAAAATGTCACGTTTCGGCAATGAGAATGTTCAAAGTATAAATGCGCTAATCAAAGAAAAAATTCCCAGAAATACAACCTACACTCACAAATATATTTGGGGAATATTCATGGAATTTTTCGTTATGTTGAGTTATGATTTTTTTTTTCGAAAAATTATCCGCCGAATATCCCTCGGCCCTCAGCCTTCGGCTTCGTGCTGTTACCAAGGAACGAGCTTTCGATTGTCATGAAATTATCTCGTCTGATCAATGTCCTAAGGATATTACTACTGATAATTTTTCGACTGTTCTAACAACCATTCAAATTTCGTCATTTTGTGTCATGTGGAACAATTTCACCCAATCATGTCAACATTAGACTGATAATTGCATTCAGTGCAATTTTCAATCCCTATGACAACACGATCGAGTTTGACAACTTCATCCAAATAAATTTATAGATCTTCTATAGTAGAGAACAGCAACGAATCTAATGTTAACTTAAATTTTAATAATTGTACTTTCACTAACTGTACTTTTAATAAATAAATGTTTCGTTATGTTGAGTTATGATTTTTTTTTTCGAAAAATTATCCGCCGAATATCCCTCGGACATTGATGAATGCCTCATAATTTCTTGACAAATTTCTCAAGCTCGTTGCTTGGTATGGCTTTCGATTGTCATGAAATTATCTCGTCTGTTATCAATGTCCTAGGGATATTACTACTGAAAATATATTCATATATTAATTGTACACCAAACTTGTACACCAGAATAAGTAGAATCTTTAGAAAGCTCGTCTACTATTTCATTAACTTTTATCTCGGTGTGACTTCTTGTCCAAATAAATGTTACATCTTTGTTTCTCACTTTTTGTTTAATGTCATATATCAGCCCACATGGTTTAACTCAGTATTATTAAGTCCGCTAAGAACTGACTTAAGAGTCTGACATGATTACAGCACCTTGAAAATTTTCGTGCTCTAGTCAATTCAGAGCATTCCTACAAACAAAATCGATGCCTTTAAGATGTGATGTTGGAGAAGAATGCTTCAAATATCTTGGACAGCGAGAAGAACAAATACATCTGTTATTGCAGATATTAATAATCAACAACATCTCTCCAGCTTCATATTTTTAAAAATAGTAACATTCTTCAGACATATAACACGTGCCGATAATATAGACACTAGAAAATCAAGGAAAATCGGAGAGAAGAAGAGGTCTAGGGCGATCTCCAACCCGATGGATTGATACTTTCAAAAAATTACCAAACACGAACTTAGTTAATGCAATACGTCCAACCAAAAATAGGGGTAGATGGACAGACAGCGTAGAAAAAACAATACGATCTCTGGAAGAACCGCAACATTCTTAATCACCACGCATCTGTTAAGTTGACATATTGGAAGGATGGATTCAACTATACCACCAATACTCATCATCTCCCTACGCTGTTTTTGGTTATAATGTATTTAATGATGACATGAAAGCACGATCAAACTAACAACAGAAATAAACATAAGATCTAATTAAAGAAAATAGGGATTTAATCTCCAATAAAAGAATGTTTAGGTGTATTTAAAGCAGTCAATTGACGAAATTAATAAAATAAAATGAGTAGCTTGAGTATCCATAGCTCTATTAGATTTTGCTTCAGCATCCAAAAATATTCAATTTGTCTAAGATAGATTCAAAAATCAACATAAAAGCCACCTCACAATAATAGTACACAAAAAAGAATTGACTGGTCTATACTAGTTAATATTTACTCGCTTGTGCTTCCATGAAATCATCGGAAATGCTTGAAATTGCAGTGCATACTCAAGAAAGTCCGGTTCGCATTAAAGTACAGTACAATCACAGCCAGATTGCCGGAATATCTGGTAGTGACACATACAACTTTTCCTTACGTAATATCAAAGAGTTCGTTTAGCAATAATAGGTATAAAAATAATTATATGAATCATTCGATAGTAGACGTAACACTGTGATGTAAGGCTGTATATAATTTTTTTATTGAAAATAAAATATCTGAAGGTAACTGTGTTGTAATAATAATTTGTAATAATAATAAAATAAAAAAATATTTAGAGCTGTAAAAATTGTATTATCTACGGGAGCTTCTATATAAATTTCATATCTGACAGAACTTTGGATTTTAAGGACGTACAAGCATAGCACGATTTGTAATTTACATATACATTTACACAATATATATATATATGTCATGTATATGTCATGATTGGTAGTATACACTGATTGAATACTTTTATCTTCAGGTGGATTGGCATCTTCGATTTGAATATAATTGAATTTCTACCAAAAGATGTCCAAGCTAGTTTCATTCTTCTGTTGATTTCTGAAAGTAAGGAGCCAGATTTATGTATTAATTTTACCAGGTATACATACTCGTCTACTGTCTCAAGTGCAGTGTTGTTTATTATTACATCTTGGACATCCACTAGCTCGTTGTAGATGGTTTTTGTTTTTGTCAAGTTTATTTTTAGGCCAACTTCATTGCTAGCTGCTTTAGGTCGCTTATAAGTTCTTGTAGTTCTGCAGGATTATTAGCAATCAGAACGATGTCGTCTGCAAATCTTAGATGGCTTAGGTATTCTCCATCAAAGGATATTTCTTTGTTCTGCCAGTTCATTTTGCTGAATATATTTTCTAGAGTTGCAGTGAAGAGCTTAGCAGCTTTGGTGATATTGCGTCTCCTTGTCGGACGCCTCTAGTAACTAGAGTCAAATAGAGTGGAGTCAAATATATATATATATATATATATATATATATATATATATATATATATATATATATTTATTATATATTTAATCTACTACTCAATTTAATAGGAATGTTAAATAAAAATTTTATTTTATGTTTCGATTTCCAATTCAGAAAATTAGATACCTACTGTTAAATAACCACTTTAGAAAAAAAGTGTTCAAATTGTTTTGGAAAATTATAGACACAACAACTGCTCGAATGGAACTATAACTGCCCTAGTAATTTGCTACGTCTCGTGCACATTTCGCTCTGGTCTGACGTTTTTGCATATCATCTTTTCTCAACACGTATATTTTCGGAAAGCATATTTAAAGTACATTTATTAAACAAATTTATGGACGCCCGTATTAACACCAGCGTTCATTTCTTTATTCAACAACGTCCGGATTCCCCGCAGAGAAGTTTCGGTCTGCTGAAAAGCCTCCTGGCACCTCTTTGGTTAGTTAGTCTACTTTCTCATTTCCTGGAACTCCCCCATGTCTGCAAGCGTGTAATGGTAAAAAAGCATAATAATATATACAGCAGGGGAAGCGATTTTGTTTTAATTATTTATAAATAAGAGGTTTAAGTCTAGTACTCTTCTTAATCAAATAGGAATATAATAGAATATATTTTAAAGGAATGTGGAAAGAAAATAAACAAAAATGAAATAAAAGTGGTAATTGTGGTAGTAGATTGTAACGTTATAAACGTCACATGTTTGTTATTTTTCTTTAAATAATTATTTTATTCCAATTGCTTTTGATTTTATTCATCTATTAACTTTATCTTTTATTTTACTATTTTTATTTTAAAAATAGTTGGCGCTCAACTCTTCGATTTACTAAATATTCTGTCATAATCTAAATTTCAATTTTATTTTTCACTTAATATTCCTTTTCCCTATATTCAGACCCCATTATGTTCTATGCGATAAACATACATAAATTTCTACGCCGCACTTCAGTCGACAAAGTATATCTGTGAATTGGTAACTCTTGACTTCTGTAATGTCACTTTAATTCTGCAGAAGGGAGATTAGTTTTTATAATGTCTTTTGTCTACTTAAGCTGGATTTTCAGTTCAAAGGTCATTGATATTTTTACATATGTTTTGGGGTAAGTTTATATTTAATATGTACCCACTATCCAGTGTCTTTTTATAATTTCATATTGGACTTTTTATACATAACATCCAACCCACGTGTTTCTATTCAAATCACGTGCAGCTAGAATCTTTATTATAATTTATGTAATTTTAATAATAATTATATTCATTTTACCCTTGCTAATTTGGTATTTTCTATTTAATTATATGGCAAGGAAATTTCTTAAAACCTATGCAATCACTAACTCAAGATTTATTATTTTAGTTTTTGGCCTTATTAATGGCCAAAATCATGTGTCATAGTTATTAATCATTTGTCAAATTTTATCACTATGTAACCCTAAATTAATAGCAACCTGAATAGCTCTCCTCTGCCTCTTAGATCACCATGAACTAAAACTTCTTCACTTCCACAAATGACTCTATAGTATCCCTCTAATCAGACTTAGATTCTCAACTGTTCATGTTCAGTGATCAAAAATATTATCTTCTTCTTCGCGTGCCATATCAGAATTATCCGACGTTGGTGATCACCATTGCGAAGTCTTCTCGATCTTCTGCAATATGGAATAATTATTGTCCCGCATTTGATATCCAAAAATGTTATATCATTTGGAAAAAGACTGTATGACTTGTACACACTTCAATACACACAACATAAGTTAAACCGGCAACCGGTGTATGTTCTCAAAAAACTTGATAGTGTGTAATTTTTTTTATTAAATTCATCTGAGTTATTTCGACATGTTACATGCCATCTTCAGGGCTTCCTATAAGGGTCAATATTTTAAGAGAAATTTGTTTTTTACAATTACAATGATTAAAAACTTACGTCTTATAGGTTACAAATACCTCATGGAAGAGTGATTGTCGACACAAAACACATTAAAAACATAAGGCCTCTGTTATAAGGGTGAAAACCATTTTAAAGTTGTAAAAATCACATTTAAAAGGTACTCGGTATAACAATGACTGACTCGTTGAAACGGAGAGAAATCAGCTGTTCCAAAAATGTCTACAGGGCGTAAGTAAATTCAATGCGACCTCTCCACTACAGATTAAATTAAAAATGACTAAGTTGTCATGTGTAGGTTAAATTATGAGGTTAATTTTAAAGCGAAATTTAAATCTAGAGTTTGACCCAGTAGATATAGAAGATATAGATAACATGAAAACATTTTCTACAGGAAATCACCGAGGAAAAATTCAATGTAGAATCACTGTGGAACGACTCTACAAGAGAAATGTACCAAAGGAGGCTAGCACAGAAGATACAGCTGAAACAAATAGACGACATCGAAGATATAAACGCGAGCTGGGAGAAAACTAAAAACAACAAGGTTTAGATATCTGGGAATAGATATAACTATTTACGGAGATGTTGAAGAAGATGTACGACAACAAAGCTTAAAAGCAAGTAAAGCGGCGGGATCTCTTAATAACACAATCTGGAAGAACAAACACCTAAGACAAGACACAAAAACAAGAATCTATAAAGCAGCAATTAGACCTATATTAACATATACGGCGGAGACAAGACCTGACACATCTAAGAATGAGACGACTACTAGAAACAACAGAGATGAAAATACTCCTACGAATATTAGGGAATAGTCTGTTGGATAGGGGGAGAAACGAAAACATAAGAAGAGCATGCAATATAGAAGACATAAATGGATAGGTGACAAAACGGAAACAGGAGTGGAACGAACACATTAGTAGAATGGCAGAGGATAGGATAGTACGAACAGCAGGAGATAAGTCACCAAATGGACGAAGAAGTATTGTCAGACCAAGAAAAAGATGGTGCGATAATTTAAACAATTTAGGAGGCTAATATTGAAGAAGAAACAGGCTGTAAAGTCTACATACAAGAAGGAAGGAGAAGAAGAAGATATAGAAGAACTTAAATGAAAACAAAAACAAGATGTCTCATTTGCTAATTCAGATTTCAATAACAACTGTAAATTATTAACAGTGATGAAATTAAATACATAATGGTTAAACTTAGATCAAAGTAGACACCAATTATTTAACCATGGCGTATTTAATATGATCATCACTGTTGATAATTTACAGTTGTTATTGAAATCTGAATTAGCAAATAAGACATTTTCTTGTGTTGAGACCAGAGGAGATGGTTTGACCACTCATCCGCAGAAATCTTTCGTGCAACAGTTTCCAAGGCTACAATTGCCATTTGGATCGCCAATCTTCGAAAGGAGATGGCGCAATAAGAAGAAGAAGACTCCAGATGATTCTCTAATAGTTTATTTGTATATATAAACAGTAATCTTATTAGTTTTAAGATAATATCATATGGAAAATAAATAGTTTATATAAATTAGAACCGCTCGTTTTATTTAAAATCGTTGCAATAAAATAATATGCTGACGATACGGTAATTCTAGCACCTTAACCTTAGAGGATCTGCAGCATTATGTTAGACAGGATGGACTCCACTGGTAAACTTGTTGGTTTTAAGATTAACGCTACTAAGAACAAATTTATGGTAATAGGTCGACATCCGATAATCAATACTATCTTGACAGTCGATGAAAATACTATAGAGCGGGTATCATGATTTAAATATGTAGGCACCACGGTCAACGAAAAATGGTATTGCGAAGTTAAACTACGAATCAATTACGCAAGAACAATATTTGTCAAACTTAACAATTTTATACCACTTGCCCTTAGACTTCGTGTTGTAAAGTGCTACCTATGGCTTATTTTACTTTATGGCGTAGAGACCCATTTTACTTTTAGCCCAGTCTAGTTAAAAAAAAAGGTGAAAAAATGTTTCGCAGATATCTGAAGCTTTTAAGACATAGGTGGGGGATACTAGATGATGAATAGATGAAAAGATACTCCCAGTTTTACCTTGCGTTTTTTTTAAGCAATAATTTATGGTCACAATTTGATTTTTTGTCTATAAATGTTTTCCCTTATATTTTAAATACACAATATTTATTGATAAATAAATAAATTAAGAATATCTTTATTTTCCCGTTTTTTTAATTAAAATTGATAAATAATTTACAGAGATATTTGCAAAAAAGCAGTTTTTTTGCACTAATTTATAAATTTTAATAATTTTTTTATTAACAAAATTAAATGGTATTAATACATTTAAACATCAAGGAATTTCCATCTTTTAGATTTGTGCAAAATTTCCCCCCGATCAGTCAAATTTTTTATAAGGTATTTAATTTGTTTATCCCTGAGGCTAATTATTTAAACTATTGAGCTTGCCCTATGCATAATGCTAGACACATTCAGCAAATTTCATAGGATTCTTTAAGACTTAGACTATCTCAGAAGTTAAATGCATATTGAGTTTTCATCGAAATTATTTACAAAATAAACGTTTGAAAAAGGGGTATGTTTTTTACTTATAAACAATTGTAATAACTTCTATATTTTTCAAGCTACAGACTTGTACGTACAACCATTGGATAGCTGGTAAAAAAGCTCATATTACAAAATAAAAATCCTTCTATGACCAATAGGAACGAAGTTAGTGACTATTTTTAAAAAAATCATATCTCCATTGTTTATAAACATTAAGAAGTAAAATTTGCACAAATTTTGAATGAAAATCTAAACTTTATATTGAAACTTATATCTATAAAATTTAGCTAATTTTTCGAAACGACGGTACTTTCGAAAGATCGACATAGGAAATTGGAGAGGATATCTGTTTCAGCTCCGTTTTTTTTTCGGCATCGGAACTTCAAATTGCAACACGTAGGAAAAATTTACATTATCTTGGCTTCCTTTGCAGCTGCAAGCGTCTTTTTTTTATTCTGGGATAGCTCGTCGAAATATGAATAACTACATAGTTTTCACTGGCCGGAAAATATGGGAAAACTCGGAAAAATTGAATCCATTTAAAATTCACCCTAAATACTTACTTTTTTTTAATTTGCTCGAATAGTCTGTCGCAGTATTAATAATGATGACATAATTTTTACCCCCCATAAATCTCGGAAAATTCCGGAAAATCAACATATGTTTTTTCATTTTATATCAATGATGTAATAATACTTATATATTTTATAAATTAAATTTCAGGTAATTTTTTACACATTATATTATTATATTCCTTATATTAATTATAATTGTTTGTATTTTTATAATTAACAATATTGATTTTTATTCTATTTTTCTTACAAATATGATATACAAATTTAATCTAATCTGCCTTACTGCTTTGATAAAATAAGTCGAATTTTTCATCACTTGCCTTATTAAATTTTGCAATGTTTATTGAACTTTACTTTTTTTATTTTTTTTACATACATTGGTTTAAAAGTTAAAATTTGGTTCATTTATTCGACTTCACTGTCAGGTCTGAACCTTTTGGTTGCAGGTTGTTTGTCTTCACTTATTAAGTCAGTCTTGCCATACATTAACATATTAATGGGCGATCTTAATGCCAAGGTGGGTCAAGGTAAGGTAGGAGAACGAGTAGGAAAATATGGGCTTGGAAAAAGAAATGACAGAGGAGATCGATTGATTCAATTTTGCCAATACCTTTTTCAAATTACCTCCTCAACGGTTATATACATGGACATCTCCACAACATACCAAAGGAAAAATAGTGAGAAATCAAATAGACTACATTATGATAGCAAGGAGGTATCATAATGCTGTTAAATATACTAAGACGTACCCAGGAGCTGATATAGGGTCAGATCATAACCCGGTAGTTACTGTGATAGAGGCGAGACCAAAAAAGATTAAAAGACCACACAGAAAGGCACTAGATTTAAATAAACTTAGAAACAAAAGTATATGACAAGAAACAGGAGAAGAAATAACTGAAAACCTCCCTTAAGTGCAGCAACAAATTAACGATACAAACAACGTTAACCAAAAATTAAAGTACATAAATACAGCTATACAAACAGCAGGAAAGAAACATCTTACAAAAACAACAACAAAGAATAAGGGGTGGATGACACAAGATATACTATACTTAATGGAACAAAGAAGAAAGATGAAGAATTACCCAGACAAATACAAAGAAATAAATAAACACATAAAAAAGAGAATAAAAGAAGCCAAAGAGGAGTGGATTAAAGAACAATGTGAAGAAATGGAAACCTATGAGAAAAAGTACGATGCGTTCAATATGCACAAAAAAATAAAAGAGATAACAGGAAGCATAAAGAAATCCCAAATAGGTAAACTTAAAGACAAAGATGGAAATCTTATTGTAGATCTAGAGAATAAAATAAAAAGATGGACAGAATACCTGAATGAATTATTTGAAGACGATAGAAACAACTTAACTCAGATAATCAATGCAACTTGGGCAGACATATTGAAAGAAGAAGTAGAATACGCAATAAGAAAAGCTAAAAATGGAAAAGCAAATGGACCTGATGAAATTCCTACAGAACTGTTGAAGCTTTTGAATGATAAATCCGTAACCATAATATTAAATTTTGCAGCGAGGAGCTAAAACAGTTTCCCCTCCACTTTCCTATGTCGATCTTTCGAAAGTAACTTCGTTTCAAAAGGTTTTACGTTTCGAAAAATTGGATGAATTTTATAGCTATAAAATTCAATATAAAGTTTAGATTTTCATTCAAAATTTGTGCAAATTTTACTTCTTAATATTTATAAACAATAAAGATATAATTAACAAAAAAATTGTCGCTAACTTCGTTCCTATTGTTCATAGAAGGTTTATTTTTGTTTGTTAAATATGAGTTTTTTTACCAGCTATCTAATGGTTGTACGTACAAGTCTGTAGCTTGAAAAATATAGAAGTTATTACAATTGTTTATAAGTAAAAAACATACCCCTTTTTTAAACGTTTATTTTGTAAATAATTTCGATGAAAACTCAATATTCATTTAACTTCTGAGATAGTATAAGTCTTAAAGAATCCTATGAAATTGTTAAATGTGTCTAGCATCGTTCATAGGGCAAGCTCAATGGTTTAAATAATTAGTCCCAGGGATAAACAAATTGAATAACTTTTAAACTATTTGACCGATCGGGGGAAAATTTCGCACAAATTTAAAGGACGGTAATTCCTCAATGTTGAAATGTATTAATACCATTTTATTTTGTTAATAAAAAAATTAATTAAATTTATAAATTAGTATAAAAAACTGCTTTTTTACAAATATCTCCGTAAATTATTTATTAATTTTAATTGAAAAAACGGGAAAATAAAGATATTCTTGATGTAGAAAAATGGTATAAATATTGTTTATTTGAATTATAAAGGAAAAAACTTATGGATAAAATATCAAATTCTGACCATAAATTATTGTTTAAAAAAAACGCAAGGTAAAAATAGGAGTATCTTTTTATCTATTCGTCATCTAGTAACCCCCACCTATGTTTTAAAAGCTTCAGATATCTGCGAAACATTTTGCCGTGAAATCGATGATTTTTTTATAACCAGACTGGGCTATTTATGGTCTCTTACGGTTAGATCACTCAATTTCATTGAAGCATCTGAAATGTGGACTTTACGGAGACTCTTACGAGTGTCATAGACTGCACATACCACGAATAAAGCAATTTTAAGAACCCCTGGTTGTGAACGAGAACTTCTCAATACAATTAACGAAAGTAATTTCCTATCTTGGCCATATCCTTGGGGGAAGTAAGTACTATATTCCCAAACTAATCTTACAAGGAAAGATACAGAGGGCGCCGAGGCCCAAGAAGAAAACATCATTCGTGGCTAAGAAACAAGGGATTGGTATTACACCAATCAGAGACGTAGCCAAAATATTCCGAAGAGCCTAAAACGGCACTCTACAAATAGTTGAAGAGTACAGACAACCGCCAACGTGCGGCGAAGCACATGACACGCAAAGAAGAATATTTTTAGAAAAAAGAATACTTTGTGCTAGGGGATATAGAATAACGCATAAGATCCACACAAAAACATTAATAAACTTTAATTTGGAGCAAGCTGTAGGTGTCTTAACATTTACTATTTCAATGTCGACGTTGTCACAGATACGGGTTACGAAAAATAACGCATGATACGTGTTTATTAACCCTCTGCCGGCCTCGCTCTCGGTCCTGTGTGTCGCTTTTATACTAATTTCAAGATTTTGTAAAGTATTATTAGTTACATCCTTTTGTCCGTCCCGCTATTCTCAAATGACTATATTCTCAAATGAGTTATTTAGGTTTCAGTGAGACACTGAATTAATAGATGTTGAATTTACGGCATTATCGGTGCCGCAGCGCGCCCGACGAAGTAAGTAAAATTAGTTTTGAATTTTATCTGTTTTATTACTTTTTATTTAGTAAACATGCTTTTTTGTGATAAAAGGTAGTCTAAGATCTTGGAGGTAGTTGTAGTATTAATTGGAAAACAGAATTTTACGTATAAAAATTCTAAAAAATATTTGACGGCCACAGAGTTGCAAGAGTTGGCTGATAATTTGTCAGATGTCGAGGATATAGTGGATTTTAGCGACCAAGAGAAATGTGAGGTTAAAGAAATTATACAATAGCGACTTAGAACTATCCGGAAACGAAAATGTTCGAAATCCGGATTCTATGGAAATCCAGGAGTTTGATTATTTATTCTACATTTTCAAAGAGCGAAAATATAAATAAAACATTTTGAATTCAAGAAGAATAACATTAAGACTACCAACGGCCAAAATTGTGTACGTACTCAAGTGGAGGAATGTTAAACAACAAGACAACAGAACATAATGAATAATACGAAATTCATATTCGTATATGTACTCTTTACTTTAAACCATAAATATATCATCATATCCAACCGCAATCTTAATTTATAATTTATTACGTTTTTTACTCCAGAAATATGATCCATTATTGCCTTTACTAATTGCTAAAAGATGATAGCTATTCAAATTACATAAAAGGCTTTATGTACTCATTAGACCTGCATAATTAAAGAAATTATAATAAATAATCGCAATAATGAATGCATTAAAACATAACAGGTAGATCAAACTATAAATTCATTAAAAGGAGGAAATCTCGTCGATCTACAACGTCTAATGAACGCTACATGTAAGAATAAAATCACGAACCAGACAAAGACTTTTTTATTTGTTTAATGTGGAATTTTAATGTTTAGTTAACTTGGAATTGTCGGTATTGCTAGGATAGTCTGTTTCAGCGTTCTTAATATATGTAAGTCATCACTATATTATAGAGCTAGATTATTTGCAAAATGAATATGTTGCAGGGTGTAGGGTATATACAGGGAGAGTTTTAAGTAATGAGCCAAAATGAAACTTTTATGTTCAGAAGCCAAAAATTATATTTTACTTCTCGTTTTGGAACAATGTTAAATATGTAAATATGTATAATTATATATATATATATATATATATATATATATATATATATATATATATATATATATATATATTCGTAATAAATCATTTACTTTTCTAGATATCTATACATAAAAACATAAGAGATAGGGTAAAGCACCCAATAGTCAGCCTCGCACCAGTAGTCGGCCTTTACAGTCTTTATTATAATGTAAATGGGTAAAAAACAATAAAAACATGGGAACTCATAAATGAACGAATAGTAAAACTCATTATGGAATGTAGTAAAACTGGTAGCAGAAAAGGAGCAGTTCATGGATAACTTACAAGAAGAGATTGGAAAAGTGAGACCAACACAAGAAATAATAATAGCAGGGGACCTAAATGGAAGAACAGGGAAACGACAAAATGATAGCACGATAGGCCGTTTTGGTGAAGATGTGACAAACGATAATGGAGAAAGACTAATTGACCTGTGCGAACTGAACAATCTGAAAATTACTAACGGCTTTTTCAGACATAAGGACATACATAAATACACGTATGTACAAACAACGAGAAACATCAGATCCATTATTGATTACATAATTGTCAGCAAGTAGAAAATGAACAGAAAGAAGAAATGAAGTTCAACATAAATTTACTTCCAAAAGGAATCCATAAAGGACCTATACCAGAGAAGACTGGACCAGAAGTTACAGGATTTCGGTTTCAGAAACGTCAAAGAAACGTACGAGCACGTCAAACACAGCATAAAAAAGGCGGCATTAGAAGCTTTGGGGAAACTTGAGAAAAGAAATACCCAACACAAAGTAAAAATAAACAATAGAACCCAAAAAATGTATTGAGGAGAAGAAAATTCTATATATGAAAAGTATAAGCACCCAATCCCCAGAAGACACACAGAAGTACAAAGAGAAAAACAGAGAAGTAAAACGAAGGAGGGCAAAAGAAAAGAATGAAGAATGGGAAGAAACATGTGCACAAATTGAACAATACATAGGAGGAACAAGGAATTCGGAATCCTGGAAAATACTGAAATCTTTAAGGAAGAATAACAACGAAAAGGTCCAAATACAATACATATCAGAAAAAGAGTGGGAAGACTACTATAAAGAACTACTCACAGAAAACCGCCCAGATTTCATAGAGACAGACACAGAACAGGAACAACAACAAAATCAGAATGAAGAACAGATTGAGATAACATTAATCGAAGTAAAGAATGCCATAAAGACTTTAAAGAACAAAAAATCAGGGGGACCAGGAGGAATCGTTAATGAACTAATTAAGTACGGAACGGACAAACTACACAGAATTATACACGAAATGTTCAGTAACGCTATAAACCTACGAAATACCAGATGAATGGTCCAAAGCATATATAACCTCGATACATAAAAAGGGAGATAAGAAGAAATGCGGGAACTACAGAGGCATCAGTGTGATAGCATGTATGGGCTGGAAAAATACTGAAAGAAAAACTGGAAAAATCTATCTCAAATAAAATCGGAGAAGATCAGGCGGTGTTCACGGCAGGAAGATCTTGCATAGACCACATATATACACTCCAACGATTAATTGAAAAAAAAAATGGCAAAAAATAGACCAGTACACATGGCATTCATAGATTTAAAAAAGGCATATGACACGGTCCCCAGAAAACAACTATGGAACACGATGATTGAAATCGGAATAACTCAGAGGGCAGGTTATATGGAAAAATACTGAAAGAAAAACTGGAAAAATCTATCTTAAATCAAATCGGAGAAGATCAGGCGGGGTTCACGGCAGGAAGATCTTGCATAGACCACATATATACACTCCAACGATTAATTGAAAAAAAAATGGCAAAAGAAATAGACCAGTACACATGGCATTCATAGATTTAAAAAAGGCATATGACATGGTCCCCAGAAAACAACTATGGAACACGATGATTGAAATCGGAATAACTCAGAGGTTAATAGAAGCCGTAAAAAACCTTTACAACAACAACAAGGTAAGAGTTAAAACCGGCAATAAATACTCCAACGAATTTAAGACCAAAAAGGGTTATTGCAGGGATGCTCTACATCTCCGACACTGTTCAAGATATTCCTCGAACAAATATTAAAACCATGGAAAAGGAAATGTGAAGGGATGTGAATACCAATCCGGGACAACTTCTTGTACACATTAAGCTTTGCAGATGACCAAGTGGTGTAACGGCTCAAGATGAAGAAGATCTGTGCTATATGCTCCGAAAATTAGAAAAGGAATACACAAAAAATGGACTGGAAATAAATCTAGAAAAGACCGAATATTTAACAACAGAGCAAGAACCAGTGAGAAACTTGGAAATGGACGATAATAGGGAAATTAACGGCACTGACAAATTCAAATATTTAGGATTCATACTCTCAAAAAATGGAACCACCGAGCAAGAGATAACCAGCAGATTAGCACAGACAAGAACATGTATTAAACAAATTAACGGGGTACTGTGGGATAGACAGATTACCAGAAATATAAAGAAGAGAATTTATAACACCTAGGTACGCAGTATATTGACCTATGGAGCAGAGAATTGGGTAATAAATAAACGAAACAGGTCCAAAATCACAGCAACTGAAATGGAGTTCATGAGAAGCTGCAGAGTGACAAAAATGGATAGCATCAGAAATGAGGAGATAAAACGAAGAATGGCAGTAGAACAAGACATACTCAGCTACATTGAAAAAAAATGTCTAATTTGGTATAGACATGTGAGAAGAACAGATCATACAAGGTGGATAGCAAAGATTTCGGATTGGAGCCCAATAGGAAGGAGGAAAAGAGGTAGACCCAGAAGATCATGGAGGGATGAAGTGGACGAGGCCATGGAAAGATGAGACCTTAGAGATGAAGAATGGCAGAACAGAAAGGACTGGATACGTTGGCTGAAAGAAGGAAGGCGGCGACAGCTGTAAAAATCCTTATATAGATAGAGATAGATTATAATGTAAATAGTGTTGAAATTAGTTTAAACCAGTGAAATAACTGTTGACAAAATCTATGTCCCTTTATTGGTCAATACGCACACCCCCGAACCAATAGCACCAAGGTTGATGAGCTGTACTCGTTCATTTTCACTGCCGCCACAGACAAGTCTGGACGAGTCGCTGTTGCAATTTGTTTCGTATAAAAACGTGTTCGAGATTTCGGTAAGTTTTTCTATGAATTTGAAGTAATTTCTGGTGTATTTTATGTAATGCTGTTGTAAAATGTTTATTTTATGCTAAAATTAATCATTAGACGCATTTTATTTGTTTATTGTGTTTTAATTTAGGGGGCGACTACTGGGTTTTCGATTTTTTAAGGTTGATCCATTACTCAGCCGCCAGGGGCTGACTACTGGTTTTTTACGATTTTCTTAGATTTCGTCAAAATTAATACAGCAAATAGTCCATATTTTAAGCTTTGGATTAAATTAACCACTTAGATAACAAAAGGTTAATTTTACTACCACTATTACCTACCAGTAGTCCAACTCCAATAGTTGGCCGTTAGTTCTGATACATAAAACTGAATCTTAATGCCATTTAATTAGGATTAAATTTATGGTAGAGATAAAAATCTTTTATTATAGATTGTCATGTCGAAAAGACCAATCCACCGGTATAAAGAAAAGCAATTGTCACAAGTTATGACCGCAATAAGAAATGGAATGAAGATTAGAGAAGCTAGTCAAGTTTTTAGCGTACCACGAGGAACCCTACAAGATCGGCTACATTTAAGAGTCCCAGAAGTACCTCGTAAAATGGGACCAGACTCAGTACTTTCTAAAGAAAAAGAGACTGCCTTAAAAGGGTGGTAAAACGCGACGATCTTTTTAATACTGTCCATAATATTATTTCCCAAGAGGACACACCTAGACCTACCCATTTGTAAATAATAGGCCGGGAAAAAATGTTACCAATCATTTCTTAGACGAAATCCTGAGTTAAGTTTTCGGGCACCCGAAAATATATCTAATGGCCAAGCAGCAGCAACCGAAGAAAGTATTCGGAAGTGGTTTACTGAATTACTGAAGCACTTAGAAGATACAAACGAGCCTAATATTTTGACTGACCCAGATCGTATTTTTAATGGTGATGAAACCAGTTTCTACATATGCCCAAATTAGGAAAAGTTATTGCACCTAGAGGATACAAGAATGTTTACAAAATCGTAAAAAGCAAGAAAAAGAGGCTGTTACAGTTCTTGTATTTATATCAGCTTCTGGGAAGATTTTGCCTCCTTGTGTAGTGTTTCCATATGTAAGACCACCAAAAGATGTTATAAAAAGTATGCCTGCTGGATGGCTGTTAGGAAAATCAGAAACCGGGTGGATGAAATCAGATATATTTTATGATTATATTATGGGTGGAAGAAGAAAACATCAAAAAGCAAGTTATCGTTTTTGTTAATGGACATAAAAGCCACTTAACAATGCGGCTCAGTGAATACTGTTACGAAAACGGTATTATCCTTTACGTACTTCCACCAAATGCGACACATTTGATTCAGCCTGCATATGTAAGTGTATTTAAACCTTTAAAGTCACAATGGAAAGATACAGTACACGAATGGGAACTCGTCCTGAAAATGTTAATAATATTTTGAGCAAATCAACTTTTTGTCAATTGCTCAAAAAAGTTTTAGAAAAAGAAAATTTGCCTGTAATTATCAGCAAATGGTTTTCGCAAATGTGGCTTATATCCATACAATCCAAATGCCTTAGATTACTCAAAATGTGTACAAAATATTCTTGAAAAACATCAGAATTCCACTAAGAATCTTAAATCTCCAGACAAAAAAATAAAGAACAGGCATGTGAACACCGCCATCATGATAATTATTAATCAGCTTAGTAACGAGTTGAAAAATGCTGGAGGTGACTCAAAAATCGTTGTTGTTTTAAACACAGCAAAGCATAACGATGCTGAAAGTCTCAATTCAACCGAAAATTCAATTAGCCAGCCACAAATAAATGACATAAGTTTTCCTAATCATACACATAATCAATCAGACATAGTGTCACAACCAGTTCAAGTTTGTGATATAAGTTTACCAAATATAGGTAATTATACACTGGAAAATAATTTGAATAATTTCACAGAAAGTGGCTTAAACGACTTCGAAATTATAACCGAATTTGAAGTCATACCACAAAATCATGAAGTCTAGGAAACACTGCTAAGCAATTTATAGAGCTTATGTACAATACGAATTAAAGAACTTATTGTTTGGTTTTTATAACGAATCGAGTCCTATAAAGAATTTTGTAACTTTTAATCAACTTTTTACGAAATTTTTGGGTTGTTAGATTTGATGTTGCCTGAAACAGATGCACTGATGTTAATTTATTTCCAAACAATTGTTTCTCATTTATGTTTAAAACATTTCTTTATACATTTCCTCTTAATACCCCTAACTTTTGACGAGTAATGCGTCCCTGGCCGAATCGTGTTGATTGTCTAATACCTGCTCGTTCTTCATTATTTTTTGCTTCTGCTAGGAATCAGTGGTCACTACAAAAAGAAAGACATTTCAAGGTATGGGAGACTAGAAGATAACCATCAGTTAAAATACTGTTCCGGCGATGGCACACAAATCTGAACTGAAATAGTTTCGCGAGTTGTATTATATCGGCTCGACTAATAAAAATGTTAATTCATTATTGGAAAATCCACCACAATTTCACGCGATTAGTGATTGTTTTTTAGCAACAACGGCCATCAAAGCCTTTGCTGAAAGAGGTTACGCCCCCAGATACTCTAACGCTTCGACAAAACTTGCAAAAATGTGTTGATCCGATGCAATTGTATTAAAGGTTTTAAAAAAATCCTATTTTTATATAATTAACATTCATGTTATTAATGAATACTTTGATAAACAGTGATTATTAACTGTATCTTAAACGCAGTGGCAGCTACTCTGGCCCTAATTCCAGACTGTCTTAAGATGTGCCTAACAGTTTCTGAAGACACACGTACATTTGGAGTCTCGGTTAAGTCATGTTGAAGTTGACTTGCAGACACATGTCTTCGGCGCAAAGCCTAAAGGACTAAAAATATATTGTCCACATGCGTAGTTGTTCTTGGCCGACCTGTTACAACTCGTCTTTCATAAAGACCAGTCTCTAGGTACCTTACTACCACTCGTGATACTGTCGACTGATTTACACCCACTAAATTTGCCACATATCTCTGACTCCTTCCGTCTTCAGAGGGAAATTATTCTAACCACTTGATCTCTCGTTAAATTTAAATTTATATTGTCACGATCTTCCATACTCAATATTTAATACGAAATTTTAAATTAAACGCAAACTGTATACTGTTTACAAAAGTAAAGTAAAGTAACTGATAATATAAAAACCCGACACAATAGCAATTAACATTTTTTTTTCTTAAACAGTAAGCTGTATTTACAGTATGTTCCTCTCCTAACACCTAGTTCAATAGTAAGAGCGGAGACAGAATCCGCGAGCGGATTCGCCTCTCTATATAAGCTCAAAAGAGTCACTCATTTCTGAGCCCTCCTCTAAACGAGCTCTTTTTGTTTTTATCTCGCTGTCTAGTTTGTTCCTAAGTATTGGGTCAAATAATAGTGTCAGATTGAATTCGCCAGTTCTCTGGGCATCGCTTAAGGTTTTACCCTGTACTATGCATCCCCTGGGCAAGTTACTGTTACACTTCGGACTTGAGGAACGAAGTAGTCGCTGAACGAATCTGTCTGTCATTTGTCCACTGAGCATGGTGTAAAAGTGTTCGTGTGCGAATATGTGTATAAATATGTGTGTGTTGTGTTCAATCAACAAATTACCAGTAATCGCATAGGTGCAGCCCCTATACCATGTTTTCAGTTGATCCATGGATGTTTATTTGGTTATACCTTATTCACATCTGTTTTATTTATTTATAAGACGTTCCGTATCAGCCAATGGGATACCGTGTCGGGGTTGAACATCCTCATGTATACATATATATACATACATGCTTATACACAAATATACACGGCCAATAATAACAAGCCATCGAAAAAAATTCTAATCAGAGTAAATTGTCACTTTGTAAGATTTCAAAGGAGTGGCTAGCCTCATTAAAAAAAATAAATAAAAAACGTTTATTGCCTTAAACTAACTACTACGTAGTATGTAGTTTTCTGAGCCATCGTTCCGCTTTTGCGTCGCTTACTTTATGGAACTGCATTTTCTTCGGGTGCCTGATTTAAATGCTGATGGACTCTAATCTAAAATGTCTGTTTCTGTAGTTACCATTTTCGGCACCGTACCTACTTTCTATGTTTAGCCTTTTAGCCTGTAATCTTTTCCACCTTTCACCTACCTTTTGTTTATGGATCAGGGTCAAGATTCTAAAAGATTTGTTGCAGATATTCGTGGCTTTGGCAAATAATTGTCCTGCAGTTTCAGACAATATGTTCAGCCATTTCTCTGAATTTTCACAGAATGTTCATGTTACTCTATCCACTCTATTTGTTCCTTTGACATGGAATATTTTCTCAGTAGGCTACACAAGTTCCTTTTCCCATTTTTTGACATTCTCTCTTATTCGTCTTTTTGGTATAAGACAGAACGACCTATAAAAGAATTATTCCTTTATGCTATTGTGCCCATAAGTGATAAACTTCAAAGTGTTCAGTGCATCTTGGTTGTCTGCGGCAATACATATTTTGTTCGAATTGAAGCCTTTAGAAGGTACTACGGAGCACAAAACTTTTCTAACAATTCTGCTTGAATGTAAGGTTGTTCGTAAATATATTATATTTATATGATTAACCACATTTTTATGGCATATACTAACATGTCTTCATAACTTCTATATGAAGTTATAATTATTAATATTTAGGACAGTCTGAAAGTATTTCCGTTGGACTATGAATGCCTTTAAGTTTGCAAAAATTGCAGATGCCGGTCGGTTTGAATGTTGTTGGGTATCTATGATTGTTCCGAGAAAATTATCGACTGGTGGCCAATGGCGTTAGTTTCAGCGGTCGACCGTATCGAATTTTTTTAATGGACAGTAGCGGGTGATCGTTTTTAATAAAGAGGAGACCTAAGAATGGACAACTCTATAACCATTCCATTTTAAAGTAAAGAGATTAAATTCACAAAAGTCGATTCTCAGAAATACAGACGATACAGATGAGTGTTGTAATCACAAATTCTCTAATAACTTTCTCCACTTTTTTATTTACGGCGGAATACGAACAACCTTGCAGTGATCGGCAGAGCAGTCTTTAAAGTACAGATCCTGGCTTGTATATAAAAATACAAGCGGGTTTTGTTTCAATGGCAAAATTCTGCTGGGAGTAATGTTAATAGAAAAGCCAATTAGACATAAAATCCATCAAAATCTTCAGAAAAAATCTCCAAGACAAACAAAATTATATTGAAATGATTACAACACCTATACTATACTATAATAATTATAGTAGACATATAATTGCACTCCTTTTTACCATGTACTATCATACCTTTACAATAATCCTTAAATCTACTATAATTTTCATAATGCATATCTTCAGAACCGAAATAAACATATTTTTCGTAATTAATTTCAAAATGTTTTTCATTTAGCGCCGAAATGACTGTTGAGACAGTAGAGTACATTTCAATATTGCGCCCCTAACGTACAACATATCAATTTTTTCAATTGATGCATGTACACATCTGCAAACTACTGAACACCCCCAATTAATATCCACTAATTATTATTTAATGCAATAAAATTAAATTTAATGATTAATTTTTTCTCATCTACTATAATTTTTTCAAATTTACTATAATTTTATTGCCCTGTCACAATAATCCCACTCTCCAGTGTTGCTAACAATGCTACCCAAGTGGATTTTGCTTGTCCATTGCTGCTTCTCTTAATTCGGTTAATTCAGTATTCGGGTTCTCTTAATTCAGTACAGATGAATTGGTGTTCATAATAAAAACTGATTAATTTCTTTCGAGTGAATAATGAGAAATTATTAATAAGTGTGAATAATAAGTATACAATAGAACCGACAGAACGAAGAATTGGAAAAGTAGAAATTAAGAAAACAGGAGAATAGTTTGATGTAGGCGAACAAGAGAAAACAACTGGTAAAATAGCTAGAAGTAATAGAAACAAACTAAAGATGTAAAGATATTAAAAAAAAAATGTATCAAGAAGTTAAAAATAAGAGGGAGCCATCAAATAATTATACAATTTTTTTACTAATAAAACAGAGGTACCTTGGGGGATATAGCAGATAAAACAAACATGCGAGCAAAATATTTCGAAGATTTATTAAACGTTCCTTGGACCTGTCCGCGATAATCAAACCATCCCATAGCGGTGTGTCTAACAAGATGCTGGAATATATTATTTAAATATTCGGCCGGTGTTTCATATTATTCATTTTTGTCCGCATTACGACGGGACAGGTCGCTATGTTTTAAACTTATACTAATACAAACATTATCAATTATTCAATACTATTAAATTAAGTGAACAATGACATTGCTTTAGTACGTGCCCTCCAAGTAAAAACCTGGCAGGACCCTGGGCTACCTGGCCTTTCGGCATACGCCCGTTAGTGAAACCTCTGCCCCTACGAGTCCGACACCAAAGTGAAGGTGCCACGCGGCGCGTACCAAGAACGTCCCGTGGGTTACCCCGTGGGGTTACCACGACACGTCCACCATACACGACCCGTGGGGGCTCCACCTTCCCCGTAGTACCTGTGTTGTGAGTACCTTGCCTACCCGTTATTCCCACACTACGGGCGGGCAGGTTCGGCAGGCGGAGGAATTTCCACCTCACACGTAGACAGGTCGCCGCCGAGGATCTCTCCTCTACCACTCTTGGATCTCCTGGTGGGTACGTGCCGGGGCACCCACACCACGCCTGACCGAGGTCAGGAGAGGTATATACGGGCCCAGCTCGTTCAACCTCACCAGGCTCTTTTGGAATGGGAGTAGAGTGGTCCCACGAGAGTCTCGTCTCGGATACTAGGAATGTAGACCGGTGACCGTGTCGCCGAAGCGACCGTGTGCGTTTCTACCAACCCGACACCTCAAACGACGGCTCTCCACCTCCCGATTCCTACCCATTAGTCGCTTCTTACGACAATCAGGGCTTTCTGACCCCGGCCGTATTCTTATCTCCGCGAGCCGGACGGAGAGTGAACAATGACAATGGGAAAGTATCTTTAAATTATACACTGGCAGTTAATGTCTTAAAAATATATTAAGCAGAGGTAATACGATCTTGTAGCAATGGCAAACAAGTAGCAAACAAGAATCATAGGAGACTTCACCACAACAAAAGGGTTCCTGCAGGGTTGTTCCACATCTCCAACCCTATTCAAAATATACTTAGAGAAAGCCTTGACTACATGGAAAAGAAAATGCGAAGGCATGGGAGTACCGGTACGGAACGAATACCTATATACGTTAAGCTTTGCAAACGATCAAGTAGTGACTGCACAAGACCAAGACGACCTCAGCTACATGATGAAGAAACTACAAGAAGAATACACCAAGGCTGGCCTAGATATTAACCTTGCGAAAACAGAGTACCTATCTACAAGTGAAGAAGACATAGAAGATCTACAGATTGATGACAACATAACAATCAAAGGAAAGGATAAATTCAAATACTTTATAATCACGAAAAAGCCAACAACAGAGGAAGAAATTACACAAAGATTAGGACAAACAAGAACAGCAATCCGACAACTTAACTCAGTATGGTGGGATAGACACCTAAATATGAAGACAAAAACACAGATTTATAAAACATTAGTGCGAAGTATTATAACATATGGGGCTGAAAATTGGATCATAAACAAGAAAAACAGCAGTAAGATAGTAGCAACAGAGATGGAATGCCTGCGAAGATGCTGCAGAGTAACAACAATGGATAGGAGAAGTAATGACGAAATAAAGCAAAGAACATCAATAGAAACAGACATACTAACATATATAGAACAAAAAAGACTAAAGTGGTATGGACATGTAAGAAGAACTAGCGACAGCAGATGGATAAAGAGAATAACCGAATGGAGCCCCATAGGAAGGAGGAAAAGAGGACGACCCCGAAAATCCTGGAGGAACGAAGTAAACGATGGAGACAGAGAGAGATGGAAACGGTTGAGCGAGGGAAGGCAGTGAATACTGTAGAATCCCTGAATATATATAGCAATGGAGTACAAGAACAAACATTAGAATTTTGTATTAAAGTTAATACAAAACAATAGTTATGAAATGAATATGAATAGATCTGATGACCATGCGGACTAGCGAACTCGCATCGCTATGGATAGTAGGGATGCACGCGGGATGTCCCGCACTTTTTACCGCAAAACAGGACAGGACGCGAGACAGGACAGCGATTTTTGCTGCAGAACGGGACTGGCGCTTTGTTCCGCGGAACTTTCCGCATGTCCCGCAAAAACTCTTGCAATTTGCGAGACATTCTGCGTTTTCCAACGTAAAAATGTTATCAGAAATTAAAAGGTTTTCTGTTTCAATAATTCATATTGATGAAACATAATTTATAGATTTAGAATAAGAGAAAATTTTAAAATGTTTTCGACAATTCTTTTTGATTTATAGAGACGCTTGGTATGCAATTGTTTAGGTCCTCCTAATAAACCGACATTACGGCGTCACCACCAGATGATGATAGCTTTAAATCTAAACGTGAACGTGATAAAAAGAAGAACTTTCTTTCCCTTAATTTCTTCTGTGTCAGTAATTCAAAATTAATACCATTCAGAATCCAAGAAGCAGAATGAGATTTACTAAAACCAATAGAAGATTTCTTAAAAAATTGCAAAAAGTAACAGACTTACTAGGAAGGGAAAATGATGTCACACTTCTCAGTGTGGTCATATACATAAATTTATTATTGGAATAATACAATCATGTTAAATGAGACCAATTGTGTCGCAAATTCCTCGACAGAATGCAGTAGGATCTGGTTACCCATGTTAAAAGAGGAAGTTCATAAAAGAAAAATACCACTATTAGTAAGTCAGTAACATATCGACGAAACATCATTTATGTTTTCTAAATAACATACATATAAAATTAGACTTTGGTGTTCTATTGAGAGTTAAGTAAATATAAGACAAAATACTTACCATGTCGGGATAGTATTATGAGGTTTTTTCCTCATGATATAATAACAAGTGAATTTTAGTGTAATCTCACATTGATTAACTTTCGCAAGTTAAAGTTGATTTCATGTAATCGAATGAACTATCTTACAAGTAAAGTCGTCCCAGGAACGCAACTCAACAATATTGGCAATATCATTTTAAAGTCGTCTACTTTAAAATGTATAATATAGGTCTGAATTGTCAATATAAATGAGTCAGATAAAATTAAATTATTAGAAGAATTTTTTCAATTTTATTATTTATACACGGTGTGCCAAATCAATCACTGCTTCATAATAAAGTTAGTCATATCTCATAAAACACAGACTGTCAGGTAGCACAACCCTATATTGACACAACCCTCATGAGCAGTTTTATCGAAACGCGTAATAATATACTTCTCCTTTTTTATGTAGACATGACTGTCTGTTTTTCAATGAGCCTCCAGTGAATTGTCGTTCCATCGTTTTCGTGGTCTTCCTACTAATCGTCTTCCTATTGAGGAACCGTCTCTTGCCGTCTTTACTACTTTATTTTTGTCATTCGGCTTTTCCAAAACTTAGAGTGATAAAGATTTTGATTTGCAGGATGAAACCTTTTTAACAGGAGACATCAACCTATTACAATTTAGCATTTCTATTTCGTCTATATATGAAAAACTTTCCATTTTGGATAGCCAGGGGATAACAAGGGGCCAGGTTCAGATGGTCTTCCACCTTCTTTTCTTAAACACTTTTACCTTCTAGACCTCTTTTTCACATTTTTAACATGTCATTAAAGACAGGGATGCTCCCGGTCTACTGGAAAACTAGCTTTATTACCCCAATACTAAAATCTGGAGATGATTCTCAAGTGAACAATTATCGGCCTATTAGCATTCTAAGTTGTATTAACAAAGTTTTTGAGAGAATTGTCTGTGCCTATTTGTCAGCAACTTTAAAAGGCTGTTTTATCAGATTAGCCTAGCCTTAGATAGATTTCCCTCTAGCCGCTCCACTGAACTTAATTTATTGACATTACATTACTTTACAAAGGCGTTTGACCAGGTAAATCACAAGATTTTAATCAATAAGTTGAGGAGTCTGGGTATCCAGGGTAAACTTTTAGAATGGTTGTTATCCTACCTAATTGAAAGAATACAAACTTAAGATTTGTTGCATTTAAACAAAACCAGAAGATTGAAGAAATTAACTATTCAAATATGAAAAGGTCCCTCAACATAACTTCTCTCCAAATACGACGCATACACAAAGATCTCACTATGTTTCATAGTATACTGCACTCTATTATTTTTGGTCCTCGACTATTGGAAAAAATTAATCTTCATGTTCCCAGTAGACAAACAAGGCTAAATCAACCCTTTTATGTTAGACCCCATCGCACATACTACGGACACAATTCCTTCACGTCTAGAACACCAAGGTTTGCTAATCAATATTCCCAAAGGTTGGATTGTTATAGTATTCCAAAAGAATTTAAAGCTCAGCTTAAGAACTGTGTGTGATAGCTTGATGTCCTTGTGTTTTGTACATTATTTGTTAATGTTTTTTATTCACTGTTCCTACTTTTATTTTTTGTATGATTAAAAATTTTAAATTTAATTTAAGTAGGTTACGTTAAGAATTTTCTAATTTATCAATAATGTTTACATTGTATTTTAATTGGGCGATTGCCCGTTCATAAATAGATAAATAAATAAATAAATATGATCGTTCCATTCTACTCTTCTATTTCTTACTTCTTCTTCTATTTCTTAGTGTCTTCAATTTTTCTGTTTTCATCTCTGCTGTTTCTAACATCCTTTTTGTTCTCTCTGTGTCAGGTCGTGTTTCTGCCGCGTGTCATTATCGGTCTAATGACTGTTTTCTAAATTCTGCCTTCAATTTCTTTCCCGATATTTTTATTTCTCCATATTGTTTCATTCAGGCAACCTGCGGCTCTGTTTGCTCAATTAACTTGATATTGCACTTCAGTTTTGAGCTTTCCGTAGCTAGATAATGTGATGCCTAGATATTTAAGCTCACTTGTTCTATTATCTGATCTTCCAGCTCCAATTTACATCTTAGAACCATACATTTTGTCTTTTTTGAGGAAATTAAAATATTAAATTTTGTGGCGGTTATATTAAATTGGTGCAATTTGCTCAATTAACTTGATATTGCACTTCAGTTTCGAGCTTTCCGTAGCTAGATAATGTGATGCCTAGATATTTAAACTCACTTGTTCTATTATCTGATCTTCCAGCTCCAATTTACATCTTACAACCATGCATTTTGTCTTTTTTGAGGAAATTAAAATATTAAATTTTGTGGCGGATATATTAAATTGGTGCAGCATACGTTGTAAATCATCTTCACTTTGAGAGAGTAGTATTGCGTCGTCTGCATAGCAGATTATTTTAAGTTGTTTTTCTCCCATTTGGAATCCTTTTTTAGTTCTTACTTTTTTTATTATTTCATCCATAATCAGGTTGAACAAGCCAGCCAACATTGCCAGCTTCAATAGGGTCAGTTAGTTCTTCTTCTACTTTTACTTTTATAGTGTTGTTTTGGGAGATATTTTCGATCGTTTCGATTATTCCTAAAGGTATCTCTCTTGCGTACAATAAGTGGATAACGTCCTTCAATTTAACCCGGTCAAATGCCTTCTTAAGGTTCACGAAACATGCCCGATAATTTTTCTGGGTAGTTTTGCGGCCATATGTTTCCTCAAGCCATAATAGCACTTATTGGCAAGCACTATTCTTCTTTTAATTTCTTCGCTGACATTATTGTCTTTGGTCAGCAGCGAGCCCAGGTAGACGAAGGTGTCCACACCTTCCAGTTCCAGAACATCAATTAATAGTCTAGGTATCTGGTTGCCTGATCTAGTACAATACATATACTTGGTTTTCTGTGCGTTTATTTTTAATCCCATTCTAAGTGCAGACGCCCTTAGTGATCGAAATGCTTCGATCAGAGATTCTGTGGACCTAGCAATAATGTCGTTTTGGATTCTGACTACACTCTCTACGCCTGTGAGTGTAAGTTCCGTTAGTTGAACAAGATGAAGCGGTATTTGAAATTCCACCATAGGATGAAGAAGTTTTTGTCTGTTGACTGAGTCGTATGCGGCTTTGAAATCCACGAATATGTGGTGGGTGTCGACTCCGAACTCAAGCGTTTTCTCAAGAATCTGCCTGAATGATGAAACCGCACTGGTAGTTCCCAACTATTTTTTCAGCATATGGGATCAATCTTCTGTACAATACGTTGGACAATACTTTATATGCCACGTTAAGTAGGGTGATGCCCCTATAATTATCACACACATCATATCTCCCTTTTTGTGAAGAGGGTGCATTACACCTAATTTCCAGTCCGCGAGCGTTTCCTTCCGTTGCCAGATTTTGCTTACTAATTTATGCATGTGCTTAAAAAGGGTGTCACCACCATTCTTAAAGAGTTCGGCAGGAAGATTGTCCAAACCGGGAGCTTTGTTATTTTTCAGTTTTGAAATGGCTTCTCTAATTTCTTCTCTGGTGGGGGGCGGCTCTTGAGCGTTTTCATCCATTTCAGGCAAAGTAATTTCTATTTGGTCTTCTTCACGACTATCGCTAAGCCACGATATTTTCCGAGGTATTTTCCCATAATAAGCCACATAGTGGATCTAGCAGAACAAAATGCCTGGCAACTGCATAGAATTAGTACTGGTAAAATAGATAATTTACAGCATCGTTGCACAATTACAATAGTAATTGTGCGACTTCTTAATTCTTCAATCTTTTAAAAATACAACAAAAAGAGGACCCAGCAAACCTTCAGCCAATTTGCATAGTCACTCAAGATACAATCGGATGGACTACCTTACTGTCTATAAGGACACTCAAACTCATTGTGTTTTAAAAGTTTTAAAATTTTGGTACTTTTAATTATTTGTTATTCACAATCATTGATTATGCCACCGGGCTTTTAAAAGGACACCCTTTTTTGAAAAATATACCGTATCTTTTGCAAAATTTGTTTCATACTTTACTTTTGTCTACCTTAATAAACACAAAAATTAAATATCTCATCAATATAATAAAGACAAAAGTTTCGGCCTTAAATAGGTTAACAATCAAAATTATTTAATTGGCCGAACTAATGGGACATCAAATCTTTGGCACAGTTTTGTGGCAAACTCCATCGCCATATAAAAAAAAATAGACATAGCAATTCAAATATTGGTATAAATATTTTACTGTAATTCATTTTTATTAAACCTTTCATCTAAAACATGCCTATTTTTCTTGCATTTTAATCACCAGACAATATTTAAAATTTAAAATTATCCATGTGCATTCACCTTGATGATTTTAAAAGATTGCATCCGGGATATTTTTATTAAAAAATATTTTATTATCCACTTAACCCCATAAGATGCCGGTTCTGGTAACGACAAGGGAGGTACACTGAAAAGGGCCTTGTCCCTTTCTTTCGTACATCCCCGTGTCTAGAAACGAGGCAGGACGCAATGCACCTCATCCCAAAGTGTCTCGTCTTCCAGACGTTCGAATCCCATCCTCCTCGAATGAATTCACCACCCTCTATATATCCCGCATCCCGCTTTACTTGCTGCAAACCCCTTCCCCTTGGTCTTTTGTGACTGTCTAGACGGCTCTTGGAAGGCCGATATGAACAGCGCTAATATATTTTTGATCACTCGAAGAAAAAGTGCAGTTGAGGTTGGGAATTATTAAATAAACAGTTTAAATGTTTGTAGTTTTTTTGACATTGCGCATTGCAGATTCCGTGTTCGATTTCTTGTCGGATAATGATTATAACAGCAACATTTACCTTCTCCTTTACTCTCTGCCTTTTTACAGTGAAGTAAAAAATTTGAACATTGAACAAATTTAAATGTCAACATTTTTCCGAATCTTTTCAATTTCGAATAATGCGCTTCCGCGAGAATTTCTAGGATTATGTGCTACTCAACAGATTCTAACAACATCAATGTTATACAGGTTTTGGTTAATAAAGAATGCATTTAAACAGTTCAAGAGGTAACAACTCATATAAATATTATTTCAATTGAAACTTGACTACGATAACCGTTTTGGTCATCAAAGAAGACGTGTCGGAGATGTTATAAGACATGAGCTTGACTTTGACTTGACTTGATACAGAAAGAAGTTTGGAAAAAGAGAAAAAGCTTAATAACAGGAAAACTGTTGTTTACGGACGAGTTGAAAAATCCAAAACCTAGTTTCCAGTACTTTGTGTTGTTGAAGGATAATTTAGAAGAGTCATATACTACAACCCTACAACGTTATAAAAATTCTCCAAGAAAACGAAATAAGCAATAAAACAAAGATATATAATCCCTACAGCAGAGCACAATAGATGTGTAGAAAGGGATAATCGAACTATAGTAAAAACGACTAAATTCTAAATCCTAAAAACATTATAAATTCTAAAAATTATAAGTAACTATTATGAGAATTGTACCTGACCCGCTGACCGTAGAAATTAATAATGTGTCTTAAGAATTAACAGAAACAAAAACCAAAAAAAATACTCAATGTATGAAAAAGTTGGATTAATTTAATGCTTTCTGATAAACAATATTTTTATTTTTTTGCGTTGAATAAATATACAAAGACAGGTTTCCGACGCGCGTATAATTGTCCATCCGCAAAATATGGAAGTTAATTCAGCAAACTTCCAACGGTTGGTTTTATGATTTGTTTATTGTCATTGCAGAAGCCAAAAGCATGGGAATTGTAAACGTTTAAAATCAAATGGTACGTTTGTTGGAATCATCGGTATACGCGGAATCAAGATATCCTCTCCTTTGTATTTTCCTTAATGATCGTTGCCTCAATATCCAAAAACAATAAAGGGGTGAAAATTAAGGGCTGCATATATTTTTTAATATCACATTATAAAAAAATTAAAAAATTTGTCCAAAAAATCAAAAAAGGTTTGGGGTGAATCACCCTTACCTCTTAGGGGTATGAAAAGTAGATTACAACCTAACCTCAGACCTATCGAATATATATATATATATATATATATATATATATATATATACATATACATATACACATACATAAAATTTTATAAAAATTGATCCAGCCATTTCGGAGAAGTATGGCAACTAACTCTGTGACACTAATATGGCTATTAAAAAATAGGGGTTTGTAAAAGAAAAAATATATAACGACCTATTCTCAGACCTACCGAAAAAATATAATAAAATATGTGTATAAGATAAAAGGCAACCGTATATACGTATTTCTGACTATTGGTCGTCTTAGTACGGAGTCTTAGTAAAGGAGCATATTAACTTGGGAAAGGATCACTACAGGAGCAATGCGACCGATTTGTGGCAATAATGTTATAAGACTCTGAGGTTTCCAGAGCAACAACCAACACATCCACGGAGGAAGCTAAGCTACCTGAGGAAAAGAATGCCAAACGTTTAGAACGTTTCAAACAACAAGAAAAAGGTTAATGCGAGTTAGAGATAGAAGGCAACCGTATATACGTATTTCTGACTATTGGTCGTCTTCAGTATGGTGCAGCCAAGTTAGAAAAGGAGCATATTAACTTGGGAAAGGATCACTACAGGAGCAATGCGACCAATTTGCTGGAAAAAAAATATATATATATATATATATATATATACATATAATGTTTATATATATATATATATATATATATATATATATATATATATATATATATATAAACGATGGGAACAACGGAAAATATGCCTAGGATATCAAATGGAAGCGTCGTGGTACCCATAGTTAAGAGATTAAATAAAGAATAATATAAAGGCTTATCGCTTATTAGCACAGCATATAAAGTTCTAAACCGTATTCATTTTACAAATTCCCAATTGTCAATAGAACCACGTGAAAGCCAAACAGGGTCGTACTGATGTGTATCATACGATTTTTAAAAATATTTACTTTTGAAACTGTTAGTGTAAGAATTTCTTGAAATTTAATCATTATGCCCACAATTAAACTAAACTCTAAAAAATAACACGACCAGTAAATAACTTAACAATAACTATAACATAAATATAATACAATATATTAACTTAAAAATCAACACGATACAATTTGAATTTAAAATGCTGGCAAGTTTGGATCTGTAACATTAGAATCTGTCTGGCTTAAGGTAATAAATTTTATTTAATAGCCTCTTGACGAATGAGACGGCGAATATCAACACGTGCTCATATTTACAGATGGGAATTTGTTAAATGAATGTACTTTAGCAGTTATCTCTTGTCAAAGATAGTCGCAGGAGTGAGTCTTCTTATGCCGAAGATATTATAGGTGACTACCAATTCGGTTTTCGTGCTGGAAGATAGATAATACAATAGATAAAATATTTACGATCCGACAAACATTAGAAAAATACTAGGAATTCAACCGGGATGTGCACCAAATCTTCGTAGATTTCCAGAAAGCATATGATTCCATAAAAAGACGCTAAAACGCTAAAAATGGGAGTAACATGAAAATTGGTGAAGCTAACACAAATATGTGTGACAAACTCATATGCGTTCATATGCATTGGTAAAGATAGGGCACAGAACGTCGACGTCATTTAGTACAATATCAGAACTCATGACAAATAGTCCCTTTGTCACTGCTGCTGTTCAATTTTGCCTTGGAACATGCAATAAATAAAATATCGTCGGAGCAGGCAGAGAGTTTCGCCAATCAAGGTTCAAAACTGGTGTTGGCCTTTGTTGATGACATAAATACAGTGGCTTATTCTACAAGCGACAACTCGAGGAGGAAACAGGTAATTTTGGTCTCCCAATAAATATAAACAAAATACGATAAGTATAAGGTAGTAACCAAAAATCAAAGGCCTGGAATTAGATAGAACATAACTCTTGATCACAACTTCGAAGTAGTAAATGAACTTAAGTCTCTGAGGGAGTTAACCGCTGATGGGAATCAAGTAGGAAAACAGATTTCAGCAAGAATATCTGTGAAATGAGAGTGCCAAGTCATCGAAGTCAAAAAATCGTATGATTTGTTTAAATTATCGTATTTTATAGTAGAGATTATCGTACTTACTTATATTCTATTGAAAAAGTGATTAACAAAGTAGAAAAAAGAATTTTTTGTAAAAGAAACAAATTAAGACAAATAAACAATCAAATTATTAAAAAAAACTTGAATTAAAAAAAAAATACTATTCAGTTAATGTGAACTCAACTTCTTACACTTCATCGTCAGCTTCTTTATTGTATAAATTAGTTATATTCAATATTCTAATTATTATTTCTGACGGTGTAAAATTGACACAGCCCTTTTGGAGATAAACTGATTGGGATGAATGCATAATGACATATAAGGTGTCTGTTACCAAAATATAAATTAAGACAAATAAATAATCAAATTATTAAAAAAAAACTTGAATTAAAAAAAAAATACTATTCAGTTAATGTGAACTCAACTTCTTACACTTCATCGTCAGCTTCTTTATTGTATAAATTAGTTATATTCAATATTCTAATTATTATTTCTGACGGTGTAAAATTGACACAGCCCTTTTGGAGATAAACTGATTGGGATGAATGCATAATGACATATAAGGTGTCTGTTACCAAGCGGTTCCTGCTCTTCGTCTTTATTAAATTTTATTTTTGAAATTGTCTTTCACAACTTGCATTTGAATGGGGTTAAGTTAACAAATTATCGAATAGAGGATCAACGTCAAAATGTTTTATTTGACCAGATTTTCGAGTTCTATTGGAATAGCCTGGTATTGTTGAAGTTTCCTCCATTCGTCATCGATCTTTTGCATCTTCGCAAGGATTACAAATTTGGGGCACTTTTTACATTAGTGGTAAAATACTTTGACAACTGTTAAATCTACTTTTATTTGAAAGGTGTATCTGACCCATGACTGAATCTGCAAAATCATTTCTCTTTTTATTTCTATACAAGCAGTACAAAAAACAAACGACTGCATATTTCGTAAAAATTCTGTTTCAATTCATCATCTAAATCATTAATAATTTGCGTCACCTCCGTTCGTAGATAGATGGTATTAATGATAACAAAGTTTGTAATATTTTGAAGATCAATTGTTTCGACAGGAGTTTGTCTCACATATTGTTGTTTTATATAAGTAAGCAATAGATCTTTATTTGTGATCATTTCGCCGAGCAAATTTGTGATAACTACTTTATCCTTTTAAAAAATGTACTTAATTCCACAAATTTTAGTAAAACTCATTCCAAAAATAGATAAAAAGTTCACATTCCAATTCATCCACTAATTTTAATTTTATTTTGTTTACGAAGTTTAACGCCCGAGAAATGTTTGTTTTCATTTCAAGGTTTGAATATGTGTATGCGATACTCAAGATAAAAATTTAAAGAGGATTATTATAGCATCAACTGAAATTATCGTATATGTTACTATTATTGTATACGTACTATCGTACGTTGCGGACAACGTTAAAATTATCGTATAAAACGATAATTATCATACACCTGGCAACGCAGTATGTTATTTTAAATAGTGTTAAATTCGATGGGAAACATTCGGGTTTCAATCGGGAGACTAGGAGAAAATATAATTTTCATATCTGTCTATTAAATGGATACATAATGGTAGTATCTCTGTTAGTATCTCTCGCTAATTCTATAATACTAACTATAAGCTTATTATAGTCTTCTCGATGATAACTTTTGCCACAATTCAAAATGAATATTTATTAAACGTTTTAAAAGAACTATATTCGGAGCGAATCCCATCTCTACCACAAATGAATTTCTACATGCACGTGTGACTCATCTGGAATGGCGAGGATATTCGCGATCAACAGGAAATGAATAATTTGCCAGATATTGTAATTTTTTTGGATTCATGTGTTATATTTATGTCAATTAAAAAAATATTTTCGGAATGGTTTATTATTGGTCTCACCGGAAATAACATAAAGCAGCACTCAATTGTTATATTTACAATGAAAGACGATTAACTGAGAAATGAGCGATTCAAAAGAATGTAATTATGCACTGGTCGGTGCTGTAATTTGTTTTAACGGAAACGGTTTGGACTCTATTTTGCGAAACGTTTTAAACTTATGCGAAAATTAGCCAAAAAAATTCCCGTATAAGTTGTAGTAGACTGTATTTATCATTCTGAAGCACGTGGCCTACGCCGCTTTCTTCCTTTTAACAGTTGTTAACAATTCCATCTCTTTACCTATTCGTCTAAATACCTCTGTATTGACCAAGGTATTCTCAGTATGCGTCGTACAGCCACATTTACAAAGCTTCTAATTTTTTATAGTTGCTTCTTTTAACATCTTCCTATTCCGTAAGACCCTGTTATACGAGCGCTAATGTCGTTGCGTTAGTAACGCCGCATTAGCGTCGGCCCAACCGGACAAAATAGCACTGTCATGGAGTAAATTCTAAATTATAAACGATACGCCGTCGGGGAGTCCGCGTTATCCCGACGGCAAGCGTTACTAACGCGGCCGGTCGCGTTAGTAGTGCGAAGTTCACGCGGCAAAGTGATCTCAACGGGACGCAACTACAGTCACGTACAACTTGTTTTCGGCCCTGTTTTCAGCGTTATTAAGCCCTATTTTCCGTATTAAGTAGTAATATTCATTTTTATGAATTTTGATCTTTCTGTTTCAATTTGGATCTTAATCTCTACATCATGGTCACATGTCACATGTTGAGTGTCAAGTTCTAAAATATGTAATAGTTCTATAAGTTTGTCATGTTTGATCGTCGATAAAGCAAGAGTAAACAACTGTTAACTGATCCAGGCATTTCTTAACCAGATTTCTAAAGCCGAACTGTGTATTACTTATACGTTCTTATTCTGGAATGGATAATACGCAAAAATACTTTAAGGCCGTGGACTAAAAGCAAGACAATATTCGCTGCACATTTTGGAACTTGTTTTCTTAAGAAGTATCGCAAACATAGACTTCATCCAGTCCAATGGAATTTGTCCACTAAATATCAGTATTTAAGACATAATTACATAATATTCAGATTGTTTCGTTGAAAACTTTCAAAAATTCAACTGGTATTTCATCGCATTCTATTGCTTTTCAATGAGTTGTTTATTCTAGGGCTTTTATTACCCCACTTTTTAATATCTTTGGTCCATCCAGTTCAAGAGTGTTCTTTGCATGGAGACAAATCATACGCAAACTTTTAACACAAATTTCCAATATCTGTAACTATTTTTCCTTGTCTACAATTCGTTTGCTGTTCTCGTCTACTAGACTCTTTGATATTTTTATGCACGTTAAAGCTATCGAGTCTTCATTCTAGCTCTTCTATCTCTTAATATTTTTCTTGTTGCCATTTTTCTTTTATCTTTCCGCTGGTAGTTCTATCTAGTTCTCTATACCATTCGTGATCATGAATAAATATATGAGGGGAAATCTAGGGGTGACACCAACTGATGCCAAAATGAGGAAGTATAGCTTATGGACGGAATAGGGGGGAAAATATATGGGAATAGGGGTCACTTGCGGACGGAGTATTTGCGAACAAGACAAATTAGGGGGTACTTGCGGACAAGATAAAAGATTAGATTTTCAGGTAAATATACTGTTATGAAATAGAGGCATTTCCGTACAATGTTTTTAACTTAAATAATCATAAAATAACAACAAGAGGTAAAAAAGTCGTGAGAATGAACCTTTCGTGAGTTATGTAACAAACATTGTCGGTCCAATTTTGCAACATCTCATTTTTTAGTTGCATATAGCGAGCATAATAATTTTCTGAAATAGGTTTTAAAAATATATTCACGAATTTCACAGGTTACTAAAGATTAAATAAATACATATTGTCAAGAGCTAATATCCAGTTCCATGAATTTGAAAGACCGATAACAGTTAGGGGAAATTTCGGTTTCTTTGATACAGATGGATATTACCAGATAAGAAAGTGAGGAATATTCGAAAGTGTTAATTACTTTAATTATGTGTTGTGATTGGTTGCTCCAGTGGATATAATTACCATTGGCAATAACAAACAAATATAAAAAACAACCATCAACAAGCGCAAGGTAACACCGTTGAACATGTTAGTGCTAAAGAAATAATTCTTCCAGAAGAAATGTTACAACTAAATGACGGGTCTAGTTTTTTACTATCCGACAACGAAGAAGAAGGATATAATACCAGATATATGCTTTGCTAAACAACAAAACTCGTAAGACATATGAAAAGTTGTTCAATATTTTCAAGGATGTTGTTAAATGGAATCCATCGATTTTGATCAAACTGCCATTGCTTTTCTTAAAAATGTGTTTCCGTCGATTAGAACCAGTTGTTATAACTTCCACTTTAATCAGTGCATTTGGCGGAAAAAATAAGAACTAGAACTACTAACCGAATATCGAGAAAATGAAGAAATTAGGTTAAGGCTACGGATATGTGCTGATTTAGCTTATCTTTCAAATGAAAACATAGAAGATGGTTGGCTGTGTGTTCAAGAAGAAAAATCTGATAATCCCAAGCTTGTGCAATTTTACGTTTATTTTGTAGAGCAGTGGTTAGAAAATCCACATATCATATTGTTCTGAAGCTATTTTCTTGTGGCATTTTAAATTAATTTATATTTAAATGGGAATAAGCCACAATTAAAGGTTAAAATACGTTTATTGACGTTTCAATTTCCACTTCGGAAGTGGAAATTGAAACGTCAATAAACGTATTTTAACCTCTAATTGTGGCTTATTCCCATTTAAATATAAATTAATCCACATATCACACTAAACGACTGGAACTGCTATCGTAAAATACAGAACGAATAATCCTGTGGATGGGTGAAATAATAAATTAAATAAATCAATCAAAAAGAATACATCTACAATCAAAGAACTAGTCAAAATATTAAAGCGAATTAAATCTCGATGGTAAAAGAAGGAAAACAGTTAGATGTAAGGATTGAAAACACCCTTATTTTTTAAAATACGAAGGACGTGAAGAAATATTTAAAAACACTCGATTTTATTACTAAGTTTGAATCACAATGTTACTAGATATAGGAAAAACCAAAAATCAAAAAATATATATATAAAAAAAACTTAATAAGATAAAAAGAAATAAAAAACTTCTAAACACGCTAATATACAGTGATGAGTGCCTTACCACCCGGCAAAATAGCGGAAAGGATAGAAGACAGATTAAGTTGTGAGATAGTACGAGATAAAGCTAGTTATTAGACGTGGCTATTTGACTTCAGTCATAATTATACGGATGACCTCGAAAATATTTTATTTTATTAATTTCTGATATTAGAATAAATGATTGAATAAATTAAGATATATTATAGTAAAAACATTAATTAGAAGCGATTTTAAATTATAAATCTTTAAGTTTATTTAATAATAAAAATAACTCAACTGAAATATTTGACTAAACTAAAGGTAGGTATGTTCTGTCCGAAAACAATTATTGTATGTGGAATTGGTGTAACAGTTAGAGACGTGGTCTATTGACAAGAAGATTGGGGTTCAATTCACACCAAGCATAAAATTTTTGTTTTACTCAATCAAAATAATAAAAAATATGATACATATTAGGTAACAAGTTTTCGAAAAACTCATTATTTACAATTTATTCTTATTCCAATGTTATAAAATAGAAATACAAAATAATTCAAATTCAATTCCCGTTTTACAGTCTTCAGTTGTGAATGCAAAATAATTCGGTAAAGACTGTTTAATGTCAAATCCATCACTAAATTCTCAGTGTTAATATCAATTCCTCTGTACAGGTAATGATTTTCAAAACAATTGAGAACATTGGAATGGATGCGCGCGAACAGCTGCCTGCTTTACAGCTAACCAAATCATCAAGCCTTCAGCCATCAAATAATAACATATCGAGAAGTGTTTTTGCACGGTAAACAGAAACTTTTTATTGAAAAAACAATTCGTAAAAATGGTTTTAACGGTCGAGGAAAAAGTGCAAATTGCTGTCTAGCATGTGAGTGGAGTATCAGACAACATGATTAGACAATAATTTGTAAATATGTTTCCAAATAGGCCGGCTCCAGCACGATCAACAATTCAGTCTATTATACGTAATTTTTTTTTACTTATGGATCCGTGTTCGCTCCAAAAGGAGTTCGTAGACGAAGGGAGGTAAATCCAGATTTGGAACTAAGGGACACTTTGATTTGTGCAAGTATTGAGCAAAATCCTACCCAATCAACATCTCGTCTCGGAGAACAATATGGAATTTCAAGATTTAGAGTAGGTAAAATTTTGAAAAGACATGGATACCATCCCTATAAACTTCATAAATCCAACGAACAATTCCCTGGAGATTAATATAGACGTTTAGAATTTTGTCAAACTGCAATGGAAATGTCACATCAAGATGAACATTTTTTAGAGAACGTTTTGTTCACCGATGAATGTACGTTTTCATTGTATGGCTGTCACAATTCAATGAATGCTCGGTATTGGTCTCGAGGAAATCCTCGTCAGATTTATGTCGCTCGTACCCAGCGTCCTCGAAAAGTAAATGTTTGGGGAGGCATAATAGGGAATCATGTCATTGGTCCATTTTTTATAGACGGTATGTTGACTGGGCGGAAATACTTGGAACTTCTGCAAAATCAAATTATCCCAGCCCTTCGTAATTTACCAATACCTTTCGATTCCATATGGTTTCAACACGATGGTTGTCCTGCACATAATTCTCGCATCGTCAGTGAATATCTCAGTGCGACTTTTCCTAATCGATTGATTAGTGGTCACGGAGATATTTTTTAGCCTGCAAGATCACCTGATCTTGCACCTTGTGATTTTTTTATGTTGGGATATATCAAGTCCAAACTATATAGAATTGAAGACGATAGGCCTAAGTCTCTCCAAGAATTAAGAGAAAAGATCTCTGATTCAATGAGAGGTATTAGTCCAGAAACATTAACTAATGTTAGACGAAACTTTTATAATAGATTGGGTTATTGTTCTGCTGCTAATGGAGGCTTATTCGAATATTTTTTGTAAATACATTTCATTAGAATAAAATACGTTTATTTAGAATATTTTTATAGAATTTGTATCTATTTAAACATTTTTTGTAAGTACATTTATTTAGAACGTTCTTTTATGTTTGAAGAATTTTTACTTTATTTTCGAAAGTACGACATTGTTTTTTCAATAAGATTGTCATGTTTTATTATAAACACTTCTAATAAAGACTGAAATAAATGTTTAGTGATTTAAAGCAAAACGATATAATATCTGCATAATTTCAAATTTTAGTTTTTAAAAAAGTAAAACCGTCATATTGGATTCGAACTGAGCGCCTGGATGAGAACATCGTGCCTTGATCTCTGATCCATCAGACTTTTATAATCATTTAGTGACAGTTTGGGTTATTGTTCTGCTGTTGTTCAAATCATAGTAGAAATTATTCTTGGTTAATAATTTAAAACTTTAGATTAAATAATCACTATTAATTAAATTATTTTATTCACATTTTTGCTTTATTGTGGTCAATCAGTTTTTACTTTATGCGAAATTAAAAAATGGAAATACGTCACACATACGACGTTACACATAATAATTATGACGGAGGTGATTTAGCTCGAAGCTAACGTCTAAAGGTGTGAGACTATCGATAGTGGTAATGTAATGTAATGTAAATTATAGGTTTCTATCGATTTTTTCTCACCTCTACGAGTTTCATCTCTTTTTATTTCACAAGGTAACTGTGTTTTCTATCTCTTACGTTAAAAATCCGGGTGGTAAGACACTCATCACTGTATAAAGTTAGTTTCTTTGTATACTTGACACCATCTATCTATCGTCCGTCGGCAAATTCAAACAAAAATATAACTTCCAGACCATCTTTTACCACCTTTAGTCCAGACAAATTAATATGTATTTAATATATTTTTTACCACCAAAAATGAGATGTTTTAACCAAATAATGCTTCAAATATAATGTGCAGAATAATTTTGAATTACGTTCCGCTAATGAACTTGCTATTTTGTCCTTAAAAGTAGAAAAAAGTTTCAATTATATTGCTTAATATTTCGTCTAAATATAATCGTCTAACAATTTTAACTGTACTAATGCCTAAATGTTGTAAAACAACTAATGTTTCTAAAAAACTAATGTAAAAATACCGGCATGTGCCTTATCTAAGGGACTGGACTTGCAAATTTTTAGTTTAGTTGTATCTTTGCAACTAGCTTGTTTATAGATAGATGTGCATTGTGTATTGCTCTAATTTTGAGTTGTGTTGAAATTTTGTTGTGAGTAGTTATAATAATTGTAGTATTTTTTTGTTGTTTTTTTAACTGTCTATTTGTGTATAAAGAAAATGTTTAGATCATGGGAAAAATCACCTACAGTTTTTCGTGTATGGAAGCAAGAGAACCCAAGTAGTAGTAGAGAAAGTGTAGTAGTTAACAATCTTTTAAGTGTAATTGATACAAAAAAACAATGACACAGACTGTAACTGTAGAAAAGTGTTTAAGACTTCCAAAGAAAAGGATTGTTTTGAATTAACCATCTAAGAGAATTTGTATGAACTTTTACAAAAATCTTCAAAATGATCCTGAAAATAGTTGTAAAGGCAGTAAGTATTATAAGAAAAACGGCCTTTATAACAGGAATTCCGTATTCTACAAAAGTGGTGTTAAAAAGAGAAAAACAAGATCGTATGCTGGAAAACCTAAACAAATTAATATCGTGACTGCTAAATGTTTAAGGAATTTGGTTTACGAGGAATACAAAAAAAATGTAATACCAACAAAATTGATATTATATACACCAAGCTTGTTGCGATGGGAAGAAGCTGCCCTAAAACCACTTTACGTAGACGGCTGAAAAAACTTGGGTTCAAATACAAAATCGTTGATAAACGGGTGGCTATTATAGAAAGTAAAAGGATAGGACACTGAGTAAGAGAGCTCGTCTGCAGGAGAAATATTTTAGACAAGGTACGCTAATATGATGATTATTTCAGTTAAGACAACTCAGTTTTTCACTATAAATTGGTAACTTTGTTTAAAACAATATTTTCTTAAATGTAAAATATTTTTCCACAGTTTCGTCTATGTACGTCATCGTTAAACGCTAATAGGGCTTTTGAACGCTTCTCATATGTTTCAGGCACTTGTCATATGTCGTATAATTTTAATATATCTACGTCATACGGTATTGGTATATAGTATATACCAATAACTATACATACCAAAGAGGTATGACGTAGATATATTAAAATTGTATAACATAACAAGTGCCTGAACAAATGAGAAGCGTTGAAAATCCCTATAGAAGATGCCTTTGTATCACCTAGTATTTTTTCCGATAGGGTGGTAAAGTGATAAATTGTTTTAAATTTTACTTTCATCCATTTAAAAAACAAAGAAATATAACGTTTTGTTTGTTTTTCCAAAATCAGATTTTCTGCTCTTTGACTATAATATACACATTACACATTGTTATTTTATAATACTTGTGTCAAAAAATTTGTGTCGGTGAAACAACAATATCGCGATACGTCCCTGGACATCGGTTACTCGAATTCCATAACATACAAATATTATCTGATTGAATTTGCCGACGGACGAAATATCGATGGACCCGACTTTACCAATAAAAAAAATAATTTTATAGGTTGCCAGTCCTAAGACTGGATAAAGTGTGAAGGGAAGTTCGTTCTCACGATTTCTTTACATTTTTTATTGTTATTTACTGATTATTGTTGTTAAAAACATTGTACGGAAATGCCACCACTTCATAAAAATTGATTTACCTGAGAATCCAATCTTTCATCTTGTCGCAAGTGGACCCAAATTTGTCTTGTCCGCAAATGCTCCATCATCAAGTGCGCCGATACCAATATATGGTGCCAAGTGCCCTTATCGTTGCGAAAATTCTGGATAAACGATAATATTTTATAACATACAATCCTTAAGGTGATACAAAAATTTTATTATCTCACAAAAAGAAAAAAAATCATCTTTTTTCTAGACTGTTAATACATTAACTCCAAGTTTACATTTAACGCTAGTGTAGCTGTTATTGTTAAAAACAGTAACCCCACCTCTAGATTTTTATATTCATTTTAGTATCTGAATTCTTGGAAAGACGCAATTAGCTGACTAGACGGTATAACTACTCATATATATTATGTCCATTTTATTCTGAGAAATTGGAAATTAAGCACTTTACCAGAATCGATTTGGCGGTTACATTTTCTAGAAAACTACCTGCTTACGCTTCTTGAAACATTCAATTCAAAAGAGATCATTGCTTTATGAAGCTCTCTAGCAGTTTTTACTAACTAGAGTGTATATACCCTGTTTTTGTTTTTAATTCACGTGCCTGGATAGTTATAAAAGTACCTATAATAAGTGTTGTGTTAATAGTCCATGTTGTGAGACCGCTACTGTAAGAAAAATGTTTCTGATCCGGTTTCTTTGCGGATTCTTGTTCAAAAATGTCCCCTTTGAACAAATCTGAAGGGTGCCGAGCGAAATTTTTAAGCAGAAACTGTATTTTAAATAGAAAGGTCTGTTGTCATTTTTTTCTAAAGTTGTCAGTTTTCGTTATAAGCGATTTAAAATCTGAAAAATACGAAAATGCGCATTTTCGAGGCTTCAAAACTCATATGTATATCACTATTTTTTAGGTTGCTAAGTACCTAACCTAAATTAAAGTTTAAATATTTAGTTTTAAGATTCTGAAGAGCAATCGGAGCTTATTTCAACTTAGACCGTTGTTTTATAATTGTTAATTACGCGCGTCCACTCGATTTTTAAGCCGGCGCGCCACACTATCTGTTGCGTCTCTGTCGCACTTATACATATTATACATACCTACTTACGCGAAAAATTCCCAACAAATATTGCCATTTATTCAAATTTTGTAACAATAGTACACAATAAATTTCCAACTTAACTATGTTAATAATAAATTACAAAATAATAAAACTTGTTCCATACTGAAACAAGTAGGATGACAACAGCACTCGATGGGCACCAAAGGAAGAAACAAGAAAGGCTTGTTCCTAGATCATAGAATAGGACACGATAGATATATTGAACTATATATCGTCGGTTTACTGCCAAAACCAGATAAGTTACATTTTGTTAGTTTTGTGAAAATCAAGTTTAAAAGTTTAAGCCTACAGTAAAACAACTACATGAAAGGAAACATTTAATAACCGATAAAATAACATAGATTGTGGTACTGCTAAGATAATTAACGTCAACAATCAGGAGAAAAATTAGGAAATGTTAAAAAATTTAAAAAAATGCAAAAAAAATCTGTACTTAACCTATTTTGCCTGAACTGATTGGCGTAATTTGAAACTTGTCTTAAAGTATCTTTAACTTAAATGTCAACTTCAGGATCACTATCTTCAAGTGCTGGTTCAGGAATATTGTCTTGAATATCGTCGGAGGATGGTAAATTATAATAATATTAGTGAAATTCATCTGGACTCACACCCGATTTGCACAACTTCAATAAATCTTGTTTTTTTTTGGAACTTCGCAACCACAGATCACCTAACCTCTTCGCAACTTCGCATCTTCGTATACGCGTCCTTTAGCGTTATTTCTTTTAAATTAGGTATTTTTCGACTTCTCTAAAAAACGTTTATCTCTTTGTATTGTATCGGATGTACACGTGTGCAAAATTGCAAAATTTTAGCCAGATACGATAAATAGTTAAAAAACGACTTCTTACATTAAATTTTATTACACACATACATACATACATACCAACATTCAAGTGAAGCTAATAAAAAAAGAAGATTTACGATCGTCTTTGCTTATAAAAATAAATATAGTAATCTTGTTGTTGATTCAGTGCCATCTTAAGCATCAGTGCACTGCGCAAGGACATGGTTCTCACTAATTTCTTACTTATAATACCGTTATGACCACTTTAATGTTATTTTACAACTTAAAAAGCACTTTTTTCAAGTATAATACAATTCTTTTCAGGCACCGATATGCATACAAAGTACACTAATATTTAAGGTTATGTTTACAGAGCCCTCTGCGATGAATTAACATTGCAGCAAAAACAAGATAAGTCTCGTTTTAATTTAGTTTGGCGGTGCAAGTTTTCGTCAGATAATTCACGTAAAAAAGTTAAATGACCCTTATCTGGTTTTGCACACTTGGGCATGCTAAAGTAACGATAAAATAAACTGCAAAAACAAGATAATTGCACTTATCTGTTTTATACGCATAGTCATTCTATAAATCTACTATACTTCAACAGCAAAAATAAGTTAAATGGCATCTAATCGGCTTTTCTAGAGGAATTAATTTTCTTTTTGCATATGAAATTTGTACTTTTCGTTAAATGTGCACTTAACTTGTTTCAGTTGTACAGTTTTGACCAAAATGAATAATTGCCAAAACAAGCCTACAAAATTCACCTCTTTTCCATTGTCCGACACTTATGTTTTACGCAGTACATTTATATACGGATTTTGATTACGAAAATGCACTTAAGTCAAACATGGTAAAAAAAAGGACTTATCTGGTTTTGGCAGTAAACCGACGATATATTGAATTCAAAATCAGTGCGATTACGAACATATAATTATCAAACACTATATGAATTCACGTAAGTAAAGGGGCTGTGAGTATACGACTCCACAACTTATAAATAATATCCCCAGATCTTCTGAAAAACAACTTATTTCTATAATTTCCATTTTGTTACATGTTGTAAAATATACTTATTTATTTGATTTTGATTTTTTAATTTTATTCAACCTATTCTGGGTCCGCCACTGGTAATTAATATTACTTCGAGAATTTAAAACGAGGTAAAAAAATATCGAATTGCCGAAAATATCTTACCACAGAAAAAAAAAATAGGAAATTCATTTTCCATTCCTACTGTTCGTTATAAAATGCAACATGATTATTCTTCGTTCACAAATTGTTGAGAGCACGAAATATGCCTCAAACTCATAAAACGGTCGTAAATCATAGGCGTTCCTAAGGTGTTTATTCATTAAATAATAATATAATGTTTTAATACTGTTATATATAATATTGATAATATTTTAATACTAATATATTTAGCAAAAAAGCAATTAAAACTTTCACGACTAATGTTGGTTATTATATTAATAAAAATAAGAATTTAACCATTAACAATTTTGTAAATAAGAATACCTTATCTCTTTGGATATTTCAATACTAATCTTCGCGTTTAATCACTTTACTAGAAAACCTGGAATTCATATCCGAAGGTACTATTCGTTGCAAGATAATTAGGATGGAATTCCCCAGATTTTTAATAATATAATTAGATTCGAAACTTAACTTGAAAGGGTGAAGTTATTACGAACGAAAACAATTTTTTTGTTTACTACGTTTTTGATCGCATGTAATTTACGGCTCGTCGGTGTTTCCGCGTCTACGGCAGTAATTAGCGTCTCGAATATTTCTTTTGCGAATTATATGCAGTGCGTGAGTAATTTTTTATTCCATATACCTACGAACATATACGTACCTTTCGCTCGTGCTCGTTTTGTTGGATTGTTTGTGATGGCTTCATCATCAAGTTTTACACCGGTACTGTTGCGTACAGTCAGTAAGTCTGTCTATTCACCAAGAGAGAAGACTATTGTCCTGAATGTTCACGATGCTCTGGTTTCTCAGAATCCCACAAACACTGTTAGCAACATAGTCGAAAGTTGTGCCAACATGACTGGCGTAGGAGAGTCAACTTTATATAGGTTTCTATCAGAAAGAAAAAACACGTTATAGCTAACCCAAACACAAACGAACACTTAAAGAGAGGAAAAAAGCCTATTGAAATTGATGAATTTGCCAAAAATGGTATTCGAAGGAAAATATGGATTTTTTTTTAAAAAAGAAATACCAAACCTAAACAAAATTTTACAAGGAGTTAGAGACGACCCGGATTTGCCTCATATCGGACGAACTAAATTGTGGCAAGTTTTAAAAGAATTAAATTTCCGGTGGGAGAAATCAGACCGAAAATCACTTTTGATTGACCGGGAGGAGAAGATGATGTTGGAGAAGAAATTATCTAAGATTCATACGAAAATTCCGGGCTGAAGAAAGGCCCATCTTCTACCAGGATGAAACGTGGGTAAACTAAGGTCATACTCTAAAAAAAAATTGGTCAGATAAAAATATATTAAGCTCCAGGCAAGCCTTTATGGAAGGTTGGTCTACTGGTATCTCCCCACCTTCTAGTAAAGGCAGTAGATTAATAATTTCTCACATTGGCAGTGAAAAAGGATTTGTTAAGCATGGTTTGTTGGAATTTCATTCCAAAAGCACAAAAGACTATCACGAGGAGATGACAGCTGATGTTTTCGAAGAGTATTTTGAGCAAATGATTGAACAAATACCACCAAATTCAATTATAGTATTAGATAATGCACCTTATCATTCACGACTAGTAGAAAGACTTCTAACGAATGCGTGGAAGAAACAGGATATTCTTGACTGGCTGCGGAATAAGTATCTGCCTTACGAAGATGGAATGGTAAAAGCAGAACTTTTAAAAATTGCCCGGCAACACAAATCTAACTTCAAGAAATACGTAGTTGACAAAATGGCGGAAAGGCGAAACATCACAGTCTTTAGACTTCCACCCTACCACTGCGAAATAAATCCAATTGAACTCATTTGGACACAAATGAAAAGTTATGTGGCTAGAAAAAATACGTCATATAAAATACAAGCTGTACGTGAATTGTTATACGAGTCTTTATAACATATTACAAAACAAAACTGGAAAGATGCAGTAAGACATGTAATAGAAGAAGAACAAAAAATGTGGGATCTTGATAACATAATTGATGCGACCGTAGAGATTATTAACCTAATTATTAACCCTCAAGACGACTCGGATTCCGAAGTTGATCCTATTTATTTTGAATTTGAATAGTTTTCTAATCGTAATTATATAAGGTAACTAATAGTAGTTGTAATCGTAAGGTATTAAAGGGGAAAGGCGCAAAATGTCGCCTGTCAAAATGTTTAAATGTTTAAATGTCAAAATGTTTAAATGTATCCATTTTTTTTCAAATCCTGAGAAAACTAAAAAGCATTTTTGAAAAATTTAAAGGCAGAATGAAATATTTTTTAGAATAAATAAAAAGTTTCTTTTGCATGCAATATTTTCAATTAAAAATTATACTATATTTTCTCTTTTATTTTCACCCCTGTTACATAACATATTAAAATAAACATTGTAGAAGTTTTCAGGGACTTTCTGCCCTGAGTAATAATGTAATCTTTCATTCTGCGTTTAAATTTTTCAAAAATATTTATTAGTTTTCTCCGGATTCGAAAATAATGGATACATTTAAAACACATTGGAAATTTTGCCAGGCGACATTTGGCGCCTTTTTCCTTAATTAAATAAATGTATCTTTTACAAATGACAAGAAACTTTTTATTTTGAATAAAATAAATAAGTTTTATTAAAAAATACAATTTGCATAAGTACAATTTAAAAAATATATTTATTTAGTTCAAATAAATGTTTCAATCATATACTCTACGACACTGGTCGTTCATCTCTAACCATTCAAAATACCCCGTAATAGGATTATAAAGTATTGTATTCCTTCAGATATAAGGTGGGTTAGTCGAAAACGTCTTAAACCGTCAGTTTTAGGTTGGTTTTTACTATTATATCGTATTACCTATCCTCTCTATATTTCAGTTTTCTAATTAGGGTTAAACTTGTAGTGAGCTATCAACAAATTGTGAACCGACTATAGATGCGGATCTTTCTGCAAGCCAAGATTGCGAACAGAATATTTCTGCTCGCAATGGGATCATCGGTTTGCAAAGGATGTACTATCTACTAACAAATGGTTTCCCTAAGGAGGAAGATTTTTTACCGTACACCCTAGGTGTGGGAAGTACGGTAGATTGGTTATATATTTATTTACATGGCAAGGCACCCAATATTATGTAGGGATAGCGACTGGTATAATAGGTAGTAATAGAGAAACGTCAGATAGTGACTAGCAACCAATTTATAGTGGGTAGAATATGCCTGAAGGGAATGTTCCTACTTTAATAAAAAACAAACCGTTAATCTAAATCCGCTTACGTACTAACATCACTTTACTAACGTTTACCAGTACGAGGTTTGCCTTTTTAGTTTTGCATATAGCCGCTTAGAGGGCGCCACCAATAAAACCTTTCGACACAAATGTAACCTCAATCTTTTGTTGACATAAATTGAGAGTTTCATTACGATACAACAACTCGTGTAAATACAGTGAATTTTTAAACTTAGCAAGTCGATCGAAAAATAGATCTTAGCCAAGAACATTTTCGAGCAATAATTTTTTACAATTTTTGGAGAGCATTATCCCAACAGCAATGTCTCGCTGAAATGATTTCTGTGTTTGCGAATGAAGCATCACACCAGTCAACTAGTTCCCGCTGGTATTGCGAATTTCAACTTGGTCGCTCCGTCGCAGCGACGAATCCAGGCCAGGTCCACCCAAAACAGCATTCACACAGCAAAACATTGATGCGGTTCGTGAGCTAATTAAGGATGACCGACGTGAAGAACTGGTAGTTAAGAAGCTGGTTTCCCGTTGGATCCCTCATTGGCTCCCAGAAGAACAAAAAGCGGTTCGCGTCAATTTGTGTCGAAAAACATTGGAAGGGTTCAACAAAGGAAGCTCAAAAAACGTTTATAGTATTGTTAGTGGCGATGAAACTTTGATTTACTCCTACGAACCGGAAAATAAACGCCAATCCGCTGTGTGGGTGTTTCACGATGAGGAAAAACCAACAAAAGTGATCCGTTCTCGACATGTGTCAAAAAAAAGGTTCGCAACTTGTATGTCACAATCTGGTCATGTGGCAACAATTGCTTTAGAAGATCGAAGAACGGTTACTTCTGATTGGTATATAACCGTTTGTTTACCAGAAGTTATCGCGAAACTCCGACAAAGCAATACACAACGGCTAATCATCCTATATCAGGACAATGCAAATGCTCACACTGCCCAAAAGACAATAGAGTTTTTGGAACTTCAAAACATCGAATTGTTAAACCATCCACCGTATAGCCTCGACCTAAGTCCCAACGACTTCTTCACGTTCGCAAAGATCAAGAATTCAAAGCGTGGGCAACGATTCCAGTCGCCAGAAGAAGCCATCAATGCCTTTAAAACAGCGATTTTGCAGGTGTCAACTGAAGACTGGAATAACTGTTTTACCAATTGGTTTGAACGTATGCAAAAGTGTATCGATCTTGGTGGGACATATTTTGAAAAGCAATAAAATACTTTTTGTCTATATATTTTTTGTCTTATGCAAAACTAAAAAACAACACTCGTACCTACTTATAAATTTAACTAATTTGATTTACTTGACTATTCTTACTAACATTTTTCCTGACAGTCGATATATCCATACATTCTAAATTAATTTATGGTTATAGATAATATATATATATATATATATATATATATATATATATATATATATATATATATATATATATATATATATATATATATATATATATATATATATATTACGTATATTATTCTACAATATACAGCTCGTAATTGCCATAATATCTTATGCTTTTATTTTAACAATACTACTTATTATTCTATGTTAAACGCCTTTTCTATGTCAACATATAATTGTTTACACATAAAATAACACCTGTAATGTGCTTTCATAAAAAATGATCCGCATATACAGAATAATAGAGGTGTATAGTGGTTCACGTTCAGTGGAGACCTATATTATAGTAGTGACCGTTCATAGGAGACTTATATGCAATGTAATGGATGTTCAGATAAGACCCATATCGAGCAGTGATCGTTCAGCCGATATCTATGTCGAGTAAAATACTTTTGTTGGTTTGGTCATACTGTAAGAATGGTATATGTTCTTTGATTAATCATTCGAATAGTGGATTATTTTCATTTGATATGACGCCATGTTTCATTTTTATGTCGTCGTATTCTACTCGTTCTATTTTCGATGATATCTCGCACGTCGCTGTACGTCAAGCCGCTTCTGCGCTACATACCTAATGCCCCTTTGACAGACCGCTATGTTTGATTTTTTGTCATTGTACTTTATTCGTTATATCATTTTCAGCGACACCTCGCAACTATCCTGTACATTACATGATTTGTTTTGAGAGAAGAATTGTTTTAACTATACCCTGTACACTAGAAGAAGTGACAGATGGAAAAAGGAAGAGTGTCATAGTATATTTTTTGCGAGGACCAATAGGCCCTGGATGGTTTGGACATGGGTAAAGAATAGAAAGTGTTTGTTGGATAGGTTTTTGTAACAGATGCACCTGATGGTAGACCTGTAGGCGTTCGATCATCACGAAAAGGTTGTAGCCGACAGTTGACATGAGAAGGCGATTTGATCGATTTGTCAGATCAAAAAAAAACGATTTGATAGTTTATGTTTTATCATACAGAGAAGAATAAGAAATGCTAGATGCAGTTAGTAACTGAAGGCTTAAAGGGAGGCCGGCCATGTATAGGACATTCACCAGTTAGCGGTTTATGTGTAGCAGTGGATTGACTAGTGCAGCAGTAGTAGTCTGTGCATAACAGTGGTATTCTATGTATGTTCTTTAAGGTTTAAGGTGTAAGATCTTTATGGCGTACCGCCTTGTTTGATTTTTTCATTTCGTTTAGGTTAAAATCAGATCAATAACAACGAAGACACGATGTAGTACCCCTTTGGTAATGCGGTCATATTTGTTTTTCTCTTAAAAATTCATCGGCGTCCAATTCCCTTTCATTTAACCTTACAATTTTTCTCAAATTTCTCCAGAATCTAGGGAAAAATTGATACTCTCTCTCACTCTAACACTTAATCTATTATGGAAAGCGCTGTTGCCAGATGTATTAAACCCCCCATATAAAGTAAAAAATATATAAAGAATACTAGGAAAATGTAACTCGTCTTTCACACACAATACAAAAAATCTAAAACGCTAATTGAATAATTAAATTACCACTTTAAATATGCAGAACACAATAATTATTATTGTATAAATACACAATAATTAATAATATTTTTCATTATATTTAGATGTACATATCTAATATAAGGCTTATGGCAAAAGTAGACAGGTGGTAGACATTGTGGACTATCACGGGTTGTGTTCCTCTGCATGTGCTAGCAGTAGAAAAGAGACATCTCTATGAGAGAAGAGAGCATTTGACAACAGCTATAAAAAAAGAAGAAAGGAAAAGATCAATGGAAAGATGCCAAGAAGAGGAGAACAACAAGGGAGATGTTGCCCAGTGGACCAAGATGCTGATCCCGAGCCTAAGGGGACTGGTTAGATTGTCTCTTTTAGAGCGTAATAGTGGAGAGAAACAGAGAAAGAAATAGGTATGAACCCTGTGACTGTAAGAGAGATGACCGTGAAGATGACTGGAAGTACGGAGGGATGAAATAGTGTTCACAATTACATCCGAGCAGTCATTAAAAAAAAAGGAGAAGAAGAGAAACACCAACCGGGCCAACGACAGAGATAATATCTAATTACTATTTTAATGGAAATAAGCCCCAACTGAAGGTTAAAATAAGTTTATTGACGTTTGAATCTTTGATCTTTACCGTGGCCTTGTTCTCCTGTGTATGTTATATATTATAATGTCCTGATGGGCCCCTGGACGTGAAGCGAGTGACCCATGTTAATTGTATATGTTTATGGATATATATGTGTATGTATATATATTTTTTTTCTTCTTATTGTACTGATTTCTCAACGTTAAATTTGTCTATTTTAGTCTATTCGATTGCAAATAATTCAAAAACTTTTTACTGCGCCTAATGAGATTAAAAGATAATGTAACTGGTTGTATGGCAAACTGCCGAAGCCATATAAAAAAGAAAGAATCTTTGATCTTTGATCTTGCACTAATAACTTGTTTATACTCCAACAATTAACAGAAAAAAGAATCATAGTTGGTACCAAAGTACATCTAGCCTTCATCGACCTAGAAAAGGCGTATGATATACTTTCTCAAATTTTTTCAAATTTTTTGAATTTCGCGTTTGTCTTTTGGGGGGTGCAGATCAACCTCAATTAAATTTGCTTGAGTATTTGATTTTGCTTAAATATAATTGCCATGTTCCTGAGCTCTCTTGGAATTGCGCAAATATTGTACTATTTTCCTACATTAAACAAGATTACAATACATATCGTCACTATTCTCTTGGTTAAATGAGGAATACAATGATGTGTGGCAATGGTTTTCCTATACGCATAACCGGATATATCTTGGTCTACTGTCAAAATCGATATAGAGCCTTAAAGTCTAAAAATCCACAATCGTCGCTTGCAAATAGTGCTATCTCGAGTCTAGGACATACCAGGCTACCATCATAACAGGTTTCCTTACTGAACATGTCCAGTCAAGGGACATCTGCACACAATGAGGCTATTTCATGTAGACTTCAGCTGCATATTCTGTAGCACAGAACCTACAACAATCAGCCATAGTTTGTACAATTGCGAGACACTAGACCCTAGGCAAATACTATTTGAAGACTACCAAGGGACTCCACAAATCCCTAAACTAGCCCTGTATAACAGACGGCTTTCAGAAAAGAGAAAATACAACGTTCCGTAAGTATCACTCATTTAGTTAGAGAAAGACGTGGGTGATTATTGCCGCATCTAACAATAATTGTCTTTTCGATTTTCAATAAATAAATTTTATGTATATATTTAATCCTTAATTATTAGTCCCTAACAACATGAACTCAATACAACATTTTTCGTAAAATAAAAAATATTAAAGATCAATTCAAAATTATAAAAGTACAATACAATCGATTGATTCATACTTATACTTAATAATAATAATAATAATAATTGTAGTAGCAACATTGTTAGAATGTACTCTATAAATAAACGCAGCTTTTTATCAGGCGTTTTGCCCATTTTATGATTTGAGTGTAAACAAAAATGTTTATATAACGAACCGCGTCCGGTTGTAAAAGTCAGATTGCCGATGTCAAACAAAATTATCACTGATGATTTTATTAAGGTACATAGGTATAATACGATTTGTATGCGTTTATACTCTTTATAGATACTTTACCGATATTGATGGTTTGCTTTTTATCAGTAAAGTATGAAATATGAGTAATAGCCTGGTCGCTGGTTACCTTTACACTTATATGATATTCACGAATTATTGATTTATATTTACATCTCTTTTCTACTAATAGAACCTAAAACTATAAAATTAAGCCGCTTGTCCCTATACAATGTAATTCATCAAACAAAGATAACAATATCACGAAGAACGGTGCGGTGATTGTTTCACACACTCGCCAATGAGAATTTAAGGTTATTTAGTGGAGTGACTTAGAAGACAACAGAAGGCAGAAAACATATATTATTAATAGAATTCCAAAAACGATGAACATATGCAATGAACAGTAAATTCATAAATAAGACTGAAATTACAAGAAAAACAAAAATTAATGTGTTCAAGTCAACATATAGCCCAGTATTAACTCTTGGTTGAGAGTCGTGGGTACTAACAGAACAACAAAATAGTAAAATACAGGCAGTAGAAATAAAATATCTGAGTTGAGTTCGAGGAGTTACCAAAAGAAATAGACTACGGAATACTCAAATAGGAGAATGTTTGCAAATCGAGTCAACATTAGAATATATAGACAGAAAGCGATTCAGTTGGTAGGGTCATCTTCAGAGAATGGATAATAAAAAACCGGTGAAAGAAATTTGGCAGGCAAAAACCCAAAGAAGAAAGAAGAAAGGTAAACCACAACAAACATGGAATAGAACTCAAGGAAACATTATCGAAAAAGGGGGAGCAACATGAAAAAAGCAGGGACACTGGCCAGAAATAAGAAAGAATGGTTAAAATTTGTACAATGTAAATATACAGTAGAATATAGTTAAGTTTACAAATAAGAATATGAATATTGAATTGTATTAAATTTGTATTATAATGTATTGTCTCCCTACACCACTATCTTTCATATTATGCACAAGAAACAACGCAGACACTCTTGACAAGAGCGAAATTTGCTTATGTAATGTCTGCGTTTCCTCCTTTCAGTCTGTCTTTTCTTTTTTAATTATTTTTCGGTTAAATGCATGTTAAAAATAATAAGATCTCGGGATTCGCTTTAGCCATATGTTACAGGTTAATAATTGCCGTTGCAACTTCATGACTTGGCATAATATTTTCTATTTCTTGTTCATCGAAAAACAATAAATCCGTGTACTCTTCTTATATACCAGTTTTTTGTCCATTCTGTTATGTTATTATTTACTTCCAAGATGACAACGCTCTCATCGAATTTGTGTTCTCATTACGCAGTGTCCTGTGTAAATTAATAGTGTCACGATTTTTTTGGAAAGCTTTTATTTCTTGACATTCAGTCTGTGTCTGTAGCAATGTTTCTATCTTGATCCATTGAATATCATTCTTTTTCGTCAGAACCTTTTTTTCATTTTTCCTTAATATTTTTGTTCTGTTTCTGGCTAGTAGAAATTGTACTATGTTTGTAAAACAAAGATTACAATTTCGTGTTTATTAAATAACGACATTTTCACGTTTTTCATGTTTTAATAAAAATTTAATATAGCGAAAAAGGAGTGGGTGAAACGAAACAAAAACTTTTGAAACCATCATTAAACTATTACATAAAAGTTTTGTCATTTCCTTTATTTCGGAGGTAATTTGTGATTTACATGTTACCCAAAACCATTTTTAAAGTAATTTGTGCTTTCTGGGAAAACACAACGATGTATGCACAAAGCACATCTATCACGCACGAATATTAGTCGCAAAAACTTCCCCTATTAGAATAAGCCTCATTAAAAGTCTTAAGTGGTTCATAGGAAGTGTAGTAATTTTTTCATCGACCGCCTCAGTGAGCGGTTCCGTTCCCCAAATCGACCCTCTCGCCTTCACCCAACACCATTGCCATCGCCTCGCCATTGCCGGACATTACTAATTCGCAAATATTCCCAAAAGTTCGACGACCGGTCGACGGAGACGCGTGTGCCGAAATCATGCGGTTTTTTCTGCATTCATCACCACTCTCTGACGATGGATACGTTGATCAATAACAGAGTCGGATCCAATACAATTGTTAAATATTATTTATATTGATACTATTTAAAACAAGCAAGCACTTTGTGTGTTTACATAACTGGTGACATGCCGTTATATTTTTACAAAATTTTACATTTTTTAGATTATGCATATATATATATATATATATATATATATATATATATATATATATATATATATATATATATATATATATATATATATATATATTTAACGTGATTATTTCGACCAAAAAACAATTTATAAATATGTTGGAAATATCGGGTATGTGGTCTATATTAAATAAAAAATCTTTGTTTTTTCTAAAGCTCAATATTTCGCCATTTATTTGATGGCTTCATCGGGAGTAAAGAAATTAAAAGATTATACACATAAATAAAATTGCATACTAAAATAACATTATTGTTGATGAAACTGTACATTTAATAAAATGCATGTTAAAATTTAAAATATCTTTGACCACGTTCGTTAACAATAAATAAGATGGAACTGGATAGTTCCATCTTATTTACTTACGGTACTTTTGTCCTGGTGTTGAGAAATCGGCCCCGAAGGTGGATGAACCACAATCTTGGTCAACGGCGTAGGGATGTAGAAGGCAAGGGGAAACCACTACATTAAAGATCCCTAGGATACCCAGTACAATAATCATGGTGTTAGAAACCAGATAGACTACATTATGATAAATGAAAGATACCATAATGCTGTTAAAGCCGTGAAAGCATACCTCAGAGCAGACGTGGCCTCAGAGGATTACATTCACACTTAAAAGACATCAAAGAATTCCTAAAATAGACAAAAGCAAGCTTAAATATGTGTGTATTGTTGGGATATTTATTGCGGAACCTATGGTTTAATTCGACTAATCATAACAAGCTTAAATAATGCCTTCAACAAGGACTGTATATGAACTGTAACAAACTGAACATAAACCCCAATGATATTGACGAGCACTAGTGTAAAAAAAAATAGTAAAGACCTCCACAAGGAGAAAAGAAGAATGGATGAATGACGAGATGCTCAATATGATGGAACAACGAAGACAATAATAATAATAATTGTAAGAACAAAGATAACAATAAATACAGGGATATTAACCAGGAGATGGAGTACTTGGAGTACTTACAATGGAGTACTTCATAGCAACGAATCAGAACAACTACCAAATGCTAAAGATTACAGCTATACCGCTGAAAATGAAGGGGAGCGTGGTGTTCTCGTTACCCGTCCCAAGGAATCTACTAATCGTAGATTATAATACATTCCTTTACTTCGAACTATCCATAGAAGATAAAGAAAGATGTATACGATTAACGAAAACGCAAATGGCGTGATCACCATCATCATCATTTGGCTCTACAACTCTATGTGAGTCTTGGCCGCGTTTACTATCTCCCTCCATTGTTGTCGGTCCTGAGCAGCTATTTCCCATTGCTGTATTCCCATTTTGCGTAGATCACTGGCTACTGCGTCCTTCCATCTCTTTCTTGGGCGACCAACTGACCTTCTGCCATCGGGCCTTTCCCAGAATGTGAGACGAATTATTGTCTTGTACACTCTTATGTTTGCTGGTATTGAGAGTATTTTTTATTTAAGTACGGTCATTAATGAGTAATATGCCCTGTTTCCTGCAATGATCCTGGCTGCGATGTCCTTTTCATATTTATTTTCAGATGTTATGATCGCTCCCAGGTACTTGAATTCTTTGACGACTTCAAAGTTGTATTCGTTGTTTGTTACGTTTTGTCTAACCCTTGGTCTTGGGTTCTTCGTAACCACCATGTACTTGGTCTTGTCCTCGTTGACCTTCAGACCAACTTCCTTGGCTCCGTTTTCGAATAGGGTGAAAATTTCTTTTGCATCTCAAGAGAGATGCATGTTAATCCATGTTAATTATAGCGGCCGTGATCACCGGCCGCTATAATTAACATGGATACAAGAACTCACTATATATTATATGAGCTCTACAATCGAATCAAAAACAGCACTTTCTGCAAGATGCTCAATGGGAAAAGACTCACTCGGAAACAAATAAAAATCCCCGATGGTCGCATAAACATTCAAGGGGAGGAACTACAGCATATAGTCATAGACGAAATGGCCCTAGGAGATGAACTAAGCAGTCCACATTGGCAATCATTAATTGATACTAGAGCCACGACGTCAATGATGGTTATCGGACTCATGGTGCTATGGAAATACCGACGGCACATTAGTAAACTATAGGCACTCAAAGGGTGGAGTTCAAAGGGTGACCACAAACTATCGACTATCGACTCCCAGCCAGGGAGCATTAGACCAGAGACAAACTGAGGGCACCAGAACGTCTATCCCCCTCACCACCTTTTCTTCGAACCAACCTGATTTTGAGATAAAGATTGAGTTGGAATCAGAGTCAAATCCATAAACTAGTATTATTAGGATTTTTAGTATTATATTTTAAATATTAAAATGTAGAAAGACGCTATTGAAAAAAGTAATTTAATGATTATTAGGTTATCGTTATTAACTTTATTAAATGTGAAGTGATTTAAATTGTGATTTATAAGTAACCATCTTTCTGTAACGGATATACCTAACATATCCATGAGAGCTTTCTCTATTTTGTTGTTAGAGTTATCAATATGGTTAATATTAAAATATTAACCAGTAATTTGTAAAGGGCCTCGTGTCTTTAGTGATATATTTGTTTATAATAATATAATGTTTGTCCACGTTAGCCCTACTATAAGACAGGAGAGTGTTTAGATATTAGCGTTGCAATACATATAAGGATGGAGGATGATCTCAACAGGAAAGACATAAATTTAGCAGCGGAACGTTGAGAAAGAGAGTTGTAAATAAATCATGTACTAGTAACTAACTTTGAACGTATATTAGTCCGGGTAGTGTCAATATATGGTCTTTGAGATGTGGTGAGTTTTATTAAACAAACAATACTTAGCAACCCTTGAAGGTAAGCAATTAGACTATTGAGCCTGCAGTTACCTTCAACTAACCTTATAGAAGAAATAAATATACAGTCCACGAGCTATCGAAGAAGTAAAAGATCCAGGTGGTGAAACTATTCCTGATCCTAAGCATAATCACCCTACCCGATCTTATACAGACTTATTACCATACCATACAATCTTATTACATGGCGATCCTGATATTACTTTAACCCTTTGCGAACGGATTTAATTATTATTTTTCAATATTTTCGGTTTTGTTATGAATAACTAATGCAAATAAAGATAACAAATTATATTTTTTGTAATAATGTTATTTTTGTTTATTATATGGGATTTAAAAAACAGGTGGTGCTTATAGGGGACCACTAGGGAATGACAACAATATAACAATATATTAAAATAAAAAAAGAAGTAAAAAGTTACTTTCGATGGAATTTAAAAAAACAATTTGTGCAGACTTATCAAACCGTTTTTTATACGGAACTACAGGTTTATATCTATTCGGGATAGCTTCAGTACTCTTTCTTTCTCTCTGTGGTAGTTCTGGATTAGACCCAATTAATCCAGTAGCTACAGCAAATCTAAATTCAAAGTTTTACCTTCATTGAACCGGTTTTTGAATAATATAAAAGCGTTGTTAACAGTTAAATCTAAGAAATGCCAAAAAAATCTGTGCCACCATTTTTTAGATTTTCTGTCCACTTTATGGTTTGCCACATGTTGATCAGATTTATCGACAAAATTCATATGTCTGTTATAATCCCTGTCTAAATGGGTGCATGTCCCGTATTTTTCTTTCTTTTCACTGTTTCGTATATTTCCTTTGCAAATACAACAGCTCTTCTTTACTCATTCGGGCATCGGTATCGCCTCTGTTCATGAATTTCTCGAGTTTTGTGTTTAGGCTCCTTTTTCGTCCTCTTCTTACAGTTCCACAAGTATATATACCATCATTTAGTAAATCTTACTCTAGTTCTACGCCATTAAAATATTATCAAAATATACTCTATAATGCTTCCCTACAAAGAAAGGGTAATATCTTTCACGACACGGGATCCAAGATTAGTTTTCAAGATTCCAGATCAAATCCAATTCCAGATCAAATTCCAGATCTGAGTCATTGCTCTCTAACTGAACATCACCAAAAACATGATTATTTTGTTCGTATTCTAAAAAATTTAATTCTATGTCGTCGTCAAGTTCTTCTTCAGATCGTGCATCTGAAATATATGACCCAGTGTTAGATGGCAGATCATCTAATAATGTATATCTGTCGTCAGAAGATAACTTGGTGACGTCAAAATGCTGTCTTTCTAAAAGCAAAGAAAGAATAATAAATGATAATGTTATGTCCTACTGGTCCCGTAAGGAACCACAAAAAAATATAACTGATATTTCGAAATGTATAAAATATTTTTTAAAATTTTATCATTATGTTACTTTATAATCATTATTACAAAAGAAAATTTACAAAACTTCTTCTTGATGTGCCTATCCGTTACGAATGTTGGCGATCATCATGGCAATCTTTATCTTATCTGCAGCAGCGCGGAAAAGCTGCACAGATGTTGTATTGAACCAGATTCTGAGGTTCTTTAACCAAGATGTTCTTCCTCTTCATTCATTCTTCTGAGGACCTCCTCCTTTGTGACTCGGTCAGTCCACGGGATCTTAAGCATTCTCCGATATAGCGACATCTCAAGCTACCGACCTTTGTGCAAGCAAAGTTACAAAACTTACCGGCCATTTAAAAAGTATGACTAAGGACTAAAGCACCTAATTATAAATCAAATAAACAAACAGTAACGGTTTTCACCTACAACTAAACAATTATAAACAGTCTGTTAAATACGTTTACAAGATTATGCTAGATTCTAACTCCGAACAGAGAGAGTATACTTTGCAATACCAAACGATGGTGAGAGGTTCCGGCTGGCCCACGATATAAAATTAAAATAATTGTGGTACTTGATTGGAACTTCTTAGACCCAAAAGGGTTTAAAGGGTTAAAACTTTAATATTTCAACCAAAAAAATATTTACTTCTAGTTAGAAGGTATTAAATGTTTAGCTAAACTTTGTTACAGTAATTGTAGATAATTGAAAGAAGCTTTTGAACATAAATACTAATAAAAATATTGTAATATGTTAAAAATGTTGTCAAATCAAAATTCAATATTATTTAACATTTTTACAGTTTAATAACATCGTTCCCCATTTTTTACACCACAACAGGTACAAAAGGTGTTATCAACTTGGTTGATTATATAATATATTAATAAACTAATGCACAATCCACTTACCTTACTGAAGTACCCCACTGTGTGGCATCCCTCATTATCCACCATGGTCATCACATAAAACAAAAACGGCTCCACGTCATAGTATAAAGTTTTGTGGTCCAAGAAAAACTTAGCAAGAAGGCACAAATTTTGACAGTACTGTTTATACCGCTTTCCGTCCACTTCCCACACCGAAATCTTGTCTCTACGATACACTTCTTCTCCCGGGGGATGGCGCCACACGCACTTTACTATATGACGGTGCAAAATCGTATGTGACTTCATATATCGAAGGCAGAACTCGCAGATGTATAGTTTTGGGAGTCTGGCGTAATCTTCTGGGTAGGGACTTTGGTACCAAACCTCCATCTCGAATTTACCCATTTCTATGTATTTTGTTCCTATTGAAAATGGTCTATTTTAGTATGAAGATATGCATACATTATACGAGTACTTAAATAGTGAGTTAGCACGATTTTTTAATTCGTGTAAAATATTTTCTTAACTATGGATCTTTATAGTTGGACATTATACCATGCACTGGAATAAGTGTAACCACTTCAACATAAGCAAACCGTTCACAGCGGTCGGTTTTTGAAATAATTATAGTATATTGCTATGGCAATACAATTCGGTCAACACAAATCGGTTTTAAGGGAGGACTAGGAACAAGAGAGGCAATTTTATGTTTGAACACCTTAATACAAAACTGTTTAGATCAACGAAAAGATGTCTACCTCACCTTCATCGACTACGAGAAGGCATTTGACAATGTTAAACATGATATCATGATGGAACTACTACATAGGGCCAACATTGACCAGAAGGAGATCAGAATTATTCAGAATCTATACTGGAACCAAATGGCAAAGGTGAGGATTGATCAAGACCAATATACGGATGAATTTGAAATCCGGATAGGTGTCCGCCAAGGCTGCATACTCTCTCCAATGCTTTTTAATTTATATGTTGAAAATATATTTGCGGAAGCATTAGAAGACACGGAATTAGGCATTAAGGTGAACGGCATACCAATTAGCAACCTACGCTATGCGGACGACACAGTGATTATAATTGATAATTTGAAAGATCAGCAGTTATTACTTGATAGGGTGAATAGCATAGGTAAAAAATATGACCTCAAAATCAACATTTTGAAAACGAAATATATGGTCATTAGCAGAAACCCTCCAGAAAACCCGATAATATGCATAGGTGACGATCGCATAAAACGCGTGAAAACTTTTAAATACCTTGGCACCACAATCAATGACCAATCGGATCCACAACAAGGGATAAAAACCCGAATACAAATGGCAAGACAAGCTTTTGTGAAATTCAGACCGCTCCTATGTAATCAAAACCTAAAATTCGAAATACGCTACAGAATGGTCAAGTGCTACATATGGTCCATCTTGCTTTATGGCATGGAAACGTGGACTTTGAAAAAAAACATCTATCAACAAACTTGAAGCATTTGAAATGTGGTCATTGAGAAGAATGAGCGTCAACGTGGAAAGAGAACTCTTTGAATTAATTAAAAAACGCAAGATTGGTTACCTTGGGAACATATTGAGAGGAGCAAAATATGAAATACCACAGTTAATCCTACAAGGGAAGATCGAAGGTAGGAGAGGAGCCGGCCGCAAACAATTATCCTGGTTAAGGAATATTAAAGAATGGACAGGAATACACAATACAGGCGAGCTGTGTCACGCCGCCAAGAACAGAATTCTAGTAATGAGATAGTCGCCTACGCACTTTGGTGTATGGCATGTTAAGAAGAAGAAGCTATGGCAATAAAGTTTCGAACTTTACATCATGTCAGTACTATTTTTATTGGAAATAAGCCACAATTTAGGTTTAAAATAAGTTTATTTTTAATGTTTCAATTTCCACTTTGCAAATCGTTCTCAAAATACCATAATAGAACGATTTCCGAAGTGGAAATTGAAACGTCAAAAATAAACTTATTTAAATTTAAATTGTGGCTTATTCCCTATAAAAAATAGTAATTGCATTAAGATGCCACAAGAAAATAGCTTCAGAACAATATTTATATGTCTGTTCAAAGACATGAAAAAAAATCGATTTTTTTTAACGAGAAAGTACATAATATAAAACATTGTTTTAAAGCTTTTGAAATATTGATTTCAAATAATGTATTTGATTCGAAATTTTACATGTTCTAAGTTATGCGAAAAAGAGTTTTAATATATGTACACTTAAAAAGATTATTATAGAAATATGTTATATTGTCACTTAAAATTGTACAATTTTATGGACAAAGCTTACAAAAAGTTAGAAAAATAACAATAACAACTTAAAATTTACACAAACTGTTTTGACTTGATTGTCATTAAAGAAAATGCCTTATTGAAAATACAGACAAGCCTATCTAAGAAATTACTGAAATTCTAGTCCACGTGCACAGAGGGAAAGTGCCGCCCAGAAATCAAGCACAAATTTTGAAATTTGGGTAAATTTTGGGAAAATCCTACCTAGACATTGGGTTTTCGAGGATGGTTTGTTGAGAGTATTAAACTTGGTATATACTGCTTCATGATCAGATAGTTCTGCATTAATAATTGTAAAGTTTACATCAAGAGGTGAGAAATCTGAGACAATATAACCAATTATGGTAGATATTGTTTTGGTAATTCTTGTAGGAGAATTAATATGCATTGTAAAACCATACGATTCGAATATTAAGAATTAATTCGAAAAAAAAAAAAATAAATAAATAATGGATTTTTGTCCGATTTAGTGAAGTTTTGGTAGATGATAGTGGATATTTTCTTTTAAATAAGTTAGTAAAAAAACTTTATGTAATCTAAACTATTAAAACTAAATGAATGATTTAATATGAATATATCAATGTAACAAATTGCAACTAACAACTAATACTGGATACAGAAACATAAACGAATTGCAGAGTAGTTATAAGCTTGTAGCATTTTTTATCCCCTCTGTATATCATAAAAATTACATAAAGCGATAATTCCCGGGAGTTGGCTGTATACCATATAGTTAAAAAACTCGAACATGGAAGTAAAACACTTCTGTGGTATATTTAATTAAAATTAAATTAAAAAATCCAAATGTTCAGAACGTTTTCGGACTAAGTCCATCTTCAGTGAACTTTTGTAGTACTTGCGTAAATAACCGCAAAACCAAACAGCAGTTGGGTTTACATTGATGAAACCATACTTGAAAGTATTAAATTTTACGGCAGTATGTCGATGAGTGCAGTAAGTCCCTACTCGAAAAAATTATGTCTACATCCAAACTGTCGGCATGGACGAAGCCAACTAAGTTGGCTTCGTCCATCGTCGTGGAAAACGTATATTAAAAATTCCTACCGGCTCATGATAATTACGACGAGATTCACCATAAACTACGATCATTTCGCATTTTTCTTCTAAATTACTAGATTGTACCAGTTTTAAGTCACAATAAAAGATTTTTTTTTTTAAATAGTAGCAAAACTGTTATTACTTTTTATTTTTGAGAGCTGATAAAAACCATTAATCTGCTATACAACGAAAAGTTACATATTTGACATCAGTAGTTCAAGAGCTTTTAAATAAAGTTCCATATGACGTAGTTTCTCATTAAAAAAATCGAATTTATGAATCTGAATACAGTGGAACTTGGACATTACGGCCTCGGTAGTTACGTCATCTCGGTCGTTACGTCATCTCGGTTGTTACGTCAATATTTAATAGGTCCGGCCAAAAACTATTCAATAACATTATTAAAAACCTGGTTTTATCAGCTAAAAATAAAGTAAGCCTCGCCTATAGCATTATAAAATTTTACAGTAGGTTGTCTTTTTCTATTTTATAAAGAATAAAGTGCAATGCGTTTCCGGCGTTGCGGCATTGTTTCTTCCAAAAATGTGAGAAAGCCCAATTATCCCTTCTGTTTACAGTTATGTGACCTTGATAGTTCTGTGATTTCTCATTTATCAGCGCCATCCTAACAGTCAAATTTTCTGTTTCAGAACAGTCAGATAAGAAATTTTCGCTACCGTGAAATTGTGTTCGCCTCGTTTTCTTTTTAGATTTTAATTCAGTAATTAAGAAAAATATTAGGAAGTACATTCGTGGTGATGTAGATTTAGCTCTACTCAAATGGTTCAAGCAGTGTCGCAGTTCTGATATTCCTGTGTCCGGGCCACTTTTAAAGGAGAAAGCTTGTAGCATAGCTCGGAAAACTGTTTGGTAAAGATTTCACATGCTCTAACCGCTAGCTGGATCTGTTTAAAGTCCGGCACTCAATTTCTTTCGCGAAAATTGTTGGAGATGCAAAATGTGTGGACGAGAACGTGACAGATGATTGATTACAAAACACATGGCCACAACTAAAGCAACCATACAAGGATGAAGATATCTTCAATGGCGATGAAACTGATGTCTTTTACAAATTAACGCCATACAAAACGTTAAACTTCAAAAATCAAAAATATGTCGGAGGAAAGCTTTCAAAAGTCACAGCTTTTGTTTGTGCAAACGTGACAGGTACAGAGAAAAGAAAGGTTTTGGTTATTGGGAAAACATTACATCCTAGATGTTTCAAAAACATAAAAACACTGCCTGTAAACTACACACAGCCAACAAAAAACGGGACAAGGAACGCTCTCAAAAAAAAAAAAAAAAAAAAAAAAAAAACTTCTTCTCTTAGTTGACAACTGTGCAGCCCAGCCCATCCCAAGTTTAATTTGACCAATATCAACCTAGTTTTCTTACCAACCAACTGCATGAGTGTCTTGCAGCCTATGGACCAAGGAGTCATAAGAAGTTTAAAGTGCCATTATCGGAAACAGCTTTTGAAATGATGATTTTTTGTATGGACAGTGGGGAACCCGTGAACATTACCATCCTTGATGCAGTTCAGTTTTTAGGCAATGCGTGGAATGCGGTTACGTCAGTGATAATTTGTAAGTGCTTTCGTCAAGCTAAATTGACTGTAGTTTTTCCCAATGTTCAGGATGTTGACGAGGATGGCGAAATGCCTTTGTCAGAGTGGATACAAAAATTTAGTGTAAACCAGAGAGAGTTTGGAACTGATCTTGATTTCAGTAGACGATCAGGTAGAAACATTTCAAGTTTTAAGTGACAAAGAAATTGTGGAACAAGTGCAAAATTTGAAAATGGATGTTGATGAAGATAATTAAGAAGAAGAAGACGGCGTTGATTGTCCTACAATCCAAGAAGTAATGAGAGCTGCTGAGACCATATCCAGGTTTTGCCAGTTCACGTAGACATCTACAAATACCAAAGAAGCAGCTCAGATTATTAAGGACACTACAGAAAAACTTTATTTTTCGGAAAGGGTTGTGCAGAAGAAAATAACTGACTTTTTCAGCATTAGAGAACTTCTTCATAAAAAATATAAGTTTCATATACATGATATGTTTTATTTCTTAATTTTTTTATCCTAAATGCATCTGTAATAATAATGGTTGTAATAAAATTTTGCCTCATTAAAATTTCATTTTTTTCTACCTCTTTTATTACGCCACTCTGATATAGCGTCATTTTTTTACTGGACCCTTCAATGACGCTATAACCAAGTTCCACTGTATATACAAAGTAGAATTTGTACGTAATTAAATATGTTTTAATATAAATTATACACATAGTGCAGATGCAAATGTTTCATCTATATCTTACCTTTGGAACTCGGAAGGTTCTTCAGATCTTCCTCGATCATCTCGCTTGCCAAAGCTTGAGCGTCTTGAAACAACTTTAGATCGTACTCTGGTACGAAGTTGTTGAGATCTGGTTCCTTCGTGCGATCAACGCACGGTTTTATATCTTCAATTATTTCCATTTTGAATTTGGCTCTCATGTCCCTTATTCGTTGCAAAAACTGTTTTTGTTCGGAACTGGCATTCGGTCGTGGTGTTTTCTTGTGAAATTCTAGAGCTTTTTTTCGAGCTTCTTCTCGCTTCTTTCTTTCGTCGAGCAACTAGAATGTTATAAAAAAAAGTAAGTTAATACATTAAAAAATTGAATACAAAATTTGCAAGTTGAAACACAAACTCAAAAAATGTGCTTAAATATTAATACTGTTTGACTACTGAAGAATTCGTAGATGAACAAATACAATTAATACAAAGATATACAGGGAGAGTGAAGGATATGCGAATTGCTCCCATACCGGATTAAATAAAAACATGGATGCAGGGGATAAGACTTTCAGCATTAAGTTTTTTAACAGTCCATGCCATTCAAACACAACTTTAAGGTGCTAGAGCTTTACAAATTTGCGGGGAACTATTCGTCGGTGACCAAAAGAACATAATTTGATCCCTGAATTGCTGCTCAAGTTCATCGGAAAACGAGACTATATTTAATGAGAGAGCATCATAATTGGTTTTTCCTCCTATGTGTCATCTCCTAGATTGTTGGTAGAATTTGTAAGAGAAATTGAAAAATACTAAATCCAGATAGCGACCATGCTATCGGGAGGAGATGGAAACACAACGGGGAAAATTAAAAACATAAGTACACATTTGTGTACAGTGGCAACAATACGGGAGAAGCAGACGAGTAAGCTTCTATGTCTTTGGAAACACGAGAGAAAAGATAATGAAGTTTAACCCAATAAATGAAAGAATAAAGAAAAAACAAATGATAATGGGAACAGAATATGTCAGTTAGGATAAATATTCCTAACAACAAAATTTGAAATAAAAAGACACAAAAATAACTTTCGGGAATATAAAAAACCAATTAGATAACAGAATAGCTTCAAAGTACAGTAAAATCTTCCCTGTACGTTGATTCCCAGTGTTCAAAGTTCCTAAACGTAGATTATACACATGGAGGTCACCAGCTGACAATAACAACAAAATAGTCAGAAATAAAATAAATTATATTATCGTCAACAGAAGATATAGACATTCTATAATATTATCCAAAAGTTATCCAGGATCGGACATATCCTTCGATCACAACCCGGTTGTTTTGTCGATGAGAGTGAAACTAAAAAATGTAAAGCACCCAAGCTCCATAAAAATCATGACTACAAGGCGGCTCAAACAAAACAACACATATGAAGAAACCAAATTTAAAATAATCGAGAACTTAAGAAAAGTCAACGAAGACATGCAGGAACCTGTAACTATTGACCAAAAATGGGAAAAAATTCAACATGCCCTTGTGCCAGTTGGAAAAGAAACCAACCACTTAGAGAAAAAAGAAGACCTTGGATGAACAGTAGAAATTCTTAAACTTATGGAAGAACGAAGAAAACTTGAAGCAAAAGACCTGAATAAATACAAAGAAATTTAGAGAAGCATCAGAAAGAAAATTCGAGAGGCAAAAGAGAGGAGGCTCTCCGACAGATGCAAAGAAATAGAAGATCTGGATATAAAGTATGATAGCTTTAATTTACTCAAAAAAAATTAAAAGAAGTGACAGGTTCTAGAAAAAGCACAGCTCACTAAGAACGAATATCCCTAAAAATGATAAAGGAGATTATTCATCGAATTATTAAAATTCATTGAGGAAGATGTTATAGTTTTTAACAATGTATGGATATACTTCCAATATTTTTCTTATTTGTTTTTATTACTGATGCCATTGAGAATTGTTATTCAGTTTTGTTATGAATTGTTATGTATGAAAAAAATGGCTGACACTATTTTGTGATGAGAAAAGTCCTATTAAGTGTCGCTACACACATGATTGTTTTGTGTTGTCTTTGTTCGACTACCATAAATTATGTCATTGTGTCATTATGTCATTTGGTTGTTACATATTATAACCGATGGGACCTCTCCCACTCCCACTCACTCGTTTTCAATTTTGACATTAACAATTTGGCTTTAGGATATGTTACATTGTACAGATTCATTTATATCCACAACAATATCTGAGAATAACCTTAACTCCCAGTTATCGGGGAAAACAGGATTTCAATTTACTTTTATTTTTTAGTTGAAACGATTTCATACATGTTTAAATATTGTTTTGTTACTTTGTCTAAATTGACATTTTTATTTACTTTTGAGCTACTCTAAGTTCTTTGGCAGATAATGTCTGATTGAATTCATTGTTTAGTATGGAATTTTATTGTTAATGTAGTAATTTATTTAATGGACTTTATATTTTTAACTTTATATGTAGGACAACAGAAAGAAACAAATGCATGCGAAAGCGATGGACTCGAAGAAAGCAGAAAAAAATTAAATCAGATATATTTCACTCAGCTAAGGAAATTCTTAGCGAAAGAAAAATAAAGATAAAATTGTTTCTAATTGAAACACTCTATGGGTCTACACAGAAGTGAAGGAAAAATATAAAGAAAAGAAAAAGTTTACCTGGAATATAATGTCAACTAAGATATAACAAGGGTACGACAATTATTATGTGAATTACGAATTAATATGAAACTAAACATATCCTCTTAGAAGAAGAATCAAAAATGATAACTGGGATCGTTTTTCAAAAGAAATTGTGCATGAATTTTATGGTATATAAAAGGTAATATAACGTTTTATAAAAGGTTAAAGAACAGGTGAAGGAACTAAGAGACTATTGGACATTTTAAATTATTTAGTTTGTTTCAATTTGATGTATCTTTTGGTGAAGTTCGAATCTACCTCTCACAACCTCTGAGTTGGCTAAAGCATTGTAGGTTACAAATATATGAGCCAAACGTAGTTCAGCAAAAAGATACTGGTTGAATGAATTTATAGCAAAAACGATGCCAAAAAATCTAAAAAAGGTATATGGTTAAACGCTGTTAAGAAGATATCACAACAACATAAAGAAGCACTTCCCAAGGATTCTTCTCAGGATCTATCTTAGAGATATTTATTATTATAATTACCTGTTTGCATTTATCCTGCGATATATTGTGATATTTAGGACAACCTTCCAACGTAAAGTGCTTCTCAAATTTGCCGCTCAGATGGCCATTACTATCACAACCTTCCAGAGGGCAACATCTTTCCTCTTCAACAGGGGAATCACTATTCTTGTGTTTACTTTCTCTCCGTTTCTTAGTTTTACCCTTACTAACTGCTGGTGCCTTCTTAACAGGAGATCTAGACAATGACCTTTTAGTGCTCTCAGTATCGGAATCAGTATCAGAATAAACGTTTTTGCCCAGGACGTGTTTAGATTTTCTTGTACTCGCCGATCTGGTCAGTTTTCTCGTCACTTTACTCTTTGAGGGATTTTCATTTTCCGATTCGCTGTTGGGAGCTTCTTTATGCACGACTGAAGGCTTTTTCACTGGTTTTTTCACTACTTTTCTTGTAGTTGTTGAGGATTCGGCACTGCTTTCGCTGTCTGAACTGCTGCTTGTGCCTGACACTGAAGAAGCGGCTGAAGAGGCAGAAGATTCTAAAAAATGTGTAACAACTGTTATAAAAATCAAAAATTATAAATAATGCAAAATAAAATTACTTTAATGTATGAAGAAGAAAGAATAAGTATAATATCACCAATGACGAAAACAATATTTTTTCAGTTTAATACATAATACGAACAGTTTCCATATGTAATTTACTATTTTTATTGGGAATTGACCACAATTTTAGTTTAAAATACTATGAAGTAAGAAAGATTTCTGAAAGATACTCTACCTAAACGGTACAGTATCTGATTTTCTAACGAAGTTCCGAGTTTGACAATTGAGTAGTTCAAAGAAATGGCCTAAACTAGCTGTATAAAAGGAAATTATAAAGCAGGATGTTGTCTCTCTCATATACTGTTTAAAATTTACACCCGAAAAGCTCTAGAGGTATTGATAGAAAACTGTTCAAGAATGGGAATAGAAATCGAAGACCTTGTTATTTGTAGATAGCCAGGTAATAATATAGGGTGTATTTTGGAGAGTACAGGCTTTGTGGAGGTAGTATTTTTTATTTAAGATGGTCGCATCTAGATACTTCTAGACCTCGCATCTAGACCTCGCAAGGCAGTGAACTTTCACTTGTGACTCCATGTGGTACATGCTGATAACTGCATCGACCTGCAGGCTAAATTAAGCGGTGAGACTATGGTGAGAAGAAAACTAAGTCGTGACAGTAGGCGATCGCAAAAGGGAACATAAGCAAGAGCTCAACGAACTTCAATGCTTATGTCTTACACTGTAGATAGTGCAGCCATGAAAAAAGCAAATGGAAACCACCTCATTAAGTCGATAAAATCAAATATATCATTTAATTTGCCTTTAACAGGTTCGTAATAAACTATACGGGCCGCCCTACGTAAATTTAAAATTCCCGGCAAATGTTCGTCAATTGCCGCGAGTTGGGTCACTATGATTGGCAAAGCGTATCCCCTACTTTCGAAATACAACGAGTCACCAAGCTCGTTCGGTTCGGTTACTTACCAAAATTTCTTTTACTCGTTTTTGAGGAGGTGAAAGCATCCAGTCGTTTTGTCGTGCACTGTGAAAATTTAAGTACCGCCATTTTGCATAAATCTTTCTAATTTTTATTTTACATCATTTTATCTTTCTTATTTTTTAAAATCATTTCATTACTTTTCGCATCTTTATTTTAAAACATTTTATCACCTTTCTTATCTTTATATTAAATCATTTTATCGTCTTTATCTAAATCAAGTTGTACTGTAGATGATTCTTAAAAAAGACATTCTTAAAAAACACCGACATCCACATTAAGAGTCCTAGGGCACCTGGATAAGGGCATGCACTTGGTAATACATTGTATTTATAATCCCAAAAAAACTAAGCAGTGCCGCCACGTGGTTGTACCATTTTTTTTCTTTCCTTGCTGGACGTTGTAGGCAAACATGTCCACTAATAAGTTTTATTGCTGTATACATTTTTCCAGCGGCCTACGCTTTTATTTTTGAGTGTAGCCCCAAAAATGTCTTGACATTCTACCTCACAAGCGGCGAAGTGTGTCTTTTTAATATAGACAATAATTAATATGGGCAAATGAGTTTTTTTTATCTTATTTGATTGATTAGAGTGCATTTTAAAATTCAGTTCTATTTGACTACGTAAGGCGTAGTAAATGCATCTAGTAGCATCTTTTTTATTTGTAAATAATATAAATATAGAAAATTTTAACTTGAAAATTATTATACCGGGAAGAAATAAGATGAGTTAATTGATAGTCGATCTCTATTTAATTTAGAAATCTAATAAGTATTTTAATTAAAGGTTAATATTAGGTATTCTATTCTAAGATACCAAAGAAATATGTTGTTTTTTTTTTTGATAATAAGCATATTAACTTTCTTCTTCTTCTTCAGGTACCATCTCCGCTACGGAGGTTGGCAATCATCATAGCTATTTTAATTTTTGAGGCAGTAGCTCTAAAAAGTTGTTTTGAGCTGCATCCAAACCATTCTCTAAGGTTCTTGAGCCATGAAATTCGTCTTCTTCCGATGATTCTTCTGCCATCTATCTTTCCTTGCATTATGAGTCGCAAGATGCCATACTTCTCACCCCGCATCACATGTCCGAGATACTGTAGCTTTCTTTCTTTAATTGTAAGTTCAACTTCCTTCTCTTTACCTATTCTTCTCAGTACTTCATTGTTCGTAACTCTATCTACCCAGGAAACCCTCATAATTCTTCTATAGGTCCACATTTCAAAGGCGTTAAGTCGTCTCATTGTGTCTAGATTTAACGTCCATGATTCCACTCCATAGTATAGTACACTGTATACGTAACATTTTGTTAGGCGTACTTTAAGAGCTTTATATTAACTTTAGCTCTTTCCAATACTTTTATATTTCATTTTTATTGCCTAAAGACATTTTCCAGAATGTGTATTAATAAAATAAACTAATTTGATATTTTTTTTTTGTTACATACATTTCAGCATAATTTTTGTTATTTTGGAGAAGATCTTTTCATTATAATGGTCTGAAAAGATTTTCGGGCATTTGATGTCTGAAAGCACCACATCATGCAGGATTTAACCAACATACGAACAATGCAACGAAAGTGAAGTATTACTCCACACTGTACAGGCCAGGATCCCTACTATAAGAATTGTCAGCAGTTTTGTCTATTAATTTACTCATATTTTATTGTCGCTGTTATAACTTTCAATTAAATAAAACACATACATGTTACAAAGAACAGCAACATTGCAGACGTCAAAGAGAGAGTCGAAGAGTTACTAAATAGCGCAGGAGACCCTTCGCACATAGTGAAGTGTCCCCATGACAGAGCCATGTCCGGCGCATGTTTCGCACTCTTCTCTTTCGTACTCTCATAACCACGTGTCCTCATATTATTATTCTAACTTTTAATTTTATGCAACTGTTCCAGTATTATGATTGATAATTCCACAATATTTTCTCTTTGTATTTGTATCACTTACACAAGTTAATTTGTAATGAATCTGGTAATTTTTAATAAATTTGTTTTTATACACATAAAAAAGATCATAATTGCCAGTTGTTTTCTTTTTCGTTGTTAAAGTATTCCAACAAACTGAGTATAAATTGTTGATATCTCCCACTTATTAATTTCCAAGTACTTTTAAACTTTTAAATTATTATAGTTATTATCGTTATGATTATTAAAAAAAAATCTAAATAAACAAGTTTCATATACTACCTACTGGTATTTTCTTTTTTTACGTACCAACAATCTCCTTTGATTTAACTTTATCCTCCTTCTTTTCATTTCTAACCTTTTCCACAGTTCGTGCCTTAGCCCTTGGTTCTGGTTTCACTTTTGGTTGGTGTTCCTTGTGGCTTTTTTCCTTTATAGAATCTGACTCTGAACTATTCTCAGGTGAAAAAATACTTTTCTTCTTATTAGCATCTGTGTTGTTCTTGGCAGCAACTTTTTGGGCACGAATTTTTGGGGGCTCTTTTCCTATAAAAACAAAACTAATTAGTAATCAGTGACGGCTCTACTATTAGGCCACATGGGCGCCCCCCTAACAATAATATTCCATGATAAAAGCAAGCAATAAAATTATTTTGACTTTTTATAAATCGTATATAACAATAAACTTCTCACTAAATATTTTGTATATATCACTAATATTCAAGATAACTTTTATCTTAGGTTACATTTCTAAAAATGGTGCAAGTTGGGCTCTCTTTTATTCCTAAGAGTGGCAAATTTACTGGTTCACAAAAAACAATTTGGAAAATAAACCAGGTAAATTCACCATAGATGCCTTGCATTATCTTGTTAAATGTCATAAAAAGGTCATCTCGTCAAAAGAGTGTATTACACATATTATGTGTTTTCATAGAAATTTGATAACACCTCACTGGACTCTATTAACTCTTCTGCAACAGCAAAACATATAGCACCTTTCATCATCAAATGGATTCCTTTCATGCTCACGACTATAGTCCAACAATCAATTAAATAGGGTGACCGGTTCATTGTCAAGAAACACTTTACACTACTAACTATTGGAAAATTATACATTTCCAGCGGCGTCGTTATTTTGTTATTTTTTAGGATTGAAATATTTTATTTGAAATTAATTCCATCATGACGTCTCTGTAGATACCTTTGTAGGTCGTTCTGTGATTTTCTTACCTGTTCAAATCTTGTCTTCCTATAACAGGAATATAGGTACGTGACTTTCTACGAATAATGTTTTCCCTGATTTCAGAATATAATTTCTTAAATTCACGCATATCATTGAACAATGATTCATGTTATCTAAAAACTGTAATATCAGTTTTGTCTTTACCATCTCATAGATACAACAATCAGCTAATCTCTATTAAAGATTAACTATCGAGAAGGAGATAAAAGATTAACTCTCAACAGAGAGAAAGAATTCAGAGCATTCTATAAGGAAGTTAATATCAACAGAAAATAATTCAAGGCAACCACAAGACAATGCAGAAGTCAGAATAGCGACCTATTAACAACAAGGAAAGATGTATTAAATAGATGAATAGATGGGTGGAATACTTTAACCAGGCACTTAATATAGAGGAAGAATAGGAAAACCTGGAAGGCGACAGAGATCAGGTAAAGGAAACAGAAGAGAGAGAAGAGGAACCACCAACGATTCTTGAAGTTAAAGATGCAGTTAAAAAACTAGCCAGAGACAAATCACCCGGAATAGATAATCTCCAAGCTGAACTATATAAAAAAGGTAGCCATGGTACCATAATGGCATTACAGCAGCTTATAAAAGAAATATGGACACAGAAATCCCTCTCCAATGATTGGAATATTGGAATACTTTGCACCATACACAAAAAGGAGATATCTTTGAATGCTCTAACCACAGAGGAATTACGCTTCTAAATGCAGCGTTAAAAATATTTTCCACAGTACTATGTGACCGTATGGCACCATATGCAGAATAGATAGTAGGAAAATACCAGGCTGGTTTCAGAAGTGGTAAATCGACAATTCATCAGATTACAGCCCTGAAACAAATCTTGGAAAAAACACTGGAGTATGGTATTGATACTCATCACATATTTATAGACTACAAAGCAGCCTAAGACTCTGTGAATAGAAGATAAATGTCCAAAGCAATGAAAGAGCTAGGAATACCAAATCAGTTGGTAAATTTAACAAAACTAACTCTTGAAAAAATTGAATGTAGAGTAGAATTCAGGGGGAACTGTCTGAAACTTTTAAAACAAATAACAGGCTGTAACAGGGAGACCCTCGCTCCTGTATACTGTTCAATCTGGCTCTGGAAAAAGTAATACGTATGTCACAAATCACAACCGCTGGTTCAATATATAATAAATCAGTGCAAATTTTGGCCTATGCTGATATCAATATAGTTGGGAAAACGGAAAACGTTGTACGAGAGGCGTATGTAGCAATAAAAGAATCAGCTACAAAAATGGGTTTAATAATGAACACCAACAAAACGAAGTATATGAAAATAAGCACGCAACCACAAATCCTACAACCACTTGTTATAGAAAACGACGTCATCGAAGCAGTGAACGAATTTGTATACCTTAACACTGAAAATAATACTACCGCAGAGATAAATGAAAATAACACTACCGCAGAGATAAACCGCAGAATTTGCACGGCCTAACAGATGCTATTTTGGGCTCAATCCCCTCCTTAAATCCACAATTATATCGAGAAAAATAAATATAAAACTCTTCAACACAATAATACGCCCAGTCCTAACATATGGTTCAGAGACCTGGACTGTAACAAAAAATAATGAAAACATGTTAGGATGTTTCGAAAGAAAAGTACCAAGGCGAATCTAAGGATTCTAAGGAGCAGTGAATGACAATGGAGTGTGGAGAAAACGATATAACTTCGAACTTTATAGAATATACCAGGAACCTGATATAGTAAACATATTAAGATAGGACGTCTGAGGTGGATAGGGCATGTAATGCGCATGGAACAAAATGACCTAGCTAGAAAAACCGCAGAAAAAGAGAAAGACCCAGAACAAGTTTCCTTGATAATATCGATCAAGACATGAGAAATATGGGAATATAATATCAACAATGATTTACAGAACGTAATGCAACGCCTTAATGAATGCTGTCATGAGTACGGACTGAAGATAAATTTAAAAAAACTAAATGCATGATCATGACTAAATCTGTACATGTAAATATCCAACTGACTATTGAAGATAGTGCAATTGAGAGTGTTAATAACTATAAATACTTAGGAACATGGATAACATCAGATGTAGACCAAACCAAAGAAATTAGGACACGCGTTGAAATAGCATGTGCATCATTCATTAAAGTTAAAAAAATTTTTGTTGTCGGGATATAAGATTAGAACTACGCCTGTGAATGCTTCGATGTTACGTGTTCTCTACTCTTCTATATGGCTTGGAAGCGTGGGCACTAAAACAAGTCCATCTGAATAAATTGGCCGCCTTTGAATTTTGGTGTTACAGAAGAATCCTACGAATATCATGGATTCAAAGAATGTCAAACGTGGAAGTAACTAGAAGGATAGGAAATGGGGCGGAAATAATATTAACTATCAAAAGACGAAAACTTGAGTACTTAGGACATGTGATAAGAGGGCAAAAATACGCATTATTACAACTTATTATGCAAGGCAAAATCCGAGGAAAGCGAAATGTGGGAAGACGAAGAATATCCTGGCTTAAGAACTTAAGAGAATGGTTTGAACGCAGGAGTGCAGAACTTTTTAGAGAGGCAGTCAACAGAGTCCGCATAACCATGCTGATTTCCAACCTTCAATAGAAGATGGAACTTAAAGAAGAAGAAGAAGAAAGAAAATCGATGGATAGGGACGACTGGAAAGAAATGCTTGAGGGGGCTAGGAACCAAGCAGGGTTGTAAAATCAGAATGATGATGATCATCGAAAAGGAAATATGTGCTGCAGCGACGTGTGTGAAGATCATATTACCATCGAATTCTTACTTGTCTTCATATTACATTTTTGTTGATTGTTGAAAATTAAATGCTCTGGTACCTTGTATCTGTAATATATTAAAGATATTATGTTTATTGGGAATTAAATAGGGGGTAAATAGGGGGTCTCACAAGAAGAAAAACAAATTATCTGGAAGCTATATATGATGGACTAAAAAAAAACAATATCTTCTACGGAAGCTGTTAGTTGCTGTTTATTTAAATTAAATGAATCCCAAAAAAACATCCTTGGCAAAATTGTACATACGTTTCTCTTTGTAAATAGAGCTCTAAAATCTGTATTAAGTAAAATAGGCAAAATCAATAATTTTCCCAAAATTAGCCTTCAATCTTTATGAAAAACATTATATGATCTTAACTTTTGATATATAAAACGATGTCGGAATTCCATTTTAAGAGATACGTAGAAAATAATATCGAGGCGACGTAAGTTTCTATGCTCAATTCAGGAATATCGTGCTGTAAATAAAAAATTTATTGCTATCACTAGACTTGGGTTAACACCGAACAAAGTTGGCAAAGTTTGACAAGATAAAATAGTAACAAATGCTCGGCAGCGTTTGTTAAAGATTTATCGACAGGATTGTAAGCATCGTCAGGTAAGGACCTGCGTCTAATTGTCGCCCATATTGGCAGCGATACTGGTTTTCTGCAAATTGGTGCACTTGTTTGTATATTGAAGAAAACCAGGGACAATCATGAAGACATAAATTCCATATGCTTCGAGAACATTCTCTATCTTGTTGATAGTAATTATATCATACTGTTGGATAATACACCTCATTACAGTCGCCTTGTTGAAGGCATTTCAACGATGACTGACCTAAAATCAGTCATGCAGAGCTGGCTATGAGAAAAATGCATTCCATTTACAGAGGATATGGTCAAAGCAGAACTAATGACAATAATCGAGGATTATTGTGGTATATACCATTAATATGCTATTGATTCAATGGCTAGACCTTTTGGTATTCCTGTTTTGAGACTTACACGTTACCATTGCGAGTTGAATCCAATTGAATTCATTTGGACTTAAGTAAAGAGACAGGCCACCCGGGAGAATGTAACGTTTAAAATTGGTGATGTATGATAATGATCACAGAACACATAATTTTCATTGTTGGATTGTTTATTCAATGATTCATTAATCTTTCTATTATTAATCTAAAATACTATCTATTAATATCTATTAATAATCTAAAATACAGAAGATGCCTATTTATGACTAGAATAAAAATCGTTTTTACTAGCTATTAGTATATATTAGTAATTTTGCAATTAGTTATCTAAATAAAACATTGAAAAAAACATTATCTACCTATTTTTATTTTTAAAAATAAATTTCTCAAACTAATTCATTTTTCAATGTAGACAATTTATAAACCACTGATAGAGAGTAAATAATTAAGGATTTGGATCATTTGTGCTGACTAAATTTTAATTTGCTAAAACACATTTGTTTTTTGGAGACACCACTACTGTTTTTACAGCTGGCCTTACTATAAAGGACTGCGTTTTACTTATTTAAATGTAAGGTGATCTACGAGGGTGGATTGATATAAAACTATCCTTTGATAGAAAAAACAAGTTTTTTGGAATTAAATCGATTTATTTCTCAACATAGTCCCCTTTTAGCTCGATACACTTAGTAAGACCATGTTCCAATTTTTTTATCCCATCCGAATAGTACTTTTGCTCAATCTCTTTGGTCGGCTTTGATCTGCACATTCGTTTTACCCTTTTTGTGGAGGAACTTAATCACAGAACAATACTCGACTTTTTCTATTTCTCCGAAAACACAAAATTTGCTTGCTTTTGACGGCTGTAAAAACCAAACTAATTATTTTTACAACTTAAAATTTTGACAGACGTCATGTCATGAATAGCAAATGTCAACACCGAAACCAATTCGGTATCAAGTAGCGCCATCTATCAAAGTCTAGTTTAATATCAATCTATCCTCGTATTACAATGTTGTGGAACCATATAATTTTGATTTTCTTATTAGTAAATTATTTATTTGATTTGCATCTCATACAATTAGTAGAATATGTTACATATATGCTTCACCTCTTTAATTTATTGTTGTACTATAGGAATATAATTACCTACCATGGTGATCAGATGAGCATTATAAGATAATATCTTTTTCTATAAAAAATATTCCCTAGACTATTTTAAGCAGAACTGCTAGCAACAGGTTTTTGTGCACACCTTTTGTGTTGTCCTTGAAAAACCTTAACTAGTTTTGCTTGACAATATGAAATAAGTCTTGCATCAAATAAAAATAGAAGAATTGATGAAACACAAAGGGTAAATGCTAAATAAGTGTGATATAATTACAATGCAAATAAAAGAACAGTTATGCTTTCGATATTTTGAAAGCTGTAGCTATTTCTTATCATATATGTAGTGTAAAGCCAGACTGAAGATGGAATTGTAAGTCATAGACTCGAGGCAATATTTAAAGAAAAACATTGATGATATGAATTTATTATCATTTCTTTTAAGGAAGAATATTTGTGAAATCTTTGAAGATGCCACAAAATTGTTAAAAAATATTGTGACAACTCCAATGACCAGATCAGAATTTTGTTTTTAGAGTTAGCACCAGATAAATTATTTTTTAAGAAATATTATGCAGAGTGACTTATTAAATGTTCTATCTATGTTGCCAATAAACAGAAGATTGATCCATAATGCGATAAATAATTTAGATGAAAATGTTTAGAACCAACATTTTAAGGCAAAACTTATATATCATGACAATTAAAACAAAAAATACCAATAATTATTAACAACTTTCTTCATTTGAGCTTTGAATAAAACATAGAAATAGTAGTACAAACAAAAACATTAAATAGACAAATAGTAGTTCCTGACAATATAGACTTGTTACCATCAGTTTGAACCATTTACTAGTAAAGTGAGACTTAGCTAAGTTCTTATTTTTGACATTAAGAGCCTTATATTAATATGTTATTTACTAATGACTGTTATTTAACAAAGATTATCTTGATACACTATAATCTACTAGCATATCCACATTATTTACCATATCTAATAGTAATCAACCATGCCAAGGAATTTGTGACACAGTTGGTTCCATTTAACATAATATGAGCAGATTCTTTGATTTTTTGAAAGTAACAGTTAGTAAAAAGAGAAAAATCAGAGATGTTGTTATGTTGAATGAAACCAACCTCTTCACAAATTTCTCAGCACTATGAAAGATAATAGTAAATAATATTAAACTGGCACAAGAAAATAACTTGAGAACAATATTAAGCACATCCACATTTAAGATAAATGTGTAATATATTTATGAATTATGTTGTAATGCTAGTGTATGTTGATTGTAAACTCTACAGAATGCATACTTGATTCAATTATGCATAATACCCCCTATAAAAACAATTTGATTCTACAATACCTCTGACTGGTCCTTGCTTCTGTTCAGTTTTAGCCTTTGCAGCAGCTACTTTCCCAGCTCCTTTCGCTGCTGGTTTCGGAGGAGAAACTGACGTCTTAGGAGTAATTGTTGCACTGCTCTTAGGCTTCACATTACTCTTTCGTTTTGGAGGTTGCTTTTTAATCTCATCCTCTTCATCTGTGGAATAAGTCTTTGCAGCAGAAGGTTTATTATTTTTAGGAGTTGGTACTTTATTTTTTCCGGCAGATTTGGAATCGGAAGTTTTGTTAGTAGGTGTTTTGTTTTCTGTGCTTTTTCGAACTTGTTTTTGAGATGCTGGGGTTTTTTTGGTAGCTTCGTCAGCATCTGATTGGGGTTTGCTAGAATTCTGGGAACTTGAAGAATCTGAATCACTTGATGAAGACGATTCTGAGCCACTGGAAGAAGAACTAGAACTAGAGGAATCTGTTGAAGACCCAGAAGTAGATTCACTAGTACTAGCACTCTAAAAAAAATAATGTCAGTTGTAGACTTTTAAACCAGTTCTAATAATCGTATAATTAAAATAAATAAAATGATAATACATACTTTTTTTCGATTAGCCATAATAATATGTATAAAATATTATTATTTTAATGCTTTATTTTTGTTTACGACTTGTAATATGACAGTGACAGTAGTAGTGGTAGTATTGTGTTGTGACAGCAGTAAAAAAGAGATGTCAAGAATTATAGGTTAGTTATTCGAAAGCGACTGGCATCTTTGTCGGTTGTGTAAGCTTTCGATCAGAGATATGTAAAAGAGCTCTCTCTCTTTTACATATCTCTGCTTCCTATGCAGCATTTACCGTGGTGATTTAACATTTTATGTCTTAAGCTGTTGGTAATTCTGGAAAATGACATTTAATGTCATTAAATTTGACTTTGTCTAAATTTGACTGTTGACTGGATGGACAAATTTAAGAAATTAGTAAACAAAGAGTAATGACGAATTTTCTTTTTATAAAATGTCCTGCGAAATTCGTGTGACAGCATGTATACAAGAAATTAATAAAATAAGGAAATGTTTATTCCCAACTGACGACCAAAGAGGTAATAAATAATGATCATTAGTATTTTTGGTTTTATCTGTATCAATTTTAGGTACTGACAGCTGGCTTCAATCTTGCAAACTGTCTGCATGCCCTACTGGGGATTTGCTTGTCATTGCAAATGAAAGAAAAATTGTGGTTCTTACTCCAAAATGGGATCCTCAATCCTCCCTGAATCTGTTTCAAATATCTTACTCAGGACCCATCCATGACTATGATAAAGTAAAAGCTGTTTTATGTTTACCTGTTGTAGGCCAAAATGGTAACACTAGTTTAGGTATACATCAATTTTACTATAAAAGGAACCACTGTCTTTTTATTCAAATTTTTAGGTCCTGAATGGACATGCATTGTGATAGGATTTGATTCCGGACATGTAAGATTTTACTCTGAGAATTGTGAATTGTTATTTGAAGAACAATTTCATGCTGAAAACATAACAACCATAAAATGTAGATCCCAACATAATCCAAGACCTGATTTATCACCATATCTACACCCAGAAGAAATATATGTGCAGTACCAAAGTAATTTATGTGTGCTCAATGGTATACAGTTGATTCAAACTTTAAGAAGCTGCCGTAACCAACCAAAAAATCAGGATATACCTCCTTTGGTTCCTAAAAAATGGGGTTTTCAAGATCAATCTGTTATTAATGATAGTGTTGTAGTAGGATTAAATCTCTCCAACACATTTGATCATCTGTTGACAGCTTCGACTTGTGGAGGTTTTCATTCAAAATACAGGGCTGTGCCTCCAAACAATACATTGGTTGTTGCAGCTGGTTCTAAACCTTTTTTAGGGTACCACTATGCATTAGAAGGAGGAGGGCAGCCTGTTCTAAGTGATGTTGCTAAAGCTGTAGCTAATAAGTTAAAAAATACCTTGCCGTAAGTAAATTATCTTCTTCCGTAATTATAAAATTTTCATGAAATAATTTTAGTTATATTAATAATTCATAATTATAAAATAATTCCATAAAAAGGTATTAAACTCAATTGTCTTTAATATTAATAATTCTTCCTTTTTCTCCTTTCTGTCTCTTTTAATACTTGGTCATTTGTGCTCTCACTTTATCTTTAGCATTATTTCATTGCTAAATATTTATAATTTTTTTTATATCTCATGATATTTTTATCAATGTTTCCATTTTTCATAATTAATAATTCTTAGAGTTTATTTTCCCTTCTGGTGCTGATATCTAAAATTTGGAAGTGAGACTTGGAGACTAACTCTGAAAGAAAAAAGAAAAAAAAAAGAAAATCAATATATAGAAAACAATCCTATGATGAACCTAAGAGGATTCAGGGAAGAAGATCATAAACTCATCTTAATTTACAGAAAAAAAAAAATTTCATTAAGATGATGAATATATATAGAGAAATTAGCCCATGTAGTCAAATCGGCATGATTGTGATATTTAGAAATCATGAATGATGAAATATTACCAAATAAAGTGATTAAAATTAAGGAGGAGATGGATGAAATGCCAAATGGTTGGATTGGTGAAGCCAGATAGGATCTGAAACAGAAGAAAAATCTGAAGGGTATAGATCTGAATATGTCTTAAGAGTAGACCAAATAGAAGGATATTGAGAAGCAGAAAATGTAACCATTAGCATTATTCTGTAACTGTGACATTTATTTTTACAATTTGTAATAAATAATCAATTTTGCAGCCTTGGATAAGCTAATAATATGTTGATAACTGAAAGCAAGGTCAAATTATCTGAAACAAATTAGAAATATTAGGAATATATTGTTTAAATTTACTTCTAATACCAGAAACCTAACAAAACTTTTTTTGTCATCACAAAAAAAGATATTTTCATTTTTCTATTTTCTTTTATTCGAAATAAATCATAATACCACATTAATATATTTATTTAAGCATGAAGCAATTATACCCATGAATACTAAATACTAAATAAAAATTGTTTTATTAGTATTGTAATTTAAAAATTGTAGAAGTAAATTAATATTAATACCTTCTATATCTCCTTTGGGTGCCGTGTATGTATTCAAACATTGGCTGTCATCATGTTTACAATTTCCAGAAACCTTTCACTATTGGCTGCTGCACGAAATCATTCTTCTGTTGTGGCACTACACCTTTGTCTAATATTACACAGCCATGAAAGTTTATTTCAACCAATCCGTCTCTTTCCCTCCATGTTTCCTTGTGTTATAAGGCAAAGTAGATGCTATTTAGGTCCTCCAATTATATGATTGAAGTATGCTGTATTCTCCTCTTTATGATGTTTGTGAGCAGGCATTCTGAATTCGTCATTTTAAGAACATCCTCATTGGAAGTGTGCTAAACCCATGATATTTTTAGAATCCTGCTATAGCACCACAATTTGAATGCTTCTAATTTGTTAAGCATCATGGTTTTTAATTTCCATGTCTCACAACCATATAATATATAAGACCACACATAACATTTCAGAACCTTCTTGCGAATATGTATCGACAGGTTTCTCTTACATAAAACTGGTCTCCAAGTCATAAAGGCCTTGTGTGATATTTTGATCCTGGTTATTATCTCTTCATCAGAGTCACAATTTACATTTAACCAGCTGCCAAGGTATTTAAAATGGTTTACACATTATATCTTCTCTCTATTAAGCAAAAGCTGACCTTGATCTACATTAATCTTTCCACCTGTCATCCACTTTGTCTTTGAAATGTTAACTTTAATGCTTCTCCGATAACTTGCTTCACTGACTAGATTTACTAATGTCTGGAGATCTTGTAAATTTTCTGCAAGAACTGCTGTACCATCAGCATATCTGATGTTGTTGATTACTTCTCTGCCTAGACTTTCTGCCTCTTATCTGTCATCCAAAGCCTCCCTGAAGATTTATCCAGAGTATAGATTAAAAAGACTAGGTGACAAAACACAACCCTTCCATGTTTGATGGGTAGTTTTTCAGTATGACTATCTCCAATTTGGATAGAGGCAATTTGATTGTAATAAGTATTTTAGCAGTCTTATATTGTAGTAGTCATGTGCTGCTGTCCGCAGGCATTCGAAAAGTGTATTGTGTTGTACTTAGTGGAATGCCTTCTAAAAGTTGATGAAACAAACATAAACATTCTTTCATAACTCGCAGCTTTTTTGTAATAGAATGCGCATACAAAATAGTGCTTCTGTAGTTCCTAGACCATTTCTAAATCCAAATTGCTTATTACCCATTTTGCTTTCATACAGAAGGAATACTCGGTTTCATATAATTTTTAAAAGTATCTTATGTGTGTCTCATCAAACTGATAAGTCTAAAACCACTGCATTTGGCGGGCCAGCTTTTCTAATGGTAACAGTGACTCCAACCAATCATCTGGTATTATTCCTTTATTGTAAATTTTGTTAAAGAAAGTGGTTAAGTATATAATGTTTTATTTGTCCAAAAGTTTAAGTAGCTCAGCAGGGATTTGATCTGGTCCAGGTGCTTTATTATTTTTGGCTTGCTGTATACAATAGTTACAAATTAAGTTTGATAAGGAGATGGTAAGGATAAGGTACATTTTCTTTAGTTTTTGATTAATATTTTAATAATTGCACACTGTTCCCATTCTTTCATTCCATAAACTACCTATTTTTTTAGTTGGCATCATTAGGTATATTATTATTATTTTTTTTTCTTTTTGATAATTTATGAGATTGGTCAGGTATTAGAATAGAAATTCCCGTTTGATTTCTCTTTTATATGTGTTACTACATTGCTTAACCTGATTTTCAAGCAACCTTCAAATCATTCTAGGAAAGCCAACTTAAAAAGGAGAATTAACATGTTTTTTTTTATGTAAACCATAAAAATTATTTTTTGCAGGAGCTGGTTAACTGGAAACAAGTTTGTTCAAGAAAAGCAAGTATCTGTAGCAGTGCAGCCTGCCGATGCCATGGGATGTCGATTTGGACTATGTGACCTTAGACGCACGTCCTCTGAGATAATTCTATCTCCAGATCATAAGTTGGCTGCGGTTTGTGATAGTTTAGGCCGTATTTTACTGGTAGATACTTTCAAAGGGATAGTTCTTAGAATGTTTAAGGGCTATAGAGACGCCCAATGCTCATTTATTCAAGTCGCAGATGAAAGGAAATCAAAACATAGATTAGGCAATAAGGTAGCTCATTTTTTGGTGATTTATTCTCCCAGAAAAGGAACATTAGAAATATTTTCTGTGCAACAAGGAACTAGAATATCAATATTTACAGCCTCCAAGCACAGTAGGTTGTTATATATTAATTATGGTTTAGTAGGTTTCAGTAATACTTCTAAAAGCAAATTTATTTGCCAGTATACGACTTTGTTCATTGATAATGATGGACAGGTAAAAGAGTTTTCTGTGCCGTTCCACTTTGCTCTTGCTGAAAAGAACAATAAGAGAGCCAGAGATATACATTTATACAAAAAATTCCGACATCTACTAAAATCTGAGTTAGTAGATAATGACAGGCTGTTAAATGAGTCATTAAACACTTGTACTGAACTAAAAACTATAGAAGGGAAGACTCAGATGGTGGAAATGCTATTGGGAAACAAAAATGTGCCTCCTGAAGTAAGTCTTTGTTGTGTCCAGTATTTTGTAAATGAATTAGAAAGTGAAGAATCGCTAAATTTAAAAATTTTGTGCCAAAATGCTAGTCTTTTATTAGAATTATTTGTGTTCATCACGAATCCCGTAGACATTGAAGCAGAAAACGGAAACGAATCACATAATGAATTTTCCTTGAATATAGATGTAAAAGAAATGAAAAATTTGCAAAAATTACTAGATCTAAGTATTGTTAATGACAATGTTAATCTTCCAGAAGTTCATGTCAAATTTACTGATAGTTTAAAATTCTCCCCATCAGAATTCATATCTGTTTTTGACTGTTCTAAGCCAGATATTGTCAGTCTTAAACCAAATCTGGACGACGATTTGAAATTCAAAGTCTCGGAAATTATTTTCAAGCCCTATATTTTAGGAACAATGAAAAATGTTTCCGAACTACAAACAAAATTAACAAACTTAAAAATATCAACCAAGAATCTTTTCGATTTACTAGTCAATTATTGGGTCAATAGGTCCCTGCATATCAACCTAAATCTAGAAAAAGAAATTCAAAAACTAGCAGATATTATATACGCGTTCGTGAAAATATCCAAAGAGGACGTTAACCCAGAATACGGGGAGAAATCCAAGTTCTGGTGCCAAATCAGAGAAGTTCTGGCCAATTCCGCACGTCCGTTTCCGGCTCTTATGGCCGCCATTTTGTGTAAAAACGTTGCCCATAAGTTTGAAATGGAAGTGCAGTTGGAGGAGTCGGGAACAAGTTTGGATGATATGGATATGGAAGTTTTGTCCCAAGAGAATGTTGCATGGTCTCTGCTTATAGGTACGTATTATTCAGGTAAATCGTTTTTACCAGATCAATATTTTCTCATTTTTCAACATTCTCAACACTCGATATTTTAGGGCATTTCTTATAAATATTTTTAAACGTCTTAAATTAGAACAGTATTGTAATCAAAATTTCTAATATTTTCACGGTTTCTTGAGAAGTTTCTGATAAATTATTCTTAACTAATAATGGTACACTTTTATTGTCATCCAGGAATGTAGTACAGACATTATCGACTTGCTAAGGGTCAAAATAAAGAAACACATCACTGACTTTTAAAAGTAAATCAATATTTTAAACAATTTTATAATCAATCAAATACTTCAATTCGACGTTCACTTTGTCAATCATCTTTCGTGCTCTGTTAATACAATTCGATACATAAATTGGTTGCCTCATTAACGATTTCATGCATTGTATTTCTAATGGAAATAATATTTGAAAATACTTTTGGTAGGTAGCGGGTAGGAACTCCTTTTCGGATAGTCCTATCAGGAAAAGTGAATCGATCCCTGCCTTCCGCAGATTCCAGGTGTTTCCTGACCCGGGAAACTAGTACCTGCTAAGGGTCCCTTGACCAGGGTAACGGTTGAAGACCACAACCGCTTGGGGATCCAATGACGGAGGTGGCAACCCAACTTTTAGGGGATGAAATAAAAGGAATAAAGGAAAGACAGGTCTCTGAGCCGTAGAGAAGGCAACCGGTCTAGGACCGGCACACCGAAATCAAAGCTCCGGGCGGGGGTTGAGGCATCGGGTTAACCCCTCGATACTTGTTAAAAACTTTAAAGGTTAAAACTTCCAGTAACAGGCTTCGGTATAGATTAAACAAACGAAGACGACTTAAGCTTAGAAAACGGACTATGAATATTGGTACTTGGAACGTTCAAGGGCTCTCCAATAAACTCAACGACGTAATTTCGGAAGCCAATAAATCAAAAATGGATATTTTAGTACTTACCGAGACTAAAAAGAAAGGGCAAGGCTCAGAAAACCTAGAAGAATACGATCACTTTTTCTCAGGAATACAGAGAGATAAAAGAGCCCAGCAAGGAGTGGCCACACTTATAAGAAAAATACTTAGAAGTTGCATAACATCCTGGGAAGCAGTGAATCAGCGCATTATCAAACTTAACCTGACCTTGCATGGTAGTAAAGTCACCATTCTTGGCATCTATGCAGTAAACGAGGACGCTTTATTAAAAGATAAAGAAGAGTTCTTTGAGCAACCATTTTACGAAATATCAAAAATAGGAACATCAAGAGAAATACTCTTCTTCTTCTTCTTCTTCTTCATGTGCCTTGTCTGTTCCGAACGTTGGCAATCAACATGGCTATTCTGACTTTGTTTACGGCAGATCTGAATAGTTCAGCAGATGACAATCCGAACCATTGCCGCAAGTTTTGGACCCACGAGTGTCTTCTCCTCCCTGGACACCTTCTGCTGTCTATTTTCCCTTGAACGATCAGTTGTAGTACTCTATATTTATTATGTCTCATAACGTGACCCAAGTATTCCAACTTTCTTTTCTTTATACTTATTCCTACCTCTCTCTCTTTACCTATCCGGCGTAGTACCTCTTCGTTGGTCACGTGCTCAGTCCAGGATATACGTAATATACGTCGGTAAGCCCACATTTCGAAGGGCTCTACTTTTTTCATCAATGTTGCGGTCATTGTCCACGCCTCCATTCCATACAACAAAACCGGGAATACATAACATTTCAGAAGTCGAATTTTGAGAGGTAAGGTGAGGCTTTTAGAGGTGAAAATTTGCTTCATGCTAGTGAACGATGCTCTTGCCTTTTCTACTCTTATACGTATTTCCTTCGCTTGATCCCAATTTGAGTTAACTGTTGTTCCCAAGTAGATGTACGAATCCACGTGTTCAATTCTTTCATTGTCTAATATCAGTTGCTGTGGTGATTGTTGGGTTTTGCTTACTAACATCCATTTGGTTTTTGTGATATTTAGTCTGAGTCCGTATTGTGCACTTGTTTTTTGTATCTTACTCATTAGGTAACTCAGTTCCTCCATGCTACTTGCTAGAATCACAGTGTCATCAGCATACCTTATGTTATTAATTATTTCTCCATTTATCTTTATGCCTTCTGTGCTTTCCTCCAGCGCTGTCTTAAATACTCCTATTAGGAGACCTAAATGCGAGAACGGGCAAAAAAGTTAATTGGTCAATTCGGAGAAGATACTAGAAATGACAATGGAGATAGGCTTATCAACGTATGTGAACAAAACAATCTGAGAATACCTAACGGCTTCTTTTTTTCCAGCACCGAAAAATACATAAATTCACTTGGGTCCAACAATCAAGAAATTTGAAATCCATTATAGACTATGTGATCGCCCGACAAAATACGCAACTCAATACACAAGACGTAAGAGCGTTTAGAGGAAGCACATGTGGAAGCGACCACTACCTAGTAAAGGCTAAAATAATGCCCATACGACTAGCCAAGAAAAAATAACACAACGAGGAACAAGAACAAAAAACAATAGAAACCAAATACAACTTGTGTAGCCTCAATCATGAAAGCGCAAAAGCACTGTACAAAAAGCGACCCGATAAAAAGCTCTTACAAGAAAACTTTGATAGTGTTGAGCACCATTACAATTACATAAAACAATGTCTCAAAAGTGCAGCAGAAGAAGCCCTGGGTAAATATGAAAAAACCTAACGAAGGAAGCCATATTGGTGGGATAAAGAAATCGAAGAAAAAATAAAGATTAAACGAGATAAATACAAACACTTAAATATAAATACTGATCAAAGTGAAAACGAATATCGAACAGCCCAAAGAAACGTACGAGGTGCGATAACTAAGAAGAAAAACGAATATTGTAAAAGAAACTGCTCCAGAATAAACACTTAGTTGGGGGGTAGCAGAAGCACCGAAAACTAGAAAATACTTCGATCTCTTCAACAGGATAAGACTAAAGACATCATCTCACTGATCGGCCTAGATAAATGGGACGAATACTTAGGAAATCTACTGGCGGAAGAAAGGGCAGAATATTTGCAAACACCTCAAACACAGTCAGAGGTGCAAGTACATACAATAGCTTCCCCAATTAGGATTGACGACAAAGAAGTAACACGAGTATGCCAAGCATTAAAGAATAGAAAATCACCAGGCCCATCTGAGCTACTCAAGTACGGTACAAGCAAATTATATAAGCAGCTAGCCAGCCTTTACCAAAAATGTATTAACGGAGAGAGTATACCGGAGGAGTGGAGGACATCGTTTATCACGACAATACATAAGAAGGAAAGTAAAGATGTATGTGATAATTATCGAGGAATCGCAGTCCTTAGCACCATCTCGAGAGTTTACGGGAAACTCATCAAAAAGAGAATGGAAGATGAATTCTGTGATACGGAGACCGAAGAACAGGCCGGCTTTAGAGCAGGTAAATCAACTATTGACCATCTGTTTACTTTACCTAGCTAATCGAAAAAAAAGTATAACGAAATCAACCAATACATCTCTACGTGGACCTTAAAAAAACTTATGATAGTGTGCCACAACAAAAACTCTGGGAAGCTCCCGAGAAACGAAATATTAGTGTAACCTTAATCAAGGCCGTCCAAAACCTGTACAAGAACAACACAAGTAAAATAAAGAAAGGCCAGGAGGTTTCCAGGGGTTTCACTATCAGCAAAGGACTCAAACAAGAATGCTGCGTGTCTCCTACTTTGTTTAAGATCTAGTCTGAGCAAGCGATGAAGACGTAGAAAAGAAAATGCAGAAACATGGGAATTCCTCTAAACGACGCAATATTGTACACATTGAGTTATGTAGACGACCAGATAGTGATGTCCCAAGACTATGAAGACCTCGAATATATGATTCGCAAACTTATCGAAGAATACGAATTATGGGGGCTAAAAGTAAATATCAAGAAAACTGAATACATATGTATATTGGAGGAATTCAACAAAATCTAATGTTGGAAGAAATACAGCGAGAAATAAATCACTGTCAAAAATACAAATATTTAGGCATGCAAATAACCAACGATGGCAAATTAGACGAAGAAATTAAACATAAAAATAACCAGGGAAGACAAGCCATTAGTCAATTAAACAGTGTACTGTGGGACAAAACAATCTCCAAAGAAAACAAACACAAAATTTATAACATCATTATAAAAAGCATTTTTACATATGGAAGTGAGGTATGGCCACTGAAAGGAAAAATGTTAAAAGCATTAGAAGCAACAGAAATGGACTTCTGGAGAAGAGCGGCTGGAAAATCAAGATTAGGTAGAGTTAGAAACGAAAGAATACGAAAAATTATGGGTGTTAATCACAATATAACAGAGGACATCAGAATAAATCAACTAAGATGGTATGGACACGTCCAAAGAATGGATGAACACAGAATACCAAAGAAAGTATTGAACTGGACACCGCATGGAAGAAGAAAGCAAGGTAGACCGAGATTAAGTTGGAGAGAACGAATCGATAAAGATTTAAGGGAGAGGGGAGTTGAAGAAAACCTTTGGAACGACCGAGATAAATGGAGACTGGAAATCAGAAGACGGCGTAGAATGTTATAAACTGATTGATTGATTTATTGACTTTGGTTTTCCAGAAACAAATTTCTGTAATTCGTTCTGTAGAGAGTGGCGTATTATGCAACAGAAGGTATGAGTGGTTGTATTTTCTCTCTAAAATCTACTTTTTTAAGCTGCACGTTTTGCCTTTATTGAGCCTTATCAAGCATCATCGATCGATGACAGACTCGGAAAGAGAAAGGCAGAATTCTTAACTAAATTTTACACTTTGTGCTACGTGGCGCCATCTACTTTGAATGGCAGAAAATTGACACCAATGTGTGTCTCTGAACTGAACTCTAGAGATAAAAGGCTGACATTCATGTCTTTTGTTATACTGTTCGAAAAGGATAACATTTGAGTACAGGCCATCCCTTTCTATCCACACCATTGATTAAGGCCAGGATATAAAGAACGCACTTTTAGAAAGAAATAAAAGCATTCATACCTTCAGTGGGCCGCCCTCTATGAAACAATATTTTGTTACAAATCAACTACATTTTCATTTATTTCAAGCGAATCCATATTTCATTTTTCAAGTAAGTTAAACAATCCATTCACATGAGGTCAAATAAAAGAATGTTCACTGCAAAGTACAATTTGGATCCATAAGTATTTGTCGAATCAAATAATCTGAATCACAAATAGTTGTATTATCTTTCTCCAAATAGTGTCTCCCAGGCATCCAGATATTATGTTAGCTTCAGTTATTTGTTGTTTTACATCTATTTTTGGTCGCGAGAGAATTTAATTCCTAGATACTGTGTTTCCATTACCTGTACAATTATTTTATCTTCAATTGCCAATTTGGCATGGATTTGGTTTATGGAAATTATTATAGTTTTAGTTTTTACTTTTGAAATTATCATGCCATACTGTAAATGATACACCTTACGATAAGCCTCGTGAGTCATCTTTTAAAACTGCTCCTAAAGATAATGCATTAGAGAATTTACAAGCTGTGTGAAGGTCAAATTTTCCCCAACCAATTTGGGTTCATAATTGCTGTTGGTACGAGAGATGCTTTGTTCTCAATACAAGTCTTATTCCAAAGGTGCAGAGACGTCTTCTGCGACGTATACGCTTGTCTACTTGATTGTCTGAAACGAGAAAGCGTTTGCTCGAGTACAGCGCGCTCGGATGATGCAAACACTAAAAGAAGTAAGAATCAATAACAAATAATGAGAAACCTTTACTGGAATCTGACCACAAATCTCAGAATTGAAGGTGAACACACCAAATACGTGAAAATCATGCGTGGAGTGAGGCAAGGATGTATTTTTGTCTCTAATCTTCAATCTCTACTATGAAAGACTATTTAGCGAATCTTTGCACGAAATTGAAAATGGCTTTTTACTATACGGGTACCGGTTAAACAACATCAGATATGCAGATGACACCATAGTATTTGCAGTTAACCTACGGTCCTGATGAATAAATCATGTAATAGAGTCAACAATATGGACTCAATATAAACGTAAAGAAGACAAAGCTCATGATAATTAGCAAGAAAAAGCTAACAGGTCAACTCTACTTCAACCAAACCTCAGTAGAAAGAGTGACGCACTACAACTACCTCGGCACCATAAGAAATTAAGAATGGACCAACAACCAGGTGACAAGAGCACGCATCGGAAAAGCAAGATCCACCTTTAACCGAATGAAGGCCTTCTTCAAGAACCAAAACCTCTCTCTTGGTATAAAAGTAAGAATGCTGCGGTGACATGTCTTTTCTATTCTTTTTTATGGTGTTGAATCGTGGACCTTGAACGAACATATGTGCAGAAGATTGGAAGCATTTGAGAGGTGGTTATATCGGAGAATACTTAAGATCCCGTGAACTCACAGAGTCACAAATGAGGAGCTCCTCAGAAAAATGAAGAGTAACCGAGCGGTTCTGACCACCATAAAATCTCGAAAGCCACAGTACTTCAGACACATTATGCAAAATTAATACAGATATGCTGTCCTACAAACCATCCTGCAAGGAAAAACATTTGGAAAGCGAAGTTCAGGAAGACGAACATGCTGGTTAAAGAACCTCAACCTTGTTCAACACAACATCCTTGCAGCTTTTTCGCGCTGCTACAATTTCGCATATTCAGTAAGGAAGCCTGTTATGATTATGAACTAGTTCCTGATTGTTTTCCGCAGTACTTCGGTCATATTAGCGCATGTCCGTCTAATATACATTTTGTCATGTGCTTAACCTTGCATACTTTATTTCTTATCTGCATTTGTTTTTTAGGTTTCCAATTCTTATCTTCTCTTTAAGCTTTCTGTAAAATTTTCTGTCCTTGTGCTCTGTTCAACTTTGTTCAATATCATTGCATTTTTCCTGTAGCCATACTTTCTTCGCTAGTTCGTTTGTACTTTATTTTGTTTCTGTTCTTTTCTTTGCGCCTCTTTCGCCACCACAGAATGGGAAAAACCATAAATTCGGAAATTTTCCTGTATTATCAGAAAGTCCTGATATCTTCTTCGCTAAAACTTCTTTTTAACGATTTTTTCATATTATTTGCATTCAATTCGTTTTAAATGTTATAGGTAAGCTTGAAGACATTTCACTTTTGAACATAATCATGTCGACCAAACCACCGGCAGTTGAGAATTCTCTGCCAACATTGAAACCAGAGGAGGTTCATATTAGCCTCAAATATGTTCTACAAAAGGGTAAAGGATCCGTAAGCGAATTAGTTGCCCAGTGGCTGACGACAGTTGGAGTGAATCCCCAATGTATTTTATCCCATGGGGATCAAGATAGAAACAAAGAAAATGATCAAGAGGTAAGTTACAATAAACTAATAATGTGTAGTACAGTGGCAGCGGATATACAAGAGTTGTGGAGCTGCAAAAGCACTAAAATAATTTTAGAGCTAATAGTTTCATAGTACATATTTTACAAATGTTTAACACGCATTCAATTGTTGCAGATAACTGCAGTCAATGCTGGAAATCCTGTTGCAGAAGTGAAACTATTTGAACATCTGAGCTTACTGCGAAGACAGTTTCCTTATAGTGTCGAAGCCAACTGTATTTTGACGAACATGTCTTGGGAATATGCTACAGCTTGGCAGAAGGATATGCAGAACCTAAATCTTTTGCAAGCTGCCATAAGTTGTTTGAATTGTGTTACAAATATTCATATGAAGCAAGGTAAACAATTTGAGATCTGTAAATTTTTGTATCAGGTTGGCAAACACAATCCGGGCGGGGAGTCACCGACTTAGATCGGTGACTCGCTCTCCGGAACGCACATATTGGGTCACAAGTCCAAAGTCATGTAAAAATTAACTTCAGTCATTCATAGGGAGAAAAGCTCTTCTAGCTATCCCTAAAATCAGGTGACTTAACCGCATAAAGTAAAACAGAGGATGTCGTATTATCCAGGGCGTCCATAGTAAATTTCAGTACAAAGCCTTCCTATTCGTTATGTCCTGTGATGGTGAGGGGTGGTTGGTTATAGCTTGGGGGTCAGATAGGTACTACTCCGTAACGGAGTGGTACCGGTTTGATCTTCTGACATGTGTGTCCCACTGTTCCATTGGAACGCACATGTCACTCTGAGCTGGGGTCTACAAAAATTGTGTGTGTGTGTGTGTGTGTGTGTGTGTGTGTGGTTGGCAAACTCATTTTAGGCCAGATTTCGCGCGTAAATCGAGATGACACCGATGGATAAGTAATAAATACCATAAGAGATGACTCATGATATGAAATTGATCATATTTAATATGTTTTTAATTGATATATATTTTGACTATAATATACTTCCTCTTGCAGGTCTTTATCAACTTCTTTGGAACACACACTTAAAAATTGTAAGTGAAAGTGCGTGCAAATTGATAAACAAAGTTGGAAAACTGCCCAAAGAACGTCTTTGCCGACAAGATACTGGTTTAACTGACTACCAAATGTCTGTATTTCTTAGCTTGTCGACAGAATTTCTCGATTCTTTCATGGAAACGGTTAAAGATACTGACAATATTCCAAAACCCGTTCTGAACTATGAAAATATATGGGATAACGGAGGAAAACCTTTGGTAGAGCTAGCGGTACAACAGAAAATTGTAAATTTCGAGTTGTTACATTTGCACTACCAATTAAGTTTGATCTTGTTGATGATCACTACGTTCTCTATTAAGCATTCCAAGCCCATTAACAATCTTTTTGAAGCATCTGTTGTTAATTTATTTTTCACGGACCTACAGAAAAAGGTTCAAATATCCTGCAACAGATCAGATATAAGACTAAATTTATCCAGAACACAGTTTCTCTTTAAAATAATATCAGCAACGTTAGAAACTATCACAGTTAACGAATCAGGTAAAATATATTTCACCGATCACGTACAATGGATGGCTAAGTGTATCAATTTGGGGAAACTCTGGAATCTAGACGTTGATGAACTGCGTAGGTACCAGATCGTTCAACTTTATTCCAATGGTTATGACAGCATAGCTCAAGAACTTATTCCAGCTGTGAACGAAGCTACAGAGTTGGGGAAGTGCCTTCTGATCGTTGCTGCCAAAAGGCTCTCCCAGTTTTTGGTGTCTTCACCACAACTTAGTGAAAACATCGGTGCTCTTAGTACTGTTCTCACTAATTATATGGAAACTCTGGTAAGTTTTAGATATACTTTTTTATAATGTATGTTTTATGTATATTTATTTTTGCGTTTGACACTTTACTGACTACCTGGACAGCTTCAGGCTCCATACTTTGAGTTTTTATTTTTTCGTAAATATGCACTAAATCAATGATACCATGTCTTGCCCATGAAGAATCGCCTCCAAACAAAACACATACGAAACAGAAAAATGCATTTTGTTGATCACATCCACAAATCCAGCTATTTTTATTATATATTTCTATTTAATTTCCTTACACGACCTTTAAAATTTGAAGAGCTAGATATTGAAGCTTTCTGCGTAATTGTTATATTAAAATCCGGAAGTGGTCTACCAAGTTTTTTGATTTGAATTTTCTACTAAAGCGAGTGAGTTTTTACTAACAAACAGCTAATTTTGTTAATTTTTCCTCAACAACAGTAAAATTTAAACAGCTCAAACACTTCGTAATCGAACACTTCAAACGTAGCTAAAACGTTATAGATAAGTAAAGTTTTAACTTTTATTTCTATTCTTGTATCTCTTAATCTTGTCACATCAAATTGTTTTTTAGGTTTATTATTTTTGTTTGACCTTTTTAATTTTGTCTCTTTACTGCTCTAATAGGAACGTACGCTATGGATACATTTTTGCTGGTTTTATTGAATGTCTGTACTTCTCTGTTCCTAATTAAACTGAAGTTATTTTCGTTTCTGATAATATGTGTTTCTCTATCTGCTGGTGATTAACAGGTATACAGTCTGTACTTTGGTAGGTCGAACAAAGTGTTTGCTGTAATTAGATCTTCGCTTTAGCAGAATTCCAAGAGTCTACATCCACGCTCATTTCTCTCACCAAATTCTAGCGTCTCTCCCTTGCCAATTTTGGCGTTAAAATCTCCTAATATGAGTGTTACTTCATGCTTCTTTGTTAGGTTCCGATCATTGTTTAGTTGGTTGTAAAACGTTTCAACTTCTTCCTCGTCTTTATCAGCTGTGGAAGCGTACACCTTTATTATGTTTCCTGGGACCCTCTCTGTGTTCATTACCATCATTGCAACTCTGTCTGAAAACATCATCATTGACGTAAAAATAAGTACCGCTCTATTAACTTTGTTACCTACGAGAATGCCTACAGCATACAAATTAGATGGATCTTCGTTACCAAAGTAGTACAGCATTCCGTTTTTCGTTGCGCATTTCCAGCCACTTGCTATCGCATATCGGTAATTAATAAATATTTATTTGCAGACGTTCTTCTTCTTAGAGTCGGCGACTACCATGCTTATAATATTGTTATACTGATCTCGGTCTTGCGCTACGTGTAGCAATTGGTCCGCTGTCAAACCTGTCCACTGCCGCAAATTCCTCAACCAAGAGAGTTTCTTCCGTCCTATCCATTTCTTTCCTTCGATTTTACCGTTGAGAATTAGCCGAAGGAACTCATATCTTGGTCCTCTGATTATATGTCCAAGATATTCTAGTTTACGCCTCTTAATAATATTTAATAGAGTTCGTTGATGTCCCATTCTTCGAAGAACTTCTTCGTTTCTGGTTCTGCTAGTCCATGGAATTTTTAGTATCCTTCGATACAACCACATCTCAAACGCCTCGATTTTATTCATGATATCGGCGTTTAAAGTCCAAGTTTCACATCCATACAAAAGTACAGACCACACGTAATATCTTGTAAACTTTTCACGGATTTCCAAATTTAATGAGTTATTGGATAATAGAGGCTTGAATTTTTGAAATGAGTTTCTTGCTTGTTCAATTCTACATCGAATTTCGAAGGATGGATCCAGATTTTGGGTAATCCAACATCCAAGGTATTTGAATCTCCGAACTCTCTTCAGCGGTTGTAGGTTTAATATTAGTTGGGTTGCGCCGATATCCACTTTACTGGTCACCATGTATTTAGTTTTATCGATATTTATCGACAGTCCCCAATTTGTGCATTCCATGTCAACTCTATTGATTAGCTCCTGCAGATCGTCGATGTTTTCAGCTAGAATCACAGTATCGTCGGCGTACCGTATATTGTTAATTATTTCTCCTCCTATGATAATTCCTTTTTGATCTTTTAAAGCTTCCCTAAATAGATTCTCAGAATACAGGTTAAAGAGGGTGGGAGATAGTACACAGCCCTGTCTTACGCCTCGTTCAATACTGATTGGCTTTGTTTCTCTGTTGTTGGTATTAATAATGGCTGTTTGGTTCCAGTAAAGTTTGACAATAAGTTTGATGTCTTTCTCATCTTGTTGGATGCTCTGCAAGGCGGTAATTAGTCTGGTATACTGAACGCGATCAATTGCCTTTTCAAAATAAATGAAGCACATATATACGGGTTTTCTTACCTCCCAACATCGTTGAAGGAGTGTTTGCATAGAAAATAGTGCTTCTCTAGTTCCAAGGCATCTCCGGAACCCGAACTGGCTCTTGACTAATTATTTCTTCGCACTTGTTGTTAATTCGGTTTAGAAGAATATGCAACAGTATTTTAACGGCATGGCTCATTAAACTAATGAGTCTACAATCGCTACATTTGTTAACGTTTGGTTTCTTAGGTAGAGGAATAAAGATCGATTTTAACCAGTCCGATGGAATTTCACTGGTATCATATATTTGATTGAAAAGTACAGTGAGTTCTTTTATATTGTCATTTGAGAGTAATTTTAACCATTCGCTGTATATTTGATCTGGTCCACTGGCTTTGTTGTTTTTGGCTTGGTGTATGGCTTTTTCCACTTCAGCTTTTAAGATTGATGGTCCTGTATTTGCACTTAAGTTAGGTAGCGATCCTCGATCATCCTTAAATAATGCTTTAATGTAGTTTTCCCATTCCTCCATTACTTCGTCTTCTAGGGATAGTGCATGACCTTCATTATTCGTTAATGTTATGGGTGTATTTCTTTTGTGTACTGTAACTTCTTTTATTTTCTTATGTGTGTTAAATTCGTCATGTTTTCGTTGCAATTCTTCTAGTTCCTCACATTTTGCTCGCATCCATAGCTCTTTGGCTTCCCTCATTTTTCTTCGAATCAGATTATGCTTTCGTTTATACTCTGAGTTATTTCTATTTTTAAGCTGTCTTCTTTCGTCCATCATTTCGATTATTTCATCTTTCATCCACGCTTGCTTTTTATAATGGGTGACAGTTCCACTTTGCGTTGCTGTATCGATGATACCAGTCTTTATGTTATCCCATCTTTCTTCAACTGTTGGTACATTGTATACTTGTGTGATGTCTCGAATTTTTTCGTTCATTTGCAGACGTTACATTTCCAAAATTGCATTATCCAAGTTTCTTGCTGCTAACAGACTTCTTACATTCCATGTCCCGACTCTCATGTTACCTCTACTTCCATTCTTTTTACGAGGGTTCTGCTTGCTGACGACCGAAGAAGCGCCGCAGTCCCGAGATTGTCCCCTCTTGTCGAATCTTGGCTTCTGAATTCCACGATCAGTAAGATATTGACTTTGTTTACTATCCATGTTGATTTTCTACCATTGATGCTCTTTTTAACCTTTAATACAGTATGTTCTTGCCTTCTGCATCCTTATGCCGTTAATCACAATTTGGCTTATCCGCCTTTAGGGTCAATTTTAGACCCTAGGGTGAAAGAGTGTCCTTTTTGATTTCAAGCCCTAAAACCAGGGGGCTGGCGCCTCGGCCCTCCACGCCGTTGTGAAGACTTTCTTCTCCGACATGGATGTCGTTGTGGACTTCATCTGTGACCCTGGACAAGGGATACTCAGCAGGTACTAGTTTCCCGTGCCAGGAAACACCTGTAATCTGGGGACTGCAGGGATTGATTCACTTCCCCTAAATAAGTTGAGGGTGTTTCCGATGAAACCGGAAGTAGAGTAGCAACAAAAAATATGGCGTCATGTGCATTATGTGTCATTGTATTCGCTTGCAAAGTTTCATGAATGGAGTCTTGTTTGTTTCAACAATATTTGGTTGGATAGATACTTTATCCTAACCCTGTAGATTATGATAATGTGTTTATTATATCTATTAAATTTAAATTAATAAAAATTGCAAAGATAAAATACTTCTCAAGTAAACTGTAACAGCACTTACACTTGTGAATTTAGCAGGGTGAGTATTTATTGATTATTATATTAAATTAATTTTTGTATTTTATTTTAGAATGACGAATGGTGCGCCCCAAGTCCGTTGAAGGACATAACATTACTGGCAACCCATACAATACATTGTTTGACCGAAGAAGACAATGAATACAAGTTGGCATCACTGTTACTGGAATCGTGTAAAACATTGGAAGATTTGCAATCATAGACAACCTTGTTACATTTTAAAAATTTATTTTATTGTTAAATTTACAAAATAGCATTTACAAAATATCTGTAACTAAAAATATACAAGGGCAATATTGTTTATAATTTTTATGAAATATTGATTGATAATTATTTATTTTTATTAATTTCAGCTACAAGCTTTATATATGAAAACAGCAAATCTTCTTTAAACGAGAAAATATGTTTGATAACCAAAGCATTGAGCATTGATAGTTATACGATATAATCAGTTAAAACGGCTCCACAATATAAGACACACACACAATATAAGACAATTAAAGAAAGTAGTCCACATACAGATATGATGTTAAAACTCTAATTTTTATATGAAGTTAACTGCCGATCTGTAGTATAAACATAATATATTTACTATTATATCACCAAATCATTTATGAACGTATGTGGCATATTTTGATAAATTAAAGTAACAGACAAATTTTTGAAAGAAAAATACGGTATTGCTTAATAAACATTATTTAAAAGTTCTTTTCGAAATACGTACCAATCTGAATCATTTTCTTATTGACTGTGTACTACAGAATTAACCAAATCGTTAATCTAAATTGTTAAAATCTACTTTTTAAGTAGACTTAAAAGTATTTACAATAATGTACTGCGGAATTGTACAATGCAGTTGGATTAAAACAATTTTCAATTCACATTATAATTCCCTTCTTGCTGTATTTTGAAATTGGCAGGATAAGCTAGGATTATTAGAGAGTGAGAAGGGTTTACTAAAGACCACTGAAATTAAAACTTAAATCTCATTGGACCAGAGTACTAATGATAGGTCAGTCAGTACCTTACAATATTACTTGATATCTGTCAACATTTGATAATATTTAACATAGAAACTTTTAATGAAATTAAAAGATTAATAGAAAACAATTTTGCAGTTATATTCAAATTATAATATTTCAAAGGAATACAGTTATTGTAATCACATTCTTGAAGAATGAATGTCAATTTCAAAGGCTTTTTTGTTGGAATGTATTTAGTTCTATTTATATAAGCAAATTTAATCAAATATATTACCAAATTAAAATTAAATAAATCTTAAAAAACATAACCTCAAATAACCTGTGTACAAATCTGACAGATTTGTAAAGTGGGCTTTACACCAACAATAAGTTCAAGAAAAAGTTCATAAACTTATTCATCAAGTTCTTTGTCAATTAAATTCGTGAATATCTTGAAAATAAAAGTTTTTTTGACTTCAAATAAAGTTTTAGGGCAAGTGTCACTACTTTCAGGAGTATAGTTCTCCAAGCTATCGTAAGAGATTCATTATCCTTTAAAACCGATAAGCATTTATTTAAACACACAATGGGGGTTCCAGCAAAGGCAGAGTCGGCCTATTTCACAGTAAAAACTATTTATGTGTACTTAAAAACTACAGTTCGTAACGAATTTGACAATTACGAATTATTACAGTTAAGAATTCGTTTTTACGATATATCGGATCACAATTAACAAGGTAATGAAAATAAGTAGGTAATCAATAAGGTAACTTTTGTGAACTACCTACGACACTTTATCCATACTAAATTTAAAAATATTTATATACTTACAAAAATACTTAAATTTACCATCTATTGTTACCGCACAAAAACAAAGTTTTCAAAAAAATTGTGAAAATTATGTACAGAATTAAATTATTTATGCAACAAACAATTTAGATGTGTTAAAAAACCGGTGTTTTACTCCTGTCTACTAAGTTAAAAAAAATTATATATATATATATATATATATATATATATATATATATATATATATATATATATATATATAAATAAAGGTAAAAGATATCGGCATAGCTCGCAACAAAGAAAAAAAAATTATAATAAAATATGTGTATAAGATGGAAGGCAACCGTATATACGTATTTCTGACTATTTGTCGTCTTCAGTACGGTGCAGCCAAGTTAGAAAAGGAGCATATTAACTTGGGAAAGGATCACTACAGGAACAATGCGTTCAATTTGTGGCAATAATGTTAGAAGACTCTGAGGTTTCCAGAGCAACAACCAACACATCCACGGAGGAAGCTCAGCTACCTGAGGAAAGGAATGCCAAACGTTTCAAACAACAGGAAAAACGTTAATTCGAGTTAATAGTAAAATAAAGGTAAAAGATATCGGCATAGCTCCCAACAAAGAAAAAAAAATTATAGTAAAATATGTGTATAAGATGGAAGGCAACCGTATATAGGGTATTTCTGACTATTGGTCAGAATCTTGTATGCTTCACTATCATCATCTAGGTCTATAACAATGTTTTCTTTGGACAACCCTTTTATATTTATATAAGATCTTTCCTTCTTTTAGTACATGGACAACTCTATTTTTCCAGCTGTTATTTGGTGCTTTTTTCATTTCTAATTCAATTAGGCGAACCACAAATGAATTTAGGTTGGGCGAAACATTATTTCTCCTTCCAATGCTTTTAGCTCATGCCAAATGTTCACAATCGGATTGAATACGCAGTAGTAAGGAGGAAGTCTTAAACTCTGGTTCATGGCGGAAGAAATGGTTAATTTCTTCAGCCAAACTGTCGCAAACATATTGTTTTTTGATGGCCGATTTGGATTTATCGATATTTCTTATTGTAAAGCCATTTTTTAGAAGACATTGCCTTACTGTCTCACCGGAATATTTGATCCCTGTGTCATATTTCTGCAACCTTTGCATGATGGTTTTTAACGTGGTGTTTACATCATTGTGATCTAGTTTTTTGAACATACCATAGTCTTTTCTTTTTCTTCTACTTACTATTGGTTTATTTGTTATGGACCACACTGTCTGCACTGCGACTGACAAAACACTTTGCTTTAATGGTTTTTTAATACTGACGTCTCTTCTTTCGGTATTATTATTATCAACAACTTCACGATAAGTACTAGGTTCTTCCCACGAACGAAACATTTTTAAATATACCACAATTTTGCTTCCTTACTGAACAAATTCAAACAAATAAATAACGTACAAAATTATTTTAAAATCATTTTAGTCTACCTGTTTTATAATCCCCAAATAAGAAAGTTATTACGATTTTCAATTTATTGCGATTGGTGCACGCGACTTTAATACCGACTATCAATATCAATCAAAAAGTAAACATTAACCATACTTCGTGCTAAATCGACATAGGTTGGTGACACTGAATCAACGTCAAATAAATGAGAAAAATAGGAGCAATTATGTTCTGTTAATTTCTTCATGAATTAATTCGTGAACTCAATAACGGCAAAATTGGATATCAAATTGTAATTTGTACACCTTTAATTTGCCCTTGAAGCTATTTCATGAATCTCTTTGTGAATTTGTTGTTAATGTAAAGCAGCTTTAACACCAATAGTTGTTTTTGTCGCACAATCAGAAAAGCGAAGAGAAACAGCGTATTTCATAATAATTGATTAGGTACTTGTACGCCCAGGATAACAATAGACATGAGCTACGCGCAAACCAGAGGAGGGATGCACGGTTCGTAGACTTACTACGGTTGCCTCTTCCGACTGGGGTGGGGATGCTTGGGGAAACTGAATGTAGAGGGCAGGTCGATTGCAGTGTTGATTGGTTGAAGGGGAAGAATTACGTTACGATAGTACAGTTTCGGGCTTATGTTCATTGGTTAGGCGGAAGAGGCAACCGTAGTAAGTCTACGAACCGTGGGAGGGATTTAGAATGCGTTTATGACTTATAATACAGGGTTGCCACGGTCCTCATAAATATTGGAACATATCCTATAAATATTACATGAATCATTGTTTTATAAAATAATGACTGTATAACGAATTAATTACATTTAATTAAATGGTTATTAAACAATGTTATTTAATGAAAAAATAAATATATTGTGATAATTTAAAACGAACTACACTTACCTACAGTAAGTAAGTAGTACAGTAATTTACAACTTCTGTCATACACAATTATATAAATTATAAAAAAGACGGACTGATAATAAAAAATAGAATTTGGAATTAAATCAAATACTCCCCGCTGTCGTCTGAGTCTGAGAATATATCTTAGCTGTCCGAATCTTCACCTAAATTAATTATGATTCTATGACAGCATCAAATCATGATTTCTTTGAAAGAAATCATTCTCAATAATTTTCACTAATTTCTACAATTTTTTCCAATATTATCATATTATTATATTGGAACAAGAAATCATAATTTCGTGTTCCAATATAATCTTTCAGTGCTATCTAAACAAGCTCTATCGTGTTTAAACCTGGATGATATCGTGGAGCTTTAATATGCCATTTTTCACTTATTTTTCATAATGGAATCAATAGCAAATTTTACATGTTTGGCTTAAATAATTTTTAGTGCCATGTAGATCCAATCTAAGCATGTTAGCAGGAAAAGGAATATGTCTAGATTTTAGCCAATCTATCATTTTACTATTTGTTGGTGCTTTACCCTTTTGATAATTATGATATGGTACATAGTCCATCACAATACTTACTTTACTTTATGGTGTCCTGACATGTCATTTATACAATTTCGCCCCAGTATCGGGCCACGTCGGTTCCATATTTGTTGGCGAGCCACAAGTCGACACGGTCGAGGGTACACCAATGGGGACAGTTTCTGCATATACGAAGATGTTCCATATTTTGTATTTCCCCACAGTCACATTTTACATCATCTTGGTGTATTTCCCCCCGTTCTTATCATATTCAACATTAGAAGAGAGAGGAGAGTAATGGTAACAGAGAGGCATTCTAATAAAAGGAAATCGATAGAAGATATAGTAGTTTATCAGAATCTAATAACTTCAGAACTTAAGGCAGTAGAACATCTGAATGAAAATGAATTAGACATAAAGGTGACAAACATGCGAATAAATACTGTGATTAAAAACTCTCATAGAAAATATAAAGAAAAAGGAAAAAAAAGGAGGATAAACTAACCCAAGCTACTAAAGATCTTATAAACAAAAGAATAGGTAGTCATAGACCAATCAAAGAAGGTGGAGAAACGTTAATGTGTTGAAAAAGATGTTCAATGTTTGTTTGACAAGAGGTGTAACCCCCTCCCAATGACATAATGCGATAATAACCATAATACACAAAAAAAGGTGACATTTCAGACCTAAAGAACTACATACCTATTAGTTTTCTCTCCCATACATACAAATTATTCATGAAGATAATAACAAAACGGCTTGTGAACAAACTGTACAGTTAACCTTGCGAACGGGCTGGGTTGTGCTCCAGCTACGGAACAAATGATCATCTATAAGTTATTAAAATAAAACGCTTATAGAAACGTGCACAGAATACAACAAGCCTATCTTTCTTATATTAGTAGACTATGAAATGCGCTTGACACTATAAATCATTATAAAATGCTTCGAGCATTGGCTGACTGCCGCATCGACTACCGATATATTGCCTTGACTACGAAACTGATACATCTTGTGTCCGACTTCATGAAGATACCAAAAAGTTCCGAATAGACCGTTGAATTAGAAAGGATGATACTATCTTCCCGAAATCGTTTACAGCTGTACTCGAATATATGTTCAAGAAAATGGTACAAGATATGGGAATTAATATAAATGAAGAGGATCTAAACCACCTAAGATTTGCCAATGATATCGTTATAATATCTGATAGAGTTGATAAAGCTACAAAATTGCTGAAAACGCTCTATGAAGCATCAAAAACAATTGGTCGTAAAATGAACACCTCAAAGGCAAAATTTATGACTTAACTTTGTAGTCAGCGAGAAAATTAAGATTAAAAGCCGTAGCATCGACCATTAATAGCTTACAAATATCTAGGGCATGAGATTCGCTTAGGTCGAGATAATCAGTCAACTGAAATACAAAGAAGGATCAGTCTCACATGGGCTGCCTTTGATAGATTGAGCAGCATTTTCAAGTACAATATTCCAGTTTGTTTAAAAAGAAAGGATTTTAGCCAATGTGTTTTACCGGTCCTTACATTATGGTGCAGAAACACTAACTAACTCTGACAAAAGAAACAATAAATAAAATAAGAGTAATACAATACGCTATGGAAAGATCAATGTTAGGTATTACCATTAGAGATAAAGTAGCAAACCTAGAAATAAGAAGAAGACCAGGAGACACGGATGCAGTTGAAAAAATAGCCATGGCTACACGGTCCGTAGACTTACTACGGTTGCCTCTTCCGACTGGGGTGGGGATGCTTGAGTTACGTCACCAGAGTACACAAGAATACAAAACCCATTTATTCGCAATTGAAACTGAATGTAGAGGGCAGGTAGATTGCAGTGTTGATTGGTTGAAAGGGAAGAATTACGTCACGAGAGTACAGTTTCGGGCTTAATGTTCATTGGTTAGGCGGAAGAGGCAACCGTAGTAAGTCTACGAACCGTGCCATGGCTAAATGGGCTTGGGCCGGACATGTTGCCAGATTGACGGATGATAGATGGACCAGAAAGATTATTGAATAGCGACCAAGACAAGAGGGATATCGAACTAGATGGACGGATGATATAAAGCGAATCACCCAAAAGTGGATTCAAGAAGCTTAAGGTAGAAATCGGTGCATAATTTTTTGCGGGAGGCCTACGTTCAGCAGTGGACAAATATAGGCTAGTTGATTATTATCATATTCATAGTTTTCCACGTTCCAAAATCTAGAGGTTGGCCTATTTTAAACACACTATTTGTTCTATCAATTTAACTATTAATGCGATAATGGCTTGAAAGTAAATACATTTCATCAGTAAACACAATAAATCTTTTTTCATCTCTAAATTGTTTAACCTTTCCTTAATACTGTAAGCTAAAATGTAGCTGTCTTATATCATGTTGTTCCATTGAACCTTTTCGATTATTTGCTGTTTATTTTTTTCAACGGAATCCAAGATTCCTAATTTCCAAACGCATACGTCGTTGGCCTACTTTATACTTAAATTCTTTAACAAATTTATATCAAAATTAATAATCTGCCGACGCAACAGACCTTGCTCAACTGTTTTTGAAGATTTTTTCCGCCTCTTATTACAAGCGACAAAACCGCTTCCTGCTTAAATTTCTCGACCCTCCTTTGCAATATTTTTGATTGTAAACACAGAAACTCCTGATATGCAACTCCAAAAGCTCAGATTATTTTTCTTCTTATTAGATGATTTATCAAATTACCTGTCACGCTAGCCATACGTTCTTGCACTGTTTAAAATCAATAATAGGTTTATCAGCAGCTGCTTCTCATTGCGCGAATTTTAACATTGAGTGTATTATTTCAGCTTGAGCATTCAAAATTTTTCGCTTTACTTTATGCTGTTAAACCATTTTTAGATTAAATAAACAATTACAAGATTCAAAATCAATTATCATTTTATTAAAATGATTGAAAATTTAGTTTTAACAACATCGCGAAGAAAGCTAAGCGGTTTTCGATCAACTGTCTGATGTTCCGTAATTTGAAATCTGCTAGCGCGTACAGTATTTCCACGTCTATTCATATTTTGGTGCTGTTGTAAGTATATAGATGTTTTATATTTGGCAAGTGCGCTGCCCTGTAGAACTTTAGGAATTTAAAATAACTAAATTTGGAGTTTAACCGAATTTTGTTGATTTTTTTTGGCATCATATTGGTAGCATTATTTTTTGACGTTATAAAATTTATGACATGCATTGAGGTATGTTTTAATCAAAGTGTAGATACATTTACATAGTTTAAAATCTTGATATTAAATAAGTTCAAAAACAAACAGTATGATGTTATAATAATGTAGTTTACATTTAAAACCGTGTTTTAATTTAGTGTTAGAAACGAAAGCGCTTGTATATTTTTTGTGATACAGATTTAATTCCTGTAAAAGAAAACTACAATAAGTTTCCTGAATATAGATGTTTAATAATAAATAATAACAAATTTTACATATTTTCTTAACCGTTATTGAAGTATCTCAGAATCATCTTGTTTTGTGATGTACAATAAGCGTGGCAGTTAAAATTGAGCAATTAAAATCCCTAGTTATGAACCAAATTTGTGATTTTGGGATGGATTTTAGTAAGTGCAGAGTTCCGTACGAAGATCGTAAAAGTTTGTATGTACTTTGTTACGTTGATTTTGTTATAAATATATTCATGTATAGACACAAAGTGTTCAAATAAATACAAAAATCAGAAAATGCATTTTTATTTTGTAAATAATTCACGAAGTTGTTATTCATACTGGCTTTGCTCTTTTTTCGTGAAAAATGTGTTAAATTGATTAAAGACGTTACTGTTGATTTCAAGAATACAACTAAAGTATAAAACCGTAAGATAATCTCAGATCAAGGAAAGCCAGATGCATTATTCAATGTACTAAGCTCTTGTATAATAGCTAACATATCAAGAAGTCTGAATATTATCTATTTATAATATTTCTCCTCTCTGTACTTTTTTATATAATAGGTACTTCTAATTTTCACCCTAAAATATAATAGGAGTATACTCGTAATGTATGTTGCATACTTTTAAGGTAAATATCACTTTTTAATAATTTCCGAAATTTGTACATAATATTACTTTTACGTTAGTAATTGTATAGAATATAAAAAAAGTAATAAGTCTTGTAAAGTTCTTATCGTTTTTCAATTTAAATATGAGTTGACAGAAATCCGATACTTTCCGCCACACCCTCGTAAAACTTTATTTTGCCAGGAGTCCATGAATATTTAAGGTCAAAAGAAAGACAGATATATAGTTGGTGGAACTCCATGCCAATAGAATACCGCAGCATTTATCTTTTACATGTTGCGGGATAGAAAGAGAAAGTCAGATTTTTTTCTAACGATCGATGAAACGTTTACTTTTGACAGTTGACAGCTCCATTGCTATTCTCGTTCTCGGATATTTTCCGATGACAGCGGATCAAAGGAACCAAGATGTCTGTCCATTTCGTGTAAAGTCACTTTTGAGGAAAAAGACATATTTTTCAGTGCAAATATATAATTAATAAGTTATGATTTGATGTAATTAGTGCTGTGAGTAATTTAAATTTAGGAAAAATGTCGGTCGATCGGGAAATACCCGCAGAGGACAGTATTAAAGTAGTGTGCAGATTTCGACCCTTAAATGACTCCGAAGAAAAGGCTGGGTCGAAATTCGTAGTCAAGTTTCCCCAAGGAGCAGATGAAAATTGCATTTCGATAGCGGTAAGTGGAACAATGTTTGATTAAAATACCACCTTTTGTTATTGACGAGGTCATTATTTTCCCTTTACGTCATCGTGGTGTGAAGAATGTTTCTTTATTGTGTCGCATACAGTTTTTTGTACAATAGATTATAGTTAATTATATGTTACGTTTTACGAAGTAGATGATTATAAGATGATGATTATCATTTCGTACCTTGTCTTATTAAGATACATGTTTGATATCACGTTCTTTATTTTTGCGGTAACCTTTAATCAAAAATTACACATGATCTGACTGTGTTGTTTTAATAAATAGTAAACAATCAAATAATTATCTGTAATGCTTAACAGCGATTCAACCACATTTTAATTTAGATACATATCTATAAATTCATATGTTTTGAATACTGGAATTCAAATTTTTTCATTAAACTTGAAATGATCAAAAATAATTTTTTATTTAAGGTATTAACATAAGACAATGTTATACCAGCATTCTGTTAACATCTCATATAACCCATTTATTCTATTAGCATTTTATGCCTTTATATGGTTGGTTTCTTATAATATTGATTAATTACTCAGCTTACTGATTATATTATCTCACAATCTGATCTATATTTCCAACATTTCCACAATAAAAATATAGTTTGGGTAACTTTTTTTCCTTATAGGTTCTGATATAATTTAGGAAATTGATTCATATTTTTCATACATGTACTATGCTAATTTTTTATTATTTTCTGTTATCTTATGATGAGATATTTCATGGAGTTGTTTAGTCTATTATTATGGATTTTATTAAGTTATTTTATTAAGTCAAACTCAAAAGAAAATTATTTAATTTAATATAAACTGAACCAAAGTTGATTTTAGGTAAAGTCATTTATCATGTCCCATACTTACTTGTTCCCATAGTAAAACAGTTTTTATTTATTTAACAGCAGTTTTGTTCAGGAAATGACTAGGATCAATATAAAAGTAATACAAAAACTGAAGATCAATAAACTGAAGTACCAAATAAAGCCCTAAAGTAAAATTAATACAGTTGAAATCAAGGAATTAGAACCTCAAATCATAAAATGATTTTTAAGAAAACTAGCACTAAACAATTGAGTTGTTATGAATAAATTGCAAGAAAGAATGAAGATATATTTTTAAATATGATTATGGACATCAGAAAATAAAAAAGGCACTAAGACTGACCAAAAATGGTTGGATCAAGGCACAAAATTTAGAGAAACAGGATAAATGTTTATCACAAAAGTTTTCAGTTTATTATCAAGCTTAAAAGCAGAATAAACAAGTAAAAGTACTAGTTATAGCCAATTGGTCTTAGATAATTCAGAAGGTAAACCCATAGTGTCCATATTTTATTGTATTTTGAAGCTAATATCACCATTGAAAGCCTTACACTTCTATTGTGATCATTTCAGTAATTGATCAGAGGCTATTACATCTTCACCAGCTCCAACTCTGCAGTTGTCAAAGAAACATCCATAACAAGCAGAAATTCTAGATCACTGTCTACAAACCCCAAATATAATGTAACATTATGTAAACATGGTGTTTTGCTTCTGGACTTAGTTCCAATTAAGATGTTAATGAACAAATGCCAATATTGCCAAGCTCTGCACATCTTAAGTAACTTTTAACCAGATGTACTATGTACTTACTTATATTGTTTCCTGAACTTCATAAAGTCGAAATTGCGAATTTCAATGTGGTCGTTCCAGTCTCAGTAACGAATCCAGGCCAGGTCCACCCAAAACAACCGTCACACAGCAAAACATTGATGCGGTTCGTCAGCTAATTAAAGATGACCGCCGTGTAACATACCGGGAGATAGAGGCATCTTTGAACATTTCAAAGACCTTGATCCAAAAGATCCTATATGAAGAACTGGGTATTATGAAGTTGGTTTCCTGTTGGATCCCTCATTTGCTCACAGAAGAGCCAAAAGCGGTTCGTGTCAATTGGTGACGAAAAACATTACAATGGTTCAACAAAGGAAGCTCAAAAAACGTTTATAGTATTGTTATTGGTGACCAGTCATGGATTTATTTCTACGAACTGGAAGATAAACCTGTGATAAACACTTGTGTGTTTGTTTCACGATGAGATAAAACAAACAACAGTGATCCGTTCTTGAAGTGTGTCAAAGAAAATGTTCGCAACATTTGTGTCAAAATCTGGTCATGTCGCTTCACGTTCCCAACGATCAAGAATTCAATGAGTGGGCAGCAACATATTTTGAAAAGCAATAAAGTACTTTAAGTCTTTATATTTTTTGTCTTTATGGCTATATGCAAAACTAAAAAGACTTATAAAGAGGCTCAGACAATGTTATGCAGATGAAAACCAACATTCAAAAAAATAGATGCCTGTCAAAATATTAGAGCTGAAGAAAACAAGGGAAATGAGAAGAAAGAATTGTATATTATTATCTTTTCTGAGATAATACACTAATTTTGTAATCAGGTATATACCTAGTGGTTTAATAAAATACTTTACCATTTCATTTTCTAGTTGTTTCACTTGTATTTATTTGGTCTTGTGTTTGGCAAGTTTCTGTTATATCCTTTTTACACACCTCAGATAAAATATCCTTTATTTGGAAATTATGAAAGAGAAAAATCGACTAAAGGCCCAAATGAGTTTCCATTTAAGATAATTCGCCTCGAAGATCATATTCATGTTTTAAAAAAAAATTCATTTTTATATTTTTTTAAAGACATATAGTAGGTATGTAAAAGACAATTTTTAGTACAGTCATATATTTTTTAATTGCATTAATTTTTTATGTATGGAAATAATATTATATCACTTATCATTTTAATATCCATTGACCTTAGATAAAGTTCTTTACTAAAAGCTATTTTTGTGTTATTTTTGGTGTATAATTTATTTAACTACATATTCTTGTCGTAACACCAATATAGTAGCTTTGTATCTAATTAAATTCGATGGTTGGAGAGATGAATAACTGTTTACTGATTGTAAAAAAATTTATGCCAAGTCATTATAATTGGCAGAGGAGTTTCTATTGTGAATCACACATTCATACTTTCATTTTATTGCTAATCTTTTGGTGTATTATTAACGCTAGTGGATGTAATTTCAACACCTTTTTCTTTAAATTGATTTGCCATTCTGCATCTGATACACTTTTATGTGCATTGTCTCCTGCATTTACTGTTATGAATTCATTATTTTTTGGAAGTTCTGAACTTATAAATAGTGACTTATTACAAAAACTTTTAATGACACACGACAGCAAAATTAACCAGATTTCTTCCCAAAAAAAAAAAGAATATTTCTGAAATGTTTAAGTGCCTCAAACATTGTACTTAGAAGTATATATGTAGCCTTTTGACGATATTTTGGAAGCTATGTTAATAATAATGAAGAGGAACAACTTGAGCTGCTTTTTGGGAGTCTTCAGGGCTTATTTTACTTTTTCGTGTCCAAGGGTGATCATTTTAGGTATTCTACCCATAGTTTATTGCATTGGTTTGGCCATCCACAGTTTGTTCATTGTGCACAGAAACTGGTATTGGTTGTACTGGAGCAGGTCCATGTCATGTCATTGACTGCATGTGCTATCTTGCCCTGTTGGTCTTCACAGTCACAAACCAGTCGGTGTGTTTGGTTTTGGAGGATACTAGGCTGAAGGTTCCACGGGAACGCCATGGAGAAAACTTCTTTTGAATGTTACTGATCTTCATCATGTGAGTACTCTTTCGCACCGAACATCACGTGTCCCTCGTGAAGTCACTATCCGAAGCGCTCGGTGTACCCCGTGGTTTGCCTTCACAGGTTCACTGTCTGTAGATTCCCGGACACTGATATGGTTTCTCTAGTAGCCTTGCTTTCGGGCACCCTGTTGCTATTTGAATTCTTCATATAAGGTCACGTCCACTTTCTTAGCGTGTGCCAATCTACTCCAGACGGGACATACTCGCCCGTGGAGAAGCTGAGAGACTTGGCTGTATTTAGAAGATCGTTTGGCTCGGCGCCTTATTTAGAGTAGCAGAGTTTGCGAAGTAGGTTGTTACAGTATGCTACCTTCAGAACAGTCTTTTGGCAGTGTGCTTTATAAGTTAGTGTTCTGTCCAGCTTTACTCCGAGTTATGTTGGACGCTCCCCGTGTTCTAGTTGGTGTCTGTTCCATCTGAGCTTCAGCCTTCTTTGAGCCTCTCTCGATCATAGGCGGAGAGAGCAGACTTGGGTTTTGGTGGGGTTACGGTTTAACTTAAGGTTAGGTTAGTGTCAGGGTTACTGATTTTGTTGAATACTGTCGTGCCATCTGATCTACGCCGCCTACTCCGTATTTTGTGTGGTTGTAGTAGGTAATGGTTTCCAGTTTCTTCTTTTGACCTGTGCCTATTTCAATATTATTTGAGTGTAGAGAACTCAGCACTAGAACATTTTTATTCGTTTTCCCTGAGACCTTAGTGTTAAGTCTTCGTGTTTAAAAAGTTTTGTTTTGTACAATTCCACCTTTTTGTTTTTTATTAACGACGGCGGAATATCCTTTATTGCTCGGTTTATTATTCTAACAATGCTGGTAGCCTTCGTTCGTAAGTCTTTTGCCAACTTTACGGACGTAAAGAAATTATCCGTCGTTACATTTGTTCCTTTATTTATAAATGGTCCAATTAAATGGCTAACTACATGTTCCCCTAAAAGTTGATTGGCTGGTCGTTGCTCATCTTTTCCCAGGTAAGGAAATCCTTTCAATAAATATTTGAAATTTAATTCCAAACTTATCGGGTTTATTCGCCATGTATTGGGTAAAGCGGCACCTTGCCTTCGTGGGAAAAAGCTGTTCATCGACAGATATATTTTGGCCAGGTGTATAGCATAATATACAATTCTCTATTAATGGGTTCCATACTCCCGACGCAAGTGCAAATTTATCTGTTGATAACTGCTCAGACCTGGTACTCATATAAAAACGGATAAAGCTCATTACTTGTGTAAATGTGTTTCTAGACATTGTCTTTTGAAAAAATTTTGGACCTCATGTACCAGAACACAACATTTCGTGCTGTATAAGCTCTCCTAGCATACAGTAAGGATAAAAATGCTTCGATTTCTTCAATCGACATTTGCCAATTTTCATTGCTTTCTACCATCAGCGGCAGTACATGTTTTATGTTACGAAGTATGCGTTCATCAATGAACAACCGCCATGCACTAGCTACATAATCTCCAATAATGCTTCTCTTAGCATGAGACATTGGTATAGCAGCTTCCTTTAGAACATTTTGACGAGAGAGATAGATTACTATGGCGTTAAATTCTCAAAATGTTATATAAGTGGATACATACATAGAAGCTACTAATATAATATAGTTGCTACCCGGTGTACTAGCGCTGTTGTCAAGTAACGCCCCTACTATGGTGTCGATGGAAGAATTCTCTAAATTGCATCCACGAATTCCTCTTACTTGGTTGGTAAGCCTTCCTGAAGGTGTATTGGAAACTGTATTTGAAGTTGAAGCAGAAGTACTGGGCAGCTCCTCAATTTCATATTCAGATTCTCTACCCGATAAACGTCCTTAATCAACTTGTATCAGGTACATAGTAGTCATCTTCATTATCAGGTACATCTTCATCACATAACTCTACTTCAGATTCATTATCTGACAAATTTTGTAAACACTCCAACAGTTCCTGTTCCGTCAAATATCGACGACACTTGATAACTTCAGAAAGAAGAAAAATCACAATGAAAAGTCAAAATACATATTGAACACGCACCTGCAAAGAGCACACTCAAACTAACAATTTTCGATGCATTTTATACAGAAAAGAAGTAAAAACTTCCCAGAAAAGTAGAATAATCCGTCAGGACCGCATTTTTCTAGGTAGAGATCAACATATTCAAAAAGTAATTACACTAAGTACCTGTAAAAGAAAAATTGTAATCGTCAAATAGATCTAGGAAAGTCCTGCCTTATTAATTTTGTAAAATAAATATGAATGAGTAATACATAGGGTCGAGCAGGCCAAAATGACCGCATCCAGTGCTTCTAGGTTGAGATTAACATATCTCAAAAAGTAATTACACAAGAAAGTACCTGTAAAAGAGAAATTATAATCCCCAAATAGATCTAGGAAAAGTCCAAATTTATTCTAAAATAACTATGAATAAGTAATACAGAGGGTCAAAAAGAGAAAGCGGCCAAAATATCCGCTCTGCTGCTTTTAGTGTTAACGAGTTCCTGTCGTTGTAAATTGTAAGGTCTCGAATTGCTTCCTCGAGCGTGGTTTCGATCCGTTCGAAGGTTCTATCCTGTACCGCCAAAGCAAGGTCATCAGCAAGGTTGGTTGTTGGTGTACACGGTAAACAGCATCAGTGATAGCACCCCACTTTGGGCTAGGCTAGTCTTCTCTCCAGCGGCTTTTCTTCCTCTCGAAAGAGACATAGAATCTCCTGTTTTCAAGAAATTATTTTATGAATCTTGTGAATTTTTCATCTCCTGTTAATGCTCTCACATTTTCAAGAAGTAGTCTATGGCTGACGGTGTCATACGCTGCGGTTAGGTCTACGAACGCCACGCCTGTAATTAGTTCGTCTTGGTAGCCCTATTCTACGTGTTCAGTGAGATGTAGGACTTGGCTAGAGCAGTTCTTTCCCGGTCTGAACCCGGCGAGATTCGAGGATTGACTTTGCCCTCTCTACTAGAATTTTTTAGTAAAATTTGTACAGGTGGCATAGTAGAGAGATTGTCCTATAACTACTGGTAACATCGGCAGGTTTCTTTAGTTTCAGCAGGGCAATAGCTTTTGTTTTCCTCCTGATTTTGGGTACTTGGAGTGAAGAGACACATCGGTTAAACCGATCTAGGAGCCACCGTTTCGTACCTATGTCAAGTCTTCAGGAAACCTTCATCACATATTAACAGGCAATATAAAACAGCTTGATTCAAGGTATCCACAAAAAATTGATAAAAAATCTTCTTATATAATGAAGCATAGAAAACTGATGAAAAATGTATAGGGCATATCAGGTAAAATAATGTATATAGAATTTGTAAAGAAAATATGGAGTGTCCGATTAATTGTGCCGGCGAGTGTAGATCGCGAAACTTCACACTATTTTCGTATTTGTGAGTGGTAAATATTTTGAAAGTCTACCAAAATAAGTTCTGATTTAAAGAAAAGATCAATGCTGTATATGTAATGATACATAAAGTTTGCTTTTCAGATTTGCTACAATTTTCAGAATAACCTGAATGTGTGATTCATTAATGCATGAACTACGTATATTTTTAAAATGAAGAATCACGAATAATTCTCATTGAAAATCGATCTTTTGCGCGAAACACAAGTCTAAAAGTCATTTTCTCCCAGCGTTCTCTTTTTACGCCTTATAGTTTTCTAGCAGTGGAACAAGTCGGTTGGAACGTTTTAATAAGATGTTGGTAGAAGAAATTCAACAGTTGTAGCAAAAGAAATCATCAAAGCGTTCGTTGCAGTGGTTTAATTATTGTTTTTATACGTTTTCTGCATACACTGTATTGTGTTAAGTTTATCTAACAGTTAAGTCAGGATGAACAATTATCTACTGGTTTTATAAGAAATTCTTGTCGATGGCCGAATAATTTCACCGAAGTTACAGGAATTACCATTTTGCTTTGTCCTGATTAATTCCACCAACAACATTTGAATGAAAATGTATGGTTTTCCAAATAATAATACTAATATCCCTATTACCGCTTGTGGTGTAGAATATAATACAATAAAACTATAGTAAATCATATTTTGTTAAATTATGTATTAATTATTATTAAACTAGGAAATATTCCGGATAAAGAATGGTAGGGAGACCTACTATACCCGCTGACGGGAATAAAAACAACAAATCAGAAAAAGAGAAGCGCAAGAACACGGATTACAAAAACTACACAGACTGATCCAGCACGTATTATATTAAACAGAGAACTCCCAAAGAAAGAAATATATATATATATATATATATATATATATATATATATATATAAAATAAAGGTTCCTGAACTCTTAAGTGGAGCTAGAGCTTCGATAAAAACGTGTCCTCGAGTCATATTTTGCGCTAATACCTTTACCTCGTTTTAAAACTTTCCTTGACCTCTTAACTCGTCCAAGCATTAGGTATATAACATCAATATTTATGAAAAGAGAAAAAACTGCGAAAACTGTTAAGGAGTATCGTGAATGGGAAGATACTGAATAAAAAAATAGTACAAGCTACAAATGACAAAATCGTGTTTGACAAGTGCTTATTATAAAAATGGGAACGGGAATCATCTGAAACTTCAATGTAAGAGAGAATCTCCTACAAGTATGTTCTACATCTCCAGTATTATTTAACGAATACTTGGAAAACACTAAAAATATGGAAGAAAAAATGCGAAGGAGGGAAATGAATATCAATACACATAAGATTTATAGATATCAAGTAGTGATTGCATAGGATTCTGATATCTGTGTTACCTTATGAGGAAGCTACATCTTTCGAGGGCAAAAATTCGCGACTTCAGAATACAACAAAAGAGGAAATAAAAGATTTACAGATTACTGAGAAATTAATAATAAAAGGAAAATCTATATACACTCATCTGCAGTTGATAACTAAAAACATATAGATAACGATAATTAAACTACTCAAATCATCTGATGAGATAAACATTTAACCCTGAAAATGTAAATACAGATACCTATATAAAACGTTAATACCAAGTACGATACATAATATTGGATAATAAATAAAATAAACAACATTAATATAATTACAAAAGAGATGGAATTCCTTCGAAGATGCTGTTTAAAACAGGTTATGAGAGATATCAAATTTTCTCAGCTTTTCTTATTTTTCCGAAAGCCTTTGTTCGTGTCTATGTGCTTTCTGCCTTGCCTATAATGACGCCAAGTGCTCCCATTGTTGTCATGGTTTTCTCTCTTTATTTTATGATTGGATTTATTTCAACGGTATTTTCCTTTTTTGTACGTGACCGTAACATATTTACTGCCTTTTGTCGGGCAAATTCCAATACAAACTGTACCAAGGATATTTTCGAATACGTTCAAAAATTCAAGCGAGCTACGGTTAGGTAGAATTAAAGAATCCTTATTAAATTGTATGTGAAAAATAAAAAAAAAGTACTCCGAAGCACTTAAAATATTGACTGTAGCATTTCGCCAGTTTACTTTGAGTAAAAAATGTTTAGTGGTACAAGCTCTTCATAGAAGGCCGAGAAGGTATTAATGATTATGGACGCCCCACCACGTCAACAACGATGAAAATGTTAGAGAACTGAGGAAAATTGTTATGGGGACTCGTCGAATAACTAGTAGAGAAGTGGCTGAGGATATTAACATATCGGTTGGCTAATATCAAAAGAACCGTCTCCTGGGCATGGCTCAGGAGCTGTTGAATTGAGAACAGCACCGTCATTATGTCTCAGTCACCATATTACCAGACTAGCTTCCCTTTAACCTTTTCCTGTTCCCAAAGCTGAAAAAATCATTCGCCACGATTTAATAGATAAACATCTCATCGATAGAAGAGTCCAACGCCATACCAGAAGTCCTTCGTGGATTGGAAAAAGCGCTTGCACAATTGTATTATATCTGGGGTGAGAGGGCACATTATATATATATATATATATATATATATATATATATATATATATATATATATATAGCGTAAATAATGTACCGTGTGGGGAGATGCGAACTTCCCCACCAAGGCTGTTCTGGGTTGAGTGGAAGACAGTTTCTCTTTTTTGTCTTTCTCACAGTTTCAGGCATACACGGGATAGGACTATTTGTACAGCAGAATTGCTTATTTCTCTGCACGGTGTCTCTTAAATTAGCTACTGTTTTAACGGATTTATTTACTGAATTATTAAAATATTTTTAAAATAGCAAATTTTGTGTGATTTATCTTGTATGCTCATGAACGCTAATGTATTATCTGCTTATTAATTAATAGTTAAGTAAATAACTATGATCTGCAATTTTCATTTCAGTTTTATCACGTGGTCTATAAAGTCTCTAATTTTTGTCTTATCTGCAAATCCATTCATTCCTTTTTCGATCTTTGGTTTTATAAACAACGTTTACCTTTCATTGATATTTACGCCTTACCGAGTTTATCAATATCTCCTTTTGTTATCCATCTTAGCACATATTGTGATTATCTGTATAAATTTCTTTATATAGTTTTCTTTAAATCTGGCCTAAACTAGTAACGGGTTCATAGAACGAAACCTAGGCGGGAAATTATTGATTGCATGCCAGTTGAACGACCCTATTTCTAATTGAAAAATCAATGATGCAATTTAATTCGAACGTGTAATTTTTCCAAGAAAATTTCACGTTGAACTGCTTTATTTTTTATTACGGTGAAATTGAAAAGAAATTAGATTTTTATTGTTATTCGTGTAAAATGACGTACGGTACTAATTTGGTACCCATTCTACATACAGTTGAATAATGAGCAGCGTGAGTCATATAGACAGACTACCTGGCATTCGAATCCTTTTTAATAAGGTTACGTATCAATCACAATACTAGAACGTTGAAAAGATCGTAGTAGGCGACATTCTATAAAATCTTGTACTATAAATGTCAAGTGATATTAATAATTAACAAAAATTTTGAATCTACTTTTAATGTCCATTATGATTTAATATGGTATGCAGTGAGTTGATTATACAATTAATAACAAAGCTCTCCTTATATCCTGTAAAACAGATGGTACTATTTGTGTTTACAATATGCTCTGATATTTACGTAGAGAACAAACAAATAATATCTTATTTGCATAAATTGATAAGCCACACTAATACAATTACATAAAAACCCATAGACTGATAAATATACAAGTCATTTACAGTTTACCGAAGGTCTAGATCCGAACGTTACGAGGTTATTCAAAATTACCACTACCCTTAATTTTATTAAATGTCTACTTCATAGATTTAGAAACTTGTTTGAATCATAATTTCACGATGTTTTTATAACATTGTAGAAGATTTTAGAAGAATCTAAGTCTTTATTCTGAATCTAAACCAAATAGTGCAACAAATATAAATTCTGTGGAATATAGTGGAAATATTATACAGGACTATATTGTATTATTCAATGGAGATGTTACAAATACTATTCGGTAAAGGTAGTGTCTTGTTGATAAAAAGTTCACACAAGCTCCAGAACGTTGAAAATTACTCTATTAGCCTTTTGATTATGTTAAAAAAATAGAGCTATAAGGAACTAGGTACAACGTTCTTCTTCTTCATGTTCCGCTCCTATCGGAGATTGGAAATCATTCTGGCAATTATAATTTTGTTGGTTACGCGCCTGAATAGTTCAATTAAACTGCATCCAAACCATTCACGGAGATTGCGTAGCCACGAGATTTTACGTCTACCTACGCTTCTTCTGCCTTTGATTTTACCCTGCATTATATTCCTTAGTAGTTCGTATTTTTCACCTCTCATGATGTGCCCCAAGTATTCCAATTTCCTGATTTTTATGGAATTTAAAACTGCATTGTTTTCCTAGTTAATCGAGAACTTGTTCGTTTGTTTTGCGATCCATCCATGATATTTTCAAAATACGTCGGTAACACCACATTTCGAATGCTTCTAGGTTTTTAATGTTGGAGTTTTTAAGTGTCCAAGTTCAACCCCATACAAAAGGGTAGAGAAAATATAACATCGAAGCATTCTTATTCGGAGCGATATATTGATATCGCGATTACAAAAAAGTTTTCTCAGTCTATTAAAAGTTGACCGTGCAATTTCAATGCGGCATCTTATTTCCTCTGTCTGATCAGTATCTTCTGTGATCCATGCTCCAAGGTATTTGTACGAAGATATTTGTTCAATTTCTGTATTATCTAGTACTAGCTTAACTTTGATGTTTTGTGCTTTTGTAAATATCATGAACTTGGTTTTCTTCAAATTTATTTTTAGTCCATAATCGTTGCAATATATATTTAGTTGTTCAGCAAGGTGTTGCAGTTCTTCTAGTGTTCCTGCCAGAAGGACGGTGTCGTCAGCATATCTTATGTTATTAAGTGGCTCACCGTTTATTATAAGGCCCTCACTGACCTCGGCAAGCGCTAATTCTGAGATGGCTTCACTGTATAAATTGAATAACAAGGGTGATAAAATACACCCTTGGCGGACCCCACGGCGAATCTGGATATCCTCGGTTAGTTCGTTTTCAACTTTCACTTTTGCTGTTTGGTTCCAATAGAGGTTACATATGATTCTAATGTCTCTACTGTCTATGTTTTTATTTAATAAAATTTCTTTAAGCCGATTATGCTGCACTCTGTCAAATGCCTTCTCAAAATCAATGAAACAGGCATATACTTCCTGATTTATATCTAAGCATCTCTGAGAAAGAACACTTACTGCAAACAGTGCATCTCGTGTTCCCAGTCCTTTCCTAAATCCCCTCTGTGTATTACTTATGCCTTCATCTAATTTCTTATGTATTCTATTGTGAATTACTTTTAAAAACAATTTCAAGACATGACTCATTAAGGCTATGGTGCGATGTTCATTGCACTCCTTTGTATTTGCTTTTTTGGGTAGCAGTATGAATGTTGATTGGAGCCATTCTTTAGGTATTATACCTGTTCTATATATGGTATTGAATAGATCCAAAAGAAGATCAATAGATTCAGTATTCACAATTTTGAGTAATTCGATAGGAACTTCATCAGACCCGGGAGATTTACCACCTTTAGCTTGGTACAACGTTAAAGGAGTTTTATTGTTTCATATGATCAATGGACCCCCAAATATGAAAAAACCGCGGAGTGCTACAATTTAAAAAGGTTCGTTTTGAGAAAGGGGCGAATTTGTCCACCCTGCACGAGGGTGGATTTGGGTGAATTCTATGCACTTTTCGTACATACACATCTACAGAAAAAATGTTCAAAATTAAATTTCCTATCGAAATGTCACCTTTCGTATATCGAATTTTTTTTTTTACAAAAATGTATTCTAAAAACGAAGCAAAAAACACAGGAACACGAGATTTTTCTTTATTACCAAATAATATTTTTCCACGAGGGTATAGGTATGGGCATTGCTTTATAGGAAAAAAACTCTTATCTTTTCTCTTCAAAGTGAGGTTTGCTGAAAGTATTTAGGATTTACAGTATCCCAGATACGATTTAGTTCGCCACTCACACCATTTTTTGGCCATTTTCTCTATTTTTTCCCAAACAGTGTTCTATAACTTTTTACTACCCAGTTTTCAGTATATGCAGTGGTACATATAATTGAAAGAAAAATTAATTGCCTTGAAAATGGTCTATAGTAGAGGGTTCTAGAACTACCCCCAGGCTTCCCCCTAAAACCGCTCCTGGTAGGGAGAGGGAAACGGAAAAAATCAATTTACAAAGAATCTCTACGCCGTAGAAAAAAATATTTCAAACAAGAAATGTAGCTGAGATAATGTTAAACAAAAATGTTTAGCACTTTTTCTGTAGAATTAATTGTTCTCTCAGAAACAACGCTTGATTCGGCCGGCGATTTTAAATGTGTTACGCGTTCGAAATCAATTTTTTAGATAAAATTTGTATCAACTCGACGGTAAAAATTTGATAGCTTTTGATCAGAGTGTCCTATCGACTAAAATTAAAATGGCTTTTAAAGATGAAGAGTGCACGCAATTTTTGCATTTTCCCTAAATAGCAAAAATCGTTAAAAGTAGAAAACTTTGAAGAACCGTATCTTGCTTAAAATTAGTCCTAAAGTCTTCTACAGTAGACCATTAAAGGTAATTGTTTTTTCTTTCAATTTAATGTACCATTGCATATACCTAAAACTGCGTAGAAGAGCTATAGAACAATGTTTGCGAAAAAATAGGGAAAGCTCCTGAGACAACTGAGAGGGAAACAAAGTTTAATTTAACCAGTCTTTACGAAGACAGTATACGAAAAGTATATCAGAACAGATTAGACCGGAGACTTACTTGTGCATGTAAACCACGACACAAATATGCTTTATGACCACATAATAGAATCACTAAATGTAGCCGCATATGAAGCCTTGGGAAAATAAGAGTGATGGACTCGACCGACAGAAATATATAAAGCAATGAGCGTATCATAAATGGCTTACCTCCCAAGAAGTATATTGTTGATAATATCCTTTGCCCACAGCACTTTCTCCTCGATGATAATTTTTATTAACACACTTGCTACCCTATCGGGTCCAGGCGCTTTTTCTGCTTTGAGCATTTTGCCAGTTTCCGTCACTTCTTCCCTTGCAAATTCAGTCAAGAGTGCCTCCACTTGGAGTGGCGTAAAGCTTACTTCTTCCCTCTGTGGAAAAATAGTCTTCTTACCTCACACTCTCCTCGATCTTAAAGAAATTCTTTCTTCATGGCTTTTAGTCTGTCTACCTCCTCTTCGATCGCTCAGGCGTCCCTCTGTCTCTCGCAACTTTTCTTCTTAGCTCGATGTAGCCTTTTCTTATTTCTTTAATTCTCTCCGTACACCGGTAGGGACCACTGTTTGCTCTCCTATCCCGCGGACGGCACATTTTTGCCATATCTATTTGCCACATTTATTTTCTTGTATCGCTCTTCTCCCGTTTCGGGAGTGGCTCTCCACCCCTGAAATTTCCTCTTTGAGTCTTCTCTTGTCAAGATATTTTGACTTGCTTCCATCCCTTGGTTTTGCTACGTTTCCTCTAATTTTTAACAATATGTATTTGTGATGAGTGAATATTTCTCCATCCAGGACGTCCCACTCGGCCACCTTTTTACTTATCGATATCATTGTCATTGTGACGTCTATATGTGTCTGACTTTCTCCCCTGACGAAGGTCGCCTTACCGTTGTTGAGTACTAAATTTAGGGCCTGGATGATCTCATTCCATATTTCTCCCCTCTCATCATTCCTTAGCGCTCCATATGAAATAGATTTTGCATTCAGCAACGGTTAGTCTTTTTTTTCTACTATGCTTCGTAGATGCTGTACAACTGTTGGATAATGTATATAGAAATAAAGAGACAAATTGAGAATAAATCACTCACTTATCCAGATCTGAGAAATAGCTTTTTACGTGAACCTTTGATATTTAACATAATGCATTTGTCTTAGGCGTTTGATATTTGCAGTAAACATTGACGCTGATAGCTTACAATATTTGTGACATTTTGTAATGAGGTTGTGATTGGGTAAACACAATGATATTCTCACTTATATAAAATTATTCATTATCTGCGTTAAAGATGTGACCTACCTACCTAACTACCTAACCTAACCTACCCAATGTGATGCTGACAATTTCGTATGGAAATTGTGACAGAATTTGTGAAATCTTATTATGATTGTATTACTGAGTGAGCTTTTCACAAAATTAGACAAAAATATCATTCGTTCCACTTGAATTTTTTTTCAGCAGCGGTTTGACGAAGTACCTTCAATCTTCACAATGTAGTTTTAAGAACTTCTGGAAAACGCTTCTCTTAAGGTGAATATCTCAACAAGTTTTTAGCAGTTTTGTGAGCCCATTACACAATTATATAATCGACAATTCATTGAGAGAACTCTCAATGGTACTAGACAGAAAAAATTAAATATCTTCAATTGGAACTCTAGCTACTTCCACAGAACGACGTTTTAAGGAAAAAAAATCAATTTCAGAATGAGATTTTTACCTTAAAATTAAAGCTAAAAGTTCTTGTCAATACTTTTCAATACTTTTATTATTTTTTTTTTAAATACTGGTTTGAAAGTAAATGACGAGTTCGATTTCAAAGTGCATGGCTGATTTTTTGTGAATTAGGGTTTCATTATAATGGTTTGATATAATCCTATCATTTTCAGCAATTTTGATCTGCTACTTGCTTTGTTTTTTCAGTTATCAATCTTCAGTTTTCAAGTTTATTCCACTTGTGCTGTGGGTCTTATCTTTGATCTTCCTACAGAACAATGATACCAAAGAAATTGAGACAACGGAGAAACTAATAAGTAGGAAGACAGTCTAAACGTACAGACGTAAATATTGAAGTCGTTCAGCATGTTATTGATGGACCTGAAACAATTTTGTTTGTACTTGATTGAACATTTTCAGCAAATTCTGTATTGTTGGATCTTAACATTATGTTATTAACATTAAAGTTATAGTAAAATTATCATGTAAGAAATATCATGCTGCGGAAGAGACAAAAACTCTCACCCAAAACATTCCACAAGTCCACAGTCTACTCTAAAATGTGTATTTGTGGTATTGTTTGTTATATGTACTATTCTGTCAATATTTGCCTTTTAAGTTAGTTGTTTCTCACGTACATGGGTTGCTCAATGAAAATGATCGATTTTTGTCCGGTACAGGCTCCTTTATTCACATATTTCTTTCTTCGTTTTCTTTAAAAATAATAGCATTCGCAAAATTCTCTTAGTTTCCGATCCGACCAGACAATAAACTAGTTATTGATTTCCTAAATGTAGAAATTAAATCAACGTCTGTCTTATTGGCAGCGGGTATTTGATTTAGAGGGAAGTTCGGTCTGGAGTCCATTGAAAATTGAATCGTGTTATAGTTGTTAATCACAATTTGATATTACTGATTACATTGTTCTTCGTCAAATACCACCTTTCCGGGGCCGTAATATTTTTTTCTAATCAAAAATTTGTAAACAATTTTTAAATAGAACAAAATATTCAACGAGTAGCATACGCTTTTGTCAAAAAATCGCAATTTTTTTTCTAAATTAAGAGTTCGGATAAATCTCATTTTTTGCAGAGATGACTATAGTATATTGTGTCAAAAATAGAAATCGAAATATATACAAGAGAAATTAGCAAATAAAAAGCTTTCCATGACACGCTTGATTCGGGTATCTAAAGGCCGGTTTTCACGCTACGTCTTATTGTACGTTTTGTTGGATAGGACAAATTATATACAATAAAACGTGGCATGTAAACAGCAAAACGTACGTCTTGTCGAATCATAGTTTTGCGAGAACTGATAGGATAAAACGTTACGTGAAAATACATGTTCAGACAAGTCGTCCGATCTTGACTTATTTGACGACTAGTTCCACTGCAGTTCGTTTCATTTTTCCCAAAAAAAGCCTAATAATGTCAGATTTGCAGCAATGCACCCACGATTTTCTCGGGGAATTTATTGAATTGTATAAGTTTTTAAGTAGTTATGTTTTAAAACTAAGTAGATTGCATTACAGGTTTCAGGAATTATTTGGCTTAACGCTGGTTTGGATATTATGATTGTGAACTCCAAGTCCTTGACGGTGCGTCCTGTTGTAAGATATCTGAGAGTTGCTGTGAGTCTTTCATGAGGTGTAATGGCTTTTCTCATGAGGTGTCTTATTTCAATATGTATGGTGTTACCAACTCTAGCAATTGACAATAGGCTGAGGTGTCCATTCGCAAATAATTGCTCCAGTCATCTGGTTCGCCTCTTTTAGTAACGAGATGTGGCAATACTGCCTTCTTTTTAGAAGCCCACTCTCTTGACCATCTTGTCTTTTCCCTCTTCATCCCCTTTTTCCTCAGTCGTGGTATCTTTATAGTTAAAAAAATAAAAGAAAGCAGCCGTGTTTCCTCCATAATAAAAAAAAAACACTAAACAAACTTTACACAACAAGACTCTTTATTAGAAATGAGGTAGAAAACAGAAGGAAAAACGTAGTGTGTATACACTGGACAAAACGTACAATAAGACGTAGTGTGAAAACGGGCCTTAAGAACTGATTTGATAAATTTGGTGATAACCGTATGCAATAAACAAAATATGAAAAAGATTAAACGTCATTTTGTACTTATAAACAATATATAAACAATGTAGGATCGCTAGTTGATTTTAAATACTAAAGGTGAAAACCGGTAAATTATATGGAAAAGTTGCACAATGTTACTGAACAAGCATAGAAAATGTTTTAAAATGAGTGTTTGTAAAGTTATTTTTGTTAATTTGTTGCGTACTTATTGCAAAAATAGCATATAGGAAGTTAATTTTTTTATTCGAAATGTTGGCATTTTTACACGAATTAGAAAAAAAAAGTTGCCAGTTCCAGATTATTATCCAAATAAAAGACTTTTTAAAAGACACACAGAGCTGCCGCCACGGTAATTTCTATGTCCTCCATTGCTGAAGGTACACTGATGCAACACTGTGGTAGCTGTATGTAAACAGTCATTTGCCTTAAATGCTGCCGTGGAATTATGTCTGGCAGGACAGTGGGCAACGCTAGTAGCAGCAGCAGCACTGGCTGCATGTAAAGGGGATATTAGAACCCGAGTTAGCCTTTTTTATTTCTCGATTTTACTATTTCAAAAACTGAATTCATGAATCCAAATTTACAAAAGTCGCAATATCTGCGGTTCTAATCAACGAAAATTTATGTTTTTTTTTTTAATTTGGGTACCTAGTTGCATAGATTATAAAAATTCAATTAGTCAATTGGAGAATTGTTTATTAAATCGAGTAATTTGTGTTAAAAAAATTTTAAATAAATATTTACTTTGCAAAATTTTACTTTTCTCAAAGGTATTATAAATAATATCTTTTAAAAATAAATTTTAGAGTAAAATTAATTTTATAATTAATTTAAATTCAGTTAAATATAAGAAAATAAAATTCATGTATTCGAGCATCCAACCTTCTTATTTTTCTTGTTTATTTACATGTTCCCTCCACCCCAATCAAAAAATTTTATCAAGAATTGTGCAGATTTTTATTACGAAAATTTTGGCACCATCTTTCCTCGGTAGCCAACGAGTTATAGGTCATAGTTATGTTTTTGGGTGTTCGCCGCGTGCCTCATTAGAGATGTAGAAAAAATCAGAACGTAATAATATAAATTAGAAGAAAAGGTATTATAAATAATATCTTTTAAAAATAAATTTTAGAGTAAAATTGATTTTATAATTAATTTAAATTCAGTTAAACATAAGAAAATAAAATTCATGTATTCGAGCATCCAACCTTCTTATTTTTCTTGTTTATTTACATGTTCCCTCCACCCCAATAAAAAAATTTTATCAAGAATTGTGCAGATTTTTATTACGAAAATTTTGGCACCATCTTTCCTCGGTAGCCAACGAGTTATAGGTCATAGTTATCTTTTTGGGTGATCGCCGCGCGCCTCGCTATAGATGTAGGAAAAATCCGAACGTAATAATATAAATGATCCCTAAAAACTACAGTTGGTCGTACTGGAAGAAAGAAACTTTGTACTACTAAAAAATCTTCCAATGTTCAGAAACGCCCTGTAAATTTTAAGTCACTTCCAAGTAATTTTGTTAAATCTATCAAGGAAACATTTTTTATGTCTTTATGGTGATTAAAATTCCATTTTTGTATAATTGCTGGACCAATTATTTTCTTATTAAATTTGTCTGGACCTCACACGACGTTTTGATCATTCCTAAAGCATTAAATACGCATGCAAGATATTCATTCTTTTAATACATTTATCAAAATAGAATAAAATTCGTGGCGTAATGGTATGAACTCATTGGTATATTTGTACCAACATTTATTTTGACGCATGACACGGAAATACTTTTAAATGACTGAATCATTCATCAAGCGAATGTTTCCATGAACTGATATTTTCATATTACATATAACGAAAAATTAGATGAAATCCTGTGTACGTAGTTTTGTTTGTATATTATGTTTGTACTAGATAAAGCGATGTGTCATAAGTATCAATATTTAGAAAAATCCTATATTTTGGAAACAAAATCTTTGTTTACATTAATCTTTGAGAGATTTAACCCTGAATTATGACTATACTTTATTTGATATTGTGAGAAAGAGAGGGAGAGAAAGTTATAAGCTTTAATTATTATGTATCCAATTATGCTTACAAAGAAGACAAAACATTTTAATATGTTTATGTTAATGTTTACTTGAAATTATTCCACCACAAGCTTTCTTTAATTGCCTTCCTCACTCCGTAATTATTTGTGCTGATTTCCAAATAGTTTTAGTCAATTTTTCGTATCTTTATGAAAGATACGGAGGTAGCATTGTTCAAAACATTTACGGAATATGTTTGAATAAGCTCTATCATTTGCTCAGAGTAATTAATATGCATCAACATTTATTTTGACGCATAACACGGAAATACTTTTAAATGACTGAATCAATCATTTATCAAGCGAATGTTTCCATGAACTGATTATTTTCATACCATTTGTATATTTATGATAAATCCATTGGTATCAACTGACTAACTGACAGGAATAATGTAAATTATCATTAAAAAAGCATCTACACTAGATATGGGCAATAATTAATTATGTTTATTTACCAGAGAGCGCTCTTATACTTATGTCCAGCATGGCTCAATTTTTATCTTTTTTGAATGCAGTCGTTGCAAACTGGTTTTGTGTATTGAAGACATACATGTTTTTTGCAATTATGTAATGCACGTAGAGGTATTTTGTATTTCTTCGCTTTTTTCCGTGGACATAAGTAACAAATTTTTCGTTTCCCTCAATAAGACAGTCTGTGTTGGAAGCTGTTGCTCCTTCTTCTGGTACGCCATACGATTTTCTAATAGTCATCTGTGTCTCACGTGGAAAAGCGAAATGTGGGAAGACGAAGAATGTCCTGGCTTAAAAACTTAAGGGAATAGTTTAAATGCAGTAGTGCAGAACTTTTTAGAGCGGCAGTCAACAGAGTCTGCATAGCCATGATGATTTCCAACCTTCGATAGAAGATGGAACTTAAAGAAGAAGAAGATGTCTTAGACGATTGTTTCCAATCATAACGTTTTATCATCGTCTTATCATGATTCACTAGAAGAAGGAATGGGTACAACTTGAAATCGAGGGGAAATTTTGTTGACCGAAAAATATAATTTACTATCATTCTTCTTTTCGGGAAATTGCTGAAATAGCGTATAGTATTCTAAATACTGTGGTCAGTTGTTGAAAAAATGGCCTCAGGAAGGACGAACCCAAAGGTTAATAGTCTTCTATTTAAAAAATTCGGTCAAGCTCATAAAAAAAGAAGAATGACATCATTCAAGGATTGATCTATAACCACGTAGTCTACATAGCGCGAATTCGAAGGAATCTTTACGTTCTGAACATTTATACTGTAGTAAGATACATATGACAGTAGAGAACAATTTGTCATTTAGTCTGTTTTTTAAAATGTCAAAGAGAACGCCGTGTGTTATCTTTCAAACAAAAAAAAAACTGTGCGATAAAGTGTAGACCACCTATTCAGGGTGATTCCTTGAGAAATAGGCATACATGATAGGTAAATAAGGAGCACCGAGTTGGTCTAAATCACGTATATTTAATGGGTCTCTAATTGGTTGTATTCTAGATACAGAGTGATTTATCAATTATGACCATTTTTTTTATAGATCCTTCATTAGCTAATAAACGAAGTTCCGGGACTTCCGCTGATCTGCTATATAAGCTCCTCGCCAAAGCCCTATATACGTTTTATTTGACACTGGAATATCCATGCATACAGAGACAGAGCCCGCGTCTGTGGTCACCTCTCTGCTCGTTATCTTTATTGCTAGTTTTAGCTCCAGAAGAGTCACTCATTTCCGTGCTCTCTCCTGGTCCTGTCTTATTCATTTCGTATTTTTTTTATTACCACGAATTGGGCTAACATGGTATCACGCATGGCAGTTCACCTCTACTGTATTCTTCAGAGTTCACCAATTCTTTGGGGCATCGCCACAGGCAGAAAAAATCAAACAATTACGTTATTTGGTAAATAATGCTAGGCGCCCGGTATATGATTAAATATTCATATTATGCTAATACAATTTTCCGCGGAATTACGCGCTAATGTGTGGATTCAAAATTTCCATTCAGTGCATTTCCATTGCTTATGATTAATTCCGCTACGCGATAATGTGTAACTTGTTTTAATGACCTACAATAAAGTATATCATTAGAAAATGTGGAGCAAATAACTATATTGAAAAATATTTTTATTATTAATAATAAATTTACTCTAGTTCTTCCAATATCAATCTCAAACTTCTCTTTTTTGTATTTATTTTTTCTTTCATTGTTCAACAATTGTTTTATTCGGAATCTATTTTAAGATCTTAATATATTTATATAAAACTTGTTCACTTTCTGTCTCATGTGTTAACCGGCATCATTAATTACACGACCGAAATAATCTACAATGAAGTATTCTCATTCACCGCAGATTTATTTTCATTAAATTAGCTTTATTAAACGGAAAGGTTGTTGACGTGTAGCGAAAACAATGCTCTGTGACTGTGACTTGGCACGGACAATTTCCGTTGGCATATTTAGACATGGATATTGGCGGGATGCGAAAATGTATAAATACTGACATAAAATATGTTGATAAATAGCATACATGGGAAGTCTAATGATTGACCAGCAAATCTAACGTTACCATCATTCAAAAGACAATACATAATCTACGTCTTTTTCATTCCAATGATTAGGCGTTTGTTTCTTGTTCCGATATCAAAATTCAGTCCATCTTCTCAATGAGCATCCTACCGAAACATCAATTTTTTTATCAATATCTTTATTTTTCTTGAAACTTGTGTAATATTCTAAGTAATTGAAACGATCAACTTGTTCTAGATTATCGTCAATTGCTATTTGTACTTTCATAGGGTTAGATTAGGTTCAATATGAGTGTACTCATTATACACGTAATACACGACAGACTGACGTCTGCAATGCAGTCGCGTTCCCCCAGTGCGACAGAGAAAACTGACGCAAAGCAGTCCTTGCATCCCTTTCTAATGGGCCGAATTTATCGACCAAGTGACCTTCTTATTGGTCATTTAGGTCACGTGGTCGATAAACCTGTCAAATTAGAAAGATATGCAAGGACTGCTTTACGTCAGTTTTCTCTGTCGCACTGTGGAAACGGGCTGGTATATCAACGATCGTTTATCTTGTGTTATATGTCTATGAGTGTATTTCTGGACAAGACATAACCTAGATAAACAAATTCTGTATGTTTTGACCACAAATTTGACATGTCGTGTTGTTTGGGAAAGTATGTACTATTTCTTTTCATATTTTTACTATTAATATTTTTCTGTTACGGTACTGTAATGTGGTCTAATTCAATGCTATGTATTCTAACGACTTTCGTAAAATATATTGCTTCCTATAAAATCTGGTTGTCTCATCTATTGTGTTTAAGTGCGGAGAATTTGACTTATCTTTTGTCTTGTGTCGCCAATACACACAAGTGTACGGTTCGTATTACGGTCACAATTAACAATACAATAGATTGATTTATGGGTTTGTCCTCTTGCTACCGACCACCTCGAAGAGAGGGTGGTTTCTGACCGTCTCAAGTCTCAACTCAAGACACTTCATCTCAAGACAAGACAGCGAACGAAACGCACCAAGTTTGTTGGCTCTCGTGCCATAGAGCCGCGTCGGCGGACGTCCCGACGTACCAACGAGATTTCCTTGGCTACGATTCCAATATTTCAAAGGGTAACCCTATATTCTTTGTACCAACATCAATAATGAGTAAGACCAGTTATTTTCCTAATTTATTGACAGTTATATTTGCTATTTTTCGCTAATTCATTCACAAACAAATTATTTCATTTTTTCGTTATTATTATTTATCGAATATCATTTAACCAGCGACCTCATTAAGTTTTATACAAAACACGTGTTTTATGTCCTAAATAAAATATAAGTTTTCGTACTCTGCGTCCTTTATATGGAGTTATCTGTAACTTTGGTGTCATTTGAACCATTGACCACAAATTCCATAGGATTTTTCTTTGGACCATAAGGAACCTATGGAACAACTTTCAAGACTTTTCTTTCTAGAGTTATCGGACTGAAAGAGAGAAAGACCGATGGATAGACAATGACACGATCTCAAGGGCCTGTCGTGTCCATAGACAATATAGACATATAATACAAGTAGACTGAGCATTGCAATACAGCGTCGTTCCTCCAGTGCAACAGAGCAAACTGACGCAAAGCGTTCCTTGCACCTTTTTCTAATGGACCACGTGACCTTCCCATTGGTTATTGAAGTCACATGGTCAAACAATTCAGCTCATTAGAAAGAGATGCAGGGACTGCATCGCGTCAGTTTTCTCTGTCGCACTGGGGGAACGACGCTGTATTGCAAGGCTCAGTCTATTTGTACGTAATATATTATATGTCTATGGTTGTGTCCTACTACATACAAACTATATTAATAAAATCTTAGGTTAGTGACTTATTATGTATAGATAAAAACAAATTAGTGAATCGATCCGTTATATTACATTTTTATTTTAATTATCAACGGTTTTTCACTAGGTGTCACTGTCAATGCATAAGAAGAAATAGTATTTTGTATTATTTTACATTGTGTAACATTTGGTCTACGATCGTGTATGTCGGTATTTATTTAATGATTTATTTTGGTAATAAGTTATTTTGGAAAGTGCCAGGTTCATTGTTAAAATGAATACTCACAATTTTCTATTGAATTATTTATAGTTATCGATTCTTATAGTACGAGAGACAACTGTCTTTTAAATATGATATTGATCAACATAATTCATCGCTGTAATACATACGAGCATTATGGGCACCTACGTGTACTGACACTATACTATATAAGGAGTGTATAAAGACTCAACTACAGAAGAGTAGCAAAATTAGACACTGCAGCGAATGCGCAAGGAGAGCGAGTACCTTTATTTGATCGGTTGCGTAATAAGTTAGTTCTAACACATTTGTGTACTTCATTTCTGTACCCCGTAACTTTCTTCTTTCCGAGTTAAATTTATTTAATTTTGTTGCACATTTTCTTCCCTTCTTAAAAACTACCCCTCATAGGTACACAATGTAAAAAAAAATGGAAATCGGAAAGTTTAACAGGAATCTTCTTCTTAGTTCAGGCAAGCTAATCTCTGGCACTCTGCCATTGCTTGTTTAAGGTACTATCCCGTCTAGAATGCTAAAAATGACACATTTTCAACAATTTTTTTTTTGTATCTTATCTATTATAATATATAGCATTCAAACTTTTTTTTATATTATTATACAATTTCTGAAGATTATAATTTTTTTTCCATTGTTCCTGTGTTTTAAAGATGGCGCCAAAAATTTTTCGTCCAAAAATTACTGCTTTATGGCGGATAGTTAATCCAACTATCCAGTTAAGTCTGGAACAACAAATCCGAAATATAAAATTCGAGAAGGGTTTTAAAAAAGAAGTGCCTTTACGTGATAGTTTACCAGAGAAATTCTAAATATAAAAAAAAATGGCGGAAATTAAAAAAAAAACTGTTCAAAAGTTGACATTTTTTTCGACTGTTTCAGTCACAAAAATTTTATAATTTTTTTTTGGTCAATTTGTAGTAAACTCTCATAGAGACAATCAAAACAAACAAAATGCATCCGTCAACCGACGGACTAGATCTGGAGATCTGGAGAACTGTCAGCTAGTTTTAAAAACGTAAAATCCTGAGATCAAAATCTTTGATCTCCGGATCTGGTCGGTCGATTTAAATAATATTTAATGCACTTTGGTTGTTTTGGTTTTATCTCTGATAGTTTACAATTTGCCAAAAAAAATTAAAATAAAATCTTTGTGGCTGAAAAAAGTTGCAAAAAAGGTCAATTTTTGAACATTTTTTTCAAATGTCCTCCGTTTTGTTTTTTAAGAATTTTCCATTTTTCTGGTAAACTGTCGCGCAAGGGCACTTCTTTTTAAAACTCTTCTCGAATTTTATGTTTCAGATTTGCCGTTCCAGAGAATCCAGAAATCCAGAATTCCAGAACTGTCCGCCATGAAGCAGTAATTTTTGGACGAAAAATAATTTTTGTAATCTTTAAAAATTGTACAATAATAAAAAATAAGCTTAATTGCCAAATATAGTAAATAAGATACACAAAAACCATTTTTAGCAGTCTGGACTGTAATAGTACCTTAAGGATCTCTTATGGTTCAAGCCTCAGTTGACCAGTGAATTCCCGCCTCATACGACCCAGCACATTGCAATTGCATAGGATGTGTATGGAAGTCTCTTCTTCCATTTCGCATTTTTTGCACCATGGCTCATTACCTTACCTATTTTGTAGAGGCTTTTTCTTAAACGATAATGTCCAGTCATAATTTCGATGACAATCAAATTCTCCGAGAATTTTTTATCTATGTTCTTGATTAATTGCTTAGTCTGGATTTGCCCTTGAGTGGCTCTCTATGGTGAAGCATCTTTGGTGATGCCACACAATGATCGTGGGCGTACAAAAGTTTCTCTCGAGACTCTTTTTATCAACAAGTCTGCTCGTTCATTACCATGCACCCCTTCATGATCCGGTACCCATATTAAAGAAACTTTTGCCAGATTGTTGAAGAGATCATCACTTCCCCATAATTTTTAATTTGGTGAGTGGATTCTTTACGGCCGGAATAGCCGCTTGGCTATCTGATGAATGTTGATTCTCTGTACTTTGTGGTCTCCATTCAGGATTTTATCAATGTAGGCCACCAAAGCAAAATTTTCAGTCTGGTACAGCCATCTTACTAAAATATTGTATGTCACATTCTAGTATAAATAATTAAAAAACAAAAACAATACATCAAATAAATTAAGGTTGATAATTAGCGTTATCACCATTGGTTTTTTCATCTCCTTTCCTTTCTCCTTCATCTGTTGTTGGAATACTATTTTGGCAATCTTGACCAGAACATTCCTCACAAGTTGCAAAAAGACCAACTTTTAGGCAACCACATGATGCACCGCATCCTTTTTTGTTATTGCAATATATCATTAGCCAGAAGTCTTGTGGTGCCGGAGTTTGTTGCAGGGTTGTAATAATTCTTCAAGTGTAGTCCACTCCCAATCAGTTACATCAATATTTTTGTTCTTAAGTCAAACTAGAAATCATATTTTAAAGTAGCAGAAAAATCGATTGAGAACATACGAAAAGTGTTGATTAAAAAAAAAACTCTAGAACATTTTTTGCTTAGTATGTATTTTGTATTAATTCTTGAGTTAATTTTCAATATAAAAGTTCCCACTCCCTAAAAACTACTAATTGGGGTGGATTCCTCACTCAGGGTAAAATTACACTTCAGCATAGGGTAGAGTTTGCTTGTTAAGGTATTCCCTACTTACTGTTAAAATTTCAAGACAATCTATGCATGCTGATGGAATTTGGAGTTACAAAAAGTGCTGCACTGGACTATTAATCATTGTTTCCGATGAAGCAAAGTCCGAATCACCCTTATCAAGTGATTACTTTCCTTAAATACTAATTTAACAGAAGGAAGCAATGCTCCATCTGTTTGGAAATTTGGATTTTTGTTGTTTTGAAAATTGCAATGTTAAGCCACTGTAATTTGTAAACTAATAGTCCGACTGAAGTTTTAAGGTGATACTAATTCGTATGGATTTGTTGTAAGTGGCGTCATCAACATATCAGTATTGGCACTTAATGTTTCAATCTACAAGAAACAAGTGTATTACTACGGGTAACGTCATCAATGCAGAAGTGTTGTAATACCTATATAAAATGAATAAAGAAACAAAATCAATTGATACCAAACGTTTTCTTTCTTATTTTAATTTGCAGGTACAATAAATGTAACGAAAACTTTTATGGCTAACTCTCGTACTATAAAGGCGATTATTTACGAATCTGTTGTACAAAGATCAATTAAACCGCGAGCCATAAAACGCAGGATGTCCTTTCTACGCTTCGAAAATCTCCCAGAGGAAAAATTCTTATAGCCTTTATTGTATTATGTGACAATCTCGCAAGACTCGGAAAAGAACTCGTTCACCGTATTGATCCAAACATTTAGAGTTTCGTTTTCCCGTTCTACTAGAGTATTGTAATATACACATGTATGTTTTGCCTTTTCGCTTTTTAAGGAAAATACTTTAGTCGTAAAATTTCCATATTCGTTTAAATTTTAAATTTTTTTCCCATATAAACTGTGAGCAGTTGTTTCGCTGAATCAGAATAAAGAAATAAACTGAAATAACTTTTGCTAGTAAGTTGGATTTTGGTCCTTATGTTGTTTTCGTAAAAAACTTTAATTACTGTAAGATTTCGCAGACTTCTATAGTTTTTATCGCAAACGATTACTTTACAATCCCTCTGTATTAAGAGATCTTAAGTTTTTTTTGATGATTCGATCTTTTTCGTTCCAGCTGTACCAATTACCGAATGAAATAGCATATTTTTGATGATGAAACTATGATCTATACACTAAGATTTAATAATGTAGGAACAGCTTCACCTCAGATTCCACCAAACGAATTGGCGAGTAGAATAAATTCCTAATAATGTTAAATATTAATTATATAATATTATATAATATTAAAGTTATATAGTTATGCGTGCGTTAAGACCCGGAAAAAATACACAAAAGATGAAAGACATTAAGTTGTGAAATAATACGAGATAAAGTTCGTATACGTGGCTAGTTGACTTCAGTCAGTCATAATTATACTTATGACGTCGAGTGACACTGAGGCAGATTGAGACCTCAGTGCCGTTTGACGGTTCTTGTGTTTCTACAGAACAAGATACTGGTACGTCACGAGTGAGGGGAGTAGGCAGATTGAGACAACGAACTCGAACGGAACCATATCCCTCTTGATAATGGCTAGAAAATGTATATATATGTATGACGAAATACTTACCATATCGGGAGAGTATCATGAGATTTTTTCCTCATGGTAGTATGAGATGGTAGCTTTTTCGTTCCACGCTGTATATAATAAAAGTTTCCTAAGAGGTTTTTTAATAAATATTCTGATTTGCGTCTTGATATCTTCGAAGAGAAGCTCTTTGAAAATTGCGTCTTAAAATTTCAAACTAGAATAAACATAATCCAATTGTTTGTTTACATTGACGAATGCCGCTAAGCGAAATCAAATAGCCGGCTGAGAGAACTTTACCGGCGAGAGCGGAACTTGCGTTTCATTGGGAAATGAGAGAGTCTTTTCTGGAGGTGGGTCAGTTTAGATCTCTTTCGAAACTTCGGTCCTCGCGCGAAACGTCTCCTGAAACAACATTGCTTTGTCAATATAGGCATCGGCAGTTTTTGTGCTTTAGTTTTGAGAATACTATTATGATTTCGTTCATTTTCGATATATCTCTTGATGATAAAACATGTCCAGCTGCCTGCTTATGAGAGTGGATTTAAAGCAGTGTTCATAATGCATCAACTTGTTTGCTGGGAAGCAGTTTATCCAGTTATTCTTTATTAAAAGAACCCCGCAATGTCTGCAGTCAAAGTGTCTGAAACAACACAAATTCACTGTAAGTTTTTTGTTTTACTTTTGGCATTTCTGCAAGGAAAGTTACAAAAAACTGCAAGAGCTGAAATTTTCTTAATGTGCCCTTTTAAAATGTACAGTGGTCAGTGAAGTATTTAATTATATCAGTACAGTGTAACAGGGATACTTTTATTTATTTTTTTATATTTTTTTTATTTTTTTTCTGATATGTCTAGAACTGTAAAAATCAATGCATGTAATCAACGTAATGATAATAATGAATATGACGAAGGTAAATTTCTAATTTTTTTTTATACATTTTCAAAGAATGAATGAATTGTTTGAAGCGTTGATCATTCTATCTATTATAGAGTACTAACTCACAAGAGCTTTCAAATTATGTATCACGGGTCATAAATATATGTTATATTTATGACCCGTGTTTATTCACATGTTATATATCATGTGAATAAAAAAACAAATAATGCATTTTCCAAATACACTGAAGACAATATTCTTATCAAGATTGCCCCATATATTTTAGAACACAGTCGCCAATAAAAATTTAACGATTGTAATTATGCACCACATAAACGCACAAAAATCGAGGACAAATGAAGCATTACGTGTATGTGCCGTCCGTCATTTTAAATTATTGTATGGATGCACGCGGAAAGTCTCGTCCCGCGGGATGGGACGGGGCAGCGATTTTTGCTGTGGAACTGGACAGCGCTTTGTCCTGCAGGACGTCCCGCAAAAGCTGCACTTTTATTATTATCGGAATGATTTGGTAATTAAAGTTATACAAGTATCTGCATTATGTTTGCAACGTAAAAATATTTATAGAAATTAAAAGGTTTTTTGTTTTAATAATTCATACTGATGAAACATAATTAATAGATTTAGAATAACAGAAAATTTTAAAATGTTTTCGACAATTCTTTTTAATTTTTTGCGATGCACGCCTGGTATGGAAAAATTGTTTTGGTTTAGGTCGTCCTAATAAACCTCCACCCGACATTACGGCGACACCACCAGATGATGATACCTTTGAATCTAATCATGAACGTGATTAATAAAAAGAAATGAGTGATTTCTTTTAGTAAATAAAAATGTGTTTCTGTTAAACATTTCATTTTAATCGTAATCTTAAAAAATAACTACCCTACTTTTTATATAACCTACTTGGATGATATTTATATAAGATTTCGTTTCTGAGGTATAAAGGTTATGTGTTTTGCAATATTACTAAAAAATTACGAATAAAATTCCAACATTCCATTTAAAATAAGAAAGCTTACAGCGATTTTTAGTCTTTTTAGTCATAAATGTACAACAATAAAACATTAAAACCTTTTAATTCAATTTTTGCGTGAATGATCCTGTATAGTATAGCGCCTGAAACAATTTAAACGGGAGAAACTCGGAATAAATAGAAATGTTTACACAATACATTGTACAGAAAAAAGTGCCAGTTGTAGAAACTGAAGTAATTATTAAATTGGTCTTAGAATATAATTTCGATGTTAAATTCTTAAGACAATTTGTAAAAACAAAATATGCTCAGAAAAAAATATACATATTAAATTATATTCTAGTCTTTATACCATTATTATAAAAATATATTGACTTTGACCCAGGACAAGAGACTGTCCAGGGTCCCTGTGTCCCTCGTGAAACACTAAATTATTGTCACTAAACTATCATAAAAACGATGTGCCTTAGTTTAGTTGCTCAAACATTTATTAATTTAAGACTCTTCGAAGTGCTAACTTTATTTTTGGATCAATAAAGATTGTGCTTCTATGAAAATTTTGTTTACTTTTTTTATGATGTCAACATTTTTTATAATTTTTTGACAATCATGTTTATTAGAAGAATTTCTTTTTTATTTTTCTATATAATTGTAGCTTCTTTTATTACGCCATACTTTGGTTTGATTTGGTTCGTTTTTTTAAAGTTTTATGCTCTTATTCCAATGATTCTCGTATTTTTCCAATTCTCTATTTGAAATATCTTTAGGGTATATCGCTTAAAAATAGAAATATTCTGCCTTTTCGTATATCTATTCTTAAGCTATCTATATATTTTAAGCTTACCCTTAGGGACCAAATGTTGGATCACATTCTTATCTTAATTCCTTCTCCAAATGACAAAAATGTTAAAGTTTGCCTAAGCAACTTCCTTTTCCTTTTTCCAAAAATGTCACTTTCGATTTTATCTCTAATTTATACTAAACGAAAGCCATAGGACTCGAATTGGAAAAGAGGAAGAAGAAGGAGAAGAAAAACGTTTAATCAATACACAAACTCACCGACTACGTTGCCCTTGACCGTTTGTGTTACTCCTGTTTATTTTTGGATCCGTCGGCGTCGCGGCGTGGCGATGCGGAGAAGGCGCTTTAAAGGGATACCGTCGCGGAAAACAGACGCTCTGAAATCGAGACTCGTGGGTGTTGGATGCACTTTTGTATATCTAGGACATTCCTTCCAGCATCGTTTGCATATTGCAGGATTATGGGAATATAAGAGTTCCTTTAATGACTTAATTCTTTTCTCATCTAATCAATTGAATCAAATATTTCTTGGTGAACTATGTGAACTATTTGTATGATCCATACATATCTTCAACTCCTTGAATCGTTTGTGTGATTGTAGTGTTGTGAATTTATTAAAAGGTTCAATATTTATAACACTTACGGATTTAATTTATTTCTTTATTTATTTTAACTTATCTTACAATAATTTATTATATCCGTACGTAACAAATTCGCGTGCGCGGGTCTTGAGAATTAACTGGCCCTCCATATAAAAATGTTGTATTTATATACGAAATCCTGATATACTAGAACAGCATCGAAAGATCGAGAAGCTTAGCCGGCTCATTCACCATAATTTTGGTTCTAGACTTCCACCGAAATTTCTACAATAAAACAGAATAATTAGTCACAAAAGTTAGGCCAGTATATTTATCGTAACATTGCCCCCCTCTTAAAAGATGGTTCCTCCTGGAACCTTGTCGGGACTGGAACCGGAACTGTATGCTGGTATCGGCAACTGGACCCTCTTTTACAACTTCCAGTTGTATAAAAATGACAAGGGACGGTTTTCTCTCCGCACCAGTAACTATGCGGATTGCAACAGACTAACACCTGGACTTCGGTGTCCTTAAAGATCTCCTCCACCATATTTCGGATAACCCTCCAATCTAATTGGCGGCACTCCAACTTTGGCATGGCTAACTTTTGCACGTCGGACTCTAGTACGTGCTCTCTCAATTGAAGTAAGGCTTCCCATACATCTCGGTAGGTAGGTTGGTCACGGGCAGTGTCTTTTGTTACCAGGTAGAAAAGGTAACGTGATGCATCTTGGAGTTTCAAGGTTTTACCGGGAGCTGGCACCTGGCATTGAAGTTCTGCAACTCGACCAAACTTCCTTCGAAAGACGGATGCCAACCCTGGTGCGTCTTTGATACTGGCCGGGATGGTAAGGGCCAGCGAGTAGTCATCGGGGAGCGCGAGTAGATCTTGCTTTTCTTCAGTGGTAACACCATGTCTTGCTTTACCGGTACCTCCATAGGCACCCATGAATTCCTCAAACGTGAGGTCAAACACATCTTGGACTTGGTTTACTTCCACTTCTTCATCTACGTCGTGGTCACCTTCGAAAGATGCCAACCGGTTATGGTGTACTATCATCGGCTTTCCCCTCGGAATCTTGCTTATTCGGTAGATGACATCGTTGATCTTCTCCATGATGAGGTATGGACCTTCCCAAAACTGCTGCAGTTTGGGAGAACAACCTATTCGCTTCTTGGGATTATACAGCCATACTTTGTCGTTCTTCTTAAAGCAACCCTTTTCGGCTTGTGTATCGTACCGTTTCTTCATTCGGTCGCTAGCGATCTGAAGGTGGGAACGGACCAACTCATGTACATCGTCCATTCTTCTTCGTAATTCGATCACATAATCTTCACCTGCTACATCTTCTCCAGGTCGACACCCAAATTCTAGATCACAAGGTAGTCGCATTTCGCGTCCGAATAGGACTTTGGCTGGTGTCTGGCCTGTTGATTCGTTAACAGCAGATCTGTAGGCCATTGTGAAGAACGGAAGGTATTGGTCCCAGTCTCGCTGATGATCGGACACCATCTTTGTCAAATACTTGCCAACTGTCCTATTCATTCGTTCTACCATACCATCCGATTGCGGATGATACGCGGTAGTTCTTGTTTTCTTCATGCCTAGTCTATCACATATTCCTTGGAATAGATCACTTTCGAAGTTCCTGCCTTGATCACTATGGATCTCCAAAGGCACTCCAAATCGGCTGATATATTCTTGGATCAACTTATCTGCAACGGTGGCGGCCTTCTGGTCTGGAAGTGCGTAAATCTCGACCCACTTAGTGAAGTAATCCATTACTACCAACATGTACTTGCCCCCATTTTCACTTTCTGGAAATGGCCCTGCAATGTCCAAAGCTATTCTTTCAAACGGGCTTCCAACATTATATTGTCTCATAGGAGCTCTCCTTTTCCGGTGAGGCCCGTTACTCGTAGCACAAATAGTACATTTCTTACACCAGTCTTTTACGTCGTCGGAACTGTTCATCCAATAAAACCGTTCCCGAATTCGCTGAAGGGTTTTCCTTACACCAAAATGCCCTCCCGATGGACTGTCGTGTAACTGACGAAGTACTTCGGCTATTCTGCTCTTTGGGATCACCAACTGTCTTCTCTTCTCTGAACCGTCATCATTTTCCAGGACTCGTTTAAGCAAGCCATCTTCGATGATAAATGAGTCCCACTGGGCCCAATACGTCTTAACTACTGAGCATAGGTTTGATATTTCCTGCCAAGGTGGTCGACGGTTTTCCTCTTTCCATTTTCGGATTTTCTGTATAACTGGATCTCTCTCTTGTTCTTCCCTTATCTTAGTAGGCGTCCAGTCGTCGTTGACAATCGTCGTTCTTAGCACTGCTGCTTCCTTGGATTCCGTTTTGTTGCAGTGGGGACACTCTGCTGGGCATGGCCTTCTGGAAAGAGAATCAGCGTTTCTGTGGCTAACTCCGGCTCGGTGCTCAATCTTAAAATCGTATTCTTGGAGTCGTTCGATCCACCTGGCTATCTGACCCTCTGGATTCTTAAACTGCATCAACCACTTAAGGGCGGCATGGTCGGTTCGGATTAGAAACTTTCTGCCATAGAGGTATTGATAGAAGTGCTCTACTGATTTAACTACTGCTAGAAGTTCTCTCCTCGTGACGCAATAATTCCGCTCAGGTTTTGAAAGAACTTTACTAAAATATCCGAGGACTCGTTCCTGTCCTCCTTGAATCTGAGACAGCACTCCTCCAATTCCCACATTACTTGCATCTGTATCTAAGATGAACTCTCCTTCTGGCAGTGGATACCCTAAAATTGGTGCTGTTATTAAATGCTTTTTCAAGGTCTCAAAGGCATTTTGGCAGTCTGTATCCCAGCGGTAATCTCTTGCTTCCTCCGTAAGTCGCGTTAATGGCTTAGCGATATCTGCAAACTTCTTAATAAACCTCCGGTAGTAAGTACATAGTCCAAGAAAACTTCTCACTTGATGTTTGTCAGTTGGTTTTGGCCATTCCTTAATGGAATCGATTTTTCCTTTATCCACGGCCACTCCTTCTTTACTGACTATATGACCCAGATAATTGACTTTACCTTGAAATAGCTGGCACTTCTTGGGGTTTAGCATCAATTGGGCAGCTTTAAGTCGATTAAAAACGTTTTCTAAATTCCTCAAATGATCTTCGAATGTCTCCCCCAAGACGATTATGTCATCTAAATAAACCAGGCATGTTTTCCAAGATAACCCTCTCAACACATTTTCCATAAGCCTCTCAAATGTCGCAGGAGCATTACAAAGTCCAAATGGCATAACGTTGAATTGCCACAATCCAGATCCTGTGGTGAAGGCTGTCTTTTCTTTATCGACTGGGTCCATTTCTACCTGCCAGTATCCAGACTTCAAATCTAAAGTAGAAAACAATTTACTTCCAGCCAATGTGTCCAATGTGTCATCGATCCGAGGCAGAGGATAACTATCTTTCTTGGTAACGTTGTTCAGCAAACGGTAATCCACACAGAACCTCGTCGTTCCGTCTTTCTTCTTAACCAGGACCACCGGAGAGACCCATGGACTCGTAGAAGGTTCTATCACCCCGTCTTTCTTCATTTCCTGAACAATCGTTTCAGCTTCCTCTCTCTTCGCCTGTGGTAATCGTCGAGCTGTTTGACGAATTGGCTTAGCATTACCAGTATCAATTTTATGCTTAACAACGGTAGTTCTTCCCGTCTTTCCTCCTTTCGGTACGAAAATATCACGATACTGCCGCAGAAATTCCCTTAATTTTCTTTTCTCCATCTGATTTAGAGACTGTCCTGCAACTGCAACCATTTGGTCGAATTTGTCGTTGGAATTATCAGATGTTGTCGCCTGACGGATTATGGATGTCACAGGTACACAAGTTCCTACTTTTGTCTCTTTCTTTATGGTCACTGGGTAGTCGTTGACATTGATAAGTCTCACAGGAATTTCTTTAGCCGAAGTCACCAATTCCTTTCCAATTATGATTCCACGACCAACCTCATCGTCGTGGTTCCAAGGCTCCATCATAACAGGTCTCCCTTCGTCTACAATTCCCTGTAGTCGCGCTACTATGATCGTTTCGCTTCTCGCAGGCACGACTGTATCTTCTGTAATGGCTGCTTGCACAGTGTTGTCATTATGTGGATGGAGAAATACCTCCTCGTTGCCAACTTTGATTACCTTATTCTTAAAATCCAATTGGAATCCATGCATATTCATTACGTCCATTCCTAATATAACATCCTCTTCGATGTCAGCAACTATAACAGTATGGACAAACTTTTCTGCCCCAATTCCCAATTGTACCTGGATTTCTCCATGAATGTTGGCATTTTCACCTGTAGCGGTCCGCAGTCGTAACCTCGTTGGTAACAGTTTCTTTCGGCTGTTTATAACTGTCGGGCGTATAATGGTTCTGGTCGCTCCGGTATCCACCAACAACGTATGCTTTTTACCATTTATGTCTCCATCTACGTATACACTATCTTCACGACATTTCAAAGAAGCTATTAGTATAAGAGGGTCTTTGGAAGAGTTCCGGGTCGAAGCTGCCCCCCCTAAGGTTGACTAGTTCTGGTTTTCCTGATGGTGAGTTTCTTGATTTTATGGTCTTCTTTTTCTTGCATGTCATGCTTTTCATCAAATTAAAGAGCTGGTCAAGTTTATCTTCATCTCCTTCCTCTTTTACAGTCCTAACTTTACTGTACCCGCCAGAGGCCTGCGTAGCTGACTCGTATTCGAGGGCGGCGGATAAGACATCAACCAGCATTTTGTGACGAGCTAATCGCAGTGTTCTCTGCATTTCATGATCACGAAGACCATCAATAAACGTTTGAACGGCCAATTTTTCCATCATGTCTTCGGGAGCTGTTGGATAAGCATATCGTACTAATCTGGCAATATCTACCTCATATTCTTGAAGAGCCTCACCTTTCTTCTGTCTACGATTTTTAAGCTGCGACTGATATACATGCTCCAAATGTTCGTGGCCATATCGCATATTTAACCTCTTCTTCAGTTGTTCGAAATCATCGGTCTCCTCTACGGCTATGGTCTGAAGCACATCTAGGGCATCTCCTCGAAGAGCGATAGTCAGGTTTACAGCCTTTTCTTTTTCAGACCATCCATTTGCTCTTGCGGCTGATTCGAACTGTTTCATGTAGTTGTTCCATGATGATTTTCCGTCGAAAGTTGGGACTTTAACATGAATAGAACCTCCACTTCCTTCAAATTTCGGCCGTGTCTCCAACTTACATTTCGTCTCGTCTTCTTTTATCTCCACTGTAATCGGATTGTTACCTCTCTCTGCTGTCCCTGTTTCTTCCATCTTCCTTTCCATCTCTTTAATCTTTTCTTCGAAGGCCAACTTATCGGCAGCAACTTGGTTTTTTAACGAAGATATTCTATCGTCCAGGGCAGACATCTCAGAAGTGACTTTAGAGATTTCTGAAGAGATGTTAGCAGAAACTTTGCTTTCCAGGGAAGAAATCTCGTTAGAAACTTTGCTTTCTAAAGAAGCGATGTCGCCGGAAACCTTCGAAATATCGCCAGAAACTTTGTTCTCTAATGATGCGATATCACCGGAAACTTTGGCTACATCACCAGAAACTTTGGCTACATCACCAGAAACTTTGGCTACATCACCAGAAACTTTCGAAATCGACGAGAGGACAGCATCTTCAAATATATAAGTCTCTGGATCTAGTCCTTCTTCTAGCAAAGCGTTCTTTAGTCGTTGGACTAACTCAGCCTTTTTTCCGGTGGAAGCTAATTCTCTGTCTTCAAGATGTCTTCTTAAATTAGTCACTGTCAGCTCATAAATCGTAGCCATTTTCACAATTTATTTTATATTCACTTGTAATTTATTTTCGCAATTTATCTTAAGTATTCCACTGTTCTGACACCATTTGTTGTGAATTTATTAAAAGGTTCAATATTTATAACACTTACGGATTTAATTTATTTCTTTATTTATTTTAACTTATCTTACAATAATTTATTATATCCGTACGTAACAAATTCGCGTGCGCGGGTCTTGAGAATTAACTGGCCCTCCATATAAAAATGTTGTATTTATATACGAAATCCTGATATACTAGAACAGCATCGAAAGATCGAGAAGCTTAGCCGGCTCATTCACCATAATTTTGGTTCTAGACTTCCACCGAAATTTCTACAATAAAACAGAATAATTAGTCACAAAAGTTAGGCCAGTATATTTATCGTAACAGTAGATTATTTGATCGTGCAAAATAATGCAACTATAGTTAAACTTATTTTAATTTTGGACATGGTACCTCAGGCGTATCATTTTTTACCAGACAGTTTTTTATTATATTGTCCAGGTTTCACATTTTTTGTTTTAATATCTTCTTTTCGTTCAGTTGAAATATTTTGTTTTAAAAATTTTTTGAAATATGTACACATTCAGCGAAAAAAAATGGAGTATATAAATTATGTGTAGTCTCCGCTCCAGGCAGTTGTCCAACAAAAGGTTTTCAAAGAATTATATTATAAAAATCAAATACTCGAGTGGACTGCTCGATTCTGAACTATTTCCACGCAAATATGTTGCCTCTCCTACCACTTGTAAAACTGAGGGAAGCCGGAAGCCAGAAGCCACACATTGATATCGGTAGTCATCTCTTATAGTCACTGTCACGGTGTCACTAGTCACTTAGTCAGTAATAATTTATAATCGATGGGGAATGAATGAACTTGGAACGCGCATATTTTTACGTAGGTACTACTTATTAGATTTCAGGGGACAAATAATTTGTAAAATCTGTTTATAAATAGTGTTTCTTAATAAAATAGGTGTGTGGTTTCTTTTTGCCTAACGGCTTTGAAAATTAATAAGAAAATCCTTAAAAAACATATATATATTTAGGGATTCTACAGTATTCACTGCCTTCCCTCGCTCAACCGTTTCCATCTCTCTCTGTTGTTCCATTCTCCATCGTTTAGTCCTCTCTTACTCATGGCGTCGTCTACTTCGTTCCTCCAGGATTTTCGGGGTCGTCCTCTTTTCCTCCTTCCTATGGGGCTCCATTCGGTTATTCTTTTTATCCATCTGCTGTCGCTAGCTCTTCTTACATGTCCATACCACTTTAGTCTTTTTTGTTCTATATATGTTAGTATGTCTGTTTCTATTGATGTTCTTTGCTTTATTTCGTCATTACTTCTCCTATCCATTCTTGTTACTCTGCAGCATCTTCGCAGGCATTCCATCTCTGTTGCTATTATCTTACTGCTGTTTTTCTTGTTTATGATCCAATTTTCGGCCCCATATGTCATAATACTTCGCACTAATGTTTTATAAAAAACATAATTATTCTAAAAGAAACTTAAAAGATAATCTAAAAATAACTTAAGATACCTATTTAGGCAAAAAATTTAATGAATTTAAGGTTCAAATAATCCACCTTGTTGTGCCAAACAATGGTCAAATCTATTAAATAAAGATATTCTTATATTTCTGCACCGATAAATATTTGATTTAAGAAAGCCCCGAAAAAAGAAATCATTTGGGGACAAATCTGCTGATCTTGAATGCCACTTGATTGTACCGTTTATTGCAACTATGCGGTTGGGAAATGTCCTTTAGAGAAATTCGGTAACTGTCCTGGTATTATGACTGGGACATCCGTCGTGCTGGTACCAAATATCTCTAAAATGCACAGGAAGGTGCTAAATTGCAGAACGATTTGATTTTGTAGCAGTTCAAGGTTCGAGGTATTAAGTGCCGTTGAGGTTGATCTCAATAAAAAAGGGGCCTATTACATAATCATCCAAAATCCCCGACCAAACATTAAGTTTTTGTAGATATTGTGTACGCACAGGTATACTTAGATGCTTATTTTCCCTAGACCAATATTGAACTATGCTCTAGCCTACAGTACCACCTACTGCTCCACTTTTTTTTATTATGTTGATATACATCCTCCTAAAATAGAAAAAGATTTGCAGCTATATTCATTGTTTACCTTGTCTGTGGCAGTCGCTAAGGTTCGACGATTTTTATGAGCTTGGCGATTTTTATTTATTTAAAAAAATGGATCATAGAATTTGTATTAAATTTTGCGTAAAAAATGAAATAAGGTGTGTGAAATGTTAACACAGTCTATGGTAAACATGTTATGAAAAAAAATAAGTGTTGAAGAGTGGCATAAATGTTTCCAAGATGGCCGTGAAGACGTTGATGAAGATGATGAACGGTCCGAATGCTCCAGCACGATCAAGAAACGATGAAAACGTAAAAAAGTGACAGAAACGGTTATGAACGACCGACGAATCACAATTAGAGAGGTTGTGATGAAGTTTGCATATCAATTGGATCATTCGATGACATTTTTTCAAACGTTTTGTGTATGAAATGCGTGTAATCAAAATTTGTTCCAAAATTGTTGTATTTTGAACAAAAACAGCGTCGACTGGAAGTTGTTCAGGAGTTACTAAATGACGTAAACGACGACTCAGATTTACTCAAAGGGGTTATAATAGGTGACGAAACATGGGTTTATGGATATGACGTCGAAACCAAGGTTCAATCGTCCTGTAACGGGATTTAATTAAACATCCAGAAATCAGATTTAAGTAACCCAATTCAGTTTAAAGATTTAAAATCCTTTTAATAATATTATTCATTGCTTATTGCTCAATGCGATTGTTTGTTTATGACATTGAAAATATCGGTGTAATTGGAACACGCTTACCGATGCGCTGGCCTAATGAAATTTGCAATGTAATCAAAAACTTATTTAATATTGTTTACAAATTATATTAGTAAAACGCGAATGTATAAATAAACGCACGTGAGTTAAATACCTTGGAAAATAACGGGAGTAGATTATTAAGAATTAAGAGTGAACAGTCGAAGCTAGTGTTGCCATTCGTCAACTGGGTACTCTCTCTATTATTGTACTTAAAGAACCAATAAAGTAATTATGAGTATCCAGTGAGTTCGAGTTAATCAACCCCATGCACTGGGTAAACTACCCCTAGAGTTGCACTATATAGAACTCCTGATGGAAGCAATCTAATAAGCATTATATGATTATCACAACATTATTATAGTCCCAGTGGAAGGATTCTGGTTCGCCAAGACCAAAAAAGGCTCGACAAGTGCGGTCGAACGTTATGCTCACTGTTCATTGATTTTAAAGGCATAGTGTCCCATACATTTTTGTCACGAGGTCAAACAATTAATAAAGAGTACTACCTACAATTTCAACGCCGTTTGCATGATGCAATCAGAAAAAAGACCAGATTTGTGGAAAAACAACTCATGGCTTTTGGATCACGATAATGCACCAGCTCACACTTCATTGCTTGTTCGTGAATTTTTGGCCAAAAACAGTACGGTAATGATGCCCCACCCTCCATATTCGCCAGACATGACTCCGTGTGACTTTTTCCTATTTTCAAGAATAAAGAAAAATTTACAGGGCCGTCATTTCACAAGCATAGATGACATTAAAAGCGCATCGCTGATAGAACTAAAGGCTTTCCCACTGATCGAGTTTGAGAAGTGTTTTAAGGGTTGGCAGAAGAGTTGACACAAGTGCATACTATCTGATGGGGACTACTTTGAAGGAGACAACATTAATGTAGACGAATAAACAAATATTTTTTTCAATAAACGAAAATTCCGGGTATTTTTTAAACACACCTCGTATGTCCGTAGTTTCTTATTTATTTTTTTGTAGCAGCTCGATATAAGCACTCTAGCTGTTTGTAGTTAATTGTTTCACAATCACCGTTTATTTTTGTTGTGTGTTTTTTTCTTTTACCCAATTGCTTCTTTGCCACATTGTCTATGCAAGTTATAATATTTCCTCATACTTCATTAATATTATTGCTAACCAGAACTCTTAATAGTTGTTCATTTAATATGGTCTAGTATATTTCTTCTCTTGAAGTAAATGCACTTTATATATTTCTGTCTTGTATATATTCTGTCTTGCAGATTTTTTTTCATTTTCTCTGTATGATGTAATCTATGAGGGATCGTTAATCTCTTGTATATGTGTATATCTTTTTTTGCGTTTAAAGGTGGCGAATTTAGTATCTTTGCTTTTATACCGTATTTTTAACAAAGACGGAAATTTCAGAACAATTTTCACATTTTATTACTAAACTGGATTAAACTTTAAATTTTGTTTAACTATCTGGACGTTAAATCCGTATATTTAAGCATGCATTTCATACATACGTTCATTTTATATTAAGCTAAAAGAAAAACATACATTGCAGTCATTAGGTAAACGGCCCACTTGGCACCCTGATTAAAGTTGCTTCTAAAGGTCACGTGAGCCTCGCGAAAACACTCAAGGGATGGAAAGTAGAATACTTTTAAGACACCGTAAGCGCTACGAAAAGCTTTAAAGTGCTTTTTTCATTAAAAGAGCTCTTCCGAAAAGTAGAGACTCAAGTTAAAGTTTATCCCAGCCAAGCGAGATAGGATTAGATTATATGAGTGAGATTAATAAGCTATTTGTCTAGCATTAAGTTTCTCGTCTATCTTAGTGTGATTTTAATGTAAAGAATGGTCATAACTACTGCATTATCATCAATATATATGTAATTCTAGATGTATCGATATGTAATCTATGTGTATATGTATAGTCATTCAAATCAGTGAAGAAGACTTTTACATCTAAGTCGACATGAAACAATTGTGTGTAGGCGTTCCTTCAGAGGAGGTCTAGTGGTTACTTAAATTTGCATAGAATTAAAAAGGATGCCATAAAAGAATTGTCATTGCACAGAATTTGGTTTTATTTTCATATTCAACTCTTCGAGAATTTGTTCTGTAAAAAAATCTGCAGTCTTGGATGCTAGAAAATGCAAATTTAGTGATTAACAGGATTTTCTTTAACGTCAAAGCCTGGCGCCTACAATTTAAAAACTCTAAAAAAAAATGTTAAATTTAATTTTTTACTCGTTATTTACGTTCAAACCATTTTAGTACGATTTAATTCTGGATGATATGTCAAATGTTTTATAGAAATACATCCACGTTCTTGAAATAATTTGTCAAGTTTATATTGAATATGATTTTGTTTTTGTTACAGCGGAATAGAAAGGGAAAACAATTTTCATTTACCTCGCTTTTGTAGATGACATTAGCTACTAGCTAAAAGAAAAAAATAATAAAATGAAAAGATGTTAGAGTAGGCGGTACAGTAGACTAGCGCGAAACTTTATACTATGTTTTCTACGGGGGTCGGCATAAGTCTTGTTACTTACAGTAACCCATTTTAGAATCCCTTTTGTAATTTCTTTGAATAAATTCATTTTGACCTGTATTTGTTGCCTGACTTATGCCGACCCCGGTATATTTTTGAAATTAAATAAAGTAATTTTATTATTTATTTATCATTTATATTTTAAACAAATTATACTATATTGAAATATGAATGAATATGAATTATTATGTTTGCTCCTAACGCCACCTGTTGACTTATTAACAAAGCATACTTTGTTTACTTCTGAGAGACCTGTCATATTCAAACGAAATATTAAATTATAATAAAATATAAATAAATATTAATAATATTGTTATATTGTTATTAATCGGATGACATTTATGACTTTTAAATTTTGACAATCGTTGCGAACAGAATCTTTTATTGACAAATATTCATTTAATTTTTTTATTCTCATTTAATGTTTGTATTTTGTTAGTTAGTAGAGAACACGGACTTGATCTTAATACGAATAAAACAAAGTACATGGTAGTCAGTAAGCGCGAAATATTAAATACACAGCTTTTGGTTAACCAACATCCAATTGCCAGAGTGGACAGCTACACGTACCTTGGTACCAACATTAACAGCCAATGGGATCACTCCAGTGAAATAAAACAACGCATAGGAAAAGCGAGATCGGCGTTCATAATGATGAAGTCTCTTTTCAGAAGTCACGATTTACCACTTGCTACCAAAATCTCTCTCATTAGATGCTATGTGTTTTCTACGTTATTATACGGAGTAGAAGACCTGGACACTTTCCGAAACTTCTTTAAGAAAACTCGAGGCATTCGAGATGTGGTATTACAGACGTATTTTAATAATTTCATGGGTGGATCCTGTGACTAATGTTGAGGTCCTACGTAGAATAGGCAAGGAATGCGAGATTATTAACACCATCAAAGAGCGCAAACTAGAATATCTTGGCCATGTTATGAGGAATGAACAGAGATATGGCTTGTTGCAATCCATTCTTCAGGGCAAGGTATTTGGAAAGAGAGGACCAGGGAGAAGAAGAATATCTTGGCTTCAAAACCTGCGAAAGTGGTTTAATACATTGACAACCGGACTATTCAGAATAGCAGCAAGCAAAGTTAGGATAGCCATGTTGATCGCCAACATCCGGAACGGATAGGCATCGTAAGAAGAAAAATAATTTTGTTAGTTATTTTTCATGCAATTTTTTATTTAAACCTGCTTAGAATAAATATCCACTCAGACAGGAGTCCGCCAGGGTTACATGCTGTCACCACTAGTCTTCAATGTCTACAGTGAAGCGGTATTTATAGAATTGCTCTCAGATTCAATAGAAGGTATATCTATCAATGGAGAATTTTTGAATAACTTGCGTTTTGCAGACAATACAGTAATAATGACGGATAACAACAATGATTTACAGAACGTAATGCAACGACTTAATGACTATCATGAATACGGACTAAGGATGAATTTGAAAAGAACTAAATACATGATCATGACTAAATCAGCAGATGCAAACATCCAGTTGATTGTTGAGGATACTGTAATTGAGCGTGTGTATACCTACAAATACTTGGAACATAGATAACATCAAATGTAGACCAAACCAAAGAAATTAAGACACGTATTGAAATAGCACGTGCATTACTCTTTAAACTTAAAATGTTTCTTTGTTGTCGGGATATAAGGTTAGGACTACGTCTAAGAATGCTTCGGTGTTACGTATTCACTACTTTCCTTTATGGCTTAGAAGCATGGAATCATTAAAACAAGTGCATCTAAATAAATTGGTCTTCTTTGAATTTTGGTGTTACAGAAGAATCCTATGAATATCATGGACGCAAAGAATGTCAAACGCAGAAGGTACTAGAAGAATATTGAATATCATAAGAAGAAAAATTGAGTACTTGGCCATGCTATGAGATGGCAAAGATACTTATTATTGCAGTTTACTATATTCTTCTTCCTCTTTATAAGCAATTCTGCTTCTTCATTGGCGGATTAATACCTCTATGGAAGGTTGTTACTCCATCTTTTGCGCGGTCGTCCGGTACTTCTTCTGCCGATTGGTGACTTATCTCTTGCTGTTTTGACGACACGGGTCTTCTCCATTCTGCTTATGTGGTTATTCCATTCTTTTTTTCTATTTTTTCTAATAATATACACTGTACATTACATTTTCTTCTAATGTCTTCACTTCTCTTTCGATCTCTCAGCGTATTTCCTGTAATTCTTTCCTGTAATTTAAAGAAGAAGAAGAATAAATATATATCATGACTAGAACCGAATTGATCGAGATTAGTGAATTGATGTGAAGAACCGCTATTTTATGATACTACCCGTAACGACGCCATCTTGTGGCGTTAGTTCCGTGACGGCGCCTTCTCGTGGCGTTAGTTCCGTGACGGCGCCTTCTCGTGGCGTTAGTTCCGTGACAGCGCCTTCTCGTGGCGTTAGTTTCGTGACGCTCTCCTTAGGATTTTACTATGAAGAAAAAGTAATATAACGCCAGTATAGAACCTTCGCTTCAAAAAATAAAAATATGATCCTTATATCCTCAGAAACATCATCAGTTACAACGAAATACACTACGTAAATTATGATTAACTTTTTTCTTTCAACCATTTTTGGTAATGGATTCCCGTATTTTGAACGTATTTCCTTTTAAAATATTATTAAACAATCCTTTGACATATGTCCAACTCTTCTAAATAGTTTGCCTTGTATGAATAAATTTTTCATCAACATCAACATTTCATCAATTAACTTAACCTGGCTTCGGTAATATTTTATAGTATCCAAATACTTAATGTGTAGGGCACAAATTCCATTCCGTTTAATTAATAAACGTCAATTATCATGCGCTTTTTTATTTAAACCCAAATTTTGGTATAATTCTCTAGAGGGACTTCCAGTCCCTTCATTTAGTTGAGCTGTTTAAATGTTTTTTTTTCGAATATTTCATTGAAATATAACAACGTTCAGATGAAAACGGTTAATGGTATTTTCGATATCGGATAATTGTTTTTCATTAGTACAGTAGGCGGTACTGTAGCGCGAAGTTTCATAGTATGTTTTCTGCATTCCTAAATTTTAAATAATATCTTTAAAATTTTAAAATTGATTAAAGTAATTTTATTATTTATTTATTTATTATAATAATTACACTTACAATTTTAATAAAGACGTGGTGAATATATAGATGATTCAAATAAACAAAAAATAATAATATTTAAGAATTACATAAAACGACTGTTAGTTAATATCACTGTTTTAGATTTTAATAAAATTGAAAAAGTTTACATGTTGTATAACGGACTCTTCTGGTTGAGTAAATCTTTCATCTAGTTCGTGTCGCTAATTTCGTGACTATCGCCTCAGCATTTAAAAACTACTGTTCTAGATTTTGCAAAACAGAATCAATTGGAGAAGTTCATAAACTTTCCGCAATTTATTTTTTAGATAGCCCATATAATTTCAATTTGATTGAAATACAAAAATATAGGGGAATATGTAAAAGCGGACGCTTCTGGTGTTCGTAAAATTTATCAATGACATCTTTTTGACAAAATTCTTTAAAAATTGTCACATATACATACCATTATTACTCTTACATTAGAGACGAAGTGCTAAAAGATAATCCTCTAAGCAATCGTCAATATTCATACCAACCTGGTAAATCTACGGACTCTGCGTTGGATGATCTAAATAGGCTTATCTCAAAGTCAATGGAAGACAATGAGATAGCAATGGCCGCTTTTTTAGATATAGAAGGGGCATTTAATAGTGTTACCACCAGCTCTTTGATAGGGGTTATGAGTAGACGAGGCGCACCTGCGGTAATATGCAGATGGATAAGGGTATCCCTGGAGAATAGGACAGTAATGTCCACTGTGGGTAAAGCAACCATCAAAGCAAAAGTAGGTGGAGGCTGTCCACAAGGAAGAGTTCTGTCCCCTCTACTTTGGGCAACCTTGGTAGATGATCTCCTCAGAAATCTGTCCACAGAAGGCTTTTATTGTCTAGGATATGCTGACGATATAGCAATCGTTGTCAGGGGCAGGTTTGCTCAGGTAGTGTCTGAGAGAATGCAAGCAGCCCTAAATATAGTTGACGACTGGTGTAAACAAGAGAGACTGATAGTCAATGCTCAGAAAACACAAATCGTCAACTTGAACGTCAACAAGAAGTGGGGACTTAACCTCAAAATGACTCTATGGTTATACACAAGGGTTATTAGACCCATGATAACCTATGGCTCGCTGACGTGGTGGACAAAGACGCAGCAAGTGGGAGCTAGGTAATACACAAAGGCTAGCATGCTTGTGTATTACGGGGGCCATAAAAACAACTACTGCATCGTTAGAAGTCCTGTTGAATCTACCACCACTTAATATCTTTATACAGGGCGAATCCAGATCAGTGATGCTCAGATTAATCCATAGTCAGCGACATATAAGCCAGATGCATGGTACTGACAACAGAAAGCTAATCGAGGAGCTAAAAGCCGATATTGTGATGGGGAAACCTATCGATGCAACAGTTACGAGATATAGCTTTAATAATAAGTTCACAGTTAAGATACCAGGCAGGGAAGACTGGAATAAAGGTGTACCCATACAAGCTGCTGCTACCTGGTACACGGATGGCTCAAAAACATCGGAGGGTGTGGGGACACCGAGGGCATAGTAGGGGCAAATCAAGGGATACATTTCCCGGTAAGTCTATCTAAGGATGTGACAGTTTTCCAGGCGGAAATAACTGCAATCCATCACTGCGTGGAAGAAATAGAAAGGCAGTAAAGAACGTTCTGTTCAGTTGTCATCTTCACAGATAGTCAGGCAGCACTTAAGGCACTCAATTCTGTAGAGGTCAATTCTAAGCTAGTATGGGATTGCGTGTGGGCCCTAAATAAACTAAGAGACCGTAGCAAGGTTACGGTAGCCTGGGTACCGGGGCACGAGGGTCATAAGGGCAATGAAAAAGCAGATGAAATGGCCAAACAAGGCTCATAAATGCCATTCATTGGACCGGAACCCTTCTGCGGAGTTGCAAAATCAGTAACAAGAACGGCTACAAGGAAGTGGGTAGCTCACAAATCTCTGGAAGGGTGGAGGAATTCACCAGGACAAAGACAGGCGAAACAGTTCATTACAGAACATTTGCCAAAATTTACGGCAGACCTAATAAGCAAAGACAGGAAAACAGTCAAGGCCATAGGTCTTCTAAGAGGGCACTGTAAGCTGAATAGGCACTTGAAGCTGATGGGATTATCAGATGATGACCTGTGCAGATTCTGTCACCTCGAAGAAGAAACAGCAGAGCACATTTTATGTCAGTGTGACAGTCTGGCAAATGCGGTTCTTTGCATTAGGAGACGAAAATCCACCGGCAAAGAGCTACATGGAAGGTACAGTCTCGAAGCTACTAGACTTTATTAAAAGGGTCAGGCTAGAGAATGTTATCTAGGACTAGAGGGTCACAATAGACCTGAAAAGGTCGCAGTGGAATAGGCCGAAAGGCCACCTCTCTTAATCTAATCTAATCATTATTACTCTTATACTGTTAGGTGTCGACGGTTGGTGCATCTAACTTTTGATAAATATTCTCCATTTTTTTCTGTTTTGTGCAATTGGTTTTACTTCTTGCCATGATTTGCCCCTGCTTTTGAGTATTTCTGTCATGTCACTGTTTCAGGCTTGCGTTGTTGCACACTAATGCAGTTAGTTCAGCTTTAATAATTTCTTTATCATCATATTCCATGATGCTTTCATCTTCCTCCAGCTTCATTATTTTGTAAAAAGCTCTTTTAAAAGTCCTTTTTTTCAGTCCACTTGATGTATTTGCCGCTTTAAAAATTGCATCTTTGATGGTAAACGATTTCCAAAACTTCATCAGATCAACTTCATCCAACAAATTCATCATAAATTCTCTTCGGTAGAGGTAGAGGCGTTTCATTGTCTCAATGACACCAATAAAACCAATCTTAGAATATATCACAGGTTTTCCAGGAAGCTTGCTGGTTATAATAGTGAACTGTGAGATTCTGCGGTTTTATGTTTTTAAGAGCGCAAGGATTTGACTTTCAGTGTATGGCTACTAAACGCATTGGCACAACACAACGCTGTTATCCAGTCTCTACGTTTTTTTTTACCACGATGTACTCATCTCACTACTTGCAGCTAAGGGTTTTGTAGGTATTGCTCACCAATATAACCCTATTTCGTAAGCGTTCTAAAATTGAGGAAAGTTTTAAATATATTTTTGTAATTAAGGTCTCCAGTTTATAGCAAAATTCCACCTTTGCTTCTCCTTCGGCACTGAACTTTTCGTCTTGAAAGGTTCCTTATTTTTTAAGTATTCGTGTAAAATCTCCGCTTACTTAGAACAGATTGGCCCAGAGATTATTACGCCCTACGATGTATTCTGCAGAAACCTATTGGAAATTGTTTTATTGACTTGTTGAAAAGTCTATCTTTTTAATGATTTTCGTGTAGATGTCAGACTGAGATATGAAATTTTGTAGTTTCACTTTGTTTTAATTGATATCGCGTATTGTTTGCTTGCCAGATTCATAGATTCGTGATAATGATGCGACACTCTGTTTAAAATATCTAGTCGTTCAAATATTTCTCTTGCGTTTAACACTTTGAAAATGGTTTTTACCGTTTTGAAAACAAAGACAGTTGTTAAGAACATAGCAGAGTAGCGACTTTTCTCTAGTGTGCAACTAGATGTCATTCTGCGTAACACGCAGCAGCAGATGAGAAGCGATTGATCCAGGCATTCTCTGAGCACTGTCACTATCTATATTGCATAATGCGTCTCCCTCACTGCGTATAGAGAGTTTCCGTCTATAGTGTCTTATAGTGATTTACGGTATGGCATGTTAATTTCTCTTTAATTTAAAACTTTTGACGAGACTTTATTTTCAGAGAGATTAATATTTTTTATGTTATACTAGTTTATTATTGTTTTTATTGCTTAGTTACCAACTACGTAATAGTGTACTTTATGCCAGCGCGGGTATAAAGTGTACTTTATGGCCCGAACGGGCGTAAAGATATAAACAAAAAGATAATAAGATTTCCGTAGCGTAGCAACATAACACGGACGATAGAATGTTTACTAGTAAATAAATTGTCAAAATGAAATCGAATTTTCGGATTTTTTAGAACATATTTATTTGTACGAACAATGAACTAGTAGGACATAAAAGTTTGTATGCACCGCGGGTATTAATAGATGTATATGCCCTCGGACCAGAGGCCCTCGGGTTTGTTACATCGTCGCCCTCTGGGCGTAAACATCTATTTAATACCCTTGGTACTTAAATAACTATTATATCCTTTTTTTGTTTATGGTTGCGAGATATGTTGTCGTTTAATAATATCATTTTTGTCTGGTTTTATTACCTACCGATTTTGTTGACTTTAAAGAATGGTATTGTTTTAATGATTTTCCTGTCTTGTAATTTTAGATCTTTATGTGGTCAGATATTGTAGCAGATGTTATATTGTGTTATGTTTTATGTTTTTCAGTATCAGAACTTTTGCTCGCTTGTTTTTTTTTCAGATGTGATGTAAGACACAGATGTGTGTACTGTGTATGTATGTATGTGTGTTTAAGATGCGACATATGCCCTTTTTTTGTTCGATATTAGTCTCAGGTGGAAGACCCTCGAGAATCCAGTTGTTTACATAACACATCAGTCACCGGTGAAAGGCCTTAATGCAACCTATCGTGAGGTATCCCCTTGCGTAATTTTTTTTTGAGATTAGATATTGCCGTCGAAATAAATCTTTAAATGTGCTGATTTACGTTACCTATATTAAGTTAGAAACCACCTTTCTTCTTATACTGTTGATATTGTGACAAAGATCTAAAACCCTTTTTCTTCGTGTAGATACTATTTGTATTTGTGAGATGATTCATATCAAGAATTGTCTAATTTTGATTTGGATTAAGTAGATGATGCTTTAAGAGTAATACGTATCATTTTTAACGTTTTTATTTTCGTTTACGTCACGAACAGCAGAGATAACTTTTTTGTTTTGAAGTTATTTAGGACTTATGTTATATAATTATAATAAAACATCAATTTAAATATTTTTTAAGTTCGTAAATAAACTCAATGATTTATTGATTAATTTTGAAATAAAGCCGATATAAACTACAACAAAATCCCTTAAATACAGTAAAAAAATAATAAAAGTTTTAATCAAACAATAACATAACCTTAAAACATGAACATTTACATATCGTAATACTTTGATATTCTTATCTCACAAATTCACGAACAACAAATAATACCAATCGCACAGAATGAATGTTCATAACCAAAAGAAAATCCCCGCCCATGGTGACGTCAGAACTTAGCTAGTTCATTTTCTTTCTTTATGCTGTATAATATGCTCTCGTTTTTATCGCATGTCATTATTGGTCAGGCACGTGATTTATATATGCTTTCTTTCCCATTTAATCGCATATCCTTACTCTTCTAGATGACATCCTGATGTTGCTGTATTTGTTTGGTTCTCTTGTCAGCGCTAAAGATTTCGTCTCAGATGTAGATATTTTCATATTGTATGTCTCAGCCGCTGTTTTGAATATTTGTACCATTAGCTGCAGGTTATCTTCGTTATCTAAGATCAGGATTTCCTCGTCTGTATAACAAAACGATTTTTATTTGTTTTCTGCTCAGCTTTTATCATTATTTTGCCATTTTCGGTACTGCGTTTTGCCGAATTGGAATTTTAATGGTTTAAAACCGATATTAGTTTTAGTAATGGTCATCCACATATGGATACCTAAAAACCACCAATTATAAGGGTAATATTTATAAACGATTTTTAAAATAAACACTAAATAAATTTAAAACACTTCCGTAAAATCTGTTTTATTACCGCTTGTATTCGCTTCTGTATAAAAATTAAATGGTTACCGAAAACCCATTTCTAATATGTATAATCAAATTTAAAACTATAGGAAATATCTTAATATATCTATATTATACTACAACTTCTTTAAAAATATATAATGCAGTTGAGTACGTTCAACAATTCAAACAAAATTTCACAATTATATAATATAAACGAGTATAGTCGTAGGTAATGTTATTTTCTATGAAGCGCGGTTGGTCCGGTGACCCAGTTCCCTAATGAGTAATGACGATTACTATATTTAGTTACCAACTTTACGATTTAAGTTGTTTCAGTCTCTCTATTTCCTTTTTATTTTCGGTAAATTCGCTGTATATCTTTGTAGAAAACCGTAAGGTTAGTTACCGTTGATATATCTGCAAATGGAATCTGCCAGCAGTGACGTGGAAAATTGTCCGAAACAATGCTTACTACATTCTCAAGAGAATTCTAGCTTCAGATGTAAGGCATTTCCCTTTGGCACGTTTCCAAAAGTATTGATGCTCACGGGATATTTGATACATTTCTCTCGTTTATTTAGAAGAAAAATCAATAACGGCCGACATTATCGGGAACGAAGAGTCACGTATCTGTGAATAATTTAGAGATTTACATTATGAATTATTCAGAATCACACAAGTCCACGCGTTTGCTAAAGACTTAACTTGAAAGGCCATCATAATTCATCAGATCTTGACTAAATTATAATCCTATTCACTCCTCGATAGTATGCTCGCTCGACTTTCATTATTTCGCAATTAGCAAACTCATAATTCTTGTACGTGGGTTCATTGTTGGACGAATAGAAGGCGTACCGATATCTGTTTAACGGTCGATTTCTATTATGGCTAGTGTAATATTTATACAAGACCGTTCTGTGCTTCTGGAGAAAGGATCCTTGCAATATAATTATTATTGATTTATCATTACAATCATCATACATTATGTACATATACTTACGCGGATCCACCTATAAATAGTCATACTAACAAAGAAAACGTCACAAATTTGTTAAAATATAGATTTATTTCTCAGCAGGACCTATTTTTAGCTCGGTATGTTATTCGGCAGTTAGTAGTCATTATATTTGGTAATTGGTACCTTGTTTATATTAAAAATCGGTCGAAATCTTTAAGACGGCGATTAGTAGCAGAATCTATATCTTTATTATTGGTAAATACTTTACTACCCTATCACTTTTGAAAATAAAACAACTCTATGGGACTTACTTTGCCTAATAAGGCGATTGATATAAGATTGTATTTACTTAAAAGTGGGTGTTCAAACTGGTTTATTTCTACGAGGAAATAATCTTTATATACATTATGTCGTGACCGTTTTTTTTTAATATCACTTAAAAGTTGATTTTTTTTTAAATTGAGTTTTGTTTATGAACATTAACTACTGATACCAATGCCTTTCCGATAGATACAACTGTCGGAAAGGTATTGGTGTTAGTGTATACATATATAATTATATTTGGTCAATGTCTGCAGCATTCAGTACTAGTGTCTAGCATTGTCAAACGCCTTCTCGAAATCTAGAACTCATAGAAAAACATCTACATTTATGTCCCGTCTTTACTGTACTAGAACGTGAAGACTGAATATTTTCTCCCTCTTCTTTTAAGTCTTTTATGAATTCTATCATGAATTACCATCAGAAATACTTACATTACATGATTCATTCATTAGGCTGATAATTCTATGATCTAGACCCTACTTATCATTCGGTGTCTTTGATGGAGGAATAAATGTGGGGTCTAACCAATTTTTCAGAATAATGTCAGTATTATATACATATATAGCCTTGAAGAGATTTTTTATCATTTTCCACCTCCTCTTTGTGATTGGTGGTCCCGAGTATAAGCTTTTGTTTTGCCTTGTTGCATGGGCGGGCCACTTATCATTAAATCATTTTATATATTGTTCATCTTAAGTTTTTGTTGATGAACGATATGTTACATAAACATTTAATTTTGTTTTGATTAGACAGTATTAGGTATGCTGAAAGAAGAGTACGGTAATGACACTTTGGTGAACGTTATAAGTATATATACATAACTCTAAATAATTTAATTTCATGAAAAGAAAACGCCTTTCGAGCATTTCTAACCTATTTTAATATAAAAATCCTTATTTTACTAAATAGTAAACTCTACTTGTCTCTGTGTACAATCATGTTATTCTCGAAAGCTCTGTTCTTTATTTTATTGCGTACACACATCGGAATCCCATTCAATTCGACTCCATAGATGAGAAACAAGCGAAAACGGATAATCAATATAAACTCCCGTCTGTCCTTGAATTAATACAATGTCACAGCGTCCTTAGCATTCGTAATCCCATGAATTTCACAAAAATGTGATTAGTTGCTGTTGTTTGTCAACAAAGACTTTGTTCGTGATAATTAATCACAGTTGAAATATCGTTTGGATGAAAAATTCGAACTTTTCGTTCCACTTTCAATTTTGCGGTTTTCATGTTTTTGGAGATTAGTTTTCCTCCATTTTACGAACATGTATGCCAATTAGATGGTAGTCGAGAATACAGAATTATCATTTCTACGTCGTTCTAATGCTATGGTAGCGCTATGATTGGTTTTCCAAATAATTTTCCGATTGGTTTTCCATTCTCTACATTTTGCGCCGTCCTCAAGAATTGGTTTTATATACATAATATGTAATATTTTGTATAAGTACCCTTGGCAAGGGTATATAATATCGAGAAGTTGGGTCATGTGATCTTACAATAATTTTCAACTCTTTCTGGATGGCTATATTTCGAAATATCGCACGCGCAGAACACAAAAATTTCCGCTCTTCTAAGATTTATGGTTTATGGAGTTATGTTTTATAACTATTTTATAAATAGTTATAAAACAATAAGTTTATTTACAAAAGATAATAATAAAAATCAAATCAATCAATAAACATCAATAATATCTAACAATAACACACTTTTGTTTTCAAAACTTCCACAACATTTATTATTTATCACAGCTGTTTCTACAAAGTGCCTTTCTCAAGTGATCGATTTTTGGCATGCGTTTACACTTTATAGTCTTCAACTGAATAAGTTGAGGAGTGGAGAACTGTTTGTCTCAAGTTGGTCATTCAGAATTATGTCTGTATTTTGTAATTTGTTAATTCCCATAGATTCTCATAAAGATAGCTTAGGGCCTTTAATTTGAATGTGAAGAATTTGAAATTGGTCATTAAAAGAATGATTATGGTCTAGAAGGTAAAATGCGTACGTAGAATCACATACATAAAAAAAAGGAATAACACCAGCTTTCAGAACAAACAACAACTTAGGCAAATCTGTTAAGAACAACAAGAGCCAAAAGAAAAAGCATTTGCGCAGTGGTGTATAGAAACTTAGCCACTGTCCATTAAACTGGTAGAATTAAACATTAAACTTACATCGGTCAAACTGGTAGAATTTTTAACAAACGGGTAACAGAGCACAAAGGAGCTTTCAATAATAGAAAAACATATTCTACGTACGCACTTCACCTTCTAGACCATAATCATTCTTTTAATGATTAAGTTCAAATTATTCACATTCAAAATAAAACTTTAAAGCAACACAATTTCAATAATGTTTGGGCTGGAATGCTTGGAAATTATATCATTGGACCTTACTTTTTCGAGGATCACGTAAACGGAAAAATGTATTTACATTTTCTGGATAACGAATTTCCGGAATTATTGGAAGTAGTACTTTTAAACAAACGTCATATAATGTGAATAGTACATGACGACGCTCCAGTACATCATATTTTTTTGGTGAATGAGCATTTAAATGATAGTTTCCTGGATCATATATTGGAAGGGAATGAGCCAGAAAGTGGCCTCCACGATATCCAGAGTTGAAAAAAGATATTAAAAGTTAGTTAAAAGATATGATGTATAAAATACCAACTGCAATTAAAGAAGACATGAACGAGAAAGTTAGAATGTATAAGGTTAAACAGAAGTGTATTACTAGTAAGTCGCTCTTTTGAAGATCGGTGGCATTTATGTATTGACGGCGACGTAGGCTATTTTGAACATTTATTATAAATTTAAACGGTTTTCTTGTTATTGTTGTTAAATAAATACATTGTTTTACATTTAATTTTATTTGTATATTAAACTTCAATTCACTTTATGTTGATTTGTTAATTCGTAAAATTTAGATTTTGTATAATGTTTGTGATGCGAATACCTATTGAACTGAGTTTATTAGTCTAATTTATTAACTATATTTATTATTAAAATGTTCTAACACTTAGTTTATTAAAGTCTTTATTTATACAATATTTCACTAATTTATCTTACACTATAATTATATAATTTATTTGCAACATTTATTACAATTTATATTCCCGACAATACGCGCGTTACATTTTAAACTCGATACGATATTATTATTCAGACTAACTCACACAATCAAAATTTCTCTATATATATATCAAAAACACGTTAGTCTGGAATCCCGGCGACCTGTGCCGACCCTTCGTGAATGGTATGGAACGAAGTCCGGTTTTATAGCAGCTCGCAGCGGTGTTGACCTTTCTCGAACAGAAGGGAGCGCCAGACAGGTTTATAGTGGGTCAGGGAATCTACGAGAACATTCTTGTTTAGAATAATAACATGTTTACAGGTTAAATATGAGTCATAGTTATCGTAACACTATTATCTTCACAGTCTAATTGTAAAAGCCTTAGTTAATGTCTTTTTTTAATATTTTACACACCAACAATCTGAACTACTTAGATTTTGATAGCACATCCAATATTAACAAATTCATAATTAGATTATGTATTTTTTGTTTCGAAAAATTATTTTTGATTAAATATTTTCACAGCCAATCTAATAAAAGTTCACCTAAGTACCATAAAATAATATTTCATTACAATATTAAAATACCAAGGTGTCCAGCATCTACACATCGTCTACAATTATACATAATACATATACAACACAAACATATAACACACAAATGGATAATACACAAACAAATCATACAAAAACACACAAAATTATCAGAATTTGATATCATGGCTATTACCTACAAGATCGAGGCCAAGTAAGTCACCCATCAGGTTTTGAAAAACGTAACCCGCTTTAACAACTTTTTGGAGTGGAAATCAGAAACAAATAACAGTTTCCAAATTCTGATCAGGTCTAAAATAATATTCAGAAGGCACGGCAAAATTTGAACTGTTTGTTTCAAATGGTCTCCACTCACTTAAAAATTAATATTTTTAAAATTCCACGTATTTCAATCTGATAAGAAACCAACCAGTAGATAGAAAGCTTGAAAGACTAACCAGAAGATCTAAGAATTTGTAGTTAACCGTTGGTTGATGGTACCTGTCATCGATATAGTATGGAACCTTTGAACAAATACTTGCGTCCAAAATAGCTAGTAACAATGGCTGGCTCTTGTTTCCGGAATGTCGGTAGTGTACGAAAAAAATTCTTTGGTTCTGTCGACGGCCGCAGTTCTCCATTTTGTTATCCCGTTTGTTTGTAGGTCTTCCTTACACGCTTATAGCTACTTTTTTCATGGTCGTCCTCTTCTCCCCTTTCCTTCCCCTCTTAGCAGCGATTTATTTGCCCACCATGTCATCTGCCATTCTCGCAAGATGGCCTAACCATCCTTTGTCCTGACGATCTGGCTAATTTCTGGTTTTCCGTACAGGTCTCCGATCTCTTCATTTGTTTGTCTCCTCCAAATGTCTTCATAGTGTTTTACTCCCCCGAATATCTTTCTTAAGACACTCCGTTCCCAGATGTTCAGCATTTTTCTTGATTTTTGTTCATAACCCATGTTTCGCTTCCGTACAGGACCGTGGGTTGGATCACTGTTCGGTATAGTCTCATACAACTCGTATTCAATACTTCCAACAAAAATGGACTACAAAATATTAAAAATTTAACGATTTTATTGATTTACCAAAATGAGTACATTAAATTATTGACTTAACACGTAACCTTACGTGTTTAAGATTAAAATATCGGGGATAACTATATTCACGTTAATCACCTGTCAAGTTCACGCCGGGCATTGTAGCTAGTAATGTGACGTCAGTTCCGTCGTTTATCATCTACGTAAAAATCTCAGCTTGTTCCATCCTTAGTATATTATATCGATGGTACCTGCTATAAGCCCTTCTCACAGTATATTTACTAAAGCTAAGTAGAATAATTCACTACATTGTAAATTTCAATAAAGAATAAATTAAAAGTTATATTATAAATTAACCGTTTCTCACGAAAATGGCTAGAGCGTCGTCATTTTATATTATTGTTGAATACATATTTTTTAACACATGAAAAACGTAATTAATTATATCCTTGAATTAGAATAATCGTAAAAACTCTGTAGTATACGTTTCTAGAGTGTCTTATTCCTTAAAATCGGTTTTTATTTGTAAAATGTAATGTAAATTGTATTTTGTCATCTTCAGTTATTAGGATACATCACAGGAATTTGCTAAGGCACGTAAAGAAGTTATTAGGAATAGGATACCCAATCAATCAATCACAATTTTCCTCTTATGCGACACAATAAAGCTAACTTTATTTTTGTATAGAATGAGTTTCCTTTATTTATGTACTCATTTTTCTTTTTAGGGCAAAGTATATTTATTCGATAAAGTTTTTAAACCAAATGCAACACAAGAAAAAGTATACAATGAAGCAGCGAAAAGTATCGTCACTGATGTTCTATCCGGATTCAACGGCACCATATTCGCGTATGGGCAGACATCATCTGGTAAAACACATACGATGGAAGGTGTCTTAGGTAACAGCTATATTTTTAAATATTTAACTATATTCCTTGTATTTTTTTTTCAGTTTAGTATTACTTTCTATTAATTAGAAAACATCACAACTGATCACAGTCGGGATTGTAGGCGTCTGCTGCTGTCCTATATAATTCTTTGGTTGAGAGTTTCAGTAATGAATTTTTATCTGTTTGAACCTTGAAACTCTTAACAACAAACCAGAGACGAGAAAATTCCATTAGGAACTAAACAAAATGCGAAAAACCTAGACTACCTATGTGTATAAGTAAAGACGGAACCAATAAATGACCAAGAAGAAATCTCAAAGAGGTGGGAAGAAAATTTCAAAAAACTATTAAATAAGGTCAATAACGAAATAATAGAAATTACTTCTCAAGGCATCAACAACAGATAATAAAAAGTCTCCTCCATCTCGGAGACTACGTATGCAATCAACAAACTAAAAAATGGAAAATGACCACTGTCAGACATTACATCAGAGTTCAGTAGTCAGAGATTTGCCCTCTAAAAATCATACGAACAAGCTGAATTTAGCTGAGAATATCAATTTTGGGACCCCAAAAAATATGCAAAAATGTTTACCACTCCTACCTCCCGGCTTTCCCCTGGAACACCCCCTCGCAGGGGGGAAATCAATTTACCAAGAATGCATCAGAGAAGAATTTTTAAAATCCTACAGACGACGATAAACGATACTCTAGCAAACGAGTGTATGTATATTATTTTGGACGACTTCAATGCTCGAATTGGTAACGATATTATCCCCGCAATAAAATAAGGGGATCTTTTAACAATAAAACTATGTAGTATGAACGAAATTCCACATAAAGAATAATATAGGTACACCTTTGAGAATGCAAGAGGACATTTCATGATTGACTATATACTAGTCAATAGAGAAATACACCCCTCCAAAATCTTAGACATGCGAGCATTAACCTCTGCGGAAAAAGGAAGTGATCAAAAGTTAGTAGTAGTGAAAATACAAATGATCAAGTCAATATTCAACAAGACCCACAACCAGAATACTTCACAAAAATACCAGTTGAAAACCTACAAGACGACTCAACGAAGTACTCATTTATAAGAGGACAGAGACAGGAAATAAGAGAAATAGTAGAAGTTAATGGCAAACACGTAGATAAATTACTTGAAAAGACTGTAGTCAGAAGACCAATCGACACCAGCAGAACCAGAAACACTGGAAATTACAACTGGTAATCATATAAACTATTAAAATATTGCGGAACAATGATGACAGATCAATTAGCACAACTCATCAACAAAATATTACAATACAAAAAAGTACACAAAGAATCGAAAATTAGCGTACTAATCGTGACTTTTAAAAAGGATGACAAAAAAGAACCGGAAAACTATAGAGGAATCAATATATTACACACCACGCTGAAATTAATGACAAAAATTTTAACCAAATTGATAAACGAGAGAACATCACTTGAAGATGAACAACAAGGCTTCCGAAGCATAAGATCATGTACAGACGCAGTACTTGTTATTTGGGTGAATGAAGAGGATTACTTAAACAGACTAAGGCACAACCTGGGCTGTGGGGCCAATAGTGATGATCTATTGGAATTGGTACCAAAATTTAAATGTTGAGCATATTATTGTTTTGAAACTTTGAGCCATCTACCAACTAAAATATAAACATAAACATGTGAACAGCTAATTCATTTACCAGAAGATAAGTCACTGAAAACAACTTTCAACCTCAAGCAGTTGTTGACATCTTTTCATGACCCTGTATACCCTTATCATACTTCATAAAAAAGGGGATGCTACCGACCTCAGGAATTACAGGCCCATAAGTCTACTTTCACATATTTATAAACTATTTACAAAAATAATTACGAAACGCCTAGAAAATAAATTGGAATTTTATCAGCCCATAGAACAGGCGGGTTTTAGAAAAGGCTATGGAACAAACGATCACCTACTGGTAATAAAAAATCTTATAGAAAAATGCACTGAATATAATAAACCACTAGCTTTAATATTTGTCGACTATGAAAAGGCATTCGACACCGTAAATCAACAAAAAATGTTGGAAGCCTTGACAGAATGCCGAATTGACTATCGGTATATAAATATAATTAAACATATATACCAAAACGCAACAGCCAGTGTTAGAGTGGGTGATCGTCAAACCCAGAAATTCCCGATACAACGTGGAGTACGCCAGGGGGACACCATATCGCCGAAACTGTTCACTACGCTTTTGGAATATATATGTAAAAGGGCAAAACTGACCGACAAGGGCATAAACATAAACGGAGAAAAGCTTAGCCATCTAAGGTTTGCAGATGATATTGTACTAATAGCTGATAGGATAGATGAGGCCAAAGAACTTTTAAATCAGCTCTACCTTTCCTCGCTAGAAGGGGGATTGAAAATAAATATATCTAAAACCCAGATGATGACAAATCTTGTAGTCAGCGAAGATATATGCGTAGGAACAAGATCCATAGACCAGGTAATGGCCTATAAATACCTAGGTCATGAGATTCGCATAGGAAAAGATAACCAAACCGTTGAGCTTCTCCGTCGTATAAGACTGACTTGGGCAGCCTTCGGCAAGCTGAACCATATTTTCAAATCGTCTGATATACCAATATGCCTTAAAAGAAAAACGTTTAATCAGTGTGTTTTGCCAGTGTTAACTTACGGTGCCGAAACGTTGACCATGACAAGGAGAACAGTTCAAAAGATCCGTGTGTGTCAAAGGGCGATGGAGCGTGCTATGTTGGGCGTTTCACTACGAGACAAGATCCCAAATCGCCAGCTACGACAAAGAACAGGAGTGGCTGATGCAGTAGAGAGAGTAGCAACACTGAAATGGAACTGGGCAGGTCACGTGGCTCGAATGACAGATAATAGATGGACAAAGCGGATACTGGAATGGAGACCAAGAGATGATGCCTACCGAAGCAGAGGTCGTCCACCAACACGTTGGACTGACGATCTAAAACGTTGTCATAGGAATTGGATGCAAGAGGCACAAGATCGAAATAGATGGAAAATTATGAGGGAGATCTATGTCCAGCAGTGGATAAGCGAAGATTGAATGATGATGATGATGATGATGTATACCCTTATAGGATACCTTATGAGTTTACTATCCATGTAATATAAAATATTACAATGTGAGAGATCCCTGCTTAGCCTGTTCAAGTAATAGTACATATCTTTTTCCATAACTAGCGTGGTTGGGTTGATTAGGATTTAAGTCTTGATTGCATTGACTGGTTCGATGAACTGAGGATTGTAATGTTTGACGCACAGCTGTAATAGCCAAATAATTTTGTTGAACAGTCTTTTCCGATTAAAATTTATTTAAAAATTCCTTTATAAAAGGTATAATACTCGTAATAAAAACCTTATCGGGCTCCAACACGAGCCCATGTGATGCAGCCCTATAGGGTTTTTATTATTATACCTTTTATAAAGGAATTTTTAAATAAATTTTTTGTGATACATGGTATACAGCCAACTGCAGGAATTTAGTTTCCTTGTGGATCTTTTCCGATTGTTTCATACATTTTATATAGAAAAATCTTAGAGAGTAGCTGTGACTATCGCCTCATCTAGGAGAGGTATCGTTGTGCAATGGATATTGGGAAACAGAAAAACAATCTCCCCCTATTCTTTCGATTAATGATTTATTCTATACTCATAAAGAGTAGATTCTATGAAATCAAACTACTAGTCAAGAAGATTGAAATTTTCAATGTAGGGATTCTGATTAGTCTGTCCTATAGGATGACAAGTCTTTTTGATTATCTCTGATAGGGAAGATCTCAAAATTCGTTTTTTTACGTTCAGTATAGTATAGGACGGAGCATGATACTAGATTAAATGTCGAGGAGAGTTTTTGTATTGGTGGCAGCGAATTGTCAGCATAATCATCTTTTAAAATGATTATGCCGACAATGAACAAACAATAGCAAGGAATCTGGCTATTGATTGTTCTTTCAAGGAAATTACTATGATATATTCAAAGTCAAAAGAGGCGTGCTAAATTGATTAACACCGTGTTATTGTGTGATCATCTTTTAGACGGCATATTCTTTGGCCTAAGGATCGTAACATAATGACAGAGAGAGTAGGAGGAAAGCCGTTTTACATCTTTCTCCGTGAGATTCAATATATGTTCACATGTATTTGTTGAAACATGCTTTTTTTTACTTTTTTTGTCTGTAATCCTTCAGCCCTGTGAAGGTTATGGCCCAGAGTCTTTGGGGTCTTTGTTGGGGTAAGAGTTACTACTAATTATGAATACTACTTCTCAACTCTGTTGAGGTTGTATAATCGCATATTGTTGGGCTCCTGTCTGGCAAGACAAGTGTTCTGTAGGATGGGTGGTGGAGATAGGTGTCTGTATACCTCCTGATGGTGTGCTGTGTATGTTTCTGATGCTATAAAATTAAATATATTCGTATTTAATTTCCTCGAATTTTTATTTATCCTATCTTATATTTTCTAACGCTACATATACAATATTTCATATTTTTAACTTAACATTGAAAATGTAGAAGCTAATTCTAATACATTGTGTATCTTTATTTTCAGGTGATCCCCAGAAACAGGGAATCATTCCAAGAATAGTAAATGACATATTTAATCACATCTACGCTATGGAAGAAAATTTAGAATTTCACATTAAAGTATCATATTTTGAAATTTACATGGATAAAATTAGAGATTTATTAGATGGTAAGATACTAGCTTACTATAGTTGATTTTGGTACTAATTTATTTTGTATTTTTAGTCTCAAAAGTTAATTTAAGTGTTCACGAAGACAAAAATCGGGTACCCTTCGTCAAAGGGGCAACTGAAAGGTTTGTCTCAAGCCCCGAAGAGGTGTTCGAATCTATAGAAGAAGGAAAATCTAATAGGCACATCGCTGTAACAAGTAAGTGGTTTAGTACACATACAATTTTGAACTGAAATACCACTAAAAAGTTATTACGTGCTAGTTAAGTTTTGAGAGTTTCATACTAGTAAATTGATTCAGTCTGTTTACAAATACTCCCCATATAGGTCTACAGATTTTATGTTTCTACAAAGTCTTCCTTTTTCTAGTTCCATGACCGTTAATGATATCATATTTGCTATAATATTCGCTATTTTGACCAGTTGTGCTGTTTGCTCAAACGACTATGGACCACCTCATTTCTGTCTTTACCCTGTTTATCTTTAGTATGGTCAGTATAACCACATTTCGAATGCTTCCAAATGTTTAAGTACAGCCATAGAGTCTATATATCTGAAAACTAAAATAGCAACAGTTTTCCACCGGACGCTTTTTTGATAAGGTGAACAATCAGCCCATGACAGATGATGTATCTCAACACCATTGAATATCCGAATGGATCCTGCGTATTCCTGCATGAAATCGGGTTATCTTTACCATCTAAAAAATTAAAATTTCAGTCAATAATCAGCAACTCTAGTGGTTATTTCGGGAAACAACTAGATATGTATTTGCTCTCGCACAAGAACGATCGTAGACAGAGGTGCGGTTACTTTCCCTACCACTCCTACACAACCAATTCATGGCAGTACCTACTGAATCAGAGAACCAGAGTAAGTAATACGTGTTACTTGAACAGTTTGAATCTGAATATTCGGATATTCAATCAACTGTATAACTCCATACTAGAACTGCATTTAATAGAGTGACTGGGTGTAAGCCTGTTTCTTCTTTGTGGAAGTCTTTAATATATAGTCTTATATCGGTTAGGATATCTTTCGGGAAATATGGTATGTAAATATTATGCAAGATAGATGACAAGATGCTGATTTTCCCCCTCTCTTACAGTAAAGCATAATGAATGCCTTAGTATTGTTGACTATATAAGAATCTTCTTAAATATGCTTGGTTGATTAAGCAATTTTGGCAATTTCATTACAAAAGTAATGATTTTCAAACAGTTTTGAGAGTCGCCTATCCTAATGGCGTTTTGATGACCATTCCCGAATGTCAACTTGTTAAGTATGGTTTGATTTGAAAGTATGCTGGATATTTTTAACTAACTGTGTATCACAGAAACTATGCTACCAAGAAAACTTCAGTTGTTTTCAATTGAAAATATTTTATATGAGATTAACCAATTCTGAGAGTGTTTTTTTACTATTCCCAATCTCTTTATTTTCTCTCCTCCCCCTTCCCCATGTTTCATGTCAAAATTGATTATTTTTAATGTTATTAATTTTACAACACGTGGATACTTTAAAACATCTTTGTTTCAGATATGAACGAACATTCGTCTAGGTCCCATTCAGTATTTTTAATAAATGTTAAACAAGAAAATTTAGAAAACCAAAAGAAACTATCAGGGAAACTTTATTTAGTAGATTTGGCTGGTTCCGAAAAAGTGTCGAAAACAGGAGCAGAAGGTAAGTAAATTTTTCCTTATTTTTAAACTATCAATAATATCGCATTACATTTACTATTTGGAGATGTTTTTATTGCGATTGTTTAGCTTTTGTTAATTTTTTCTAACAGAACTACCAAAAATAAAATAAAAAAAACTTGAAAAAATAACTGAATGACTGCTTCCCAGAGGTTCGATACTAAAACTGCCATAAGAAACATATTTCATGATTTTGTCAACAAGAGATGTCAGAATCAGAATGATATTCTCAAACTCCCCGAAACGGAACAGGACACTGCTTTTGCCAGTTAAAAATTTAATTTAAACGCAATTTTCTTTAACCTTCGACATTCTCTCGTCTATTCTGATCATGTCGTTTGGATTTTATTTTAAAATTTATGCGGAATTGAGAGAAAATTCGTGAGGTAAGAAAGAAATAGCGATTGGCTTCGCTTAACGGCATTTGCCAATGTAAATTAACAAGTGGATTATGTTTATACCCTTTGAAGATTTTAAGACCCAATTAGAAATGTTAAATAAAAACCTTTTGAAATTTTTATGATAGCAAATGAATATCATATACCTTTATATATTCAATGATGAAAACAGAAAATCAATATCACAAGTAGATTTTGAAAAATCATTCGATACAGTAAATAAAGCCTTGGACAATAATAAATATCTTACAGAATCACAAAGCATCAAAATCTGTCAGGCTTATGGAACAAACTGAGCCAATTAAAACAAACCGGGGAGTCAGACAGGAAGGCAGCAACTCACCAAAACTGTTAAAACAAGCGCTCGAGGACGTTTACAAAACTAGACTGGAAAAACTGTATTATTACTTTCTAAATTAAAAAGACAATTTTTAAATATAAAAAAAAAACTATTATATTTATAATATTTTTTATAATTTTTTCTATTCATGTGTAAGATTTTGAGGTGTACAAAAAAATTGTTTTTGCTAATTTTAGTTTTTTTCGCATCTGTAGAGGGCATATTCCAAAACATGCTTTTTAATTTGGGACACACTTTTCTGCCTTCCTGTACAATTTTTTTTTTAATTTCAACGGGATTTAATTTGTGAGGCTTAAAACTAATAACCATTCTGAAGACCATTATCAAGACTGTGAAAGCTCATTAAGAGAATAGGGCTGAATGACGAGCTTTAAGTGACAAAGGGAAGCACAATAGATCTGTAAAGATTTTAGTTTGTCAGGCCGAGAGCCTTCATAGTTGTTATCTTTAGCGAAAACTCGAAGATATATGGAAAGACAGATGCTAACTATTAGGATCTTAGGTAGGAAAAGGAGCAGCAGGATTCGTAGTAGAATCTAAGTAAAAGACGTCTCGACTAAAGTAGCAAAACTTAATTGGAAATTTGGTGGCCATACCCTAAGACAGGATGACCTTTGAAACAACCTAATTATACATTGGAGACCTTGGAATCGTATACGTCAAAAAGGAAGACCACCACTTTATGTCAGATGACATAAAACAACATGCTGAACCAAGATGGATGCAAATGGTGAAAGATAGAGGACTCTGAGAAAATGAGGAGAGGCCTGTGTCCAAAGATGGGTGTTCTTAGTTGATTAGATAAATAGATTTAGTAATTGAAGTAAAAAAAAACTAAAATGAAATATTTCATAAGTATCATTTTGCGAAATATTCGCAATGTCAAGTGTATATGGGTTTACTGTCATTCATTGTTTATTCTAATAAGAATCTCCTGTATACATGTTTGCTAAATTCGCACCAACTCACTATATAGGGGGTGATTGATGTATGAGTGTAAACCGCGGTTTTTGAAGAACGTCGGTTTTACTCGCGGCTCGTCGCTAGAAATTGCTGCACACCCATTTAATTCAAGAAATATTATTAGAACCACTTGATTACAGAAATTATCTGAGAATGTTTGAAAAAACATGCAATTAATTATTGTTGTCTTTAGTGACATCTAAAATATTTTTCCTCGTGCACGTTTGACAGCTACAATCAGATACCTGGCTAAAGATTTGCAGTACCCAAAGAAGTTTGCAATATTCTGTTTTTATATCTAGGCAAACTTTGGGAAGAATTATTCCAGCGATATGGAGAGCTATTTACAGTCCATTAACAAACGCTGTTTTACATGACGAGTCAAGTAAAAAATATGACAAACATGACGAGCTGCTAGACATGCTCGTCGGTATTGAAAACCACGGTATTATAATACACTGGCGAGCTTTACCGACGGGCCATAGAACCGCGGTTTTACTCGCCTCTCGATCAGGACCCTAAAGGCCCTGATCGACAGGCGAGTAAAACCGCGGGGAATTTTTTGCAAGCGGCGGGTCTGATTTCAATTACTTTTAGAAATACTGAACATTTTGTATATCCAATTTGTTACAATATAGGGAGCGATTTGTTTATTTAATACCATAGTAATTATTGTGACGATAGATGGCTAAAATATACAAATAGATAACATGTTTCAAAGTACGGGAAAATACTTCACTATACAAAATGATGTGTAAAATCATTGTGCTGTTTTGTATATATTTTTTTACACAAAAATATAATAAACAAACTGCGTACTGTTATTTATAATATTATCATTGCAGGTACTGTTTTGGACGAAGCTAAAAATATTAACAAGTCTCTGTCGGCTTTAGGAAACGTAATTAGTGCATTAGCGGATGGTAACAAAACTCACATTCCTTACAGAGACTCTAAACTAACGAGAATCCTTCAGGAATCGCTCGGAGGTAACGCCAGGACGACGATCGTTATTTGTTGTTCTCCTGCTAGTTTTAACGAATCTGAAACAAAATCGACGTTAGAGTTTGGTAAAAGGTGAGTACTACTGCTATTGGCCACGGAAACAATAATTTCAAAGTCGAACTGTTATTTATTTAGTGTATGTAAAGTGAAGGGAAGATATAGGGCCGAATAGGAGTGCCGGCGTGGACAGAAGAGCCATGTCATGGCTTCGCAATATCAGAACTAGAACTGGCATGAACTTTCAACAGTTACTAAAATTGGTGCAGAATAGAGAACATTTTGATGTAATGATCGCAAACCTCCAGTAATGGAGTGCACCAAAAGAAGAAGATGTAAAGTACACAAAAGTGTGGATATGATAGTCTGGAGCGGGTATTGAGTACATCCTAGTTACAAACATATTTTAAAACGGATTTATTTATTTTTGTTTTTAGATCTATATTGATGGTTAATTCTAGTTCTTGTTTGTGATGTTTTTATTTCGTTTCAATTTCAATTCCTTTTTGGTTAGTATGAAAGTTTATTCATAAAAGTGTTTTGTCAATCGAAACGGTCATGGTTATCAGGTATATTGCAGAGATGAGATACGATACCATGAAAACACAAAGATTAACGGACATATATGAAATGAAGATGTTTAATGGATTTAAGTGGAATAGTCACATAAGTTGAACGAGAGAGCACAAACTAGTAAGTATAGCACGTGATAAATCACCAAACGATCCAAAAACTACAACAATGTCAAGAAAAAGTTAGAGTGATAACTTTAATATCGAATAATAAGGCATTCGAAGATGGAATATCAACAGAGAGGCAACCATGGTCACAGACTCTGTCCGTCTGTGAAGATATACAATAAACCAATTGGCTTATGTACGACCGGTGTAGAACTGATGGCTTCCAGAGAAAAAAACATATTTCTGCCATTATCTACCCTCTTCTTTCAGTTAATAATTTCATTATCTGTATTTCGTACTAGTCTATTTTTTCCTTTTCCTTCGTGGGGTGACCTATACGTTCCATATGTTAGCATCTATCAGATGCTAACATGCCGACTTCGTTCTTTGCACAGTGAAATAACTCAATTTACTCAATTCACGTTGTTGCAAACCACTTTCGTAAGTTAGCAAGACAGTAGATTCTTCTTTTTTCGGGATCCCTCCTGATGTCTATCTTTCTTTGGATAATAATCTAATAATAGGTTTCGAGGTCTTATTCTTCTTCTTCAGTGCATTATCCGGTCCGGATGTTGGCGATCATCAAGGCTATCATGGTTTTGTTGACTGCTCTGCGAAACAGCTCCGCTGAGGTCATCCCAAACCATTGTCGGAGATTTTTCAACCACGAGATACGACGGCGTCCCGGTCCTCTTCTGCCAAATACTTTACCCTGCATAACAAGTTGAAGAATTCGATATTTTTCTTCGTTCCGCATCACGTGGCCGAGGTACTCAAGCTTACGTTGTTTAATTAAATTAAGCACTTCTTTTTCTTTTGTCATGCGCTGTAGGACCTCAACGTTGGTGACATGGTCCACATAAGATATTTTTAGTATCCTTCTGTATATCCACACCTCGAAGGCTTCGATTCGTTTTTCAGTGGCTTGCGTCAGTGTCCAGGCTTCAACTCCATATAGTAACACTGGAAGAACGTAGCACCTCACTATCCGCATCTTGGTTCCCAAACTGAGATCACTGCAGCACAGCAAGGATCTCAACTTAATAAATGTAGACCGTGCCATTTCAATTCTGGATCTAATCTCTTGAGCGTAGTCCCATTGTACGTTGAGGGTAGTTCCGAGGTAAGTGAATCTGTCGACTCTCTGGATCTCTTCGCTACCTGCCATTAGTGCCCCGGGATCTAAATTTGTACGGCTGACAACCATGAATTTAGTTTTCTTAATATTGAGGTTCAGTCCGTATGTTACGCTCACAGTTCGCACTCGGTCTAGTAAGGCCTGCAGATCGTTTAGGCTGGTTGCTAGTAACACGGTGTCATCGGCGTAGCGGATATTATTGATGTATTCACCGTTCACTCGGATTCCCATGTCTAGGTTTGTGAGGGCTTCATTAAAAATCTCCTCAGAGTATATATTGAAAAGAGTCGGCGATAGCACACATCCTTGCCTTACTCCTCGCATGATCTTCACTTGGTCGGTCAGCTGGTCTTCGACCTTGACTTGAGCACGCTGGTTCCAGTATAAATTCATGATGATCCGAATGTCCTCATCCAATCCTACTCTTTGTAGTGCGGTGACCATGAGGTCTTATTGTAAGCAGTAATTGGCGCTTATTATTCATTTGTTTGATAACTTCCTCGTTCTATAGGTAATTCTAGTGCTTGTATTCTCTTCTCCATAGCTTCTGACAAGATTTACATTTAAACACCATACGAAAAATCAGAATAAACCTAATTTGAACAATTGAGAGGGACGATTGTCGATTCCTGGTGCCTTGTTGTTTTCTTTGCTTGTTTGACCTCTTCTGTATTATGAGACCTATCATTTCATACCTTAGTGAATTTCATCTCTAAATGCTGCAAGTACAGAGTCTGTTCATTTTTTGTCTTTTTAGTAGAGCTTGGAAGTGGATTTTCTAAACTGATATTACCTGCTTTGGTTCGCTAGTTATATGTCCTTGGTTTCTACAAAAACTTATTCAGGGTTCAAAGTATTTATATGTCTCTATTATATCGTTACTTTGAAGGTTCTGTTACATTGTCTGTATCTCATCGTTTTCGAATTTTCATTTTTGTCTTATGCATATTTTATACGTCCTCCGCCATGCGTTTTCTAGGATTGTTATCCCTTCTCTACTTCTCCTTTCCATATATTCTCTGGTTCGTTTCTTTCTCATATGGGCTATTTACATTTTTCATTTAACCATTCTGTCCTCTTCCATTTTTCTTTTTCCCTTTGGTCTTTGTAACTGTGATCAACATTTTTTCTTCTACTAATTCTTTTCAATTTCGTTTCCTGTCTAGATTGTCTGTCTTTATCAGGGTTTATATTATTTATGTCTAGTTTGTTTTCCCTATTCTTTCAAAGTTTCAGCATATTTTCGCTTTTCTTTACATGAACTGATATTTTGTTGATTTTCTTAATTGTATTGCTTCCGTCCTTTCCCGTTTTTTTTTCTCCTCCAGGTCTGGAGTTATTAAAGTTATTGTAGTTTTATTAGATTGAGTCTTTGTAGAAAGTATATGGCTAATGGGAAGTAGTTCCCATTAGTGAATGCTTACGATATTTAGACTACCTAAAGCGGGTCCATTGAATCACCCCTTAATCTGAACACGACCATAATTATAGCCCATATTCCGGTGCATCAGAAGATCTAGCTCCGCCAAACCCCGGACATACGACGACCACATCTTTTATATCTGGAGACTGACACAGGATATGTGATGATTTTTCAGGATATCACAGACGACAGCTTGGATTATTCTCTACTCGCAATATTGGAGAGATAACGCCATCTGAGCATTTTATGGCCAGTGAGCATTCTAACTACCAGCATCTATGATTAAGCAGGAGGAGTTGGGCTGTGAGACTTCTGTAAGGCTTCCTCTAAGTGGAACCCCACTCATCATCATCATTCTGGCTTTGCAACCCTGTGTGGGTCCTAGCCTCCTCAAAAATTTCTCTCCAGTCGTCCGTATCCATCGCCTTCCTCCGCCAAGCACGCATTCCCATATTTCTAATGTCTTCATCGATGTTATCAACGAACCCTGTTCTGGGTTACATGCCCTACCCACCTCAGATGCCCTATCTTAATATATTTTACAATATCTGTTTCCTGGTATATTCTGTAATGTCTTCTCCACACACCATAGTTATTCACCGCTCCATAGCCTTAGTACTTTTCGTTCGAAACACATGTATTTCATTAGTTTTTGTTATAGTTTGGGGGTCTCTGAACCATGCCTTTATATTACATGACCATTGGAGTGCCACTACCGGTGTAATTATGTTATCATGGTTACCATGTAATCCTGGAACCTCTTTGCTATACGCTCCATAACCACTAACTAACTATACTAGTACTGAAGGCTACTCAAATGACTGACTGGGACCCTAAATGCAGAGTCGACTAGACCTGTCTAACAATTGCATCGGTCCATTCATTTTTTTTTTATATCTGAGTATCTTTGGTGAAAAGAGGTATTGATATTTTGTAAAAAATTCACAAAAATGTCAATGAATTTATTATTTATAATCTTAAAACTTAGGTCTAGCTCACAATTTTTTTCGTAAATAGTTATATCAATATTTTTTATGTCTGTGCTTAGCTGTCATATTGGAATGTTTACATCAAATGATCTAAAGTGGCTTCTGGAATTCGTAATTTTCTTTTATAAAAATATTGATATATGCCCTATATCTCCTTAATTCGGAGGTTTCAATTATATCTTGACATTGATAAGTATGAATTTATTATTAAATTATGTCTGATTTAAAATGTGGTTTTCCAGAGCGAAAACTGTAAAGAACGTTGTCTGTGTCAACGAAGAATTAACAGCAGAAGAATGGAAACGAAGATACGAAAGGGAAAAGGAAAAGGTGGCGAGATTGAAGGGAAAATTAGAAAAATTAGAAGACGAACTCAACAGGTGGCGAAGTGGAGAAACGGTAAGTTCCGATTTTAATTCAGATTTTTTAATTTTTTTTTTCTTTTTGCGTCTCTCTACAGCCAGTTTTGCGCATGTTCTTCCTACCGCACAAATATTTTCTGGCCCGGTATGTGTAATATCCAAATTCTTTTCCAAAAAACTCAATTTGGTTCGACAGCACTCTGTTTTGTTACCGATTACTAATCTATTATTTTACTACTAGAAGTGTTAGTTTTTGTCTAATGCTCATTGGATTTGATATATTTTCCTTAATTTTTGTTTATGGTCAGTAAAATTTGGTGTTATTTTCACAATGACTGTTGTTCATTCATAATTAAAAATTTCAGGTGAAAATAGAAGAACAAGTAAATCTCAACGAAATATCCGACGCAGTTACCCCAGTATCAGGAATGGAAGAGAGTGTCATCGCGGAGAAACCCTCCGGTCCTCTTCCTGCCACTCCGGCTCTAATGATCGGCTCCACGTTAGGTTTAGAAGAAAGAAACAAATTGGAATTGGAAAGAGAACGATTATACCAACAACTGGACGAGAAAGATGAAGAAATTAATCAACAGAGCCAGTATGTCGAAAAACTTAAGGAGCAGATGTTAGAACAGGACGAGCTGATCGCTAGTACGCGAAGGGACTATGAGGCCTTGCAGGCTGAAATGAACAGGTAAAATATTAATTTTTTTATATTATACACATCCACTTCAAATGGATTATAACATATAAACGTATGTATTTGATAACTTCAAATCAATTCAACGTTGCTTTAAATTCGTTATATAATTTAAAAAAAACAACAATGAATATCTGCCGAATATCACAATAAAAATACTGTGAAGAATAAAAAAATTATGTTACTGTATATAATATTAAAATTTTAAGATATTTATTCTAAAGGTAATAAGCTGAGTATTCTCAAGAAGATGCCGAAAAAAATATCTCAGAATTTAATTATTATGTTAATGTTTAATTAAAAATAATTCTAAAATTTACTTTAAAATGAATAATTATGAAACCTTAAGAACACGCAATACAGGCTCAGTGATCACTCAGTTGTTAAATGATAATTATATATAATTACTAATAAATAAGACTAAAATACATATATCTCTATACAGTAAATATTATTACAATAATGCTTCAGTTAATTATCACTGTACTTATATTGTCCATCGTCAAAGGGAAAAATAAACTATTATAAGACGATAAATCAATATAAACTGGAGTCTATAGTGTCTTTGATCATAAAACTTTCGGCTTTTGGTTGATTTTAGATGAAACGTCAAAAGGTTCTTAAAAATACAGACAATACGTGGTGGCTGGAGGTAGATAAAGTATCGGTACTGCAAATAAGTGCCGTGGACGGTACACAATGGATTAACCAATTGCAGCAATTAAAAATACCCTAGGAGGGTGGCTGGGCGCGGTAATGACTTTGTGATAGCAAAAACAAATGGCATGACAACAAGACAAATAGAATTGATAATAAAGTCTATAATCAATAATGCATAATCGAAATTAGTACGACAGTTACAAAATAAATGATATTGAGTAAATGACTTAACAGCCAACTTGAACTGACTCATTCGGGAACTGGTACACAAGTGGAGTAAAATTTAATATATTCTTATTAGAACTTTGATTTTTGTTTAAGAATGGGGAGTTTCGGATGTATGCGAGAATAGGCCCAAACATAGCTTATGCACAGGAGACCATTTCGAGTCAACGGGACTTATCGTTTTTTTTTAGAAACCCGACATTTAGAGAAAGTTATATTCTGTGTAACGTGAGAAGGGGTTTAAGAAATTTGTGTTTCTTAAATTGACAAAAGGCAAAGAATTCATTGGATAAATTCATGGAAGATAAGGGCCTTAAGAACAGAATTCGAGGTCAGTTTCAGTAATAAAGAAATCGGTGTTTGACGCGTCACTCGGGTTTGTTAGCCATGGGCGTAGCAAAAAAATTTAGGAGGAAAAAGTTAGGGAAATTGTGAGATATTTTGAACATTCTTCAGAATAAATTTGTTGTTTTGATAATGGAAGTATGTACTCACCAGGTCAAGAGTAATTATATTTTAACCAGACTGTATCTTTAGTTTGGATTAAAGGAAATTGTGGAATAAAATAGAATGAAGAAATGGACCAAGAAGCTAAAAAGGGAAGTAGCGCATGATTATTTATACAGTGTGTCCGTAAAGTATGGAATAAATTCGATATTTCCTAAATGAAAAGCCTTTAAAAAAAACTTTTTTAGGACATTTTGAGATCGATAAAAATGAGCTGATTCCAAAAAAGTATAATACTAGGGGTCTAACGGATATAATTTGAAAGATATGCGCTTAGAAAATTAATTTTTATTGATTTATAATAAATAACTTGAAAGTAATCCAGTAATTAATACATGACTAAATCTTAAATGTTCGAATTGTGGCCCTTGTTGTATTTGACAGTAACCCAAACGTTGTACAAATTCTTGTAGAACCTTGTTTATGCTTTCTTGAGAAATATTGTTTATTTCTTTACGAATTCTTGTTTTTAAGTCTCCATTAATTGCAGGTTTCGTTTTATAAAGAACATTCTTTAAATGACCCCACATAAAATAATCCAAAGGATTGAGGTCTGGCGACCTCGCTGGCCATTCAATATGTCCACGTCTTCCAATCCACCCGTTCGGAAAAATTTCGTTTAGGTACCTTCGAACATCTAAAGCATAATGCGGAGGCGCACCATCCTGTTGAAACCATAAACTTTTATCGAAACCTCCAAGATTAATTGTACTGGGGTAAATTAACTAAAGTATGTACGAGATACCCACTTAAAAACTGAAGGTATGCTGGCCCGTTGAAATTACCTTCGAAATAGTAGGGTCCAATGATTTTATTTCTTACAATGACAGCCCATACGTTTACCTTTTGCGGGTATTGTGTATGATGTTCCCGCATCCAGTTGGAGTTTCCTTTTGCCCAGTATCTACAACTCTGACGGTTGACCTCGCCATTTAATTTGAATGTAGTCTCATCAGAAAAAATAATATTTTGAACCAAGAGAGGGTTTCGGTGGCTGTTATCCATCATTATTTCGCAAAATTGTATTCTTTTATCTGGATCATCAACAAAAGAATGGAAGTATTGGAAACCATTAAGACACGAAAGCTGCAATACCTGGGGCATGTTATGCGTAATGAGAGATACAACCTACTTCAATTGATTATACAAGGGAAAATCCAGGGCAAGGGAAGTGTAGGAAGAAGAAGAATCTCATGGTTGCGTAACTTGAGGGAATGGTACGGATGCACATCAATTGAACTATTCAGAGCAGCAGCATCTAAGATCAGAATAGCCATGATGATTGCCAACCTCCGTCGCGGAGATGGCACGTGAAGAAGAAGATCTGGATCATCCTCGTTTAATTCCTGTACAACTATGCATTTTACTTACTTTACTTACTTTTACGTACTTTGTGTACCGTTGTTTTGCAAACATCGAGATCACTACTAACCTTACGAACAGAAGTGTGCGCATCTTCTTCAAAAGCAAGTAGAACATCTAATGTTGTAACATAATTTACAGAGGGACTACCTGATTTGCGTGCATTTTCAACCGTACCAGTTTCTCGAAATTTCTTTTCAATCTTACTTACTGTTGACTGCGTGATGGGTATTTCTGGATATTTATTATTAAATAAATTACACACTTCCATCTGAGTTCGCGATTTGTCCCCATACCCAATCATCATGAGTATTTCAATTCTATGCTTTACACTCAAATTGATTTCTACTTAAAATTAATTCTAAGTAATTAAGTACTACTTAATTGTTATTGAACGTTACTAAAAATAATTACAGTTTACCAAAAACTAGAAGTAGGCTACTTTTTTGCAATTGATAATAAATAATTTATTTTCTAAGCGCATATCTTTTAAATTATATCCATTAGACCCGAGTATTATACTTTTTTGGAATCAGCTCATTTTTATCGATCTAAAAATATCCTAAAATACAGGGTGTTACTTAAAAAAAAAGAGCCGATGACGTCATCACTGTAACGTGTATCACCTTGTATAATCAAATTTTATTGTAAAATGTAAAACATTAAATCTAAAAATCGACGTGTTTTAGATTTTTTTAAAAAGGCTTTTCATTTAGGAAATATCGAATTTATTCCATACTTTACGGACACACTGTATGAGGTATAAATGTTCTCACAATGAAATTGCTTGCCGCTTAAAGGCCAGACTACTAACAGAATGGAAAGAAATGCATAGAAACCGTCAAAAAGGACAATTTTATAAAAATATAGTTATCGAGCCTCCTCGCCAATCTTGGTTTTCAAGACTATTGGGAAGTAAACGATTTTCTCTGTTTTGTACAAATTAAGGTTCAACCATGTTTTAACTCATCAGTAGAAATTTAAAATAAAATTAAGTGATTCTTCTAATTGTCCATGCTGAAAAGAAGATACAATGGAAGACATGTTAGGGCAGGATATGATATTAGGCTGTTCAAAAATAATTATGAAGTGAAATTATTAAATGAAGAAATAACTAAAATACGCAAAATCACTAAACCATATAAATAAATCATAAACTATATAAATCCAATTATTAAGATTGGGAGATGAAAACAACAAAAAGTAAAAAAAAAGAAAGATAAAAATATAAAACAGTCCAAAATATGATAAATCGATAATAGAAATAAAAAAAAGCTAATTATATATCCTTATAAAATTAATGCAGAAATATAATTGTATACCTAATAAAATGCAGCTGCGTCTATAATACGCAGTTATTTTCATGGGAAAAATTACATACTTTTAACATACTCACACCCAGACAAAATTAATGACATGGAACTTAAGCGTTATACTTAGACGTAATAAAAACAGTCTTCCAGATAGTGTAGTCACATCTTGGTACAACACTAACAAAAATTTTGAGGGCTAGAAAAATAAAACGCTACAGCATAGATATTTTGTTGTCCTGTTCGTTTCTGTTGTATTATACGTTCCAAGTCATGATTGGCCAATTGACATTGACCACCGTACACCTCTTAAAACAGTTGTTACTCCGTTTTTTCCTCCTCCCATGCCAGTTCCTAATATTTAATATTACAATGTCGAATAAGCAATGAGCTACCTTTTAATTAAGTTAGTTTAATTAAGTTAGCCAAGTTTTTATTATAACGTTCAGTATAAAAGTTTTTTAGCATCTGCTATAATTACAGTTGCTGTTTAAGGTCGCGGCATATTATCATGCACGTATAGTTTCCGGCAGGTGCGTTTCCAGTCCAGCAATCGGGCTGCGCGTTCACATTTTCATACATAGGGACGTTTCAGTTTGGTGCGCTGAAGATGAGTTCTCGTTTTTCCAAATATTTTCTTTTTTATTTGCATCATGATAGCATTTATCATTGTAGTTATATAAAATTTCTTTACCGAGTACGAGTTCAAGTAATTTTTCGAAATCCATTTTAACTTGTACTATATCAAACTGTAAATATCAAACCAAAGAGTATTTTTAAAAAAAGAACAGGTATCACTTCCGTGCAAAAGTCCTATTTGCTTATCACTTGTTTAATTGTCACAAAGCAATGAAAACACATGCATAAATGACAAAATAGCCTCGAAAATTATTTTTTTAAATATTCTGTATCAAAATCAAATAAATACCTAAATAAACATCGAGGGGTAAACGACATACTCCTAATTCACATTATCCGTATCAACAGGGTTCGATTCGTTCCGTAGCGGTCGGTATCCGTAAAATATTGTTTTCGAATATACTGAACGGAAACGTAAGGTGTCTGATACGAAACGTTCCAGACAGTGTGAATTGTTCATATTTAAAACCATTTAAATTATATTTTTCGGAAACTAAACGCTACTGGCTGGAAACTCAACGTGCATGATAATATTCCACGACCTTTAATGTGTAACGTCTATTTAAAATTATGAACACTAACCTGAAATGTTTTTTTTTTACTTTTCATTCTATCTCAGGCAGGAATTTGCCTGCGTTGTGATTTAAATTTCCTTTAGAACTTCAGGTTTTCATCCGGAGCTTCACTAAACTCCAGCCTTCACTTCATAAGAACCGTTTAAGGTCAGCCGAGAAATCACTTTTATATTGAGAGGATTTAAAGTTTTTTTGTGGTGTCTGGGTGTTTTTGATCTCAGTGGTTTCTGTTCAACGACTTTTTGAATCATTTTTCCGTAGATTTAATCTAAATATCACCTAATAATAGTAAACTAAATTCCCGGATAGAAAGCCATAGAAAATTCGATGTTTCGAGCTTTCTATTCTTTAGGCTTTTTGGAGCCATCCGCAGACGTTGACAACGTAAGCTCTATTTCACCACAATACATATCAAATATTCGTCTCTATTTCTCGTTCTGTTGTCAGTATTAATACTAGTTTCTCTTTTTCACAGGATACAACAAGAAAACGAAAGCGCCAAAGAAGAAGTCAAAGAAGTCTTGCAAGCGCTCGAAGAATTGGCCGTCAACTATGACCAGAAAAGTCAAGAAGTCGAAGCTAAAAACAAAGAAATGGAATCTCTCTCTGAAGAACTTATGCAAAAACAGACTAACCTTAACTCCACTACCACCGAATTGCAACAATTGCGTGACATGAACAATCACCAGAAGAAGAGAATCACCGAGATGCTGAGTAATCTACTGAAGGAGTTAGGAGAGATAGGCAGTACGCTGGGAGGAGGAGGAGACGGTCAAGATATTAAGATATCTAACGATGTAGCTAAATTAGAAGAAGAATTTACGGTAAGTCAATTGATTTATCGAATCCTTTGTATTTTTATATATCTAAGAGGTCCAAGCATTAAACTATTCTATTTTAATACTAATTCTACAATAAAATTAATTATTTTGTTCAAGGTTGCACGATTGTATATTTCCCGCATGAAAAGCGAAGTCACAAGCCTTACACAGCGATTACAAGAGATCGAAAACAAAGAACAGGACAGCAACAAAAAAGTTACTGAATACGAGAAGGAATTGGCGGAGTGTCGTTTGTTGATTTCCCAACATGAAGCTAGAATGAAGAGCTTGCAGGAGTCCATGAGGGAAGCTGAGAACAAGAAGAGAATGTTGGAAGAGAATATCGATGCGCTGAGAGAGGAATGTGCTAAATTGAAAGCAGCAGAGCAGGTATGTGTAATAATTTACTACAAAGTTGTGGGATTATTTTCAATCTAAATGCAAAATCATTCACTACGAGGAAAGGTGAAAATATTTGGGACTCGAATTAAAAGAAAATTAGGTTATTTATTTAGTCTCCCTTCATCTTTTTTTTTTAACGTGTGTTCAATAATCGGTTTCTGTCACTGTGTGTTTCATTCTGTAAGGCCTCCAAATTATCTATTTATTATCTATTGATCTGTCCCAAAATCCACAAAGAGACTTAATTCCTGTAGTTGGCTGTATACCATGTATCACAAAAATATTATTTAAAAAATGAGTTTATAAAAGGTGTAATAATAACAACCCTATCGGGCTACATCACAGGACGTTTTCGGAATTACTATTCCATCATCAGTGCTATCCTAAAAAGTATAATCACTGTAATTAAATCAAAAGTGAAAGTTAAAATTTTGACAAAGGTTATTACAAAAAGTGTGGTTAATACTTACTGGATGTACATGTTTTAAGCCACCAAATATGTGGGTAAAAACCCTTTAAATGTTCTTAGATTAATAAGTTACATTTTTTAAAATTAAAATTCGATTCCTTTTGTAACTTAAACATCATAGTTTTTAATTTTAAAAAAATTAAATTTTAACTCGAAAGTTAATCTAACAACATTTAAAGGGTTTTTACCCATATATTTAGTGGCTTCAAACATGTACATCAGTCAAGTATTAACCACACCTTTTGTAATAACCTTAGTCAAAATTTTTACTTTACGTTTGATTTAATTAAAGTGGTTATAGTTTTATATATAGTATAGCTAAAGATAGGTAGCACTGATGATGGAATAGTAATTCCGAAAACGTTCTGTGATGTAGCCCGATAGGCTGTTTATTATTATATCTTTTATAAAGGAATTTTGTAAAAAAAAATTATCCCAAAATGTTTTTTAGTTAGAATTTGCTTACGATTCGAAGATATAACAGATGAATCACAAAATTTCGTATAGAAGCGATTGGCATACTTTATTTTAATATTGCCAAGACCCGTTTCTAGACAATTGCATGGCCCTGTTCAAAGATGGTTTATTTAGTTTATAAATATTTTATAAATATTTATGTAACTGCCATTTTTGCCTGACCTTCATGTTATCATCTTCATTTAATGTGCAAATAAATGTAAATTACGCTGCCCATTTTTCCACCTTTGGTAACGAAAAGGTAGGTTTCTGATATAGTTTTTTCCATCTATAAATAAATTTCCGTTTGCAATTTACCATTAAATACGAAAAAAAAGACAAAAGATTATTGAAGTTTATAGATAATGTCAAAACATATAACACTTTTACTGTAAGCAGTTCTAAGCCGAACAAACGATCAAATCAGTAATTTCGTTTTGTAACAGTGATAGAATATGGCGAGCTCTACAGCTATAGATTGTCCTATTATACAGAAACATTGATAAAAAACAAGTGTACTTTTTGCAACAAGTGTGCATACTTAACAAAATATTGTAATAACATCGTTTTTAACATCGCCATCCCATCTACGAAGGTTTCAACCTAATCCAAGAACCTACAACCTATTCTCGTATACAGCAATTATCTAAATATCATTTTTTTTTGTTTTATAGGTGCAAAGTGCTAGTGAGAGCGAAAAGAAGGAAGCCAATGAACTTCGTGTAGCTTTGGAACAGCAGATGGATCAGTTGAGAGATGTCCACCAGAAACAAGTTGCGGCATTGAGGGATGAGATAGCAGAAAAGCAGAGCTTGATAAACGATATCAAAGAGTAAGTACAAATATCTCATATCAGCAATTTAGTTTAATGATATATTGCTATGTATGTTAATTGGATGGGACTGAATGATACAAATGAAACTTTAGAATTATAATCTCGTAATTCGTTACAATTCGTAATTCTGGATTAATTTATTCGAGTTTATTGTTTCTGTCACTTTTCTAACCATGCTTTTTGTGAGAAGCTCTTTGCTAAATGTCAGATTCTGGCATTTGACAACCGACAGTTATTTCTAGTCTGCAAGTATTTTTAGTTATACAATCAGCTAGATTGTTACCAGCTGTTTCAGATAATGTCCACTTTTTTGTTCATGTTTCGTATCGCCACAAGATCTTTTTTAATCGGGTTTTGCATATAATCTTTGTATGCTTGTTATATTTTTGTTTATTTTCCTTTATTATTTTTTAGTCCCCTTTTTTGTTATATACCTACCATAAATTTACACATTTTAACACGTTTTTAATAATATGCGTCTGTCTGTCTGTTAGGGTGAAATATTGTAATAGATTTTAAACTAATTTCTCAATGAGCTAAAAACCTAAATATTGAAACAATTCAGAACTGGATGACAATAATGAATTTTAGGTTATCTTTTGCGATTTCTTACACCATAAAAACGTGATTTGCCTCACAACACGAGATCATTTGTATAAATAATCATATTACCGTAGTAATTAAGGGTTGAATAACTATTAATAACTTGGTTTTTTTTTCAGTTCGAACCAAAAGCTCACCCTGGCCCAACAACAACTCCAAGCAGATTACGAGAAGATCAAGTCCGACGAGGGCGAGAAGTCCAACAAACTGCAGGAACTCATGTCAGTAGACTTTTTCGATAACAAAACTAATTCTAAAACATACAACAATTACCTTTCCCCTTCAAAGACCTCTTTCCTCAAAAAGCGTTCGAAATCTCCTTCTTGGGAAGAGTTCATACCTTACAAGAACGAGATCAACGCCGAGAAGTCGAAAATGTCTAAATTCGACAAAGAGGCGATGAACAAGTTAGATAAAGAAGCAATAAATACCATGACTAAATTGAAGGGGCAATGCACAGATTCCATCTTTCATATACATACTTTTCATCTTCATCTTTTCATATCTTTAACCCTGCTTTTGGTTACGCACCGATGTCCACAATATCTGGTAGTTAATCTGCTTACAAATAATTAAAACTTTATACATATGTTGATTTATTAATATCTGTAACAAAATCCGCAGTTGAAATAGACGCATTCCACAGCATATTTAAACTGGTGTGACCAGTGACTGATATACTCGGGTTTGTTTTGCTTTTTTTTATAAAGAAACGGCCTACAGATATACAAAAAGATGTTACTATTAAAATATTAGCTGGATCATGGATAAACCATTACTATTGGTGAAATGTTAAAGATGGTTTTGATCACAAAATGGTAAACCAAGTGCAAGAAATTACCCAAACACTAGAGGAACTCCGGAACCGAGACCTTATCTAAACATCCTCAGGTATATAACTGGTGTCTAAAGTGGAGCTCCCTCTTGTTTAAAATAAGTTTTGTTTTGACGCGAACAAGTAAAGAAATTGACCAAATCCTAAAGAATCACTGACAGGTCCCATAGCGAGTAAAATGATATATATTGCAAATTGTTGTAATGGGAATTAACTCAAGTCGTTATTGATCTTAAACCGAAACATTGAAGTATTCAGTCCTTTCAAATGTATTAACTTTCAATAGACTTCGTTAAAACATTCTAGGAGCATCAAGAAGGCACTTATTAAGCTTATTACATATTGTATTAAATATTTCTTTAATTTGAAATTAATACATGTACAACATCGTCGACTGTAGACAATAATTGGATTTTTTTTTGGAACACCGTTCACTTAAAATTCATTTATAAAAAATTATCCCCTCGAGGACAGTTTTTTACAATAAAGTGAGGAGAAAGTCCAAAAATTTGACTAAATCACAGAGAAAATCCAATTGGTACTACATATATGGATTAAAATTACATGCAGCAAAAGGAACTAACAGTTAACACTACTTTTCGTAATGGAAGATCGTGTACAGATGCAATATTCGTTATAAAGCAAATTACTGAGTAACCACTAGAGTATAATAGAGCAGCATTTCTGTGCCTGATTGGCCTAAAGAAAGCGTTTGAAGGAGTAAGTAATGTAATCAATCTTCTGTATAATAGAGAAGCTCCCCTAAATACTATATAAACTATCGAAAACATCTACTAAAACAACAAAATCGAAGTTAGAATAGATGAACAACTTACAGAACCTATAGAAATAGGCAGCGGAATAAGAGAAGGAGATTCATTGAGTCCCATGCTCTTCAATTTGATCATGGATCAAATCGCCAAAAGCGTTAGTAAAGGAAGAGGATACAGAATGGGAAACAAAGAAGTCAAAATACTGTGTTGCGCAGACGACGCAATATTGATAGCCCAAGGTGAAGATAGTCTGCAAAGACTGGTCCACATATTTAACATAAGAGCAAAAGAATTTGATATGACAATATCATCTCAGAAAACTAAAACAATAGTAGTCAGCAAAAAGAACCAGCCAGATGTAATAGAAATTGATGGCATCAGTATTAAATAAGTAATGGAAATAAATACCTGGGACTTACACTGTCTACCTATGGCGACCTGGAGAAAGAAGTGAGGGACCAAATTAATCCGCCAATTAACAAGCAGAATTGCTTATAAAGAGGAAGAAGAAGAAAAGGAACTAAAGAAATAGTTAAACGTTTAAATAAAAGATCAGCTATATATGTATCGAAAGTATTACAAAAATTTGACATAACTATAAAACTGAATAAATTGAAAGCCGTGAGATCAATTATTCTTCTAAACCTCTTAACCAAAGTTACTTCCAATGTACACTAATCAAATCAACATTAGTTGCCTGGAAAGATGCTTATTACTCGATTTTTGGTATTATTCAACCGGTAGTAAGCCATTCTCTAATCACATGCTAGTTTAAAGGTTGTTTTGATTAATCTAGGTCAAAAATTATTTGACTTTAAATTTAGCTATATCGGGTTATTATCGAATATCTCAGAATTAAATGAAGTTAAGTTAAAGATTTTGTCAAAAGCACTCACATAAAACGATAGTGTCTACTAGATTGTCTACAAGAAACAGCTTAACCAACTCTGGCGAAAGCTACAAGGAAAGTGAAGAAACGTTTCGATTGATTACTTCAAATAATATTCAAACAATTGATAAATATTATGGTCAGCAACATAATATACACCAGAACGCATAATTACCTGTCTTCTTTTTGAAAGTCGATCTTCGGCCACACTATGACATGTTTCGGTCTAGTTGCATTTCATTGATTAACGAATTGTCTCGGAGAGAAGAGAATAAGAGAAGAGCATGATTCGTTAATTATGCTAATTTTCCACTTAACAAAGTGGTATGTAAATGTGGCGCCATCTACTTTGGATCCCAGAAAATAGTCATTACCTAAGCGATGCAGCGACCTCTAAAATATTTAAAATACCTCTATCTTCCAAAACACATTTCTGTAATCAAAAAATAATCAAGGTTAATAAAAACAATACAGCAATTAGACAACTAAACCCCGTCTGGTGTGTGAATGACTTGGAAACAGATCTTGTGTAACAAAAATCGACAGAAAAAGAAATGAGGAAATCTAGGAGAAAGCTACTTAGAAAAAATATGTCCATGATCAGATTTCAACGCCAACCAGATAAAAATGTTATACTTATATCCAAACTCGTATTTCTGCTCAATATTACCATAAGTACGTTTAGTCAAATATGAAAGCCAATAGATATTGTGGTATTTGATGCTAAAACTTAACTCCTACATTCAAAAACACGTTACAGTATTATTTTTATTTGCATTTCACCCGATCTCCCAAATTTACACGAATATCTAGTCAGTTTTTAGTTTAATACAGTTATCATAATCTTTGTGTGGTTGAAAACCACACTTGACTCTTATTGGAGTTATTAAATATATATTTAATATTTTTTAAATAGGTTTTTGTTCATTTTTCCAAAAATTCGTCCATATCTTTTGGAATGATTAATATATTTTTATTGTTTTATTATATATACGTTTTCAATGTATTAATGAATTTATTGCGTACGGGAAACATGGTACTCAATTCCCGGGTTAACTACATGGATCTGGTCTGCTCTCCGATAATATTTTATATGGGATATACCACAATTAAATTAAATCGTTTTCTAAAAATTCATTGTCATAATTTTATTCCAGAATTTTTGAAAACGGTTTACACATTGGGAGACAAAACGTCGAAACCAATGTAAAAACATCTACTTATAAGAGAGTGTATCATTGTTGTAATTTTTTCTTCTGAAAGATAAACTCGTTGCAGTATGTGTTGCGTGTGTGTATATATGTAAAAGAATTTCCTGGCCCAGTGAGAATAAATAGTATCTGGTGTTAATAATCACATACATTATTCAAGGTGTCAATCATATAATAAAACAAGTACACAACAAAAATGATATAATTTTTTTTTTCTTTTTTTAATGGTCCAACACCCCAAATCGCATCTTTGTTATTTACAATTTCTGTCTCTAAAATGGGCGGTCCGGCGCCTCTCGCCGTTCTGACGATTATTTTTGACTTCGTTTTACCGTTGGCGGTGGCACTTTTATCTGTATTAATGGTTGCCCAATTTAAAAAAAAAAAATACAGACATGTAGCATCAGAATTCGAAGAACTCAACGTAATTGATTGAAAATTGGATTTAATAGTATGTGAGGTAGTCATTAATACATTTCTGACTGATAACATGGACGGTACCAAATTCGTCACAACTTTTAATAGGCAGGTACCCCAAAGATGATTTGTCAAATTCGTTAGAGTCATTAATAAAAGATTATCCTCTAATGAGACACAATATTATATGAATGCAATAGTATAGATATGCCTTATTAGTCCAAAAATAGTACTATTAAAAGAGAGAATTTGCTTCGTGAAAAAATTATATAGCTGAAATTAAATACAAGTAATTATCTGCCCAAGGTACAATTTTTCCAAAATTCGTGCTATCTATTTGTTTCTTAGATAGATATATTTAGGGAGGTGGTCTTTTGGCCTATTCCACTGCGACCTTTTCAGAGCTGTTGTGGTCCTCTAGTCCTAGATAACATTCTCTAGCCTGACCCTTTTTATAAAGTCTAATAGCTTCGAGACTGTACCTTCCATATAGCTATTTGCCGGTGGATTTTCTTCTCCTAATGGAAGAATCACACATTTGCCAGACTGTCACACTGACATAAAATGTGCTCTGGTGTTTCTTCTTCGAGGCGACAGAATCTACACAGGTCATCATCTGATAATCCCATCAGCTTCAAGTGCCTATTCAGCTTACAGTGCCCTGTTAGAAGACCTACTATGGATTTGACTGTTTTCCTGTCTTTGCTTACTAGGTCTGCCGTAAATTCTGGCGAATGTTCTGCAATAAACTGTTTCGCCTGTCTTTGTCCTGGTGAATTCCTCCTCCATCCAGAGATTTGTGAGCTACCCGCTTCCTTGTAGCCGTTCTCGTTACTGACTTTGCAACGCCACAGAAGGGTTATGGTCCAATGAATGGCATTGATGAGCCTTGTTTGGTCATTTCATATGCTTTTTCATTGCCCTTATGACCCTGGTGCCCCGTACCCTGGCTACCGTAACATTGCTACGGTCTCCTAGTTTATTTAGGGCACACACACTATCAGAATTGACCTCTACAGAATGAGTGCCTTAAGCGGTGCCTAACTATCTGTGAAGATGGCAACTCAACAGAACGTTCTTTCCTGCCTTTCTATTTCTTCCACGCAGTGATGGATTGCCGTTATTTCCGACTGGAAAACTATCCCATCCTTAATTAGACTTACCAGGAAATGTATTCCTTGATTTGTTCCTACTATGCCGCCTCCCACACCCTCCGATGTTTTTGAGCCATCCGTGGCAGGTAGCAGCAGCTTGTATGGGCACACCTTTATTCCAGTCTTCCATGCATGGTATTTTAATTGTGAACTTATTGTTAAAGCTGTATCTCGTAGCTGTTGCATCGATAGGCTGCCCCATCACATTATCGGCTTTTAGCTCCTCGATTAGCTTTCTGTTGTCAGCACCATGCATCTGGCTTATATGTTAAAAAATTAAAGAGCGGAAAGGAAATACAGGTAATTATCTGCCCAAGGTACAACTTTTCCAAAATTTGTGCTATCTATTCCTGGGGCCTTTTTTTAAAGTATGTATAAGTAAACAAATCAATGCGTAACTCGTAATTTTTCAAAAAAAAACTTTATTGGTTTCAACTAAATCCGTACGGCAATGGTTCATGGCCTTGACGGTAACCTTAACCTCTATTTGAAGATTTGCATATTTAATGAGCTCTCAGTTGCAAACAAATAGACTTATTTTGCCATCATTCGTATTACAAATCATGCAAATCATTGATTTTTCTTCATTTATTATGAAAATTTATATTGTTTTTATTAATATATCAACCAAAAGTTGCCTGTTTACTTTATGTTGCCTTGCCTTACGAAAGTCAATCTTACTGTAATACGCTTCAACACAGACGAACAACGATATAAATATGTTATTTCGCACACTTCAATATACTCGACAATTCTCTTCTGCATTTTTTTATAAATATTAGTCTTTTTAAATCTCAATTTAATTCAAATATTTTTTTTTTTTAATTATTTTAAAATTTCATGATTTCAAAAAGATTGTCTATCGGGTCTGTGTCTATAAATCTGTGGCAGATATTATAAAGTATTTATATCCTCTAAGCTCAATATTGTGTATTCATTTCTTAAACTTCCAATTTGAATACAGCAAGCATGATAAAGATCCACAAATTCTTATGGAAGAAGAAAGTTAATTGGTAGAAAAATGCTGTCACTTTCCACACCGGCATAACATTGGGGATACAACATTAATACATTGAAAACGTTTTTAAACTGTTATAAACGATAACTAATAATAAATTAACAGTAAGAAATCATATCGTATATAGTAATAATATTCAACTTAACTACTTAACGAATATATGATAGTTAATTACTAACATAATAGTTAAAAAACCTCACTATATTCCTTTTCACTAGTCCCTAACAGTATTTTAGATTTTATTTTTTGACATCGCATTGTCACACCACCGTTTGGTTGAGTTTTATTTTATTAATGTGATTTCAAACCGAAGAAATTTATCAATGTAAGTTATTTTTTTTTATTTTTATAGTAGTGAGCACGTTAATTATTGATTTTTGTTGATATGTTTTATTTATTTATTTTATGTGAACGTTGTTTAGATATAGGACAAAGTTATTTGCAAAAAATTCGTCGCCGAAAATAGTTGGAGGACATTTTACTAAACTATCAATAACTTTTTACTTGTAACGCTATAGATATGTTATAAACATTTTTAGTATAGATTCTGGTACACGTCATGGTTCAGTTGTTTAATTTTATGCCGTTACCATCTGACAGTGTTGCCAAATCGTCGGAAGAATAGATAATTGTAGAAAATATTAAAAATTAAAGTAAAATATGACAAAATAAAGATATGTAATGAGGAATAAAGTCGTTTAACATCGTGTATCTCTAAATATATACGTATATATGAACTTAAACAGGAGCAATAAAATTAATTCAAGTTTTAGATTAATAAAAAAGTTTTTAAACGTAAATTTTTAAATTGTGTAAGTTGTCAAGGATGTTGTCCAATTTTCCTTAATCTATTAAAATAAAAGTACTGTGATTAAATCTATTCATGATCTTTTTTATTCTATTTTATTGCCAAAATAATTGATACGAACAAATACATGACTAATTCAATTAAATTAAATTCTGAAAATGTCTTCCTTATTTAATTTGGTTGTATCCAAGTTTATTGTCAAATTTGTTGAGTTCTGTTTTGTACTCAATGTTTTGTGGTACCCCTTCTTCCCATCCATCTTTCCTGGAAAATGTCATTTAAATCATTTTGAATATTAAGGATAACATGTGGAGATGCACCATCTTACTGAAAGTAAATGTCATAGGAATTGTTCACAACAAATCTAAATAATATTCGTCCAAATTGCTACTATAAAAAAATTAACCAATAAGCATGGTACCAGCAATTTGCACCGAAACGTTAAGTAGATTTTTCTCTAAAAGGACTGGTAAATAGAACCTTTGCATTCTGTATTTTCCCTCTATCTGAATTATATTATGTAGCCCCACGTTGGGCGCCAAACGAGTAATTGCTAAATTTTATTTAGCCTCTTGCATTAACTCAGCTTTTAGATAGATTTGCGCGTATTCTTGTGGTACATGTAAAAGAAACGGAAAAGGGGTGCCGAGAGTCTAGCTGTCTCTCAGAGAAACCCAATCCCAAACGAAGAAATACGTCGTAGAACAAAAACAACAGAAGCTATCGAAAAATCATGTCGCTTGAAGGGAATTGGGCAGAACAAGATTACTGAAAACCGATGGACAAAATGATTGTCGAGTACAAACCAAGATAAGAAGCACTATGGCGCAGATGTGACGACCTGAAGCGTGTTAGCAATAACTGGATACAAGCCGCATAAGACAGACAGATTGAAAGAGCTGAACATACGTTTGAATATACGTATGAAAATACCATGAAATATGCTCCAGAAACAAATTTCGTTAATTCGTTTTATAGATGGTGCGGCATATTATTTTAGAAGGCATGAGTGTTTTTTTCTAAAAATCTGTCTTGGTTTACACTACCACTACATGTGTCGCTCTAGAACCTCATTGGTCAGCGAAAGAGTCAAAGACAGACTTAAAGAGAGAGGAAAACAGGATTCCCAACCAAACTTACTATATAAAAAAGTAGTTGAGCGAAAGAGTGAGGTAACTGTATACTTATGTGTTTCTCTCTACTTCTCGTGTCTTATCCATTAGCGTAGAATATTTTCAGCCCTTTTCATTTACTCTATTTTTATTTGTAATGTTTTTCCCACTATAATCGACCATTTTTAATTTTTTGTTCTAGTCTCTGATATATTCTTAAGTGGGTCTATAAAGTCTCAAACGTGAAAAAGTTATTTCGATGTATGTAAGTAAATGTCCTTTGAAATATTTGAAGCTCCTAGTAAAAATTGTGATATTAATGTTGTGCTTGATACGTAATTTGTAAAAAAATATGTAAATATGTTGTAAAGAAAAGCTGAAAAATGTGTATATAAATATATTTTTAACGATCTTAAGTAAGAATTTAGACAATAATTAATTTATTGTTACTTGTAGTAAGTGCCTCAAATGATTTTTCTTAAGTATTACACATAGGTTGACTGCCGTAATCAAAATAATTTGTCTTTGAACTATTTTGGTACAAAAAAATTTCAACTTTCAACAGAGCTTACTTCACTTAACTCTATTAACTATTTCAACACATAGCAGCCCATGTGCATTACTTCCATGCAGTCGATAGTGGATGTGTTAATTAGATATTATATCATTGCATTGAACATTTGCCATTAGTCATTTCAAGTATCGGATTTGAATGAATTTTAATAATTACAACCATAATATCAGTCCCAGCTTCAGCGCGGCTCCGTCACTGTTTCCTAACATTTACATTATCAATAATTTTAAATTTTTTTTGAGTATTTTCAATATAGAGTTGTTCAAACATCATTATTCTCTTATTCTACTTTAGCTTTATACTTATAAGGGGTTGACTTACCAAATTACATTTCTCCATAACTTTCTATCTTGGATTATATCAATATTAATCCTCTTCAAAGACATGTCTTCCATAAGCGTCTTTCACCAGGTCTTATTTCGTCTTCCCTTAGCTCGTTTTGGCATTAATTGGTGCCTAGTAAACACCTGGTTTCTCTATTTTTACATGTAGCGTTACATCATTCACCCTATCATTCCATTAATCTTTACCAAAAGCCCTCTACTTTCAAAGTCAGCAGCTTCCTTACTGGAAGTTTAAGAATTAACTCTTTTGGTTCAATTTTTGGTTGGCTGGTGTATATCCGCATCAATTCACTAAGCGAGTACCATTAGCAATATGTGTATTTCCATTTGTTTTGGTGACTCTTTTCCAGCTACTTTTGCACCAATAATATTGTTTTTTATTGTGGCCACGGAATGGCTCCGGGTCCACAAAGGTTTCTTCTAGATTCATTTTGCTAATGACTCCTCTTCTTAGTTCCCTTGAACCCCTCATGACCAGTCCGCAGTTCATTATAAGGCTACATAACCGACATTGGGTACTTTCACTTTTATATCGATGAAGGATGTCTAAGTTCTCTGTTTTTTATACATACATATACATATTTTTTCCATTTGGTTTATCTATTGGTTTATTAGTCGTTTAAAAGTTTGAGAATATTAAATTTGAGTAAAGGCAAATAATTTTTTAAATTAAAGTAAATTTCCATATATCTGGGGAAATTTTAGGTCAAATTACTACGATATGACGCTTTGATTAGTTAAAATGGTGTAAAATTTACCAGTATTTCACTGATTCTAGGACTTTTTGATTTCATTACCAAAAATATTTTAACGCAGGATTTGCCATGGAATCCATCTCAAGACATAATGGATTCTTTTGTAATATTTCCCTATAATATATTATGTCATCGATAATAATATTCATTTTACATAATGAAGATAATTGGAGGTCCGGTTTCATTCCTGTCTTGAAAATTTTAAATAACAGAAAAAACGATAAATAGTAACTTTTAGATCTTTGACAAATTAAGATTTGTATTCATAAGAAAACATCCACTAACGACCAATAAATGTCCTGACTCATTCAACCGAACATACGTGCATTCTATACTAGTACCTTTAGTCGAGTCAATCAGTAATATTTTTGGGTTTCTATTAAAAACGATTCACTTTTCTTATGAATTAAACAAAAATTAATATTGAAAAATCTCATTGATAAAATGAAACCTAACCAAACCTTTATCCGTGTGCTTATGCACGTGGTGTGGCAGCCGCAGTGTCTCAAAAATGGATGTAATTCTACAGCGCTACGAACGAGAGACGCGAACAGGCGAGAAAAGACCTCAAAGGGCTCGAAGACACTGTCGCCAAAGAACTACAGACTCTGCACAACCTGAGGAAATTGTTCGTGCAAGATTTGCAGGTAAGATTTTTTGTATAACTTTACAAATTTCATGATATCCGTTACCTTCAGAAGGTCAATTTGAAAGTGAGAAATTGTTAATATGTGAGAATTGTGACAACTTAGCTTACAAACTCTTTTCTTCTATTTTATTTTTTATATAAACACCGACTTTCTTTTTGTCTGAAAATGTCAGGTTTTATTTTTACTGCGTGCCTTATTTTATGGTCAACCCACCAGTTTTGTGATTGTTGCTGCTCTATGCTTTTGTGTTAGGTACAATTTTTTGTATATTTAGTAATAGTTTAAATACGTCATACTCTGTTAAGTTTGTGTTTTTAGCTCATTAACTAAAGGCATGGTTTTGCATCAATCCGCCAATGATTTTGGTAATTAGTTTAAGTATTATGTATAATACGACGTGTTTCCTCTGTTTTTTGGTAAATATGAAATATTCTTTGTTACCGTCCAAGCTTTGATTAGAAGGAATCTTGTTCTACATGTGAGGAGATCATCTTACCTAGTGTCATTTCATTATGTTTGATTTCTTTAGATTATTAAATCTTGGCTTTCCATCGCTTCTAATTTAATACCTCCCGTTTTGCTAAAATGGTAGCCCGATTTGTATTAAAATTCATTTTTTTATAGCCTTGCTTCTAGAATGTCCTTCTTAATATATACGGCAATATTTAAGAGCGGTTGGTCTATTTTTAATAAGGTTATAACATGTTTTTTTTTTCAATAATAGCCTTTTATCAAAGATTTCTAACCAGTTATGTTTCAGGCACGTATGAAGAAGAATCTTTCGTCGGAAGACAATGAGGAAGACGGCGGCTCTCTGGCTCAAAAACAGAAAATATCTTTCCTCGAAAATAATCTCGATCAGTTGACAAAAGTCCACAAGCAGTTGGTACGAGACAATGCGGATCTGCGATGTGAACTTCCCAAACTCGAAAAGAGACTGCGGGCTACGATGGAAAGAGTCAAAGCACTGGAAACGGCACTGAAGGAAGCCAAAGAAGGCGCAATGAGAGACCGCAAAAGGTTAAATCTGTTTTGTATATTTTATTTAGATTTTAGACAAAAGGGGATTTCATGGACAGTTTAGGCGTTGTATTGGGGGAATTTGTTACATTACATTTTGCTCCTTGATTTTCATTGAAATTTAATATTTGACATTTGTTTCTATTACAAATGTGGTTTTTAATCGTTTTTAGTTATTGACTTTAATATTCAAAGTATTACAGTTTGGTAATAGTCTTACTTTTCTTTATTCGACGCTCATGATCTGTAATCCTGGTTTGAAAATTTGTACGAGGAATTAAATTTCAAAAATAATATAATTTATTGTTATTCTCGGGTAAGTCCTATAAACATATGTATTTTGCTTTTGTTGAGTTACATAAGCATTTTTAACGTATTTTTGCACTAAGATATATTAATTAATTCTGTAAATAGAGTATCTTTCTTGTTTCAGTCTTTTTTATCCTTTGTGTTAGTCATCACTGAAATTTTAGTTTGTCTTGCATTTTGTTTTCTCCTCATTGGGTCTTCTGTACAGATTTTATCATTTAAAGTTCTTTCTTGTATTTATTTGCCAATTTTTCGCAATATTCTAAAATTTGGAGAACAATATTACTGAATAATTTTAATATGCTTTAGATTATAGTATATTGTTTCTATTGCCTGGCTATCCCAAATTAAAAAAAAAAATAAAAACTATGCTATTTTGTATAATTGTTAATTTTCTCGGAAATAACTCAGAAGATTACAGATTAAATTTGTTCTCGGGAAAAGTTTAAATATCTTATTCTCTTTTAGAAATATTCACATTGTATTTTTGAAAATGCTATATTAATACTTTATTAAAAGATTGTAAATGGTGTCTATGACTTGACTGCAAAAATGACCTAATAATAGTGAAATATGCACTATGAAATGCTGAAACCTCTACTCTATTTAACCGATTTGACTCCCTTGGACTTCCATCTATTCTAGAATCTCGGAACGAAATCATTGTATTTTTCACTGTTGTTAGACTAAGAATTTGTATCATAGAAGATCATTCACATATGCACTAGACAGCATCCATAATTTTAAATGAAAAAAATAGTTCCGTTAGAGGAAAAAATTATATCGTAAGTTCTAAAGGCACGATTTTTTAGTCACAAACATGTCGAATTCAGTATTTCAAATGGAAGTTCAAAAATTAACGACAAATTAACAACTTTAATGGACCATGTTCTAGATATCTAAATCATAATAGCCGCTCTAGTATTTCCTTCGATTGTCAAGGTACTATTGATTATGGACTGTCTACCTATTACCATAAATTTGGTCTTAATAGCATTGATATTAAGTTCAAAATGTTTACCCATGGCTTCAAAAATTTTTAATATGTGTTAAAGATCCTCTAAAGTTGGTGTTAGAATTGTCGTATCGTCTGCATATCGTATATTGTCTGTTGGAATTGCATTAATTTTAATTCCTCTTTACATACATTGAAGGCATCTGTGACTAGATCTCTGTTGATTATTCTTTCCGCTGTTTGGTTCCAATACAGTTTCTTGTAAAATTCTGATATCGTTGGCATCAATTCCTATCTCGAATAGTCTATTTAAAGTATATCGTATTTAGCGTTGTTGGAGGTTTTCTGATAATCTATGATTAGTTGGTCTAGTACTCTTGAGTCAATAGTTTGATTGAAAACAAAGTCTTTCTCTATCTAACCCTTATAAAGCCAAATTGTGTTTTTTCGTCATTTTCTTCACATTTTAAAAGTATTCTCGCTTGTAAAATGTATGACTTGAAGAAAAACTTTCAGAGCATGTATCATAAGACTTATAGGTGAATAGTCACTACAATCTTTGAGATATACCTTTTTTGGAATTGTTACAAAGGTTAATTTTAACTAGTTAGTTGGAATTGTACCCAAATCATATAGAAAAAATATACACGAGATGCTTTGAACATGAGAGAACTTCTTCAGGCACATTGTGATAACCAAGACTCTTTCAATTCTTCGTAGCTAACCGAACCTTAGACTTCAAATTTCTGGGCCTGGCCATTCTTCCCAGTTGACAGGTTGTCAGTTTCTCTGTGATATTCAAAGAGCAATTGAGCATAGTTTTTCGATGTATTGCATATATCTACTGGAACCAAGATCAATTTTCCATCGTATTTTAGATATGTTATAGGATTTTTTTGTGATGATGGCAATTTCTTTAATACTCCTATAAAAATTACATCGTCATGCAGACCATGCAGATGCTGTGGGCATTTTTGTTTAATAATACTACTTCAAAATGATTTTATTGTAAGTGATTGGATTTTTTGAAATCCCATCTTCCATAAGGCAAAGTATCTCATCGGTGATCCCAGATTTATTTATATTTGTTGTTGATCGTTCTAGATGAGCGTCAGAGGTAGTTTGAATGACATCTTTTATATTGTTCCATGTCATTCGAACATTCGCTATGTTGTAGATTGTTTCTTGCACACAGGTGTGCTAGTTCTGATTCCATTTTGTCTCTAATCATAATCGTTATCAAAGTGAAATCTATTTTAAAATTATCGAAATTTTATTCCATTATTAAAAATGTATTAGGGTAATCATATTACCCTAAAACAGCTACTTATAGCATTACTTTATTTGACGTTTTGATTTCCAGATCTGAACCCGATTTCAAAATTTTCAAATCCACACGTCAATTAACATTACCTCACTAACTAGTCTATTTTATAATTTCTGGTTTATATCTGAGGAGATATTTGATAATGATTTATGTTCTTGCTAGTCTGTATTAATCAAATGTTTTCTTAGTTTCCGCACTGAGTTTGTTTTTTGGCTGTAATTATTTTTATTATTTTCCTTCTTGAGTAATTTCGCTTATTTCTGGGTGATTTTGATTTATTTTATTCAATAAACAATCAAAAATTGACGAATTTACTGTGTAACTGTCAAAATGATTTGTGCTAAACTATATATAATAAATACTAATAATTACCATTTGTAGATACCAATACGAGGTTGACCGCATTAAAGAGGCTGTGAGGCAGAAGAACCTCGCAAGAAGAGGCCCAGCAGCCACAATCGCCAAACCAATCCGGGCAGGGCAACACAACACGGTCAACGTGGCTGGTAACCCCGTCATTAGAACTGGAGGCATCAACATGGCCAACAGATCGAGCGACGAAGCCCAGAAACGTAGGTCTGTTATTGGTGGAGATAAAGGTCAGTATAGCAGACGGTAGACCTTAAATTGTATATTACAAAGGAAATATAGACAGAAATATAAAATACCATCAAAATGGAGAATTTGGTTAATATCGTAAAAATGATTTTCTAGTATATATCGAATTTTGCTTGTATGTGAACTAAATTATGAACATATTTTAATAAACAATATTAGTACCCTTTCAGACGAAGCGACTGGTGCCGAACACCAGTGTCCTCCAGCGTTGTTCAATTGCAGTAAAGCATTGTTTTATTTATTTATTTATTTAGAGTATGGAATTTCGACACATCTACCATATTATAATAAACATTACAATATACGTTAAAATTGACTCGATATAAAAATACTCATACCCAGTTTATAGGCAAACGTAGACGTTGTTTATATAGTTAATTGACTCGATCGTCGCAAACAGGAAGTCTTATGAACTACCTTCATAGGCTCGCTGGTGGCACTCCTCCGTTATGTGCTTGATAGATTGGACCTCGCCGCAGCTGCCTGACGGTGATGGTAGCTTGCCCCATTTGTACAACATATCTGCACATCGACGATGTTGAGTTCTGATGCGGTTTAGTTTGAACCAGGTTTTACGTGGTAGGTCAAATCCAGTAGGTGTCTCTGTGATGCAAGGTATGGCTGTATTTGGTTGAGCTGCCGACCAGTCGTGGATCCATTTGGTGATCATGTTGAACCCTGTGGCTGCGACTGATTCTGAAATTTGTATTTTCTGGAGCGCAGTATTCTCTGTAGAGATTTTCTGGAGCGCAGTCGACTATTGGTTGCATCTTATAAATAGTTATGAATCGGCAGCGCCGTGTTGCTAAGGATTTTGTTATATTTTTTGGTAAGCAGATTGAGGTAAATGTTAAGTATGTAAGTTAATGAGAATTTCAATAAGGAGGATTTTATAACTGCTGTTGAAGAGAAACTAGTTCTTTGGGACCATAAATTAAAACAATATGTAATAACATTGCTACAACAAATGCATGGGAAAGAGTAATATCAAAATTTAAAAAATATTTTTTAAAAGTTAGCCACGGGTGTTTCGTTTGCACGGCTGGCGGACATCGGTATGGGACACCAGTGGCTTCGTCTGAAAGGGTACTTAAGATTACAAAAAGCTCATTTCGGTGTAAATAAATGGAGTTTTGTAGTATCTATGTATACAAAAAAACCATTTTTTAATCATTCGAGGATTTCATTTAGCTGGCAAGATGAATCCCCAAGAGGAGGGCTGAGTATATAGTATTACAGTGTGGAAACTACTCTACCTGGAACGGCACCATGTCAGATATGTCAAATTGTTGGCATACAATGGCAATTTCCATATTCGTTTATTCAAGGATCTAGTACGGGCAAAGATCGATGAATCGAAATTAGCGTTCTTGCCAAAATCGTCGCGAATGACGATTGTCTGTATCATCTTTGTGAGCTTTTGACTCACGAAGTTTTAAGAGATATCTTTATCGACTTTCGATAAAAGAATTATATTATGAAGCTACCACAGATGACATTTTGGGTATGTCAACCACATGTTCGAATGTTATGTTAATGAGTGATTAACGTAATTAATCATCATTCAATGATTAATTAATTCATTTCTGTTTCAATGATGGGAACAGTCAACATCAAAGTATAAGATCGCGTTGCCTCGATCAATATTTGGATGTAACATGTAATTCGTTCTTTCCTAGTCCGTATATATATCTCATATATATATATATATATATATATATATATATATATATATATATATATATATATATATATATATATATAGCCTCAGAATTAAAGATAAATTGACTTTGGAAACGAATTACACGAGTCTGTTACACCAAATGGTGTCTTATCGGAAACTTTTAGGATGTAGTTGGTAAAGTTCAGGTGTAAAATCATTTAAACTACACTTATTATAAATATAAAATTACGTTTAACAAACGTCATTATTTTTATAATAACTCGAGAACTACTGCACCGATTTGGCTAATTTTAATTTGGACATATTTATATAAAATAAAAACGGGATGTGGCACTCCGGGAGTGGTCTAGGAGGGGAAGTGTAGCTTTCTTATTGTTTAAGCACGGGCGATAGTTTTTAATTTAATTTAATGATTTATTTTATTTAGATTCGATTCGACCCGATTCTATTCGATTCTACTCGATTCGATTCTATTCTACTCGATTCCATTCGATCCGATTCGACTGGGGTCGTATTTTCGAATTCGTTCGAACATATTTCGCATACGAAATTAGAAGAAATTCGCTCGAAATTCAGATTTTTGTATTTTCGAATAGTACGTATACGAATTTTTTCGTATAGGGCACGAATGGGTATGAACCATTCGAATTTCGATGCTAGTATACGATCAAAGTAATTGTTGTCATTTCAGTTGTCACTGGGCCCGTGTACGTCAGATAAAATTTCAGCTGATAGTTTTTAATCGTTGTTTTAGATTGAACAATACAATAAAATTTACATTAATACCACATTTTTACATTGAACTTTGTTTTTAATGGGTGGTTTAAATAATTTTTTAATAGAAAGAAATAGTTAACGCCCTTGCCGAGGCGATAATATTAGCGGAACGAAGAGGCAAGTTTACCAACCCATTCTTAACCCTCTAGAGGACTATTCGGATGTACAATTTCAAAAATTGTACAGTTTAACAAGGCCCCTCACAATGGAGTTGAGAGACTTGATAGAGTTGATAGAATGGCTTTTTTTTGTTCGGCCGACACTGAACCACCATATTTCATGCCCTTTTTTACTTCTTGTTTTAGATAACAAATTCACCATAAACTAGGTTAAGTAAAACTGCCAATTATTCTTCTTTTTTTATTATTTAAGTTTTGGTTGTTCGAATTTGCAGTGTTGCCGGTGCAAATTCTTTTAGTATACGTATAAAATTTCGAAGGACGTTCAAAAATACAGATTCAAATTCGTATACGAAATTTTTCTTTCGAGTTACCTCGTGTACGAAAAAATTCGATTGAATTCGAAAATATGACCCCTGGTCCCGATTCCATTCGATTCGACTAGATCTAATTCGATTCGACCAGTGGTCGTATTTTCGAATTCAATCGAATTTTTTCGAATACGAGTTAACTCGAATGAAAAATTTCGTATACGAATTTGAATCTGTATTTTTGAACGTCCTTCGAAATTTTATACGTATACTAAAAGAATTTGCACCGGCAACACTGCAAATTCGAACAACCAAAACTTAAATAATAAAAAAAGAAGAATAATTGGCAGTTTTACTTAACCTAGTTTATGTTTATGGTGAATTTGTTATCTAAAACAAGAAGTAAAAAAGGGCATGAAATATGGTGGTTCAGTGTCGGCCGAACAAAAAAAAGCCATTCTATCAACTCCATTGTGAGGGGCCTTGTTAATCTGTACAATTTTTGAAATTGTACATCCGAATAGTCCTTGTAGATGGTTAAGAATGGGTTGGTAAACTTGCCTCTTCGTTCCGCTAATATTATCGCCTCGGCAAGGGCGTTAACTATTTCTTTCTATTAAAAAATTATTTAAACCACCCATTAAAAACAAAGTTCAATGTAAAAATATGGTAGGTATTAATGTCAATTTAATTGTATTGTTCAATCTAAAACAACGATTAAAAATTATCAGCTGAAATTTTATCTGACGTTCACGGGCCCAGTGACAACTGAAATGACAAAAATTACTTTGATCGTATACTAGCATCGAAATTCGAATGGTTCATACCCATTCGTGTCGTCGTATACGAAAAAATTTGTATACGCACTATTCGAAAATATAAAAAACTGGATTTCGAGCGAATTTCTTCTAATTTCGTATGCGAAATATGCTCGAACGAATTCGAAAATACGACGCCAGATCCGATGCGACGCGGCCGATTCCATTCGATATTCGATTTGATTCCATTCGCGCAAAGTGTGTGGTGACGCGATCTATCGTTACAGTCATTACAGTTTTTAATGTTGGTTTTATTTTTTCACGCCTCTATGCGATCCTCCGCTCAGTCTGTAGACCGCGATAAGAAAGCCATGCTTCAAATAAAAATAAAATTAAAATAAAACACTCATAAAATTTTATTAACCAACATATTAGTAATAACGGGCTATAAGAAGTATTAACTTCTGTCGGCTCTTCCCAAGTGCCACGTGCCGTTATTTTATTTACTACTTATTGTTGATCTTTATATGACTGTGACGATAATGCGGCGCGTCATATTACATTGGCCATTTTAATGCTAAATATGTTATGTTGTTTTCTTTTATTTCAATCGTTAAATTATAAATCAACTTGTAAGAGAGATAAAAAGAAATAACAGGTTGGAACATGGTCCCTCCAATTAAAATCAATAAATCATAGAAGCATTTGAAATATGGACTCTGCGTGTAAGCTACTGCGTATCTCATGGGTTGATCATGTGACAAACGAGGAAGTGTTAAAAAGAGCTAGAACCGATCGTGAATTCTTACAAACGATTTTAATGGACAAAGTAGAGGGAAGAAGAGGTCTAAGAAGAAGGCAATATTTGTGGCTGCAAGATATAAGAGTTTGGTGCATGATTGAAAATGCAGGAGAAATTGTTATGCTGGCCAGAGAGGTACAATTACAAATAGATGGCGTATGAACGCCCACACGTTGGAAGTGTATGACATTGGAAGAAGAAAGAAGAATCAAATCCTACTACTATGGTTCTGAACTATTTTCTTGTGTCATTTTTATGTTAGGAGTTTACAAATTTCCAGTATTCATACTTAAAGTTATCCTTATTAGAGACCTGTTCTATTTCTATTCATTATAGGATTGAGCGCATTATTTCGGTTCCTTTAAAATAAAAATACCATAAATAAAGTTGCGGGTATACCATTGAAAGTTAAATATTTGCGAAAGAGACTATTACAATTTTTATTTAAGAATATTTATTATGGTTTACTGCAATCATAGCTTTCATATCTTGTACTGAGGACGAAGTGGTGGTTGCGCAGATGTATGCAAAAATAAAGCGATTGAAACGCAATGAAACGACAGATCGTGTGACCACACACTACGTGGAGTAGTAAACGCAGTCCCATATGCATTTCTTAATAAAATAACATGAAATAAATAATATAAAATAATAAAAAAAATAATTAAGTAAAAACCATCGCTCCATGCGTGAACGATAAGAAAGCTATGCTTCCCCTAATCGGTCTTTTTCAAATTATTGGTTTTTACCGGCTAGTTTGTTTAGCTAATAAATTGCATTGTTTTTTCAGATTGAGTCGCCAACCATCTTGTCAGGTGCTTGAGACATTTTTAGTAAGCAAAATCCATAAAACTGTAATACCAAAAATATTGCCGATACTTCGCGCGAGTCTGCCGCCAGCAGTTTTTGGAACAGACAAGAAAAAAAAATTGCTCCTCCAGACTCGCTCTTCAATGTGCTTACAGCTTAGATATTTCTGTAGTATAAGGTGCACTTCATTGCATTGAAAATGAAACAAATTAATCGAGTATTGTAACAGATTGTTGGCAAATTGTTTTAATAAATTGTTCATTTTTAGTTTTCGATCACTTCTAGCTTCCTGTCGAATTAAGTGTTAACACTAAAAAACAATTTGCTTGCCGTTTTATCTTTAAAACGTCGCAACGTTTACAGCGATTTTTTGAGTTAGTTAATTCTAATTTTTGTACCGCGTTTTTAATTTAACTGAAGGTACTAGATTAATAAGGCCTTAAAGGACCAATCTTTGTTTAACCTAGGAAATTTTTGTTACAGATTTAGTTTAGTTTTACGAATTTCTTTTCCCAGTGTGTAATTTTAATTGATTTGTAGTTACACTAAACACATACTAAAATGAATGAATATAGTTAGTAAAACTGTTTTATTTTATAAATTTATTATTAATATGTCCTTTCGATGAAGTATACAAAAAACTATGTTATACTTGCACAGGAAAAACCCAACTAAGAACAAAGGAGAAGATTACATTTGTGAAGTTAGTGGAGTTTTTGATAAATGCCTGTTTTGTTCAGCCTTAATGTGTGGCTTGAAATTCACGAAAACAGGATAATTTTAAAGATTTATTACTCAGAAAATAGAGAGTGCCTTGAAAAAACACCAAAGTTGGTAGTGACTGGATTCTAACTCAATTGGTACTTGCGGTGCAGTGTGAGTTTGGAACTGGTGTTATCCGATGATAGTCGTATCAGACGTCTGTCTTCCTGTTACAATTTTATAAAATATAAAACTAACAAGATCTCTTATGAAAATATGAATATCGCCTAAGAATATTTAAAAGCGTTGAACACGCGCCAACTATTTGTTAATAGTTGTGAATCTGTTGTCTAAATATCTAGTGGAATACCCAAATGAGTAATACTATTATACAGTAGCCACTACTACTTTTTCAAATTTTAAAATCTCTTGAAAACAAACATAATTTTTGTTATTAAAATTTTGCTATCAAATGTAAAAAGTCACTAAATCGTAAAGTTGCTATTTGTGAACAAGTTTAATTTACTTTCCCCAGTGGAAACTGTAATATTTTTTATAGAAACTTTATTATTTGGCAGTTACTTTTTGCGAGAAGGAATACAATTATTGGTAATGTTAGTTATTGCTGATTTTAACAAATATTTTTACTTATAATGTGTCTATTATGTATTGATGTCAGCTATAACATCCTGCAGAGAAAAAGAAAATAAAAATATTTGTAGCATTAATTCCAGGAAACACAAAAGATACTTCTACAGGTAGATTGTAGATAAAGGGACCGTCTGACCTCGTAGACATTTTCACACTGCGGCCTAAAAGATCTTTTGTGTATACCCTCAATCTTTATGGGCTTCATATAGGCTTTAACGCCTGTTGTAGAGCCTCTTTGGTGTCGAAACCTTGTTCAGTAGATATTTATACATTTTCACCGCTACGCAGCTCGCTGCTTCTTTTTTGGTCCTTGCTGAGTTTCATCGCGGTTTTTGTTTATTTTTTCCTAGTTTATTCTTGCCCGCATGGCGGAAAAAGGCTGGAAACCTATCACAGAATTGGAGATCACAACCGAGCATAAAGAGTCCCTTCACCGCGACAAGGACTCTCAGCTTCCGGAGGAGTTCCCTCTACTTACATTGGTGAACACAGTATATGTCGTAAAACAATTCAATTCTGATTTGATTGTCAATTAAATGGGAGATTTACGTGAGATTATCTGAATGTTATCTTCATTTATTCATCTTATTGGTTCTTAAAACATGTCAACAGTGCTTAATTGGTGCAAAATAATTCCAGGAAACCTCTCACGTAGGTTAAATGGTGCTAATAACATTCGCATATACACCAGAGCTGTTTTCTTTGTTTTGAAAATATTTAAAATGTGTTCAAGGTCAAGAAAAAAGAGTCTTAACAGTTGCAGAGCAGGTCTTAATACTCGCACCTTCTCACTCTACCGTTATTTATGATCTTCTGGCCAATAAATATGCCAAGTTGTGTACCACGGTCAACCACGTGGTAGATGCACATAGAAATATGTCAAATTTCATGTTTCACAAAACAGATGACAGATAGTGACGTGAAGATTTATGTTATTCACATGCTAGATTTTTGTTACAATAATTAATCCGTAAATTTACCATTTATGTTGGTAGTATATGACTCTCAATCTTCTTCCCCTATCCTTCGTCCCATATAGTTCTACGTCATGCGTGACAAAACCATCGCAGTCTTTGTTCCTGAACCTTTTTTGAGACTGTATGTCACTCCAGCTCTTTCCCCAATCACGTCCTTCCTGATCTTGTTCCTTCTGTACATCCAACATCCACCGTAGTATTTTCATTTCAACTACCTCCATCTTCTTTTCCTGGGCCTTCTTTACGGACCACACTTCACCGCCGGGCCGTACATCAACGCAGGTCTCACCAGCTAATCAATATATTGTTAATATATTCATGATAAACTAGTTTTTATGGATAGAACAATCAATTGAAATCTAAGAAATAAATATTATCGGATGTAATCCATACGCGATCTTTTGCAAATATATCCAAGGTAGATAGTAGTCATATACAAGAATGAAAGATGCTCGAAGATCTAATCATCATAGACTGCTGACCCTTCACGGCAGAACTCGATATAGTAGCAGATAGTAAATTAGCTATAATATAGCTCAGATAGAATATAGAACGAACAGCTTGTTTTAAAAGTCTTCTTGCGACATACATAAGAGTTGAAGCTTGGACAATTATTACGGACGCAACTAAAAAAAGACTTGTCAGCTTTGAGATGTGGTGTTAACGAAGACTATGGAAAATATCATGGACACAGCATGTAACAAACATTAAGAAAGATGAAAAAAGAAAAAGAAATACTCAACACTATAAAAGAAAGAAAACTGAGCTACTTTGGTCACGTACTGAGAAATGAAAAATATGAGTTGATGCGATTGGTCATAAAGGGAAGTGGAGGGGAAAAAGAAAACCGGGGATACGACACACATCCGGTTGCATTCGAGTGTAAAAACAACAATAGAACTCTTCAGAACTTCTGCAGACAGAGTAAAATAAACCGTGATTATCCGTGATAATCACACGAAGAAAATTAGCACCTTACACACACACGCGTGTATAATATATATTAATGCATTCAAATAAAGAATATTTGAGAACATTTGGTCAGTGGCTTGCAGTGTCAATACGAAATGCAGTGTCTACATAATAAGTAAAAATAATTTCAGTATACTTCCGACATCTTTTCAGCTGTAATTATTCCATCTCTAAAAGTAATTTATTAAAGATACTTATAAGATTGGTCCTGAAAACCTTCAAGAAAGAAAATCCCTAAATTAGTATCGTAATTGATAGTATGTTGGCACTCCTAGTTCTGTTGTCGATCACTTAGCTAAATTTTTTAGACAAATTGTAAAAAGTGTTTTAACAAAAATGCAAGTGAATATATGTATTTTGATATGGTTTTAATATTTTAGTGTACATTTATTTCAGACGAGTATTCCTACAATTTATTTCAAGTGGACGTTTTGACTTTTTCCAATTTATCTTTGATGCTTCAGTAGTAAAAAATGTTAAAATTATTATTTTATATATCATTTTTTGTGAACAATTGAAAAAATGTATTTTAATTTATTAATAAAATACTGACAACTACTATGTTCTAAATTTTCATATATATTTTTTTATTAATTAACGTTAGTATTTACGGTGTCTTTCTCAAGTGAAGTGTTTTAGCGAATGTGCTGCTATTTGTGGTTGTATGTTGAACAGATTTTGAAGAAGACATTTATTTGTCACAATATGCAATTAAGAATAGTTATCCTTTAGTTGAATGAATAGCGTTAATCCGGCCAGTCAGCAATCTTACACTTTTTACCAAGAAACGCATAACCCCTAATACTCCATAAGGAGGGATGGAACTAGAGGGAGAGTTGAATGAATGGTTATTTCCTAGAATAGGAAGGGCACACACTGAATCTTTATTTTGATGTTTAAATGACATCTGTATCTAAACACGAGAACTGGGATATTTTCACCAGATTTAGGGAAACATACTTGTCGCTCAAGGTCAAGGAATGTATCAAACGAAAGTCTTCGATGAGTGGATTAATGTGTGCTTCTACTTCGATTTTGCTGAGCGGTTCATAAGTTATTATATGTAATGCTAGCGCCACCTGTCGGCAAGTATTTTCATTTTGACGGTAACTTCAAACAGATGTAACTTCGTTGGCTACTTTCATGTTGTCTTTTTACAACAGATTACGCAAAAACAAGTTGACAGTTACAAATAATCCGTAATTTATTTTTTATTTTTTTGAATATCTCTGGTACCACACCAAACAAATTTGGAGCTAAAGTAAGCGTCCTCTAGCAGTTTATGTCTTTCCTTAATTCCTTTGGAGCTTTTGAATAACTAACCGTGTATATTTTCCTCCAGATTAGCGGAAAATATTTGATTACAATAAAATTATCAAAAAAAGGAAAAAATATTGCTTCAGATTCAAAAAAGTCTACCTTTTGTTGTAACACCTTTCTAGACAAATAATTCCTGTAAAACGTAAGATACATTATCATCTTTTCCTGGACCCGACTGGATGAATAAAATTCCAATTAGGGTAAAAATATGATGTCAATTATTTAAATAAAAATATTGGAATTATTAGAACTACACTTACACTTAGTGACACGGGAGGGGGAAATCCCCCTCTTAAAGGTCCAAAATTAAAGACAAAAATTGTTGAAATATAAACATATATTTTCTGATATGAAACTTAAACCACAGACAGACAAATTCAACCCAATAAACCCGCTACTTAATAAAATTATGGGAACTTATTGCATATAGTTACTATTTGTCTTTTGGTGGGTGTTTTATTGGATTCCTCCTCCCCCCAAGGCAAATGTCTAGATCCGGCACTGCTTAGTGATGATTATTGGGACTGTCCCGATTCACTGAGTCAGATCTTTAAATTTGATTAATGCAAATCTCAAAATTGTTTTAAATGGAACACAGATCCCAAAATATGGAATGTTTTATTAATACATAGATAATAATGGAGACAATTAACTTAACGGATATTATTGGTTTACAAAGCAGATTATTGTTGGATTATTCAAACTAGTTTTGTAAACACGTATAGTAGATTAGTGTCCATTCAAGGAAGAACTCGAAATATTGAACAATCGTAAATTAACACCACGGATACTTCTGCTTTCTCGGATCCATGTAATGAAATCTACAAAAAATTACCCGCAGTTGCCAGCTGTGTTCACGATAATATTTTTTTTATACTAGATATATTTAATATCACAAGAAACGCTTCGCCAAAGAAATATCATACAATACTATAATCTGTTAGTAACCAATAACGGACCTCCATGGCGGTTTTACAATCATGAATAGTATACATAATACAGTCATAACTACCGAACAATAACTGTGCCACCTTTAGCATTGAATCACAAATATCTCCACTTCCAACTGCTACAAATCAATCTGTTCCAATGAAAATATAACGTGTTCCATCAAAGGCACAAGAAATGTTTTTTGAAATTGTTTAACAATGATGTAAGTTTAAAAAAAACGTCCATCGGTTGTAACTTACAGACTCCTTTGTAGGACTACTAGTCTAGTTGTTTTCTTTTTTAAATTGTGAAGGCTTTGTTAAATGTTTAACTTATTTTTTTAGTCACCCTTACTACTTTATTAATCTTGAGTGCTGGCTTGACTGGTTCAAGCGATCTGGTTAATCTCAAGAAGGATTATTCACCGTTTTGTATGTAATTTGTACAATTTCTAGTTAAACCGTGCATGGAAATTTTCATATATTTGAAAATATACATTCCAGCCATATTTTTCACAAAAATATTTAGGAATAAGAACATTTTTTTATATTTTAAGAACTCTGGAGAAGTCAACATACGGTTTGATAGTTACTATAGCTAGTGCATATTCGCTGATAGATTTGCTTAAAGTTGATGTTAAGAATGATACAGTACTTAAATATTTCTGTGTGGTATATCCGTGTCTATTTCGCAGAACCTAACACATAAAACAGAATGGCAACACTGCAAACTTTCAAGCTCTGAAAGGGAACAAAGCCCCTTATTGGCTAAAGGAACCCTGTGTTCTCAGTATGTATAAAGAGGTATGTGTCTATTGCAATTTTATAGGAACAATTATATTATCTATAAAAATAAAAAACGTCAATTTGGTCAGTGATAGGTAATTTTTTTATAAAGTTTAGTGAGAATAGCTATTACATCACTTTTATTAAACTGCAATAACCCATATTTTAAAGCAAAATGTAATGATATCTGCACCAATATAAGACATTAAAGTAATTCCATTACACTCTCATCCATCTGAGGTTCAGTGTAATTGGTTACACTTTCATTAATTTTTTATACGTTTTATATATGTATATTTTGATCGTGATAAATTTGAAAATTATTCTTTATTTAAAAAAATTATTAGTATTAGTCCTTACTTAATTATCCCTTACATTTACGTGGTTTACGACTGTAGATAATAATTATTGCTACACAGTTATAATAAACTGAGGTTGATCTAAAACACATTGGTTTGTTTAATTCGATTTCGTATTTATAAAGATCACGGTATTACTAATTAAATCTCTCGCAGCATTTCTGGTGTCAGTGACATAAAGATTATTAGAAATACAGTAAATAACCGCTTGTGGTCAATATTTAGGTTTTTTGTATTACACTACATAAATTGGTGTACAAAATATTATTATTTTGTCCGTGATATTATCAGTGGTATTCTAAAGTGATAAACTTAAAAATTCTGTAAATTTTATTTTGTAACAATATGATAAGTAAAAATAATTCTGAAATTATCGTTCTGATGGTGACATAAAAAGAATATTTACAGATTATATCATTTTAATATCAAACTTGAATTACACTTTATTGTGGTGCATCCGCAAAAAAAAAACATAAAATCTTTAAATGATTGTTATATAGGCAATTTTTTCAACACACTTAATATGAAATAATGTGTACTAGCTCAGACGTAAATAATTCCCCTATTCTAAATTAATGTAACTAAATCATTTAAAATTGTATTGTAACCCAGGCATCTCATCTGGATAGCGTTCTTTCATATAGTCATCTACACGTGCGGACTACGAATCATTATCTTTGTCTTTATCCCTATGCGGAGTCGGCTTTCCTAATTACATTTCTCCATAAGTTTCTATCTTGGATCGTGCGGACTACAAATATAAAAACGTAATTATTTTTTCAATGAATTAACTTTACGACCAATTATTTAAGTTTACTAATGGTGTATTTGTTATAAGGAATCTGTTCATTTCTCCCATATATTAATTAAAATGTGATAAAGTTTTAAAACAACTTTTGAAAACTTTTCTGAATGTTTTTCGCCTTACGATGATACATATTTTAACAATATGAAATGCTAGGATCTTGGAGCTTCCACAATTACAACTTTTTAACGTTATTTTTGGACCTGTGAATCTACGTTGTTGCTAAGAATACCAAAATCAATGTACCAGGCAGAAAAATTTATGTACTTTGTATTAATTTACCGAAATCACTCCTATGTTACCAAAACATATTTGCTTATTAATTAAAATTGTTATGTTAAAGAAAAATATGGTCTTGTGTATTTTCACTTATAAAGCAGCCGATGTTTGTAAATGTGGCACTCAGTATAACTTAGTTATTGTGATAGACCAAGGGTAAATCTTTTTTTTTTAATTATTTATTCTATTTTTTTACCTTGCACAAATGATACAATCAATAAATAATGTCGTGTCTGGTTATTGCCTCAATGGCGTTTTGTTATTTTAAAGCTTTTTTTGGTCATGCCGCAGTTTATTTATTTATTTAACTGATGGAAATTATATTCTAATAAAGTACTAAAAAATAATATTTCTTTTTCTATATAGAAACGTTATATAAACTGTAGTTATAGATGTAATGCGAAATTCAGCCCTTATATTCAAGAAACTGATGTTTCGGAAGGAAAGTCCATCGAAAAATTCAGAAGAAACATATCCAAAACTATGGCGGTATGCCGAAAGTCCAGGGAAATATATGAAAACCATATCCAACAAACTAGAATGTCAAGTGTAGCCCATGTACAGTTTCGAAAAGAATTTAACGTGGGTATGCACTTTCAATGGTAGGAAATGAGAGAAATCTATTTAAAACGATATAGCAATACTAGTAGGCGGGGCCACCAAACCAATTCGTTTCGGAAGTATGTTTTTGTAAGACAGCGTTACTAAGTCATCGCAGTTCAGAAAATCATATACCGTTGTTCAAATAATCTTATTTTACATGTAGTACAGATTATCGTACTTACTTATATTCGATTGAACAAGAAATTAACAAAAAACTTAGAAAAAAAAAAGAAAATGAGTAGATAGGGTCTCACTATAAAACACTTTGACCTTTTACCCCGCACTCTCGACGCTGCCACTCGATAGCCCACGTGACCTTGGCGGGGTGACGTCATTGGACCACAGCCCGATTATTTATGTTAAATCATTTTTAAAATTATTAAATTATTAATTATTATTATATAAAAAATTCTTCCTTGAGTGGGATTCGAACCTGTGACCAGCCTCACCGAAGCTAAGCATGCACATCGCTACGCCACGGAGGTTATGAATAATACGTGCCGATAATTGGTATAAAAAAAATATATTAAATGTACATGATAATGCGAAAGAGTTGCACAGAGTGGTATGAACGACCTCGGAATAAATGAGGGAAAGTAAATGTTTGTAAATTTTGGAGATACGCTTTTGTTAAACAATTCCTAGCTCATTTAAGTATCAGAATTCGCAAATTTGTACGATATGCGGACAAAATAATAAATTTATCGTTTTCACCGGTTAGATAACAATTTCCTGTTTTTGGGAATCGTCGATCTTCTAATGGTATCACTTTTAGTTTACATAATAAATAAAATAAATATGAAAAATGTTTAGTATTTTATTGTACATTAAAAGTACAGAGATGGTAAATAATAGATAAAAACTAAGGTCGATACATATTAGTGATTTTAACAGATGTGTTTGTTAATAAAATTTATACGAATAGAATAGAATTAAGTAATGTTACATCTCTTTCCATGGCCTACCCAGGAGGCAATAAGTCAACATTCTCTGATATATGATACAAAATTTCTATATGATAGAAAAAAATGATACAGGTATTTAATTTTTTGTAAAAGAAATAAAAGAAGACAAATAAATAAATAAAATTATTTAAAAGAAAAAAACTTAGAAAAATATTCACTATTCAGTTAACGTGAACTCAACTTCTTGCAGTTTATCATCAACTACTTTATTGTATAAATTGGTTGTAATTATAGTTTTAACCATTATTTCTGACGGTGTAAAATTGACAACCATTTTGAAGGTGAAACTGATTGGGATGAATGAATAATTCCATATAAAGTGTCTGTTACCAAGGGGTTCCTGCACTTGGTCTTTACTAAATTTACTGCCTTCATTAAATTTACTTTTGAAAATTGTCTTTCACAAGTTTCATTTGAATGAGGTAAAGTGAACATAGTCAATGCAAAGTCAATACTCAAATTAACACCAGATCTTAGAATTCTATTGGAATATCCTGGTATTGTTGTTTCCTCCATTCGTCATAGATCTTTTGCATCGTTTGTAGGTCTTGAGGATTACAAATTCATGGCAATTTTGACACTGGTAAAAGACTTTGTATGTCTATCAAGTGTTAAAGCTACTTTTATTTTGAAAATGTATCTTTCCCATGACTGGATCTGCAAAATCGTTTCTTTTGCACTTCCCTACAAGCTGTAATCAAGAAACTCCCGCATCTTTAGTAAAAATCCGGCACTTCATGTCAATGTTGATAAGTTGTGTAATATATTGAGGATCAATTGTTTTAACATTAGTTTGTCTCACATATTGTGGGTGCATGTAAGTAAGCAATAGATCTTTATACATTATGATTATTTCGCTATGCAAATTTGTGATACCTACTAAAAAGTTCCAATTCATCCATTAATTTTTATTTTATTTTCTGTTAGTATCTTTTTTTCTATCTAATTTTGTAATACTAACCCAGAAGTTTTTTCCGTATCTATATACCTAAACATTTGACTAAAAAAATCCTGAAAGAAGTGGTACCTACAAAAGTTTACCTACATTATCCCTAAGCAGTTTGTTAAGTGCATTTCTTATTTCGAAGATTGACGTTAATTGATTATTATATTCATTCTTTAGAGCAAATTAAAAATTGGTTTTTAAAAACCGCACTACCAAAAGCGTCCGTATACAAAGAGGTGTTCGACAAGGTTGTGCCATGTTTCGAGTGCTTGTAGACTGAATGCATATTCAAACAAGCTCTAAACGGCGCCGATAAAAATAAACAGTAAATATATTAACAATATCAGATATGCGGACGATACCGTTCTGATACTGATACCAGAAAAAATGGAAGTATTAGACAGATTTAATGTGAATGAGTGAAGCAATGGGACTGACAATAAATCTTTAAAAAACATAAGTAATGGTGATTAGTAAAACCGATGAAACTTGTCGCATTGACCTAAATAACACTCAATTAGAACAAGTTCTACTTAGGACTAACTAGATGATAAGTGAGATCCAGATATAGAAATAAATATACGAATAGAGCAAGCTAGGAATATGTGTACAATAAATGGAAGCAACTTATTTATAACCGAATAAGCTTGACATCCAAATTCGAGTTATTAAATGCTACGTTTTGTCAGTCCTGTATGGAGTTGAAGCCTGAATTAAATACCATGAGGCGGCTAGAAGCGTTTGAAATGTGACTTTCTCGCAGAATGCTCATAATATCATGGACACAACACATTATGGATCGAACAGTGTGAAACACCATAAATAGAGAGTTAGAGAATGAGAAATGACAAATATAACCTGCTACAAATAATAATTTCCAGAATTTAAGAGTCATTGCTTCGCAATCTCAGAGTTTGCACGGTCATGAACGTTCAACAATTACTAAGGGTGGCGCAGAATAGAGACATTTTGATGTAGTGATGGCAAAACTCCAGTAATGGAGTTCACCAGAAGAAGAAAAAATTGGTGAACACTATATGTTTGTAGTTAAAAGCTTCAACAGAAAACTTTAAATCCCTTATTGGATGATAAAACCTTCCATCCCTTAGTCGATTAGAAGGGTTAATAATCAATTATACAGAAAGATAAGAAATATTGGTTTTACCATTCATTTTTTCACACTCAAATTACTACGAAAGCTATCTAACCCCGATTTTTTTTCATTTTAAGCACAAAGATAGGAGCTTAATTGGTATCGCGATTAATCCTCGTGAGAAGTTGATCACACTGCGAGTCAATACTACAATCAATATATTTTATTTTGTTCTTGTAATAAATATATTCGTTTTTCTTTTTGAAATATTTTTTACAAGATGTGGATAGTTATCTTTTACAATGAAATCCGTGTTTTTATTGTACAGTAGGAAATTTACAAAAATTATAAATTTTTCCTTTAAAAATTTTAGTCCAAAACTTTTTTTAGAAGAGAATTTTTAAAAGTTTGATGTTGTGAAGAGTAAATCAGAATTTATTAATGTCTAATTATAATCGGTGCACGAATTCAATATCAATAATTGATAATGAGACTTTAGAAACTGCCAAGGAGTTTACCTGGGTAGCACGATCAACGATACCAATGAGATCAACACCATCGTAAGGCCCGTCGTGCTATATGAATGTGCAACATGGTGCATGACTCTAAAAGACCAACAACATATAACCTTTGAAACTAAATTCTCAGATCCATCTTATATCCATATCAAGACCAGCAGGACAAATGGAGAATTAACAATAACCAAGAAATTCGAGCATTCACTGGACAGCCTTTACTAAAAAGTATTGTAAGATACCGTAGATTAGCCTGGTTAGGTTATGTATTAAGAAATATGTAATGATGAAATACGAAAACAATCTTTACGGCACAGCCTCTAAGAAAGCGCCCCTCAGACCCAGGTCAACCCCATCAGATTGAATGGCAATGTGAACAGAGAATTAACATAAGTGTTAATACTCATCTCAAAAGAGCAACACAGGACAGAAGAAAATGACTAGGCTTTGTGATGGAGGTGATTTTGGAGTCTCGAATTTTAGGATAAATATTAATAATTTATTCACAAGAGTGACAGTTATTTTGTTGAGAGCGTTTTGGCAGTTTAAGATTTGACGAAAGCTGCAGTTTAATTTTTAAAAATTTGAGCAACAGTACCTAGATTTGAGCAACGGTCTCAACTAACGTTAGTGTATTACTAATTGAATAGCTCCTAGGAATTCTCATATATATAGAATGTTAGGACATTATAATACCTAATTAGAAAAATATTTTGTAAAAAATACTATAAATAATAATAAATTCAACATTTTGGGGTATCTTAAGGATCTTTCAATGGTTGTTGAATTTTGTTACACTGAATACTAATAACATCTAATAAGCAGGCAACCAGTTATATCGGCAACATTTCTGTGAGATCTAGAGAGCTATACATAGTTATGTATAGAGCTATATATAGTTTAGTCATAGACTTACAGATGTCATCACTAAATTATTTAATTTTTGACGTAAATATTCTGTAAAGTAACATTAGAATATCAATAATTTAAATTCAACGTTAATATCAATATATATTAGCATTGAATTTTAAACTATTTATATTCCAATATTACTTCATAGAAATTGCCAAAAATTAAATAATTTAGTAGTGACATCTGTACGTCTATGACTGAACTAGTAGAGAACTAAATAATTGCTTTTTACATAGCTCTCTAGATCTGACACAAATGTAGCCGATATACTGCCTGCTTATAAGTTATTCATTGCATCGAAATTCAACAACCATTGAAAGATCCTTGAGATATCATATAATGGAATAATTTTTAATATAAAATACTTCAAACATGAATACATTTAATAGTTTAATAATATTGTTCTGAAGCAATTTTCTTGTGGCTTTACTATTTTTGTTGGGAATAAACCACAATTTTACTTAAAAAATTAAGTCTATGACGTTTTGAGTTCCATTCTGGAAATCTTCTCAAAATATAAAACATTAAAAATTAAACAAATTTTGTTTCTGTTGCTTGGTAAAAAATTCTTCCAATAATTTAATTTTACCTGACTCATTCATATTTAACAATTCAGACATATTATAATATTGCCAATATTTTTGAGTTGCGTTCCTGGGACGACTTTATTGTGAGATAGTTCATTCGATTACCTACATGAAATAAACTTCAACAACAGAATATCCGTCAGAAAAATCATAGCATGTGATTTGTTTTTAAAAAGACAACTACATGCAATGATGATAGTAAAATTCTCCTGTTAGTGATCCCTTCATAAATCATAAGGAAAAAAACCTCATGATACCACAGAATAAGAAAGCAATTATTATTTGTTCTGTGATGATACTATCCCGACATGATAAGTATTCTGAGACTACAAAATGTTGAGAAAAACTGGTTTAAAATAAAATTATTATATTAGTTGAGGGAATATTTGAGACATTTAAGGAGAAGTTGAAAATTACCTTATACATACAAATATACTAAACATAGATAGAAGAATTAAATGAAAATTATGATTGTAACTTTTTTACTGGGACGTTTGATCTGTTTCTTCGACTAAAAATATGCTCACCATTCTTCATAAATCCGTTATCATTGTCAATAGACAATGACGTGGATACAAATTATAAATCCCCATGCCAGTGCATTTTTGTCGTCTGCTTGTTTTGCAACGTTTAGAAAATAGATTTATAGGCTGAATCCTGAATTCGATTTATATTCTCATTAGTAGATGTCGCTATAGCGCCTGTTTGTAAATATTCTTCAAATATATACTTTTGGTATATGGTAAATGGTGCTACGCTGTAACAAAATCAAACCTTAACTGTCCATTTTATTTTTTATTATTTTACACTAGTATGGAGTATTAGGAAATCGCTTTCATGAAGGGATTTCTGCCTAGACGAATTGGCATGACGTGAATACAAATTATAAATCCCCATGCCAGTGCATTCGTCGTCTGCTTGTTTTGCAACTTTTAGAAAACACAATTTAGGCTGAATCCTGAATTCGATTTCCGATTTATATTCTCAATTTTTTTCAGTTTCCAACATATCAACAAGAGTGGATTACAAATATTAAGAGATTTTCAACATTCCTGTAATTTTCCTTAACTGTTGCGGAGCATTAGATGGAAAACACATAAAAATTGTTCCACTGCTGGTTGCAGAAGTTATTTCTTTAATTATAATTATAAAAGATCTCACAGCAGTGTCAAGTTAGCCATAGCCAATGCTAAATATAAATTTATTATGGTACATCTAGAAACAAACGGCAGAGTAGGTGTTAGTGGTGTTACGGAAAACACTACATTTTATAGAAAATTACAAACAGGCAAGCTCAATTTGGCCGCTTATCAACCATTACTTGAATTTAGTGATAAAACTCTGATTCCTTGCGCCTTCGTGGCACGTGATGGTTTTCCATTGTCAAGTAACATAATGAAACCTTTTTCTACCATTTGAGTAAATAAGAACGACTATTTAATTATCGTCTGAGCTATGTAAGGAGGAGAACAATAAAAAATGAGCGTGGCACTTGGGGAGTGCCGACAGAAGTGAATACTTATATCGTGTTATTACTATAGTATGTAGATTAATGAAATTTTATGTCTGCTTATTACTGAATTTTTAATATTTTTTATAATAATATATTCTTACACACACTACATATTCTTTAAAATTTTAAAAATCTTTTATATATAATTTATTATATAGTTTTTGATAATTTTCTGTAATTTTTTCCTATAAATGTAATGTAATAAAAAAGTATTATGGCAAGATAAAATCATTATAAAGTAATATATTAATTTAAAAAAATATTTATATCAATAAAATACAATATTTTTTATTCTTGATATGTGTGAAATTGGAAATTAGTCTGCGCGATTCCAGAATTGATAAAAATTCAGAAATGTTCCCGTTGAAATTGAAAGCTCTTAGGTATTTGACCTTATCTAAATAACAGTGTTCCTCATTATCATTTGCACGTTCTGTTTGTTTCTAAAATACGTCAATATTATGTTTACCATTTTTAGGTATTTTAATTTTTTTACCACCATACCTTTGTCGGCGTCTGGCCCAAATTTATCAATCAACTTTCCATAGGCACTATTTTTTAGGTGTTTATTGCTGTATTCCTTACTTTTAATTTTGCAGGCACACGGAAGGTCTCTGTATAATTCAATGACTTTTGTTGTAAATAAATTATTTGGAATCATTTATCAATTATTTATTTTGCTATTCAGTCAACAAACAAAATATAAAATGGTAAATTTGGTCGTAGCATTACACGCACATACTTGTTTGTGCGAACTGTCTTTCTAACAAAAAGTCAAAGCCTATATATTTAACTTCACAGGTTTGTTCAAATTGCGGAACTACACGGATATTTAGGTATGCAAAGACATGTTTGCGCATGCAGTATTCTTGAGATGCTGTGACGTGTAGCTACGACACAATAAATCGAGTTTAACATGTTGGTTATACAAACAAGCTCAAATTATTTCTCTCTTCTCGCAATATGCTTGCACAAAATGTTTAAATTTCAATTTAAATATACGAAATAATTGAAAATATTTCGTCAGGTTCCATTTTCTTAAAGGGAAGCTTGACAACATGTACGTTTTGTAATTTTGTAGATAGTTTTAACTTTCGCTATAAGGACACAATGTGTTTTTACCGGGCTTTTCGACAGTGTGTGAAATGTGAACCCGTAGTGACAAGAAGTGATTCAAAAGCAACACGTATAATAGTTCTCTGTGACAAGCAATACTTTGTTTCGTCCAATTTTCTCTCAACCAATACAATACTTTTTAAGTGCATAGTTTCACTCGTTAGAACACCTCAAATAGTACTCTATAAGAGCCATTACTTTGTTTCTGAGATTCTCTCACCATGAACACAATACTTTGTGGAAAGTACGTCATTTTTTTGCTACAAGCAACACATCAAACAGTGCTAAGGGAGAAGCAATACTTTGTTCTGACGTTTTCTTCTTAATCAACACAATACTTTGTGTAAAGTAAATCTCTCATAACACTGTGTGCTCCTCTTAAATTCAAAACTCCGAGATTGGCTGCCAACAGCATTGAACTTCACTAACTACACCTTTTGTGCTGAAGACTGACTTTTTCGTATGTGCTAGTAAGTTTTGTGACACGAACCATAAACACCAGAACTGTAAGTTTTTCAATTAAGTTTATTGTTTTATCATTATTGATACAATTTTAGCTAGGACAGGGATTTAAGGATTTACATTGAATTTCATATTTTATTTTATATTGTTAATGATTGCCATTTGTTTTCTTATTTACAATATACAATTTGTCCCGACTCTGCATTATTTTCTCGTCTATCTAGCTTTAGTGGAATTGTAGATCATTTTACTTTCTCTTTTTAGTACCTTTGCTTTCTACAATTTTTCATAAATCAACATTGATATTTCAATTTTATACTTTTTTGTGATTTTTTTTGTACCTCTCTAATCCAAGATATTTTCCAGATCTTGGCCACTTGAGTTACTCATTTGTTAATTGCATTATATTTAAACAATCTGCATAATCTAGGAATAAATTATGTTTGTACTGATCTGTTTGATGGAACATATTTTATTTGACCGTGTAGTTTTAAAACTTAATGTGTTATTTGTATGTGCAAGCAAGGTGAACAAATTTGTCGCTACATTTAGGGTCCCTTTTGAGTGTAGAGCACTTAAATAATTAATTACTAGAGAAAGAACTAATGACTTATTTTATGGTAGGGATATTTTATCAATAAAACAATTAAACTATTATCTCCTTTTACTTATTTGGCATATTTTCTCTATAATAAACATAATAAAAATTTATATATACATCTTTACATAATAAACAATATTTGTATAAAATCATAATATCGAAGATAGGAAATTTTCAGGTTATTAAAAGTTATTGCGATGATTTCAGATCTTAGTAGTCTGACCAAAGAGCAAGATATTTTTAATAAAAATCACCTATCTAGCAAGATATACATAGATGCTGTTTGGACAGACTACTGTATTTTACTAAATGTTAATATAACATAATACATATTACAGTATATTTTTTCGAGATGTTTAATATTCCATATCGTTATTTTCTTAAATATCACATATGGAAAACGATTTCGAAAAAAATACAAGTTTAAAAATTAAAAATTCGTTAAAAAAAAACTAAGCTGTTAATATAGTTTTTAGTAGAGCATAACTTAAAAGGGACTACCCGAGTTTGAACTCTAAATTTCAGTATACAATTAGGGATATATCAGGGATATAGAGGGACTATTCTTTGAAAAATATTGTGATAATAGTTGTTGAAACTCCAGCTGACTGTCGTTCGATTCGTTTCAGTGGGGCACTCGATATTTGACAATTAATCGCCAAATCCCCACGACACCCACGGCAGAAATTTTAATTTGTAATTTCAGATTTTATTCCACCCTTACGCGTCCAAAAACTCCACATGTTGACAAGTGAACATATTAAGTAGTTAACAGTACATAATTGTATTAAAATTAAAGATATTAATAACACCCAAATACGTTCTAAGAAACCGCAAAATTGACCACAAGAACCAAATTCAACATAACAAACAACTTATTAACTAATGATAAACGGTAACTGGTAAAAAGCTAAACTCGACAAATATATGACTTGCATAACAGAAAGTCATTATGCTTTCAATTTACCACGCAAAACCTGGTGAACACTAAACACATTCGGACCTAACACGGTTCTTCTTCCTGATGTCTATCCGTGACAAATCATCATGGCAAACTTTTAACTTGTCTGCAGCAGCGCGGAAAAGCTGCACAGATTTTGAGGCACCAGGTTTTGGTCAGTATCTATCGGTTCTTCTGAGGACCTTCTCATTTGTGACTCGGTCAGTCCACGGGACTTAAGTATTCTCCGATATAGCCACATCTCTTCATTCGAGGTCTAAGATTTAACATAAAAAGGACAGAAAATACGTAGCATCGCAGCATTCTTACTTTTATACCAAAAGAGAGGTTGTAGCTCTTGAAGAAGGCCCCCATCTGGTTGAAGGTGGATATAGCTTTTCCGATGCGCGCTTTTATCTCCTGGTACACAACATGGTAACGTGTGCATATTATTAACACAAATCAGGCAAATGACCAATCTTTATTATCCCAAAGATTTAATGTAATATTTAATTAAAAGTAAATATATAGATAAATAAAGATATAAATATATAGATCTTTTTAAAATGCACTTGACCTCATATAAAAATAGTGAAACTCGGATAATCATTTTTATGTTGTGCTTTACCAAATTAGACAGCTTTCTTTTTTGGAAATATGTTATCGTTAGCAACGCCAATTCGCCAACGTAAGTTGGGTGAGCCAAAATTGTTCATATATACTTTAAAACTAAAAATAAAGTATTCATAAAGAGTAGCGGGGTTTGTTTTTGTGTTGAGGTTGTATCGGGGCAATGTAGGAGCTCCGGATATGGATAGCAAAGCGCACTGATTCGTGGAGATTCAGTAGAAATTTAGTCGAACCCATAAGACGCATCGTTCTTTTCTATGTACGTGCCTTTACCGAAATTGTGATTCCATCGTTCGCGTTTGTCACGTGCGAAATATCATTCTCAGAAATTGGATTCGGATGTTCGAGAATACCGGATCAACTGTGAGAATTCAAGTTTTATGCGACTTAAAACTTGAATTCTTAAAACTTAAAGCTCTTATTTCTTTAGCTCTATGTCGCTCACGACATAGAGGTAAAGAAATAAGAGCTTCGGTTAGCTCATCATTCTATATTCCCAAAAGAAAATAAGCATTGTCTTTGCAGTTGATTTTAAAGAAAGATTTACATCTGAAAGATCTATGGAGCCTCGTTCGTTCACGAACTGAAGGATGCTGCGATATTACAGAGATTCATTAACTTTAAAAATATTCTGTTTAACGACGAAAGTAACTTTCATTTAAACATGCAGAAATGTCGCTATTTGGTAGAGGAGGATCTTAACAGAAATATCAGCGACAACTTTATAGCTCAGAGGTCATAATCTGGGCTGCAATATCCGATAAAGGCATCATCGGTCCGTATTTCCACGGAGAACAATGTGGATGACCACTCACTGTAAATAGTGAATGTTACTACAAAATGCTAAGAAGATTGTTTGTCCAATATTTGGAAGAGGTTAAAGAATATAACTAAAGAACATGGTTCCGGCAAGACGAAGCCACTTAGCATACTTATGACCTACCAATGTTTGCGGTAAACGAATCGTTCCCTAACAAAGTAATTTCTCGTAGAGTCATCATTAATTAGCCTTCCAGATCTCAGTTCTATAGACTTTCTTGCAGAGATACCTGAAAATTAAGATATACGACAACAAACCGACGAATCGGACGTAATCGAAGCTCAATATATGAAATTTTTGACATTCTGAACAATTTTATGTGTTAATTCATTTGTCATCATTCTGGCCAATGTGAACTGTTGCGTCAGTAAGCTGAGAAAGAAGATCAAGTATGTACTGCAAATAGTCCAAAAACGGAGCCGAAAGCTCGACAGGGACAAAATCGAAGCGTCTTAACTCAGAGACTGGTTTACTTAGAGCAAGTTTAGTATTTATAATAATACTAATATTAGTTTTTTGTTTAATTTTTTTCAATCGCCACAGCATTTAGTCCTCTCACACATCCATACTTCTCAAAACTTTTTAAGGTTTTTTCACCTCTATGATAACGCAAGCACTGTTTACATTACTTGAAGGATTAAACGTACCGTAAGAAAATATAAAAACATTTTAATTTATAATAACTTAATCCTTTTAATTTAAATAAAATATTGTTCACAAACAATAACATGTTTCCAAATATATTGCTGGGGTATTAACAAACTCTTTTTATTTATATAACAAACAATACGAAATTGTTTAAGGATTTAAGCATCATTTTTTAAATCCCTGATAGATTATATTAAAACCAGAAATCATTCGGGACTTCCCCGAAGATATAATTATTCCAGTTACGTGATGTAAACATTACTTTATCGCTCTAATTAAACTAATCTCAAATAATCTCAAATAAATATAAAATTAGTTAATGGAATTATTATTAAAGACCTGAGTGATTATTGGTATTAGGAGCTGTATTTCTTCGTATAGGATTGGCGTTTTTGTGGTGGATGTCTTCTCGTTGGTCCCTACAACATTAATATTTATATTAATCTATAAACTAAGTTCAGTGCATAACAAAAACAATACATCAAAATAGTCTGTCTAGTTTTAGTAGTTTTTCAGAATTTAGTACTCAAAAAACAATAATTTACATTAAACATCATTGCATTTGCATAAATCTGTGACTGCAATGACTTAATTTCATGAATTTGTTTTGAGTTAGTACCTAAATTACCCCCAAAGGGATTATCAGTTTCAATGCTTAAAAAAAAGACTCGGCGGTAAGAGATTTTTGCCTAGTTGCGGGACAAACGACACTAAAAAATAAAATATTTTTTCTTTATCCAATAGCCCATAAATTGCTATAAAATTCAAGTTTTAAAAACCTACTTCATTTTATAGTTAGTTTTATTTAAATCCCTATGAATTTTGCACTAGCTTTGGAAATGTAATAATAATCTAATGAACAATGTTTACAATGTACCTAAGTAACTCTGGTAATTCATTTTATAATTGTCATTATTTTTCAAAAACACTAACTCTTCAATAAACAATATAACTTGTAAAGTGCTATGATATTGGAGTTGTTTCAAACATTTAATGAAAAATATACAGATGTATTTGTTACCCGAGATGGATTAAAAAATTATTGAAGAAATTGAAGAAAAAAAAAATAGAAAAGACGCACAATGAGGATGATGATGCAGCTACTGCTCTGGCTATGCATTCAGAAAGTCTTTCACAGGCAATATTCAGCGAAAACAAAAGTCATTGATTCAAACCGAAATTTATTCATACCTACCAAGATTGTAATTATGATACGAGACTTGACTATTATACAATCATTGATGAACAATTTTTGACTGACCTGTTCTTTCACTACAATATTTTATTTTCTGATGAAGCAACGTTCACGATCAATGGAACCGTTTCATCCCAAAATTGTCGCTATTGGGCTAGTGAAAATCATTATTACAGGGTTCAAAGTTATGGTTAATTTACTAAAAAGGTAAATATTTGACGAGCTGTTTTACATGATCGAATAATCGATCAGATCGAATAATCGAAAGAATCAAAGGCATCAAATATATTTTCAGTATGATGCTGTTCGTTATATTGGACTTTTAATAAGAGAATGGCTACATGAATATTTTCCTGAACGATAGATAGGACTGATATTTTTTCCACCTCGATCACCCGATTTAACAAAGTTTATTTTTTTTAACAGAATGTTTACGAAACAAATTTAAACCATAGTATTGTGGATCTGAAACAAGCAATATTTAATGCAGTAACTGAAATCACCCCAGACATGCTAAGAAACGTTTATACAGAATTTAGAATGGAGAGATATTTTGAAGTTGATGTCGAGGGTATGTCGAATGGTGTTTTTATTTACTGTTAGTTTTTCTTCATTATTATTTTTGTTATTAATTATAATTAAAATTATGATTAAGGCATGGCAAGGCAGCTCATTACAAATGTAAATCTTCAAATAGAGGTTAAGGGTTACGGTCAAGGCCATAAACCATTGCCGTACGGATGTAGTTGAAACCATTTTTTTTTTTTTTTAATTTAGTTTGATGGCCTTGGCTGGGCCAGACAAATTTAAAGACAAACAATTACAATCAGAGGAATTGCATTAATTTGTTTAGTTTCATATACTTACCCCCATGAAGTTAAAAACTCTTAATACTAATAGTAATAAAATAGAAAGCACGAATTTTGTAAAAGTTTTCTCTTAGGCAGAACTGCCTGTATTTTCTTTCAGCTCTTTAATTTTTTCACGATGCAACTTCTCTCTTTTAATAGTGGTACTATTTTTGGATTTATAAGGCATATCTATACTAATACATTGGTAGAATATTTTGTCTCATTAGGGAATAATCCTTTATTAATGACTTTGACGAATTTCATAAATCATCTTTGGGGTACCTGCCTACCTAACGACCAAGGGAAAGTTGTTATGAATTGGATACCGTCCATGTTGTCAGTTAGCAGTTTAGATCAAGCGTTAAAATAGCATCATCGTTTGAATTTATTGCTGCTAAACTTAAAAACGGCGCGTATTCTCAGAGAAAAAACTATTGTGTTAAATGCTCATGACTCTCTTGTTCAACAACCTTTAGCAATGGTTAATAATGTAGTGATTATGTGCTCCGGTATGACAGGTGTCAGTGAAAGAACCATTTACAGATTTTTAAGTGAAGGAAAACAAGGAAACATTACTGAACCAAAATTACATCAGTGAAAACAATAGAAATTAATGACTTCCATACAAACGTCCTTCGGAGAAAAGTTCATTCGTTCAATTTAAACAAGGAGATTCCTACGTTGGATACAATATCAAAGGCAATAAGAGATAATAATTTTCCTCACTTTGGCCGAGATAAGTTATGTAAATTACTCAAAAAAATCAGTTTTTGCTATGAAAATCAAAGAAAAAACCCGCATTGAATGATATAGAAGAGGTTATTTGTTGGCGAAGACAATATTTAAGCACGATAAAAAGATTTAGATTAGAAGGAAGATGCATTTTCTATTTAGATAAAACCGGGCTAAACGAAAATCATAACGTTTCAAAAGTATGGGTAGATAAAAATAATACAAGTTGTCGGCAAGCCTTTTTAGAAGGATATTACCGGTTTCAATGCTCCCGCAGGAAATGGTCGAATATTAATAATCACGCATATTGGTAGCGAACATGGTTTTGTGAATAATGATTTATTTGAGTGCGATTCAAAATCCGCTAAAGATTACGACGAAAAAATTAACTCCGATGTTTTTGAGGATTACTTTTCTCAAGTATTTAATTTTCTACCAAATAATGATGTGGTTGTTTTCGATAACTACAGCTACCGTTCAAAATTAATTGTGAAGAAAAATAAGGTATAAAAATAAGATATAACTTAACATACAACACATGGAAAGATATTACTAATTATAGGATATACACTATATATTGAAACATGTGAAGAGAAGGAACTAACAAAAAAAATTACTTTCGATGGACTCTTGTTCAAATTCGTACAAATAAGGGAAATGCTACTTACTTAAAAAATGATAAATGCTGTTCTAGTAGGAACCTACAATTGCATTGAGCTAGTTCTGGCCAATGAGCTATAACTCGCCTAAGATATATTTGTAGCCGTTTTCTTCTATCTTCAACCAATGTAGAATCCTACAAAATTTAAAATTAATTACATTTAAACATATACTCTGTTCAGATAATTTTTAGATTAGATAGAAAACTGCTACGTTTCCAATACTATTGTTACGATAAATTATATTTTCATATTTAACCTGTAAACATGTTATTATTCTAACAAGAATGTTCTCGTAGATTCTCTGAAACCAGTCTGGCACCCCCTTTCTTAGAGAAAGGTCAACCCCGCTGCGAGCCACGATAAGAACGGTCTTCCTCCATGGTGTTCGAGTCAATTCAGGTCAACATCTGTCTGCTTCGAAGGGATTCCAGAACTAACGGCTGTTTGGTATAAATACGGGAATTTTCATTGTGTGAGTCAGTCGAAAAAAAATTGTTGTATCGAATAAGTTGTATAATAAATTAATATAAATTATTGTATTTTTAGTTAATTAGAATAAGTGTAGAAGACTGTAATAAATTAGAATAAGTGCAAATAAAGATTAAATAAACTAAGTGTTAGAACATTTTTATAATAAATAAAGATAATAAATTAGATTAATAAAAATATTACACTATGTTCAATCAACAACAATCCTATGTTCAGTAGTGCTCTACATTGAGAATTGTAGAGTGTACACTAACGTTTATTTTAAAGTTATTTATAATCTTGCAGGCCCAGTTTTCAACATAAAGCTACAGTTGCGTCCATGGTTCTTTACCCGTGCGTCATTAATACCTGGTGAGATAAAACACATACTTTGTATCTAGCATCATTGTCTTCCACGCATGAAACTAAAGACAAACCCGCTATCGCCTGAGTACAATTTGTGACGTTTCTGGTTTGTTTACTTGTGGCTGTTAGTTTGTTGGATTTTTTGCTGTTTTTTTATATTCATATTCCACAAACAGTTCTTTTCACAACTAATTTTATATTGGAGTTTAAAATTTTATGGTAAGTGTATTTTATTTTGCAATTAATTTATATACAAGGTTAACCTCATTCACACAGTTAAGGAATGGTTTTGTTTAAGTTTCCGCAAAAGTGAAAGAAATGACAAAAAGAAAATGTTTTATTTAATTTTTTTAGGTTATGCCTGGAAAAACTCTTACCTCACAAGCACAAGAACTCGTTTTAAATTTAATCGAGTACTTTGAATTAGAAAAAAGGAATGGAAGACCATAGAAACCGTTGTCATCTGTTCAAGAGGTACAAAAAGTAAATTTTCAAATATGCACTATTATAAATCTTTAATATTGAGAAGAATATATATATATATATATATATATATATATATATATATATATATATATATATATATATATATATATTATTTATTTTCCAACTTTATTACATAACAAAATATTTAAATTAGAAACTTTTTATTTTTGGTTTTTTTCAATTTTAATTAAAAATATTGATAATATTTTAACTTTATGGCCTAGATCATACGTGGCCTCAGATCACAATTCACTTATCATTAGATTACACTCATCCGTAAGAATATTAAAAGACATCAATCAAAGAATCCCTACAATAGACACCTCCGCCGCGGAGATGGAACTTGAAGAAGAAGAAGATTCATGTTTCTAGAATTTTGAAGTATTGCGTTAAAAAGACACGTCTGTTTTTCTTAAAACGCGCCAAGCACTTTTCGAGAAATTTCGTGAAAATTCGTTTGTGGCCTGCAGTAAGTATATGCGGCATCCATCTTGCTCAAAGCTTTTTTATATTGAATTTCTGGCGCAAGGTGTGACCACCACGTTTCTTTGATAACCTTGAAGAATTAGCTATTTCACGTATCTTTATAATAAATGTCGTATATTCTTATGATGTTTATGGGATTGATTCTATCAAGAGTCCCATATAGTGGAACTCCAGGGTAGTTTACGCCTTGTAAGTGGTTAATTACTTGAACACACTAGATACTCATAATTCCGTTTATTAGTTCTCTAAGTACAATAACAGATAGTACTCAGTTGACGGATGACAACAATAACTTCGACCGTTCTCTGAATTCTTCATTCTTAATAATAATCTTACTCCCGTGATTTCCAGCTATTTTACTCATGTGCGTTTGTTGATTTACAGTCGGAAGCTCATTTCTTCAGGGTGGGGATTGAAGCTGAAGAGGAGTCACGCACAAGTCGCAAATTAACTGTTTTAAATAATTGCCTACAGTCAGCTGCTGCCTGGAATGACTTGCAATTTTACATGATGTCTATTAGCACGTGTACCAACGAGCATTTAGCAGACCGCTTTAGCAGAAGAGTGGCAGTAAGGTCCTTCAAAAAGGTGTTTAAAAATGCTGCAATGATATCTGAGATAAAATTGAAGACTATGTACTATCATGACTTTACCGATTGTTAGTAGATTGATAGTCATTGTTAAACTGATTAATAAAAATCTCAGTAATAAGTGTGATAAGCACTATATTTCCTAATTATTATGGTTAACTTTTCATATCTTAGTTTATCCAATTGATATGGTCAAAAAGAAAGTTACAATAATGGCTAAGCGATAAAACATTATGTTTTGATAAATATAATGAGTCAAATCATAGATAAACTGTTACATGAAAATGTAAATAACTATTTCATTATAAATATTTTTTATTTTCATATATTATCTAGCTATGTACTGCAATATATCAATCAAGACTGTGAATAATTTGTTACAATTTCATAATTGATAACGTACAAAAAGCATCTTTTATATAAAAAATCAAATTTTGTCGTATCATTAAAAATCAAAATTATGTACGTACCTTTTTCCGAAGACTTTTCTTTGGTGGAAAATCAAAAGTGCCTACAACAGGATCTAGTTTCTTCAGATCCGTATGTAACGCATGGAATTGAGCGTATCTCCTATAAATATTCCACTCATCGTTTCCGGCTCTCAAAAAAATTTGATAGACGTGATGAGAATTTGACCCAGTACCTGCAATTAAAGAAAGAAAAAAATATTGGTATATGTGGCAGCAACTGTCAGAGTCCAAAATGAGCTCACTGGAAACTTTACGATAGCCCAAGGATTAAAGCAAGGAGACGGGCTGACACCGACACTATTCAACCTGACCTTAGAATATGTGATATGACAGCTGAATATAGGAAGAGGTAATCTACTAACAAATAAATCAATACAGATTGCCGCCTATGCCGATGATATCAGCATCATGTCTCGCAGAACAGAAGAGGCGGCAGAAATATATTCACAATTAAAATCAAAGGCAAAAGAGACCGGACTAGAAATAAATATTCAAAAGACAAAAAAGTTAACACAGGCAAGAGCTAGGGGAAACAGACGCACAGTTGAATTAGAGGACGATATTGAAACGGTAGAAAGTTTCACATATTTAGGAGTTACATTAAACACGGATGGAAGAAGAACCAGAAATCCAAAGAAGAATAGTAAAGGGAAACAAAGCTTATTTTTCACTCGATCATGTGTTTCGCTCCAAAAACACACACTGGAGATCGAAAATCAGGGTCTACAAAACTATTATCAGACCAATAGTATGTTATGGAAGCGAGACATGGGTGATGACAGAAGAGACAAAAAGAAAACTGGAAGTATTCGAAAGAAAAGTCCTAAGAAAGATATTTGGACCTATTAACGAAAACGGAATATGGAGATCCAGGTATAACCATGAACTCTACCAACTGTTCAAAGAGACACCGATCTCAGAATTCGTTAAACTTCAGAGACTTCGCTGGGCTGGTCATGTAGTAAGAATGGAGACAGAAAGATTGCCGAAAAGAGCCCTTGATAGTAAAATGCAGGGCGCAAGACCAAAAGGAAGGCCACGGAAAAGATGGGAGGATGAAGTGGCAGCGAACGCGCAAAATTTGCTAGACGTGAGAACTTGGAGAAGATCGGCGCGGGACCGACAAGGTTGGAGGCATAGTTTGGAGGAGGCCAAGGCCCGATTTGGGCTGTAGCGCCATTGGAGAGAGATATGTGGCTGCAGATTGCACTATATCTTGACTAAATCTGTTATAGATAGTGTAGATATTGTAATTTATTTACAGTCTTCTAACACTAAAAACACAATTAATTTATAACATTTATTTACTTAACCGTGTACATTTATATTATCGACTGATTCTTAAATCATTCGAATCACATCGAATCTCAAGGCGGCGTTAAGTCTCGCTTCAAACGTTCGAAACTTTCCGAAATATTTCTAGACACCTAGTAACTTCAAAAGATCGAGATCTTTATCAAACGCCGTTAAAATCGTCGATCAGGGGCGTATCAAGTGTTTGGGTGTAACAGTAATTTAATGTCAGATTATTATATTGTACAATTATTATAATCGTTTTTACCCCACTATAAAGTATGACATGTTTCGCTCTATTTGAAGCACATCAAATAGTGGTAGGTGGAATGCGATAGATAAATCGACCTCGATAAATCTCTTTGCAAAATGGATTTTGAAAGATTTGATGTGACTTAGTATAAATTTTTGCATTTTGCATTTAGCTGTGATTGTACTATCTTAGCATACAGTTGGGAAACCGTTCAAGGTATTTTAAATGGTAATTCGTGTTGTCCATTATGAAGACACAACTATTTTGAATAACCTACAGAAATTTTTAGTACTCCTCCATTAAGTCGGCGTTAATTTCTTCATGGAAATCAATTATAATATTTTGAAAAACCAAAAAAAGCGGAAGAGATTCATGAACAGCGTGATCATTTTTCCGATAGCATACTCATTAATCGAAGGATCGTAAAATAGCGCTAGATTTGATCGGTTTCTTTGCGGATTCTTCTTAAAAAATGTCCTCTTTAAGCAAATCTGAAGGGTACCGTTCGAAATTTTTTGGCAGAAATTATTTTAACAAATTCCAAAAATAACCTTTTTTTTGCTCTGAAAAACATTATTTTAAATAAAACACTTGATTGAAATCGAATGTTTAAATAAAAATAATAATTTGCATGAGTTTTCAATCCTTGAAAAGGGGTATTTTTGCATTTTTCAGAATTTAAATCGCTTATAACTCGAAAAATATCAGCTTAAGATAAAAATGATAAGAAAATATTTTTGTTTAAAATGACATAAAAAACTAAAAAAATGTTTTCCGGGAGAAAAAAAGGTGATTTTTGGAATTTGTTTAAAAAATTGTTTAACAATTTCTGATCAAAAATTTCGCCCGGCACCCTTCAGATTTGTTTAAAGGGGACATTTTTGAATAAGAATCGAATAAGAAACCGAATCAGAAACATTTTTTCTAAGGAAGCAATCTCACAATATGAATAAGTTCTACAAGTGCTACAGTTATACTTGGTTATACCAATCCCATTTTTTTTAAATGCTATTTTTAATCAATATACTCTACCAATAAACACGGGGCCCAAACTAACGAAGGAAATAACATCAAGACTTAAAGTGACACAAAAGAGCAATGGAACGAGTGATGATATATCTATCGAGATTAAGCAAGAAACGAGTGGATAAGAAACAAAACAAAAGTAGGAGAGACAACATAAACTTACTGAGTATATTTAGGAAAAAGGAATCGACGAAGGCTAAAACAAGGTAGTCTGACCTAAAAAAGATTGAATTGGATAACGGAAGCGCAGGATAGAAACAAGTAAAGACTCATGAAAGAGGCCCATGTCCAATTCTAGATGTTAAGACTAAGACAGATAGAGAGAAAGAGTAAAAAGAAAGATCCACCCCTTTGGGCTACATCACAGAACGTTTTCGGACTAAAAAGTCCATTATCAGTGTATTATTACCAGGTGTACATGAGTCAAGACACTAATATCTGGGTAAAAACCCTTAAAATTGTACAACATTTATTATGTTACATTTTTGTACCATTTTAAGGGTTTGTACCCAGATATTGAGTGGCTTGACTCATGTACACCTGGTAATAATACATTGATGATGGACTTTTTAGTCCGGAAACGTTCTGTGATGTAGCCCGAAAGGGTCTTTTTAATTATATATCTTTTATAAAGGATTTTTAAATAAAAAAGAAAGATCATTTAGACAAATAGACCACAACATATTTTATTTGAACTAAACTTGGATAAACGCATGTCATAAACATTCTAAAATTGGGTCGAAAGACTCTAAAAAAGCATTCTTCCGCTACGTAAGTACCGATCATTTTTACCGAAATTAAGACGATTTCTGAATTTTTTAATCAAATAAGAGTGGAGATTATTATCATGAAAAAACGGACGGTGAATTGTTTAAAACTGTGTTTTATTTAATTTGCCACGTTTGGATTAGTCCGTAATAGTTATGAAAAATGCTGCCTACCATTCCATACTATAAATGAATTTCATAGATTTACTTCAACATTCATAGAAATTACACAATTACAGATATATTGTACTACATCACACTGATGTAAAAACCACTATAATTCTAGGAAATTAAAGTTGTATACGAGTACACTTCTTAAAAGGGTGTATCAAAGGATCAGTCTGTTCAAATTGTTGCTACTAGTGTTATAAGAAGAAATATAGCCAATATAATATTATTTCTTCATTAAGTTATAAAATATTTTTTACCTGTCAAAAACGCGGAGGGTATCCAAATGTTGACACTACCAAAGTTGCCTTCACTATTCAACTCATCAGAGGGCATGGGACCTCTTAGGGCTTCCAGTTCTCCCCTAAGTCTTTCCAATAACGATTCTTTTTGACATATATTCTGTTGGAGCATGACGTTGAAATCCATCAGTTCTGCGTGCATTTCTGCAACCTAAAATGTCCAATTTTAACTCCTAGTTTCAACAAAACAACTTCTGATGACATACTACAAACATTACAACATCTACAACAGTAGATGCTTCACTGTTGTGTTAATGAATAACTTTTATGTATGCAAGATTAACCATACATTAGTTTTCCATCGCAGTCTTTAATCAGAAAAATAATTTCTTTATGATACATAATAGTTTCTTCATTAATTTAAAAAATGAGGAACTAACTTCAATAATAACCTACCTGCACTAACTTTTTCTCAAACATTTTGGCTTCCACCTTATAATTTGGTTGCGCTTCTATTTCCAGATCTTCAAGAATGTCACTAATCTCATCATCGTCATTTCTGAGCATTTGTATAGCGCTTAGGTACTTCTTGACTTGGTCCTTTAACGAATCATTCTCTTTCGTCAACATCTCGATCTTCTCTTCTCTTTTGTCTATCTCTTCCTTGTTTTTAGTTTCAACGGCGCTCAATACTGCGCTAATATCAGTAGGAAGCTGGAATAGAGAAAAGAGTAGTAAAGAAAGTAAATAAAAATGATGTAACTAGAAGTAGGTTTTTGAAAGAACTCAAAAAAGGTATAAATTAAAAAATGTGTATTCTGTACAGTCCTTTTACAGTGCCTTATTTCTTTCTAATATGTATAGTTGGAAGTAATAAAGAAGCTGTATGTCCGTGATTAGTTCTCAGAGAAAATCAACAGAATGCATCATTCACATTTTATATGTACAAGTATTAAATTAGTCAACATTTAGAAAATCGTAAGATAAACATATTCGTCATAACAGAAACAAAAAAGAAACTTCATTGAACTAAATATTTTCTGGCTGAATGACTAATGTCTATGCCATTAAAAAAAAAAGCAAACGAACAAATAGTAACAATATTAAAATTTGATAGTCGTATTGCAATTATTGGCGTTTATGCTACTGAAGAAGGTAAAAACAAAGAAACAACAAATTTATGCAAATCACTTAAAAATATGCAATAAAACACACTATGCTATTATTGGACTTGATTTAAATTTATTCAACCGAGTCCAACTAGACCAAAGGACGTCATACATTTCCTCTATGATAGAGATAATCAATATTAAGAGATAACAGATGATATCGAAACGTGGACGGACCATGACCAAAGCAAACGAAGAAAAGCTCAGACGCTTTGAACGAAAAATATTTAGAAAAATTTTCGGACCTCGCCATGACATCACCACAAACCAGTATAAGATCAGAACCAATATCGAATTAAAAGCACTCTACAATGACGCCGATATTGTCCAAGAAATTAAATTACAGCGACTAAGATGGGCAGGCCACGTGCACAGACTGCATAACGATAGACTTGTAAAACTGGTATGGGAAGAGATTCCCACAGGCAAAAGACCACTCGGACGTCCCAGAATGCGATGGAGAGATAACATCCAAGCAGATCTCCGGAAAATGAACATTCCATTTGACCCTAGGTTGATGGAAGACCGAACAAATTGGAAAAAAGTTGTACAGTCAGCCAAGACCCACCCAGGGTTGTAGCGCTACGTGATGATGATGATGATAACAGATGATATAGTAAGGAAAGTACGCAAAATGAGAGGATATAGGATTGACGAAAAGGAAATAAAAATCTTTGTTATGCAGAAAACGCTGCGTTGATTGACGAAAACGAAGATGGCCCATAACGACTCCTAGATCACTTTAACCTTACAGCCAAATCGTTCAACACAAAGATATCAGCCGCCGAAACAAAATGTATGACATCAAATACACCTGTAAGATGTAAACTCAAGGTGAATAGACCGATTATCCAGCAAGAGATGAAGTTTAAATAACCATAGAACAATCACGACACGGCGACGTTAAAGCAGAAGTAAGAGAACGAACAATGAGGTCAATAAAAATAGCTGGCTGTCTAAACAATACAACATGGCGTAGTAAAAACATTGGCATCGAGGCTAAATAGAGAATATACAAAGCTGCTATAATGCCTATAATGATATTACAACGCAAAGACAACCAGAAACGACAAAAACCAAAAGATTGTCGGAAAAAACAGAAATTAAGGTACTTCGTGGGACAGCTGGAAAGACTCTTCTAGGCAGGGAAACAAGTGAAACCATAAGGAATACACTTGGTGTTTAAGATATTAATGGTTGGGTGCTAAACAGGAAAAAAGAGCGGAATGAACATATTAGCAGAACGGAAGAAATAAGAATGGTCAGAATCGCTCAAGATAAATCACAAACGAGCCGGAGAAGTATAGGCCGAACCCGAAAAAAGTGGAGCGATAATCTGAGACACTTCATTACATAAAATTGAAAACAACCAACAAGTTTTTAGACAAAGATGCTCATACATACACACATAGGGAGTGCTCGAGGATGGAGATCGATAATAGACTAAAGGTTCCACTATTTGGAAGAGTGATTTCATTGTTTGAAGGCAGAGAAGTGGGGAAATGCGTATGAAAATCAAGTGGCATACACTCACTTTTATTTCAACGTTAATTATTATATATATTTCAAATATTATTTGTTCAAAATAGGCTACAATATATTTATTTACAGGTTTTTACGGACGTTTCGATCTCTATATCCTATATCGTCGGTAATTGTTCTAGTTTGCGGCTATGATATGGCACATTGTCCATAACAACCACAGACCCAGGTTCTAATTTTGTAAAGATTTTCTTAATCCAGCGCTCAAATACTTCGGAAGTCCTTTCTTCATGATAATCTCCTGTTTTTATTGACATAAATTGAAACAAATCATCATCAATGATGAACCTGTATCACTTCCTATATGGGTAACGATTAAACGCCGACCCTTTCCTAATGGAGCTTTTAATTTAGATGTAGACCGCCTTCTATAAATGCTTCGCGTTTAAAATGAAAAAGACAGCAAAGATTTGATTTCACGTTCAAAGCGTCTATGTATCTATTGATACGTATTTCGACTTAATAAGTCTCATCAGAATAGTTATTCATAGCCGTTCTTAACGTGAAAAATAATCTTCTCTGTCTTATAAGGAAGCAACAATAACATGGCTTCGTTATGGACGCAATAGCCACATCTGATAGAAAAATCGGTAAGATAGTTTCGAAACAAAAAAACAGTCAAAAGTAAACGCTTCGCGTTTACTTTTGACTGTTTGTGTAACGTTTTACATATCGAATGTTCATTTCGCCCATAGTCCTGATTAATACTCTACGAGATATTTTGGATAAGAAGTCATCATTTCGAGCTCTTGAGAAGTTTTTTCAGTGTTGGAATTTCACTTCTAAACTAAAATGAATGAATTTTTCGACGTATAACATTTCTTGTCTCGTCGTCGTCCAAAACAATGTTTTTTCTACCTCTAGTTTTATGCCGATAATTCCTTCATAAACGTTTCGTATCATTACCTTCTCTTCTGACGTTACATTTTCCGTCGCTTTTGCGGCTTTTCAGGTTTGGAATCAACATCAGATTTTGTTGTCTTCTCTTGGAACAACTCGGTTGTTCGTCCATTGTATTTCAATAATCACAGAATATAACTAAAAACTCACTATAAAACGACAAACTCCAATAACACTGGGTTTATCACCACAAATATATTGAAGTATCAAAAAACCTTAATTCTATACCTACAAATGTTTTTTTAAATTATTACATGCTTCATTTTCTACTTTTATTGGTTTTTTTGAAGAAAAAAAGTGATAGTTTACAACCTTAAAAACAATAAGCACATATCGGCATATGTAGGATAGATTTTGATGTGGAGTATAAGTAGAGCTTATTTCCAAAATTTTATAAAAATCTATGCGTCTTCAAAGAAATATGCGGAGGTTATACCTCATTTTTACCTTGGTTGACTGGACTATATGTATCTGTACATTATGGGCATGATGTAGAGAGGAAGGGAGGGCAAAAATTATATCGATAGGTATAGTCCTATCAGAGATCTAAGATAGTCATTAATATTTATTATCGATAAGTGTCTACCGCATGGCAGCGGGGGATTGCCTCTGGACAGGATCGTACTTTTATTTTCGATTTGCATTACTTATTCGATTGTTAGTTGTGTTTAAAAGCCGGTCTTTATCATTGTCTACTAAAGTTATAATAGTTGCAAAAATATTTACATACACTACATTCACATATTTACAAAACTTTATCATTTCTAAATAGAGTACAAAAAGAACAGAGGCAAAAATATTTTAGAAAATTATTTCCCAAATTGAGGTGTGTCTAAAAGCTGGTATACCGTTATCAACTGAATTTAAAAATGTTTACATAAATTACGTATACATAGAAAGTTTACCATTTATAAATACAATTCAAAAAGTACTTACATTTAAAAAAATTACACGGGCAAGTCAGTTTCACTATCACTGTCGTTATCTAGATCTATAATATTTTTTTTTTGAACAACCTATCTGTAGTTTTCCAGTTGTCATTGGTTATTTTCTCTATTTCTAATTCAATTAGACGAACCACAGATGCATTTAGGGTAAGCGAAACATTACTTCTGATTACCGATGCTTTTAGCTCATGCCATACGTGTCAATAGGATTGAACATGCAATAGTAAGGAGGAAGTCTTAATATTGTATGATCCATTTCTTCCGCCAAACTGTCGCAATAATATGGTTTTCTGATGGAAAATGATTTTAAAGTTTCAAGTAATTGTTTTTTAGAATAATTATCTTCATAATACATATCACTTTAAAGAATATATTCCTGGACTCTAAGTTTGGTGTCATTAGAACATGGAACTTTATTCGGCCTACGACTGTGGTAGCTGGCATTGTCCATCACAACCACTGTTTTATTGTCTATCCACGTCCCATCCAGATAAACAATTTCTCTTCCACTTTCTCTGTATTTATGAATTTGAATTAAAAATTCAGATTCAGAAGCAGATTCCATAATCACTTGGCGTTTATCAATCGTTTTTATTTTAAAGCCGTTTTTTAGAAAACATTGCCTTACTGTCTCACTACACCACTTGATTCATGTGTCAACTTTCTGCAACATATGCATGATGGTTTTTAACGTGGGGATCATCTATTATTCATACATGTTATACATTGTTTTTCTAATGATGTCCACATCACTCCGGTCTAGTTTCCTAAACATACCAGCGTCTTTTCTTTTTCTTCTACTTACTATCGGTTGTTTTGTTATTGACCACACTGTCTTCATTGGTCTTTGTGTTAAGACTGCCCCGTCCTTCACCTACACCTACAAGAAAATAAAAATACGATCCTGTCCAGAGGCGATCCCCCGCTGTCTTGCGGTAGATACTTATCGATAATAAATATTAATGACAATGACTCTCTTAGATCTCTGGTAGGACTTCACCGCCAGATTATCGAATCTCTCCAAAGATCAATCACTCGACTATATTGACACTTAACTTTGTTAGATTTATTTCACATATTTATTACTTTGTTACTAATCGTTTATATATTTATGTTTATAATTGAGTAAATATTTTTGAGTATTGAGTATTTTTGCAAATATTTTCTGGGCATAAAAAAGGGCAACACTTCTTTATGTCTTTCCGTTTAATGATAAACTCAAAATCATAATACTAAAATATTCCAATACACTGCAATGATATTGGATGCACCTTCAGTTAATTTATTTAGTTATTCATTATGTTTTTGATATACGTATGTAAGTAACTACATATTTACAAAAGTAAAATAGTACTTCTTACCTCTAATATTTCATCAGAGTTATCGGGAGATTCGAAATTTTTATTAACTTCAACTGAAATGGGCGTCAGTTCACCAATTTCTTCCTGAGTCACGGGAGTCAAACTACCAGGTACAGCTGTCGAGTATTTATCCCTAGCACCACTATTTTCAATAGATAACTTCCTAAGCATTTTAGGTTTCTGCTCCTCTTTGGTACCTTCCATTTTATTCGGCGACTTATTGAACTTTTCCTCCACTATTTGGTTTAGGCAGTGTTTAGGTTTAGTTTTGGGACATCCGCTATCCCCTAAAGATGTAGAGTCTGAAGTAGTGCTGCTGGAACTTGAAGGAATGCTGGTCGATAGATAACTATCATCGTCTTCGAATGAAATGAACTGGCGAGCGACTTTACGCTTTCGTTTTGGCTTTTCTTTTACTTTGTTATCTATAACATTTTAGACATAGTACAAAGGGAAAGCCAAAAGTAAAAAATATACACTCATGGGTAAAAGTATGGAATATTTTGAAATTATCGTAAATATGTTCAATATGATAAGTTTATAAATTACCAAAATACTTTTTTTCTAAAAAGAAAACTTTATACAGGGTGTCCAGAAACTCTCCTGACAAATGAAAACAGGAGATTCCTTAGATAATGTTAAGACGATTTAATCCAATTCACCTAGTCCGAAAATGCTTCCTAAGGGAGCAACAGCTCTTTGAATATGGCGCCTTGTAAGTAGTTTTTTTAATAACTCCAGAATGCTTCTATTTAGAAAAATAAGAACTGGTACGATTATTTATCCTCCAGAGTTGAATCAATTCCATTAATTGCGACTTTCTAGTACCGTTCATAGGCGTCCACTTTGGGTAGGTCAACGGGTATTTTAACGCATATACAACTTTTCGACAGTCCAACTAACATGTGCTCTGGCAAATTCTAATCGTCACCTTTTGTCGTTTTGAGAGATCCTTGGAACTTTGGCAGGTCGTCTTGGTTTTAGGTTAGCATCTTTTAACCTTCGTCTAATTGTTTATTGTTTTAGTGCTAACATTTCTTGAATTAAACAACTAGTTTTTAAGATGAGTAGATGTCAATGAGTGACTTCGTAAGCTCTGAAGAATTAAAAAGCAGTCGTCTGTGGCACTTGTACACCGCTTTCTTCCCTGGCCCAGGCTTATTCTGTAATTTCCTGTTTGCTGGATACCTTTTTAAAACTTTTGACTTCAATCTTACAATTTTAAGAAAATATCTTCCATCAAAACACTCAACTGACAATATATGTTATTAAAACGAAGTTTCATAAGGCAAAATACTTGCACCGCCTACTAAATAAATGATATCAGTCTAAATAATAAGTTTAGGAAGATGTTTGTAATTATTTCAAAATTACGGTGTCATAACATCAATATTCCATTTTTTGTCCATGAGTGTATGATAAAAAGGAATAAAAACTAAAAACTTTTATTGCTGTACGGATTGTTAAAGAAACATAATTTGAAATATAGAATTTCCTTTCAAGGTCTAATTTACCAGATGTCCGTATAATTAAAAAAAAAATTATCTAGAAGTCGAACGGCACGACCAACTTGCAGTCCGGATTTAAGTCCATAGACATAGAGAATATTTGGATGCGTTAAGTAATTATAGACGTGTAGTTTTTTCGTTATTTTCTACAAAGTAACAACTAACGTTTGTTGCTTCTACTCCACAAAATTAATAAAGAAATTGCTTACCAGGTATGGGAGCTTCTATGATTGGCTCAGCTTTACACCGATAAACTTCTTTTCTTAACGTCACGCCACTATTGAACTCAGGTTTATCAATACTTATAGCAAATAATATAGAATTCAAACCTGAAATCAATAAAAATCATTACTAACTGTGTCTTACAGTACCTGCCAACTTTTTTGCTCATAATATTTTTAATATTCAAAACAAATAATCTTGATTCATTTAGATATATGCAATTTGTTAAAGTACAGATTGTTCGATCGTTACATTAAGAAGATTTATAGACAGTAGTAGTAAAAAAGAAAAATCTTATAACATCTCGTTTCTGGTTTACACATCCAGGACTGATTCCGCATTAATTGCAAAGCAAAATCTTCAAGCTTCATTACTTTATATGCGTCAGTCAAGGGATACCTGCATATAATGGGATTGTTTCACAGAGACTTAAACCGTAGACTCTCTAGCAGACAATCAAACATTCCTAACCACCAGTCAAGGAACATCTGCATACAATGCCGTTCCTGACATTTCTAACAAACGTGGATAACACCACTTGTAAAATGCATCGAGTGCATCTATTCGATATTTATAAGAGCCCAGGCCCCCAACCGTACAGCGAGGTTAAGAAAATATAGCGTCTTAGCATTCTTGTTCTCATGCTTTTATTTCCTGTATTCTACGGTCTAGCGTTTTTGTGATCCAGCTACTCAAATATTTATATATACTAATCCTCTCTATCTTATCTATATTCTATTATATCTTATCTATATTTACTTATCAGGGCAGATATGAGCTACTCCAATGCATTTTGCAAGGTAAAATTGAAGGAAAAGAGCCCCAGGACGAAGACTATCTTGGCATGCTAACCTGAGAGCATGGTATACATAGACCTCAACACAGCTATTCCGTATAGCCACCAACCAAGTCATCATAGCCAGAATGATCGCCAACGTTTTAAACGTTGAAGAAGAATCGTCTCTATAATTATGTTGCGAATTCACACATATAGCAACATCGGCTTAAATAAAAATACTTTTTTGGGACTGCATTACAGCGGATGGTAGTGGCAATTTACTGGCGAGTTACTAGAAAATCATATTGTCCGTTAATATGGGGTCAGGATCGCACATTTTAACATGATAATGATTCATATCACAAATTTCGTTGAGCAACCAATTTTGTAGAAGAAAATGGCATAGAAATATTGGAATATTGTCCAAATATGAACTGTATCGAATATATTTGGACATTTTTGAAACAAAAATGTTCAAATATATAAAGTGATTTATGGCATAGAACACGTAAAAGACGGAAAAGCTTCCGGGACGGATTAAATACCAATAGAACTAAGTAGTCCCAAATATTGGCTTCTCTCAACTTTCGTAGCGATTCCCAAAATGACAAATGCAAAAGTTGGCAACGAATATCGGACCGTTCAACTCATGAAATTATACGAAATAGAATGTTTGGAAAATTGGAAGAAAAAGTAAGGTTTGTTCTAAATATTTTGATACATCGATGCCCACATACCTACCATGATATAATTATATAAATAATATACACTGCCGAGCATAAAATTAGGGTCACCCTGTACTTTAAATTTATTTTAAAAATTATTATTCTTTTTAACTAATTTCGGTTGTAACATAGTTTACTAACGAATTGCTTAAACAAAAAAACGTTTTTGTCCTTTAAAGTTTATTGAAAGTAATGAAAATGAACAGTTTGGCTTTGATGTACTAAACATTGAAAAGGGAAAGGTTGAAAATTTTAAGTTGATGTGATTTTTGTTGAAACAAAAGAAAATTTAAGAACTTCAGTGGCGAGTATTCCCTCCTCTGGCAGTGATAACAGCTTGCAAACGACGAAGCATACTTTGGATCAGATTTTGGTACATATAATATAGTGGTAGCTACTTAAAAGAGTCCACACTGTTATTTTACAATAGTAATTGGATTTTGTGAAAATGCTGAGTGAGGTCGATTTTTATCCCAAAGGGGTCATCTTTTCACTATATACCTTCCAGTACCAAAATCCCTTAATTTTAAATATGGAATAGTAGAATTTTAAATATGGACCATGTGTGTATATTATTAGACAGGTATTTCGCTGGAGAATTAGGGCTTTCATGCTTTTTCTTTTCATATTTACTCTGTTCTTTATAAAAAATATTAATTTATCAAAAGTTAAAACCAAACCCTTAAAAACCAAACGTAACGTCTATGTTTTGCTAGTATTAATGACAATTTTTTTCGGTCACGTCAAAAATTACATGGAAAGAAATTTGCAAAAAGTTTAGTTATTTGAAATGTTGTTTAGCAGTGATATTAAATAGGTATTTTTTTTTAATTAGTTCAAAATGGTCTATTCTATCGCAGAACGTGTTTAAATAATTTCCATATTTTTTGAAAATGGGAAACAGCGAAATTATTTAATCAACTTCATCACTCATACGTATTAAAACTAGTTGACAAATGACAGTGTGAGAATGGTATCTATGGGTTAATGAAGTCAGCCGATTGATGAAAATTGAGCCTCCCATAGAACATCAAGAAGCTAGGTCGTAATGAATATCTTTACAAGACCATCCAAAAATCGGTACTACTTTAATATAGAGCTCCCCCAGAGTTCAATCCTTTTGTATCTGTGATGAGTGACTTTTCCCTTAGAGGATCGCAAAGCTTAAATATGGGATCAATTAAGAATTAAAAGAAGCCTATAATGATTTTTAAAGTATATACTCACCTGCTGCCATATTAGGCAGCATGCTATTTTTTTCTTCATCTCTAAGAATAGACCAGGATTCGTAAAATTCTCTTAAAAGGAGAGGGTTGCTCAAGAGCGTGTGAAAATATCTAAAAATAAAATGTATTAAAATATGTTGTAGAACCAATACTATGTCGGTGTACAGTCATGAGATTTTCTTTATGATTTAAAATGGAATTACTAACAAAATAGTCGAATCTTTAACATTTTAAGATCTTATACTTTCAAATTTTAACAAACTAGTTCTGAAACTATTTCTTTGTGGCACGTTTTTCACTGAATATTTTTAGATGGGATTAAACCACAATTAATTGTAATGAAAATTACACTTTTTTTGAAGTTTCGTTTTCCAATCCTCAAATGGTTTTTGAAAAATCCTGAAATAAAATTGTGAAAATTGATCTGACAATTCTTCTGATGATTGATCTGTTCATTTTTTTGAAAACGATTTGATGATTGGGTATCGAAACGTAAGATAAAAAGATGTAATTTCCGTTACACTTAATTGTAGTTTAATCCCATCTAAAAAATTGTATCAGCTAGTTCAATTAAAAAACCATTTTTTCACATGGAATTTGGTATAACCCTCAATTTTTGGGTTTCAGTTAAATGGTGTAGCATTTTTTAAATGTATGTGACAAAAATGTTTAAGAACTGTCTTTGTATTGAACTATAATTGCCTATAATACAAAGTCCATCGCACCGTTCAAATTTAGTGTTTACATCTCGGTTTGGTCGAAGTAAAAACGAAAATATTGATACACTACTGAATAGATGTTATTGGAAAAGACATTCAACAATGGATAGAATAAGTCTCTCTGGGTAGATAGATGTTAGGTTTATTCCGAACAAGATATTTGATAAAAATCAGTTTTATTAAAACTAAAAAAAAAAGAACTTTATTTACCATTAGTATCGAGTGACGTTATATCTTTTACGATTCGTTAGCCAGTTTGTTACGAAAGAGGATGAGTATATTTTTATCTAAAAAATTGTATTATTATAGGGTGTTCCAAGATGTTTTTAACAGCCTATAATTTATTTAGGAAGTAGTGAATATTTTAATTTGAAAACTGGGAAATGCCAATACTATCAATTGATGTATACATGAGATCTGTGACCTTAACACGGGCGCTGTGACGTCAATACAATGAAAAAAAATGGAGTATGAGAGTGAAGTATAGGTCAAACGAATGGTTTTTTTACCCAAATTCAACGGTCCTCCACAATGAGGATATATATGTTAATAAATATGCTTAATTTTCAATTTAATGGTGCATTTTTCATCTCCAAAACCTAAAACTATTATACCTAAAACTATTAACATTTTTATAGTTTTTGCAAATTCACAAGCAAAGCAAGTTGTCTTTGAGATTTTATTAAAATCGTATTTTGACAACTATAAAATGGTAACAACTAAAATATTTTTTTGTTATAATACCATTTCTTGTATTCGCTCACTAATGGGTTCATTGTAGTTTTAAAACAGAATTGTGAAATATCGTGACTTCTTACAGTAGTAAAAAGACCTTTCCCAATTCACACCTAATGAATACGTAGATATGTTGTTGAATTATGGCGACTGTAGGAAAAATCCTCGAAATGCTCAAGCCTAATACACGGAATGCTTTCCCAAAACAAAAACACGCCACCGCGACAACTTGAGCCAGATATATCACTCTCTCATCATGCAAAACAAATAAAAAAATATAAAAAACCCCTTACAAGACAGTAACTTCATTCCCATTCTTCTTTCCATTTTTTTTGTTTGTTTGTTTTTTAAAGAAAAAGAAAAAAGTAATCCTCTTTTAAAAAAGGTCTGTCCCCGTTCAGCTCGCTAATTCCCTCAATAATGGTACCTATTCCCTGCATTCCAAAGAAACACATATACGAGAATAAGCCACATGTGAAAATTATGACATCCTAGAGCTGATAGAAAACAATCGAAAAGATTAGTGTGGTTTGACCCTCGAAAGAGCTTACCAACCAACATTCAAATGAAGCCATCGGTTAAAATTAATTGAACAATAGTGTTCTAACAGTTTTTTGTTGTATTTTTTGTTTCGTTTCTCTCGTTTAGTTGTTAATGTTTAATGTTAAGTTATCGTAGAGTTTTCATAACATCTAAAAAAAACCTACAAATTGTTTGTAGGTTACAATGAACCCAGTTGGTTGTTTACTTATAGTCTAAAGTCTTTTTTATTTGTAGTGAACTGATGATGCTTTTAAAAATAAAAGCGAAACCTATTCGAATAAATCAATAAAGTAGTTGACGACTTTTATTTGCCAATAATTGACCGATAAAACCTCTGCTATTCAACCATTGAATATATATTATATATATATATATATATATATATATATATATATATATATATATATATATATATATATATATATATATATATATATATATATATATGTAGTCAGTGACATTAGAAGTGATGCACCCAGAAGGAATAACTACTTAATATTTTGGCATGAAAGTGACTATATTTAAAGCATGCTATGATAACAATATCAATGTATTATCTTTTATATTTTTTGTAAAAATAAAGTTTTATCTTCAATTTTTTTTGTGAAGAGACCGATTTATGAAGATCGGCTGGTACAGAAATTTTTGGTTATTATTCCTCAGTCTAATTGTATTAAGTGTAAGATGCCTTGAGTTCCTAACGAAAAACGATACTACAAACAACAATTTTCTTTATGCATAAAAATTGTATAATTTTTATAATTCTTTTTAACTTTTTTTATGTTAACTTTTATATCTCTCTAACCCTGACTCCTTCCTCCAAAGCTGGATCGATAAAGAATAGAATAGGAAACATGGTTCCCAATGTTTTTTTTTAAGAAAAAAACACGCCAACTGGTACCTATACCAATTTATACAATTTTTGTACTTACTGCAGCTGTGGTATCTGCATAAAACTTTTTGTAGGTCAATTCTTTTATCAACTACCTTCACTAAACTTAAACTTTTTCTTTAGTATAATTTCCTATCCACTAATTCACTTATACTGCTCGTACCTGTTGCTTCTTCCTCGTCCAAACAACAACTAAAAATTAATTTTCTCATTCCTCAGTTTGCCACATTTCTACTAATTTTCTACCCAAAATCCCGGTTTCTTTTAAACTATTCATATGAATTCAAAGAAATCTACCAATCTTTCTATTTCTAATTTATAAAATACAGCATAACATTAGTCAATAAAATTTTCCCAAAACTTCTAATCCCGTTCTATAAAATGAGCTTTAATCTTTCATTGTTTGAGAGACCTTTTGTTTTCTTCCAAACAAATCTTCTCTAAGAACAGCTTTCTACCTGACTACGACATTCCTTTGCCTCAGTGTTAAATAAAGTTTTACTATTTACTTTACATTAGGGCAATTCTTGTTACATATTTTATAAGTATTATTTGGCCAGTTATGACAATTTTACACAATTTTTTTAAAACCTTAAAACTATAAATTATCCACACTCTTCACTACACCAACGAAAATCACCGTTTTCGTTACGATATATAAACGAAGACCTACGAAACAGAACCAGAGTTACAGATGTTGTGGAGAGAGCTTGCACATTGAAATGGTGATGGGGTGGCCACGTGGCAAGGATGAATGATGGAAGGTGGAAACGCAAGTTAACCGAATGGAGACCAAGAACAGATAAACAAAACAGAGGAAGATGACCAAATATATATTTTAATTAAGGTGTAATATAATGTGTTACTAATTGGATGTTAAAAGATAAACTAAGAATAAAAATATACCAAAGAATACAGACTTTCACGTTGGTGTTTTGTAATGATCATAACTCCGATGACTTTTACCATACCAATGCACGTGCTCGTGCAAAACTATTCGTCACCTTGTCAAATATTTAATTATGTATAGTATAGGCAGAGGTTCTGTTATGCATTCAAATACAATTTTTCAAACCACTAAAATTACTCATCAATTCGAAAACTATACATTCACATTGATAATTATACAGCTGCTGGTTTATGTTCGTAATATGATCATCTGATAATAATCTAAATATAACAATAAATACTTGCAGATTACAGAACATCATTGCAGATATTTTTGTTTGTCATTGGGAGAAATAACTTTATATTTTTTTTTTAAATGTAAGATGATTTCCGTTTGTATGAATTTTGTTTGTGTATAAAATATAATGAACTTCTTTATCATAATATATCTATAAGTTAAGTTGTTTTTTTATTTTTTTCTTATTTTCTACATATTTTTTTTCTTTGCGTTTCTCTAATCTAAGTTTCTTATTACTAATTTTTTTTTCACATGTTTTGTTCGTTATTCCTTTTTTATTTTAACTCTCTTTTAAGTTTATCAATTTTTTATAATATATTTATGTAGCATGTAGTATAATATGTGTCAAAACGATCTTACGATAGATTCGTTTTTATTTTTATTTTATTTTGGCCATTGCAGTAGCAGATATACAAGCCAAGAGCGTCATCCCGATAAAAAACAATTTTCTTTTTATCAAATGAGGCGATAAAACTGTGTTTACTTCGTTTGATAGCGAAAAACGCTTCTGTATCCATTGCTTGGAATATTCTTTGGTTTTGGGAGTATATTGGAGAAAAAAGTTTCACCGAAAACTATAAAACGGTTAAAAAAATCATTGGGGTTGTTACGATAAAGTTCCAAAAAAAATCTCAAAAGATTGAGGTTTAGCTCCGATGGGAACATCTGCGGCATTTAATACACTGATTATTTTTTTCATTTTCAATTCTTGAATTGGAATTCTGTGCACATTTTCATTTGAGATCTTCATTATGTCCGCTCTCACGCACTTTTACTTGATGATAATTCAATATGTTACAAATGACTATTCCAATGACGCCGGAATCGTTATGACACCACCATTCTATAAAATAGTTAGTAAACTCTCATGGCTTTACACATTGGAGAAAAAAGTTTCACCGAAAACTATAAAACGGTTTAAAAAATCATTGGGGTTGTTACGATAAAGTTCCAAAAAAAAATCTCAAAAGATTGAGGTTTAGCTCCGATGGGAACATCTGCGGCATTTAATACACTGATTATTTTTTTCATTTTCAATTCTTGAATTGGAATTCTGTGCACATTTTCATTTGAGATCTTCATTATGTCCGCTCTCACGCACTTTTACTCGATGATAATTCAATATGTTACAAATGACTATTCCAATGACGCCGGAATCGTTATGACACCACCATTCTATAAAATAGTTAGTAAACTCTCATGGCTTTACACATTCCGATACCAAATACCTATTCCAACTTCATAAGTATTTCTCCTCCTTGGACAATAAATTCCTCAATCGGACAAATCCTTAAATATCTTTAGAAAGAACGATACTCCCTACCCCTTAATGAAAAATACCTTTATCAACAAACAAAATTTTCTAACTTTTATCACGTATACTCAGACGCCTCTAAAACATCTACTGAAGTTGGACAGCTGTCGTTCCTCCAAATATTACACTTGGGTATAAACTACCATCCTTAAGCTGTATACATACTGGCGAGCCACTGCCGTCTATCAAGCTCTCACTCATATTAACTCCATAATATATCCAATGCTCTTATGATTACCGATTCCCTCAGATCCATCAACACCACTAACCAACTTTACACAACACATCAAAATGCTCTCCTATTTAAAAAAGAACTAGCTACCATACAAAATAGCAACCATACCGTACAATTTCTATGGGTTCCTTCACCCCTGCCTTCAAGGAAATGAAGAAGCGGATCACATAGCCCAACAAGCAAGAAGCAGTGAAACCGTGAGTGAAGTGAGAAATGTAGGGCTAAATGATTTAAAATCATTTGTTCATTTGTTAAAGTGAAGGTCGTAAATTTGTGGCAAAACCAGTGGGACAGTTCAAAGTGAAAACAACTGTAAAACCGAGTAAATATCAATTTCTCAACAGAGTCAATTAAGTCATTGTTACTCGACTTCGCCTAGGACATACCTTACTTACCCAGGGGCATATAATTGGTCACACTAATCCCACTTTATGTCAACTGTAATGTTCCACTCAGTGTTAAGCATGTAGAGTGCCCAAAATACCAGTTGCAGATACAAATCAATCACATCAAGGGATCAACAAGTGAAATCTCCGGAGAAAATTGTAAAATTGAACATTTGGTCAAATTCTTGAAAAACATTAATATACTTAACAACATTTAGTATTTATAAGTAAATTATCTTATGTGTATGAATGTATGTCGCTAATAACTCAGGGGTTGATGCGGCTATGTTTGTAAAAAAAACTCCGAAGAGAATAACAGTTTTTGGATGCCAAATACGGATTATTCATTTATTTTATTTAACGTGTGGCTACAACACAGGTAAACCATACACACAGAGAGTTGTGTTTATAAATAGAGTAAACAAATAATCATTACAAATAATCATAGTATAAAAATACTAACAAAACATCAAAGTTTCATTTAATTGACTCTTGCGTCGCAGACCCATCAGATTTCTAAGCAACCCATCAGATTTCTAAGAAATCTGATGGGTTGCTACTGTAGAACAGCCCTCCACCAGGTGTTTAGTATGTCTTTCATCGCCGCAGTTGACCGTTCTGTTGTTGCAGTGGTAGCCCGGCACTTCGGTCTTGACGACATTTGACTACAATCTGCAGTGGGTAGCCAAATCGTTTGTTAGTTAAACATATTTCTTCAACAAAAGCAATAGTGCGATTAAAAAATGAACTGTCAAATCTTCACAGTCGGAAAAGGAGTTCGATAGGGTTGCATACTGTCACCAGCATTATTTAAGACCAGGTTCCTCCAATCAAAAATTCGAAAAAAATTTTTCAAAAATTTCTAGAAAATGCTCTTAGAAAGAGTATAGAATTAGTTCCGAAGGCCTGCGTGACCTTAAAGTAGGTAGGGAAGTGTCACTCGTATTTCGAAACTATTGCACTTATCAAGATGAACCCAAGGGCATTTTACTCTTTAGATGTCTCTCTATGGTCGGTACCACAAACGAAAGATTCATTTTTATTTAAAAAGTTATAAACAATTAAAAATGCAAAAAAGACGAAAAATTCAAATGCCCGCCATTTTGTTTTTTTTTTTCGGTAAAAATGTTTCATTGTAATACCGACCATACCAAATTCCTCTGTTAACGATGAGTGGCACACGAAGTAACGCATAATGTAACGAAGACCAACACAAATATACATTTAATAACACCCGTGAAAAAAGATCTATGATAGATTATGTTATAACCAACAGACAAACATCCATCGGAAATAATCGACGTAAGATGTCTTAACAGGCTTAGATGTCTAAGCAGATGTAGGTAGTGACCGTGACCCTAGCCTAGCATTACGTAAAATAAGAATTATCCTGATTCGACACCATGGTTTAGAGAGGAAGTGAACACAAAATGTGAAGAAAAGAAGAAAGCCTTTTTACAATACAGAACACAACAAACACAACAGGCATACAACCACTATAAACGAATCAGACATGAAACATGAATCAGACGAGAATGATCAGAGGACAAAGAAAAGAGATGAACGAACTAATAAAAACGAAACACATTCAGAAGGAAACATGGGTAGACTACTTTCGTTCCCTATTTGCTAAAGGTGACGATAATGAACCACCAACACCAGAGGTGACGACAAACGAAGAAATAAATATTGAGGAGGAAGAGGTAAAGGAAGCATTAAGGAAATTAAAAAATAGAAAATCACCAGGAGAGGACAGAATACCGAACGAACTCCTAAAGTAAGGAGGAACAGATCTGACCAAACAACTATTCAAACTAATCCAAAAAATAATAGAACAAAACAGAATTCCTCAAGAATGGAGGTCAAGCACCCTAATACCCCTCTTCAAAAAGGGAGACAAATCGGGCCCAGAAAGTTATAGAGGGATTAAGTTATTAAACAGAACACTAAAATTACCAACCAAAGTGATAACAAATAAACTGAATGAAATTATAACACTAGCAAAAGAACAACAAGGTTGTAGGTCGGGAAGATCATGCACCGACGCTATATTTATAATGAGTGTAAGAGAAATCGTTAGAATACAACAAACCGGCATATCTATGTTTCTTAGACTTTAAGATGGCGTTTGATAGGGTCAAATTAAAGGACGTTATCCACTTATTGTACGCAAGAGAGATAACTCTAGGAATAATCAAAATGATCGAAAATATCTACCAAAACAACACAATAAAAGTAAAAGTGGAAGAAGAACTAACCGACCCTATTGAAGCTGGCAATGGGATAAGACGGGGAGATTCCCTGAGACCTCTATTGTTCAACCTGATTATGAATGAAATAATAAAAAAAGTAAGAACTAAGAAAGGATAGCAAATGGGAGAAAAACAATTAAAAATTATTGACGATTTTAAGATTTACAACGTATGCTGCACCAATTTCATATAACCGATAGAAAATTTAACATGTTAATTTCCCCACAAAAGACGAAATGCATGGTTACAACAGCAAATTTACTAAGATGTAAATTGGAGCTGGAAGGTCAGATAATAGAACAAGTGATGAAGTTTAAATATCTAGGCATCACATTATCTAGCTACGGAAAGCTCGAAACTGAAGTGAATAAAGTAAACAGAGCCGCAGGCTGCCTGAATGAAACAATATGGAGAAATAAAAATATCGGGAAAGAAATGAAAGGCAGAATTTACAAAACAGTCATTCATTAGACCAATAATGACATACGCGGAAGAAACACGACCTGACACAGAGAGAACAAAAAGGACGTTAGAAACAGCAGAGATGAAAACAATAAGAAAAATTGATGGCAAGACACTATGGGACAGAGCTAGAAGTATAGATATACGACGTAGATGCAAGGTGGAGAACTTCAAGAACTGGGTAAGAAATAGAAGAGTAGAATGAAACGATCACATAAGCCGAATGACAACAAATAGAGTAGTAAAGACGGCAAGAGACGGTTCCCCAATAGGAATACGATCAGTAGGAAGACCACGAAAACGATGGAACGACAACTTACTGGGGGCACATTGGAAAACAGACAGAGTCATGTCTACATAGAAAGAAGAAGAAGAACGATGAGTGGCGGTGCGTTGTGAGTTGTCTACGAACTACATTAAAGCTAAAAGAACGCAACAGTGTTCAAATTTTTCAACGTGCGAAAAATTAATTCACTTAGTATGCGATAGGTTGATTATAAAATAAAATATAATAAATGTAAAAGTTGATTATAAAATTATAAACTGAAGGAAAACGATGAAATATAGTCTTTGACATTTTATATATTTTTAAATGTTGCGTTCTTTTAAATTAAATTAAATTCTTTATTTTCTTTCTGACAAACATGGTTTGTATAGAATTAGTCATAAATATACATTGCTAAAAACTAAACACTAAACTAGACTAAACAAGACATGAAATGAATTTAAAAGCTAAATGAAATACAGCTAATATCTAAGATCTAAAAAATTCTTCGACTGTATAAAACACTTTTTCACATAGAAATTGCTTAAGATTCCTCTTAATACATTTATTGAACTAGTGGACTTTACAACTGTAGGTAAATGATTAAACACCTGTAGCCCGTATACTCTGGGCGATTTAAATTTAATGTTACCTTTTGAAAATGGTATATAAAGTTTATTACAATATCTAGTATTGAAATTATGCATATCACCACTCGTTTTAAACTGACGTAAGTTATTAAAAATAAAAACACATAATTCAAAAATGTATAGACACGCCAATGTTAAAATTTTATATTTTTTAAAATATTCTCTACAACTAGTTAGTCGGGAGACACCAGCGACCAGCGACACAACGCAATGTTTTCTTTTGTATGACGAAAATACCATTTGCATAACCAGACATACCCCAAAAACATATCCCGTATCTTAGCGTGGACTCAACGAGTGCATAATAAATCATAATTAGCTGATTTTCCGTCAGAACATATTTTAAATTTCTAATTAGATAGTTAATGGAACTCAACTTCGAAACAACCGCTCCACAATGCAACTTCCAATCCAAACTTTCGTCAATCGTTATTCCCAAAAACTTGCCTGACGACACCGTAGCTATTTGCATGTTGTTAAAAATCAGCTGAAGATTTTCCAAGTATTTTTGTTTATTGTGAAAATGTATAACTTGAGTTTTTTCTGCATTAAGATGCAACGAGTTATCGCAAAACCAAGAATATAAAGATGAAAGAAAATCATTACATTGATGTTGTAGGATTACGTTGGATTTGTTAGATAGAATAATTGACGTATCATCCGCATATATAGTGAAATTTACCGCTCTGTCCACTTGTACGATTTTAGCTTTAATGTAGTTCGTGACAACTCACCACTCACCATGTAGGTGGACGGCCGTAGCTCAGCGGCAAGATACTGGCTTTGTAAGCCAGAGTGCACGAGTTCGAATCTCGGCACCAACAACGACAATTTCATTTCTAAAAATGATATGAGCCGTTCACCGTGCTTCGAAGGGCACGTAAAGCCGTCGGTTCCCCTGGGCTAGTGTGCATCGACACTAGATACTTGAAACAGGGTTAAAGATGCAATTGGCGCCGGAACAATCGGAAAGGATCTCCCCGGCAAAAAAGCCATACGATATTATTATTATTATTGTACCACTCACCGCCACTCATCCATAATAGAGCGAATTGGATACAGAATATGAAACCATTTAGTTTTTAGCTTTCGGATGATTTATGTCCAAGAAATGATGACTCTCACCAACAAATTGGACGAGTTTGGGCAGTCATTTCCAGAGAAGAAAGTTTGATTTTCAAATATCTTTTGTACTATAAATAAAATTTATTTAAAAAAAACACGTTTTTTGGACGAAGCAGAAGATGGTATTGCAGTAAATGGGCAACTTATAAACAATATTATTACAATAAACGATACACCGTTAGAAAGAGTGGAGAAGTATGCTGGCTGGGCTGCAATATTAAGGATACTTGGGATCATAGCTACGAAATAAAAACTCGTATTGAAAAAGTCCGAAACTCTTTTAACATTCTTAGAAAGATTCTCTGCAACTTATCTTTAAGTAACAATATACGCATATGAATTCATAGATGTTACGTTTTTAGTGTCCTCAGCTAAGGAGTAGAAAGCTGGAGCCTTACAGAAGATGCCATAAAACGATTGGAGGTATTTGAAATGTGGTGCTACCGACGTATATTAAGGGTCTCATATGTACATCACACAATTAACATAACTTTTCTTCAGTGGCTAAGAAAAGACAAAGAAATTATTAAAACCGGATCGATTTTAATAATCGGATTTGGAATAATTAATGGATTGATGACTATTGATTACCAGCACCTATTACACCATTGGTTATCAGAGTTTCTTCACCTCTTCCTGAACAAAAGCAAGATAAAAATAATGTGAATTTAGATTACGAAGAGTGTTCTCCACCCAACAGATAATTTACTGATATAAAAGATTGAAGATGAAGAATAAGACTAGGTGTTTCTTACTCACAATAATGAATGTAATTTTATATAAATTACTAGAAAGAAGGCCAATGTAAAATTATTCATAAATACTCGTATTACAGTGTAGGAAATGCGGAATTATATATATACTTAAACAACTGTCAATCATGTAATGATTAAATGGTAAATTTGCAGATAAAACGTTTTATTAATATTTTTATTTTTATGATCTATTGTATATATACTTGTACTTGTATAATTTGCTTATGAAAAATATTGCAAATAACCAATGGAGTTGAGAAATGCTGACTTAAAATTTATTTTATTAATATAATACAATGAAAACCACAATTAATTGATTCATGATATGAACTAATATATCAATAATAGAATAATTTATTAAATGATCTATGATATAAGGTTAAAGAAATGCTATAAAGAAATGTACTAAAATCTGCTGTTCATCGTCAGGTGTGCGGACAGGTTACTTAAATGCTAAAAATAACAAATTGCAACTATTAATTTCTATAAGATATACTATAAATTATAAGATAGGAGAATCTGGATGAACTATTGTTAATCGCAGCGTACAATTACTAGCGTACGCCGATGACATCGACATTATTGCAAGAAGAAAGTCGGACGTGGTCGAATCATTCAAGGCGCTTGAAGCAGCAACAAAAAGAATGGGACTAGAGGTTAACACTAGTAAGACGAAGTATATGAAAGTATCAAATTATATACAAGCTGCACAACCCGAAGATCTAACGATCGGAACATATACTTTCGAAAGAGTAAGACAGTTTATATACCTAGGCTCACAAATTAATCAGAATAATATAGTAAGTGCAGAAATTAACAGACGGATATATCTGGCAAATAGAGCCTATTATGAATTAAAAAAAAATTTAACAACAAGCCTAGTTACAAAAAGAACGAAACTAGTGATATACAGAACTCTTATCAAGCCCATCCTCACATACGCGTCGGAAACATGGACGATGACAAAGAGCGATGAAGAACGTTTAAGATGCTTTGAACGTAAAATCCTCCGGCATATCTATGAAGGAGTACAGGAGGGAGGATTATGGCGTAGACGCTATAATTTCGAACTTTACCGCCTGTATGACAAACCTGATATTATTAGGTCCATCAAAATAAACCGGCTGCGGTGGTTAGGTCACACAGAGAGAATGAACGATATGGAGCCGTCAAAACATATTTATAACCAAAGAATAGATGGAGTGAGGAGAGGCAGACCCAGAGCACGATTTAAGGATCAGGTGGAGGAAGACTTGAGAATATTGGGACTACGAAACTGGAAAGCCAAGAATAGGAGAGAATGGAGACTTATCCTTGAGCAGACTAAGACCCACCATGGATTGTGGAGCTAATGATGATGATGATACTATAAACTGTTTGATTTATGAATTGATGATGAATTGATATAAAATGATATAAATTGATTGATGAATTACTATAAATGATTAGTTTTAAATAGTATATAAATTGTACTTACATGCCGATGCAAGGAATGTAAATATATGGAAGCATACTAAGATCATTGGATAAAAAAGAGAACAGGACAAAACATAGAAACCTTTCAAACACACACATCAAGACACTACACACATTAAAATAATTATTATTGATGCACTAAATTTGGAATTGTCTTTGTAAAAATTGGAAGAGGTGACTTTACCACGACATTTGATATTGGTTTAAAAAAAAAATAGAGGTAAAATTAACAATGTCAATATGAATTGATGGCAAATGTGACAGTTCTTCTTCTTTTAGAGAATTCACGATGTAGTCATCTTGTATGTGAGGTTATTGGCTCTGTCATTATAAAAAATAATATTTTAAAATAGAGATTCTTGTTAATTAATGTCTGGAGAATATTGGCAAAACTTCTACAAAATTCATTTCTCCTCAAATAAATATGGATGTGTTATAATTTAATCTCAAATGGACCATGATTTTGAAACTACATTTCTTCTGAACCCTTAATTGGATTTCAATGATTTTTTTTTTCACATTGTAGGTATTCAATTATGATAAATGGCTAGAATCAGAATTCATAGCGATACCTAAAAAACAGGGGGCTAAAAAGTGCGAAGAATATCGAACAATCAGCCTAATGAGCCACATGTTGAAACTGTTTCTTAGAGTCATCCACGGAAGAATTTATAAGAAGTGCGAGGAACAAATTTCAGGCACTTTTCGGAGTACAGGTACTGATTCAAAGATGCAGGGACGTTAACTGCGACGTATACGCGTGCTTGATCGACTATGAAAACGCATTTGACAGAGTTCAACATCAAAAGATGATAAACATTTTAAAAGAAGCAGACCTGGATGACAAAGACCTCAGAATAATTTCAGAACTATACTGGAATCAGACTGCATACATGAAAATTAACGGAGAAGAAACAGATCACATAAAAATACTACGTGGAGTTAGACAGGGATGTATCCTATCGCCGTTGATATTTAATATGTACTCAGAGAAAATTTTTAACGAGGCTCTTTACGGAATAGACGAAGGCATCCTTCTAAATGGTGAAAGAGTAAACAATGTTAGATATGCCGACGACACCATGGTGATAGCAGATAGTTTAGAGGGACTTCAGAGGCTAATGGACAGAATAAACGAGTACAGTCAACGGTACGGACTAAACATTAATACCCACAAAACGAAACAAATGATTATCAGCAAGGAGAATATAAATGGGGCTCATCTATACAGTAATGGGACGCAGATAGAGCGAGTAAAACAGTATAGCTACCTGGGAACTATTATAAACGAACAGTGGAGCAATGTACAGGAAATAAAGTGCCACATAGGAAAGGCAAGAACGGTCTTTAACAAAATGAGAGCCATCTTCAAAAGTCACAACATATCCCTAGATACAAAAATGAGACATTTGAGATGCTATGTTTTCTCTGTGTTGTTGTACGGGGCGGAGGCATGGACGCTTACAGACACCACTATTAAAAAACTTGAAGCATTTGACATGTGGCTTTATAGAAGAATGCTGAGAATATCATGGACAGCAAGGATCACGAACAAGGAAGTTCTAGAAAAAATGAAGAAGGAACAAGAGATTGTGTTTACGATCAAACGCATAAAATTGCAATATCTGGGACACGTTATGAGAAATCAGCACCGTTACTCCCTGCTGCAGTCTATATTGCAAGGTAAAGTCAAAGGTAAGCGAGGACCCGGTAGAAGGAGAATATCATGGCTGCGGAATTTAAGAACATGGTTTAAGAAAACCTCAACGGAGCTGTTTCGAGCCGCAGCGAGCAAGGTCATGATTGCCAATATGATTTCCAACATCCGAAACGGATAGGAACCAGAAGAAGAAGAAGAAGAAGAAGGTATTCAATTGCTAGAACACAGGAGTTAAATCGAGATGAAGTTCACAACATGTTTGAGTTGTTCCTTAAATGATCTCATCCTCTGTCATCATTCTCTAATGACAGCGAATGATTTACTAAATAAACCAGATAGATTATATAACGTAGATGAAACAGGTGTCAAAATAAACAACTCTACTGGAAAAGTTGTTGCTACAAGAGGTGCAAGAGTAGTCCATTACATCACATCTGGTAAAAAAGGTGAAACTCTATCGGTAATAGCGTGCTGTAATGCAGTAGGAAATTTTCTTTGTGATTGTGATTGTTAAAGGTGAAACAAGAAACCTGAATTTTTGCATGGACTTCCACCTGGAGCAGACGTTTATATGAATATAAAACCCACTTATGTGAATGCAGAATTATTTCACAAATGGCTTAAAGAACATTTTACACAAGAAAACCAAATGGAAAAGTCCTTCTACTTCTAGATAGTCATTCTTCCCACACAAATGCTATAGACATGCTCCAAACTGCCAAATAAAATGAAATTATTTTATTTTGTTTACCTAGCCATGCCACTCAAGCCCTTCGACGCAGTTTCTTCAAACCTTTTAAAACTTTGTATACAGCTGAAACAAGAAATTGGATAATATCACACAAGGAATTGAGGATGTACCAGACCTTCCCACGCATTGACAACAGGAATACCAGTAAAAGACTTTCTAATTTTAAGCCCATCAAAACATTATAACAACGTTAATATTGATGAACGGATAAAAAAACCCAAGTAAATATTTACAAGAATGTTTACCGATACCAACCATTCCGGTACCATTTTATAAGAGGGTAAAACAATCAGCTGCAATTTTGAACACAAAAGAAAATATCTATAAGCAAAGGTAGCTAAGGTCAAAGGTAAAGCTACAGTCGGAATATCAGACAAAATAAACACCGATTAGCTGAAACAGCTGTGCCAACTAAAAAGTTAAGGACGTAAGACTCAGAAAAAAAGACAACCCAAGAAAAAACCAAAAGAAAATAAAGAAACTAGTGATAGTGAAGAGATCCATTTCGAGCGATTCTGATTCAGACACACAGAAAATTGCTAGTTGCAAGGAATGTTTTGATAAATATTATAATACTAAATCATCTGCAGACTGGTACAATGTATTATGTACAAGAAATGGCTACATGAAAATTGTATTATGTATGGCGAATATTGCAATAAATGTGTGAAATATTGCAAAAGGGCAAATTTCTCCATAGTGGAAATTGACTCGGGGCATATAACCCATGTAATAGGCATTTATACTCAAAACTACGTAGTATTTTTTTATTTGACATTTTTTTAATATAAACAATAACTACACTTACTTAATTACTCTGAATGATATAGTAAACCATAGATACAAGAATCACTATATAATCAAAATATAATTTCAAATATCAACTGTTATTTAGTAAACAATACCCCATTTAAAATGTGAGGCAACTATCCCATTTTTACCCTAGGAAATAAAATGGCCTTGATAGCATCTAATTCAAACTGTATAAGGTCGTTAATACAATTTTATGTTACATATTGGAAATTTGTGATTCACTCGCGATATTAAAATAAAAATTTTAGGGTTGGGATGAATCGTTCTTGATGACTCGGTTCTGTGAAACACATAACACATTTATGTAATTTATGTTTTTGTGTGAAACCCAAATAGAATTTAAATAATCTTATTATACTATAATTTTTATTCTACATAATTTAAATATAAATTATTCACAGTATGTTTTTCCTATGACTGCGATATCTTTATACAAATTGCTGAAGTTAATAATTGTAGTGAGTAACACCATATATTTTTTAGGAAATGATTCCGGAAAATTTTTACCTATTTTAAGAATTTCAGTAAATAAAAAATACTATTTATTGGCTCATTTAAAAATTTTTCCAATATCACCTAATTAACCGATTTCAGTTTTTGTGAAGTAACTTTGAAAGATTGTTTACTCTTGTACATATAAAAATAGGCTATTTATATAATAAATAATTTTCCAGGCGGCAAAGTTTTGAAAATTTTGGAATTTTCCAGACAGATCTGACTTGCATAATTATACACAAATAGAAAAAGGTATCACACTTTTCTTTACGCTAATGTTTTGGAGATACCTTCAAATTATTTTTGCCGAAGATATGATATTTTCCGAGATATTCAGGATAGAAATTGAAAAATATAAGCCTATGAATACAAGTAATGCCGATTTTTTTATTCCACGGTTTGTCCTGAACTGTCAACGTTTTCAGTGAAGCATATTCAAATTTTAGTTATAGACAACCTTCTGGAGATATAAATATAAGATCCAAATCTCCACTGGGCTATTATCAAAGGTGATTCGGCAACTTTCAGAGCTATATTCGGCAAACTGCGGGCGTTTCGTATTTCGACGGCCCCTCAGAACATCCATGGATATTAGTGTGATGTACTAAGCACCTGTATTTATTTAAGTAAAATTTGGTAGTTGTCTTGTTTGATGATATGTTCTGCAATCTGCTGACCTTTCAAAGTGACCAAGGCAACTTCCTCTTATGTCTTTCAAACGAGTACAGTAAGGTCTCTTTTTAGGCGCATTATTTTTAAGCGATTTTAAAGTTGTGCGGTTCGTATACCATCCAAAAATTTCTATTATTAACTAGTATAATTAAATATTAACTATTCACATCCAGATGTCAGTAAAGTGAGCGTTTGCAATTCGGGGATTCCCTTGTTACATGATGTCCCTATTACATCATTGCGAGTTTCGCATTGAAAAGTATAACCTGTTATTGTTTTAAAATAATTTTTCTCTTAGCGGTGCTTCGTTTTATAATACAGTAGAACTCCAATTATCCGGACTCCAATTATCCGGATCAGATTGAGAAAAGGAAAAAATCAAGTGTGTATAGGCGCCACGTCCTGACAGAAATAAATATGTATGCAGGAAACGGGGCGCAGTAGTTGACCCTTCTAACTGCGAACACACTGTGGTGTAGCGATAGCAACGGGCTATAGGGAGGGGGTGCGATGACCCACGCTCGCGGCACCTGCTACATAGTCAGCCGTTTAGTGCTTCTTCAACCTGCAATAGAGTGAATTGATGTGTTGACTTGTTGTTGACTTGTCCGTGTTCCTTCTTCTTCTTCAGCCTTAAGTAATCCAACTTTGGAAATAGGCCTCCCCCAAATCAATCCAGTGTCTTCTATTTTGCGTCACTTGCTTCCAGTTGTGTCCTCCGATCTTCTTAATGTCATCAGCCCATCTCATTTGTCGTCTTCCTCTGCTTCTCTTTCCTAACCATGGCCTCCACTGTTGTATTTCGTGGTCCCATCTCTTATCCTTCAGTCGGGCATTGTGTCCTGCGAAGTTCCATTTTAATTTGGCAGCATGTTCTCCTGCGTCTTTTACTTTGGTTACCTCGTTCCTTAGTGTTTTGATTATTGTGTTCAGTGAACTACGATGAGTTCTAAGAGGAAACGTGTGGTATTATCGTTGGCCGATAAAATTAAAATTATTAAACAATTGGACAAAGGTGTGTCGGGTAAACATTTAGCCGAGGTGTACAAAGTGGGAATGTCAACAGTATCTGACTTTAAAAAAAATAAATTCTCTATTGTAAACTTTGTATCCGTCCTCGAGAATGAAGACGGAAGTTAATCGAGAAAGGGTATGAAAACAGCTGAAAATAAAGAATTGAAAGAAGTGGTGTTTAAGTGGTTCTTGCAGCAGCGAACATTGGGGAACCCTCTTTCAGGCCCTATTATTTGTGAAAAAGCTATGCTTTTTGCCGAGAAAATGGACAGTGTGGGTTCATTTAAAGAGAGTAATGGGTGGCTACGAAATTTTAAAGCCAGGCACGGAATCCGACTTTTAAGGTTGAACCAGATTGTTATGACCCTGAGTTTGTATACAATGCTGATGAAACGGGCCTAAACTGGAAAGCCTTGCCAAAAACTACATTGGCTTCCAAAAGAGAATCAAGTGCTTATGGTCACAAAGTAAGAAAGGGCGCGCGAGTACCCTTAATTGTGCTAACGCAACCGGAAATCATAGATTACCCCTACTCATGATAGGAAAATCCAAAAATCCCAGGGCATTCAAGAATGTAAAAAAACTTCCCGTGGTCTATAAAAACCAAAAAAGGCTTGGATGACTGCTACTTTATTTACAGAATGGTTTGATGAAGTGTTCATACCTGAAGTCAAAAAACATCAAAAGACATTGGGAAAAGAAGGCAGCAAGGTGCTGTTACTTATTGATAATGCACCCATTCATCCCCTGAAAACCTGCTAGAAAGAGAAGATGGAAGATTTCGAGCAATGTTTTTGCCACCAAACGTAACGAGTTTGTTGCAGCCGATGGATCAGTCGGTTATTGAAACAATGAAGCGTCATTACAGGAGGCAATTGATTAGGAAACTGTTGATAGAAAATGAAAATGAAGAAGGCATTGTCGCTCATCACAAAAAAATCAATTTCAAAGATTGCTCGTATATGGTGGCGGAAGGGTGGAGTATGGTTACGGCGACATTGAGAAGGGCTTGGAATAAATTGAAAGGAATTTCAACAAAGGAGGAGCTACAGAAAGAGAAGGAAGAGAAGCAGCGCCAAAAAGAAGAGGAAGAGAGAGAGAGGAGGAAAATGACGACGTAACGGTTGAAGAAATCAGAGATATCATCGTAAACATTTCCGGATGTTCCGAGTGCAGTGTAGAGGATGTAGAGGAGTGGTTGTTAAGTGATTCTACGTATCCCGGATTCCAGATTCTCGATGATGATGAACTCGTCCAAAGTGTTGTGACAGCAGAAAGTGATGATCCGGAACCGAAAGACGAGGACTTTGCTAGCGAGCTAGACGAGGGGCCGAATGCGAGTGAGGCATTTGTAGGGCTAGACACCGCGCTCAAATGGATGGAGCGGCAACCAGAGTGTGACCACCTGCAACTCCTCACCGCCAAAAGAATGCGAGACTTGGCGGCGCGGAAACGATTCAAGTCAGCAAAACAACTGACTCTGCCTGATATGTTTAAAAAATAATTCATTTTACTGTGATTCAGTATTGTGTGTCAATATTACGTAATGTAAACTTTGTCATTTACATATTGTTGTGTATACTGTATTGTTTTCATAATAAATACCGTATATGTTCTCCATTGTGTTTTGCTGTAATTACGTTTCTTTCCCGGAAAAGACCTTTTTCGAGAAAAATCCAATTATCCGGATTTTTGATTATCCGGATCGGGTCCGGTCCCAATTAATCTGGATAATTGGAGTTCTACTGTAAGTTGTTTAAAATTTTGCTGATTCCAAGTTGCAGTATAATAAACAGCACTGTTTTGGTTTGAAACGTTTCAAGTGAGCGTCATAAAGTTTTATTTTTCATTAGAAGAGGTTTTTGCCATCTTAATATCGTAAGTCTAATTTTTTTATTTCTTTTTTTAAGATTTTATTTGGCCCAATGGAGAAAAAAAAAACATCAAAGACAATTAATTTCGTAGGAAACGAAAATTGCAATTTTAGATCGCTTAGGAAAAGGAGAAGGATCTACGGGAATTGGAAAACATTTTAATTTAGGCGAATCAACTGTAAGAGCAGTTAAGAAGAATAAAGTTGCTATAAGAAAATCTATAATTTCTGGTACAAAATTAAGCGCCAAAGTTTCATCTTACTCAAGGGATGTATTATTAGAAAGAACAGAAAGAGCCATCGCAAATTGGGTTGAGGAACTAATTCAAAGAAGAATTCCTGCAAGTGGCTATTTAATCCAGGAAACAGCTCTTCAGTTTTATGAGTTAATGAAACAGTCAGAGCCACCAACTTCCACTTCCCAAGCTGGTAAAGAATTTTCAGCTAACAAAGGATGGCTAACCGGGTTTATAAACAGAAATGCACTTCACAATATCAAGATTAAAGGAGAGAGTGGTACAGCAGATGAAGCAACAGCAAAAATATTTCCACAGGAGCTAGCGAAAATTATTGAAGGTGGGGACTATTGTGCCGATCAAGTATTTAACGCTGATGAAACGGGACTGTATTGGAAAAAAATGTCTAACCGTACTTATATTGCAACTAATGAAAAAACTGCAAGTGAACATATAGCAAGTAAAGATCTTCTTCTTCTTCTACTTCTTGGAGATCTTCCGATCTGTTTAATAGGGTTTAATAGGGTCTGAAGCTGTCTCTGGTTAATTTCCTGAGAGGTAGATTGCCAACTATCCCTCCATCTTTTAAGTGGTCTTCCGGGAGGTCTTGAACCGGGCGGGTTGTTTTCTAGGGCAATTTTTGGTAGACTATTCTCATCCATTCGTCTTACATGATTGTACCACATCCTCTTACGCTGCCTTCCCCATCTTACAATATCTTGAATTTTGCACTGCTCTCTGAAGTTTGTATTTCTCACCCTGTCTCTTCTTGTTTTGCCCACTATTGTTCTTAGGGTTTTCATTTCGGCAACCCTTAGCATCTGTTTCGTTTTGTTGGTATCTACGCGCACTTCTATGCCATATGTCATGATCGGTATGCAAGTCTTGTAGATTCTAATTTTACTATCTGTGCGCATATACGGATTTGACCAGACTATCTCCCGCAGACATCCCGACAATGCGGATGCTTTGTTGATCTGACTCCTTAGGTCCTTTACTGGGTCGTGTGTGCTTGATATATCTATGCCCGGATATCTGAATTGCATCACCTGTTCTATGGGGTTGTTCGCAACTACTAACTTACATCTAAGTGGATCTTTTGCTATTGTCATTCATTTAGTTTTTTGGTAGAAATCATCATATTTAGTTGGCGGCTTATTTGAAAGAACTGAAAGAGCTGTCTCTGAAGATCATCTTCTGATTCGGCAATAATTGCTGCGTCATCTGCGTAACACACCATACCAATTCTTTTGTTGCCATTCTGTATTCGATATTGAGAGATGTTACTTTGTTTATAATTTTGCCCATGAGTAGGTTAAACAAGAAGAGGCTTAAACTGTCGCCTTGTCTAATTCCTCCCGGTGTTGAAATATTTTCAGTGAATTGGTCTCCTGCTCTAACTTTGGTTACATTGTTGTTATTTAGGTTATGGACTATCTTTGTTATATTGGTCGGTGTTTTATTTTCTATTAATATATTTAGAATGTCTCCCAGGCGAACCCTGTCAAACGCCTTCGTCAGATCAATGAAGCAAATATACGCTGGCATGCGTATGAGTGACAACAGCTATTTTTACAGAATGGTTCCATAATTATTTCGTACCATAAGTAGAAGCCTATACGAAGGAAAAATCTCTCGATTTTAAAGTTTTATTAATTATTGAAAATGCAGCAGGTCATCCAAACGTTCACATAGTATTTCTTCCGCCAAATACAAGCATTATTCAGCCATTAGATCAAGGCATAATTGCAACGTTTAAAAAATATTACATAAAGGCAACTTAAAAATCCATCGTAAGTAAACTAGAAAATGAGCACTTAACAGTAAAAGATGTGTGAAAGCAATTTTTTATTTTTGATTGTTTGATTCATGTTGCATCTGCTTCCGCTCAAATAAGACCAAGAACTTTAAATGCCTGTTGGAAAAAGGTTTGGCCAGCATGTGTAACAAGCAATGCGCTACAACCACTATTAGATGAAATAATTAATTTGGGACATGAACTTGGCGGAGATGGTTTTAATACCTTCAGCCACGATGATATAGATGAATGGCTTGTGAATGATGCATTAAGTGATCATGGTTTAATTGATCAAACTTTAGATCTAACTTTAGATGGCGTCGTGATTCTAGAAGATGATAATGATAAGGAAGAACAACCAACCCCCCTTACTGCCAAATTAATTCGAGAAGGTCTTCAACTTTGCAGTAAATTAGAAAATCTTTTTTTTATTAATGACTCCAATTCTGAACGAGCTTTTAAATTACAACGTGAGCTGCAGAACTGCATGTCAGAATATCGTGAGCTACATAAAAAATTACTAGCATCATCATCGCAAAGTTTAATTACTGATTGCATTGTTAGAAAAGGGAGAGCTACACAGAACGAGAATGAAGTTTGTGAAAATCCATGGCCTTTACCGCAAATATTTATTGCAGAGACAGTTTCTTTTGACGATGAAGATGATTTTGAGCCACTTCGCAAACGGAGCAAACCATTATCAGATAGCGATAATGATTAAAAATATAAATGTAAAACTATATGTACCTATTACTTTAACATAAAATAAAATTAATTAAGTTTTGAATACAAGTTTTTTTAAGCTTTTGTATGAATTTCTTTCAGATATTCGAAGTAATTTACCATGCAACCTATTTCTTTTAATTTCTGGAAACTTTTTTGCAGAAATTTTTCTTTTTGTCTTGGTTTTATGTAATTTTAGAAGGCTATGGAACGTATCCCTACTTTTCAAGGCAAGTAATGTCTTTTTTATGCGATTTTTGTATATGCGCTTTTCTGTGAAACGTATTCACCGCATAAAACGAGACCTTACTGTATTTATTCGTTGTATCAACATTGTAAATATTCATTTGATAATCTCTACTGCAGCTGCACACAAAACGTTAAAAAATAATTTCAGACCACGGGCGATAATCCCCAGTATCATTACAAAATACTGGCCGTGAACAATTACATTCCTTGTAATAAAAAACGGGATGTGGCACTCCGGGAGTGACCGTGGAGGGGAAGCATAGCTTTCTTTTCGTCTAAGCACGGAGAGATGATTTTTCATTTAATTTAATTTATTTATTTAGTAGACTAGACTAGATCCGATCAGACTCGAGTAAAATCGACCCGATTCGATTCGACTCAAGTCAAATCGACTCGATTCCATTCGATATTCGACTCGATTTGATTCGACTTAAATCGATTCAATCTTCGATTCCATTCGATATGATTTGATTTTATTAATAAGCACGCATGGGGCTGCATTTACTACTCTACATATTGTGTTGTCGCGCGATATGTCGTTACAGTTTTTACTGACAGTTTTATTTTCTAACATCTCTGAGAGATCCACCGCTCCGTCGGTAGTCCGCGATAAGAAAGCTATGCTTCCAATAATTATAATAATAAAATTGTATGTGTACATACCTTTCCAATGACCTTTCATTTAATGTAGACCTTATCCAAGCTCTTCCTCTTCCAAGATCTGTCCAGATGTGTCTTAAAACAATGTAACGTTCCTGTTCATGCTTTGTCAAATGACGGTAAATAAAAGGCCAAAATGCTAAAAAAGTTTTAGTAAAAACACCACAAGCAACAATTTTTCATTTGGCAGAATAATAAAAATGCTTAGAGGAACACTTTACAATTTTTTAGGTGAATTGCGTGTTTGTGACAATTTTTTATGTAAAAAATGAAACTAGTTTTTCTAAGTGATGCTATATGACCAACAATTATCCACTTCAGACAGCTATACTTAATTCGTGAATTTTGATGTAGAAACATGAATCCTTAAAGGGGTGTCCCGATTAAGTGTCCGCAATGGACACTTAATCGGGAATTAAAAGAAGACTACTGGAAGTAATCTAAGGCCTAGTTAAAATTAAAACAGACAAACACTTTGCGATGAAAATTTTAATATAATTATCTGATAATACTGCAATCTTATAAATATTCTTTATCGTCACTCTTATTTGTTAACTGCAGAGATATTTGTTTTAAACATGCATATTTGCTTTAGGGTATGAAAGATAAAAATTTAGTATCAGCTGAAATGATTTGTAATACCATATTTCATCCAAGATCTTCATATTAAAAATGTTATATTTCAGTACCAGTTTTTCAGTATCTTAACAACAAAGTTGTAAACCGTGAAATCTATGATACGCGCCAGTTGTTTGAAATCTAAGAAGCGACTTTCCAATTAAATGCAAATGTTTCTCACCAAATTAATTATATTGTATTTAAATAATTGATTACTTCGAATAGGAAAGCTAAACTGCGGAGCCATTTTTCGTTTTTCGGTATTTTACCACCTTATTCGTTTCGAAAAGAAATGATTTCAAGTAACATTTCTTAGAATATTTCTAAATATATTCCTCTTCCTATGTTCATCTTACGTCTATATTAAGAAGTACCTACATCAGTGTGTTTAACGGGATGGCTAGCTTCCAATTACACTTAAAAGAAGCATCGTTGCCAATTTTCTGCGCGGATTGAATTTTGAGTTTATGGAATGGTGTAGAAATAGGTCCCAACAAGCCTCTCTTACGTTAGTGATAACCTCATCTTCCGGTGGTAACTCCTGATTGATACAAACGAAACTGTCGACCGAGTATAAGCGGTATAGTCACATGTCACATATACGTTGGCATGTTTGCAGGCCAATACCAGCAATTCCAGTACCAGTGCGATGTCAAAGTCAAGCCAGTAACCTACTTATAGGCGTAAAAACAACAACTCGTATTAGGACGATCTACACAATGAGGACTCACGTTAAGATAATTAGAAGATATATTAGGAATACGAACCTAAATCATCAAATCACTTATCACTACGGAATCCGGGGAAGCAAAAGTGCTAAGAACAACGGTGGTCAACGATGAGTGGACGACTGCTAAGATCAGAGAAGAACAAGGGAAAGATTCAGTTTTACAGAAAATTCGAAAATGGTAGACTTTCTTGGCAAGAAATATCAAATCTATGCTCAGTAGTTAAAATGTATTGGGCCCACTGGGACTCCTTTATCATGGAAGATGGCTTGCTTAAACGAGTACTGGTGATTCCAAAGAACATAATGGCCGAAGTACTTCGTCAGTTACACGACAATATATCAGGGCATTTCGGTGTAAAGAAAACCCTTCAGTAAATTCGGCAACGATGAATAGTTCCGACGATGTAAAGGACTGGTGTAAGAAATGTACTGCCTGTGTCTCAAGTAACGGACCTTGCCGAAGAAGAAAGGCTCCTATGAGACAATACAATGTTGGAAATCGTTCCAAACCATTTACACACATTAGCAAGCCAAAATATTCTTATCCTTTCGGGATCTCTATTGCCATCGATCTTTTGATTTGACTGAGAACTTCCTCATTGGTAATTCGTTCCACGGAATTTTGAGTTCTACCCACAATTAGAAACCACAATTGATTGTTTTTTTACATTTGTTTTTGACGTTTTGATTTTGAATCCGGAAATCGTTTTCAAAAAAAATTATTAATATGACGCTACTCGTTTTTTAAGATGTAAGGTTAGATCTTTACTACACACTAAGTTCTACATTTTATATCCTGTGAATAATCCTAGTCTTAATAGCATTCAATACAGTATGTTAGATGTACGACTTGCTAACACACATATATTTAGTATTTTTTATTTATAACTTGAGTCTGTGCTCTTCCCTCGCATGCGTAGATTTGTTAAGAAGTTTTTGTAATTCTTGTATACTATTCATTATTAATATGATATTATCTACATATCTAGTATTGTTTATAACTTCGCCATTTACGTCAATACCTTCCCTGATATTATTAAGTGGCACTCTAAAGGTCTGCTCCGAATATATATTCAGAGCATCACTAATATATGTATAACTACAGTACATAACTCCGTTTTGTATCAGTACTGGTTTCGAATAATGACTCATACCAGCACTTTCAGTCCTCCTAAAGGTCGTTTATTATTCATATGTCCTTTCCTTCTACTACCGAGTTTCTGAAGGCCCGTCCTCACTTGGTAACGTGTTACTGAAATTTGTTGGCAACATGTTTCTAATAACATGTTTATAACTTTTGTGTTGAATGTCCTCATTGGGATTGCAAGCAGTAAGTAACATTTTTATGACTGCGTTATTTTTCTCATGGCTGCCGCTTATGTAGTTTTAGCGTACAAAATTTAGAATTATTTCAGTTTTTTAATAAAGAAACAATAAAACAACCACCTACTTATAATTGAATTAAATTTTGTAAGTTCTTACCTTAATTCGAATTTTATATAGTGGGACGTGGCTTGATCTTATCTTTTAAAAACATCAAAATATTAAATTCAAATCACTTTCTCACGAAAACGTCATCAATTTCTTCTCCTAAATGAGATTTACTTTTCATGACTTCCCTCTGAAATTGTCCTATTTATGAACATATTTTTTATGGACATTAAAGTTGTCAAGTTGGCTTTAATTTTTCCATCTCTTCTAATTTTCTATCATCCAGGTTTCCTTAGCTCCCCATGTGAAGGGACAGGCAAGACCTTATCTTCGGTGCCCAGCATACATGCGACCAAGTCAAGGAATGGATGAAAATGCATGATTAGAACTGGCTGCGGGTAAGATCGAGGCTTAGGTTTTTAAAGGACCAAGAAAAAGGGACGGGATATCATTCGAATGTGCAGGAGAGTGGTCCCAAAGAAATGCGTGGGGTATTTAGGTGTGACCCTGAGTCAAAACGCCGCGTTGAGGGGGATCATGTCCAACATCGGAGGGACCAAAACTGAGGGGTGGGGAGGAGGGCCCTTCATTCTGTTAAGCAATCGATCGTTCTCTAGGCTACGCCTGTCTGGGGTACTGCAGTTTTAACAAAGGCGTACAGAAAGCAGCCCACCCTAGCAGATAGAAAAAAAGTCTGTTAAGGGTGGCATGTGCATACAGAACAGTCTATGCCGATACGCTGGGAGTTATCACTGTGTGTATTCTGGTGCACATGATAATGAATGAAAGAGGAACAATATTCAAGAGAAGAAATGAAAACAATAGAATGTTAAAAAAGAAGAAAGTGAGGGGTCCATTAAGGTGTGGCAAGATGAATGGGACGAGATGAGAAGGGTGGTGCAGTGGACGAAATCGCTAATTACTAATCTGAGAAGATGGATTGCAGGCTTTTTAATTACTTCATTTGGCTTTCCAAATTGGATATGATCAGCCAAAAAGAAAGGCCAAGGAGGCCAAGAAACCTCTACCTTTCAAATCAGGGAGAGAATACAATAGATCTCTCCCCACTAGGGTTAAAATGCAAGCTCATTATTTTAGGAATATTAAATATTCCAACAAGAGAAAATGCTTTGTTACTTTTAATTTGTCTACTTAATCTTAATGTGTACACATAGTAATTGTTTTGTAATTAATTTTCGTTATAAAATTTTATGCATATGAAGCAAAATTAAGAAAACAAATTTTTAAAAGTATTATTTTGTGTTAAATTTTGTATTTATATACTTAGGATTAGATTTTACATTTGTTTTTGATGTTTTGATTTCCAATCCGGAATTATTATTAATTAATAAATTATGTTAACCTGTAGATGTTTATCAAATAGCACTTTTGTATCAGCCAATTTGACAGACTTACTTGGCCTCAATCTTGGATGACACAAAGCTACATTTTTTAACAAAATTACAAAATGAATCCTATATAAATACAATATTTAACTTAAACATGGCACAAGAAAACAATTTCAGAATTTCTTTATTTTTTCTTGGTGTACTGTAAATCTCACAAAGAGACTGATGATGACATGGAATGATAAGTTGGATAGCTCTGTTTTATATGGCCTACAGGGGATTGCAGTAAAAGGTTAATATTTTTTTAACTAAAAATGAACATGTTAAATGTTACAAAGAGAATTTATTACTTTTATAAAAAAATATTAATTTACTTATATAAGCTCTAGGTTTTTGGGCTCTGTATAATTCCTATTTAATTTTATTAGTAGCAAAATTAATATTGAATTATTTTGAAAATAGTCCAGTCGAGATATGTACAAAAATAGCTGAAGTTTGTTGTAGTTAATAAGTCATTACAATGTTTGTAGAAATAGACCTGAAGGTGGTTTATAATTAGCATTTCAATATGCTTTATGTGAACAAGTTGGGGTACAATTTTATCCTGAATATCTAGGAAAGTATCAAATCTATGACAAAAATGTACAGGACAAAAATTCTTCAGGCTTACCGAATTAACAGAGTTTAATTTTTCAAAGTGAGCTTGAGAGCTTGCTTACTCTTCTATAAATAAAAACAACTTAGATAACAAGTAACTTTCTATGGAGCAAAGTTTTGAAAATCTTTAATGTTTTAATATAGAGCTGGAATGCATATTTATTATGAAAAAACAGAAAAGTTATCACATTTTTCTTTAAACCATTGTTTTATTGATATTTTCAAATTTTTTAAATCAAATGTTCAGAAACTTTTATTTCTATGATCTGGAATTTTTTCCATTAGGCCCGTATTTAGTGATGGTCAGAATCGATTATTTATGGGAATAGGTTACCGTGGAATCGAGTACATTAAGGAATCGGATACTTTATTGAGTACTGAGTACCGAGTACTGTGGCTATCAGATTTTGAATTAATAGTCGGTTTGTCAATCTTTATCTATGATTTTTCACTTATTTGTGTGTGTTTTGCGTACGTTTTTTTTGTTTTATAATAAATATTATTTTGGCAAACAAATAAAAACATTCTAGATATGTATCACAAAAAATAGACCAAAAATTATTCTAATAAAAAAAAAGTGTTTAAATATATTATTTAGTATAAGTTTTTAGTATAATAATTAAAGTAATTATTTAGCTAATACCAAAACTTTAAGTATTCTACTATTGTCTAAAAAATAAAAAAACAATTTAAATATTAAATGAACACTAAAAATAAAAATTAAGTATAAATAAAATAAAAAATCATTCTAGAATATATCACAAAAAAATAAAACAAAAACTATCTTAAGAATAAAAACTGTTTAAAAATATAATTTTGTTCAAGTTTTTTTGTAATAGTTGATTTTGACGATCATTCCTTAATTGACTTGCCTTCGAGAAGACTCTTTCAGATGGAACCGAGGTGCCAGGAACAGATAAATTCCGAATCACCCGAACATTACTGAAATTTTCGACCGTTCTATATTCGGCAGGTATTCAGTTAATTCAGTACTCAGTACTCAATCGGTTTCCAGTATTCGGATACTCCCATCTTTACCTGTATTTTTAAATGCATTTGCTAAGGCTTGTATTTGAATTTGCACATCTAATTTAATTCCCCTTGATTATGGTAATTTGAAATTCATAACTTCAAGATCCTCATACTGAAGTTATATTTATAGGTGTTCCTCTAATCAATTTGTATTATATACATTAATTAGTGTTGGTTAAGTATCCAAAGCTGTTATATAGCATTTTACTTTTAAAATATTATTGGTTACTTCCCAGTTATATTTCAAAAAAATAAACAGAACAAACATGCATATACTTAGCTGTTTATGAACATGCACAATTAGATTAAAACATATTGATATTTCGAACACAGTGCTGTCCAGTCTCTCCATTCAAAAGATTAAGTAATTTAGTTTAGATTCAAAGTAATCAAAACTACTGAATATCTAAATTCATATTTCTGAGATTTAAAACTCATTAGACAAGGGAGATATCAGAAGAAATACCTATAAGAAGTCAAGTATTTAAAAAGAAGTCCACTTAAAGAATTTTGTCTTGTACTTTACTGCCAACAGATATGTGATACTGAAGACAAAATATACAAAAAAAAATTATTTATTTATTCCAAAAACAGAATCTTTTTAGAGAATAAAATATAATTGTATATAATGTAGGATTTATCATTAAAATATTAAGAGAATGAAAAAGACACATCTCATTTCAGTAGTAAAGAATATATTATAATAAAAATAATGTTATTTATCCTCTAAACAGGAAAAGATAACACACAATACCTGGAAGCTATTAGAGGATGACGATATAAAACTAAAAGCATTCAAAATTTATAAAGAAATGCACATTTTGTAGTAACTTGAAACCTAAAATGGAAAAGTTGCAACATTCTTCACCAATATTTGTTGTATAAAACAAAGAACAATTATTTTTTTAAAAATATAAATAGAATTATCTAAACATTTAAAATAGTGCTATAATCAACATTTGATTAGTTGCTTTTTTACTTAAATATGGTAAAGATACAAGGAAGCTAGATATAATGTTAAAATACTAGTTTTATATTACTAGTTATAAAGCTATATTATGAAAAAAATAGTTCCAGAGAGTGAACACCACTGTAAAAGAATCACCAAAACATCTACATTACTTACAAGGGCTGTCATTCCCGATATTTAAAGTATTGGCAACAATTTCAGAGACTTGTTTGATAGTAGATGAGTTTTGAGTGTGGGGACTTTTATGCTTTAAACCAAAATTTAAAACAGCTTCTAATGTAACACAAAGACCTGCTACACAACACTCAAATTCTGTAGCAAGCTCCGTTTTGCCCCCGAATCTTTTTTGGCAGTCTTGGACGCATTCTAAGAGCTGTTTTAGTAATTTCTCAGCTTCCTCACTTTTTTGTTGCACTGGCGATGTAGTTATAGAAACAGACATCAGCTTTAGCTAAAATATAAAGGAACCTTTGTATGAATTACCTGAGACTACTAGGAATTGTTTACGTATATCAGTTTAACAAGTCAAACTATACCATAATAATGAATTATATATCCAATAACCTTGATAAACACTCATTTCACTACACTGATACTAGAATACAAAGTTACGATGTACACAAGTAATACTGTTTTATCAAACGTAAACTGACACTTGTATTATCTGGCCCATAATTTTTATTAAGCGAATACTGCGATATAGGAATTTAACAACAATGAGGATAGCGATAGCAAATTAGCAACAATATCAACTGGCGATGACTTTTGAAAGGCATTTGACAAGCCAGGTTGTTCGTCTCGGTCATCGAGCAAAAAGACAATCGGTAAAAAATACTTTCTCGCTTTTCACATCATTGATAATAGATAGGCAACTCATTCAACAAATATAAGGATACATTCGGAGCTACATTTGCAATCTAATCAGGTTCTAAACGATCTGTTCGAGGTATATATGGCAATTGCTCTGCAGTTCCAACGATATTTTTTGCCGTTTCCTTTGTATTTTCTCAAAGCATCTATATTGTTCTGTCTGCTTAGCACATTTAATAGATATGATATTTGAGTGACCTAAAATTAGTCTCAATTTAGTGTCCTGAATCTCTAGAAATATTTTTATGTAGCGAACAGAAGGTTAAATTATTCCTTTCGGTTGCTTTTGGCCTCAAACATTTTCGCAATAGGCTTTAGGGCAAGGAGGGGTAATAGCGTTCACGGGGTAATGACGCTCACCTATAACTCACCTGTATGTAACTATGTTAATTAAGTGCATTTGTTCGTCTGTGGCCGAGCTGATCTAATTTTTGGTTAGATGTTTTTTGTCGGTAAGTCCAAAACTTTAATACTTATTTAAATAATAATTTTACTTTTCTAACAATAAAACTATTCTATTTTGTGATAATGCAATCAAGTTTCAACAATTACGTTTTGTTTTATAAACTTAAATTAATTAAAAAACGGCCCTTTGGTGTTATACCACTCATTTGAGCGCCATTACTCCTTGGTGGCCTAATTTATTATTGTTGTAGATATGCCAAGAAATCGTCAAAGGACCACCGCTAAAGCTGCTTGGACCAAAGTTCTTCAATCTGCTAAAGCTGTAATTGAAAGAGGTTTGTCGAAAAGAAAAGCGTCAAAACAATATAGTATACCATTTACCATATTAAGAGATTGAATAAAAAAATTAAGACATGAGCAACTCAAAACTACGTCGCAAGTCCGTTTTCACCCAACAGTAAGAAACTAAAATTGCTGAACAAGTTAAGTTGCTGGATTCTTTATACTATGGACTTAATGTCGCAGATTTGCGTTAAGTTGTATATCAATTTATGCTATCTTCTATATAAATATCAACAATAACAAACAGAATTTTGATCAAAGCAACAAAACAGCTGGATTGGGTACACGCCTTTATGAGACGCAATCCTTCAGTTTCTATACACAAAGCTGAAGCATTTCTATGATAATCTTGCGACTTAATTGCTTAATTACTAATTGTCGGATCTGTTATAAGCGGCAACCGAAGAAGCAACACAATAATCATATGTGCGATGAGTGCAGCCGGAAACTTCATACCACCCATGTTAATTTTTGCCAGATGGACAATGGCGCCTTTATTAGAAAAAAATGGACCAACTGGTGCATTATACAACAACTCTAAAATTGCTAACTCATTTGCTAAACCCACACGAGAATCACCTGTGTGTTAATTCTGGACAATCACAGCAGTCATATTTCTCTCCAAGCATTTAATTTTTGCAAGGAAACCCAAATCATAATGATTTTCATACCGCCACGCAGTTCTCACATAACACAGCCGCCGCTGCATGTGTCGTTTTATGGGCCGCTGAAAGCTGCTTATTGACATAAATGAACAGGCACATGAAGACACATTTAATGTCTAAGATAACTCCATACGATGTTGCAGGTCTTTTCAATAAGACATACATATAAGTAAGGCATAACCTGGGTTTCGAGCCACGTCAATTTTCCCATTAAATCCAAATGTATTCACAGACCAAGATTTTCTGAAAGCTTCGCTGATGGCCAAGAATCGGAACAAATCGCTGAAAACCAAGATCCAAATGTCAAGAATTTTGAAGATGCGCAGTCTGGTGGTATAGGCATAAATTTCAAGACATACATATCCTTTGGCAGGTCCATAAAATAAGGATAAATACTCTGAACTTGTTTTGGAAGTCTCTTATAAAAGAAACCTCTCCTTTTTTATGAGGTGGAATTACTTTTGATATAACCACCTCCGTTTTTATGAGGTGGAATTACTTTTGATATTTTGAATACATCAGCCAGTAACCCTCGTTAATACATTTGTTAAATATTATTGTGAGTGGTTCAATGATTATATCTAGAGATGCCTTAATAATTTTACTGTCAAAACCATAGTAGTCAACACATAAGGAATTTTTCAATTTGTGTATGCATTCTTTCACATCAGATGCTACTATTGGGGCCATAAATAACGAACTCGACCTTCTAGGTATTCTGCTAAAGATAGTAGTTTATGTCATGCTCAGGATTTCGATATAACACCTGCTATATTCGTAAAGTATTGGTTAATCTCCTTAATTGGTTAAGCTTCTGGTGTTAAGTTCAGATTGGACGTAGTATTTTCCTTATAGGTTTCTTTTTTAACAATACTCCATATTGTCTTACTTTTGTTAGTGGATTTGTTTATTATGTTAGCATAAGCAGTACGTTTTTCACCTTTTATTGCTTGCTTGTATTTCTTTCGCATTTGATGTAATGTGTAACGATAAGACTACCAAAGAGAATTGAAATACTATTGTAGAAATAATACCTCAATCAACCATGGGAGCTTATCGTCTATACCTTGCCTAGCTCAGTATCTCAAGGGTGAGTTCGTCTTGTCTTAATTAGGGATTGAACCTGAGTTCTCAGTTGATAGCAAATAAGACAAATTTTAACCAATCATATTTATTTAAATCAATAAAAAAAAACAATAATTAACCCTGCCAAAGCTTAACAGTTATAAGTGTTACTTATTGCTTCGATGGGCGGCTTGTGTGTTCTAGCTGTTGGATCCTCCAATTAGAAGTTGTGGCTTCTGGAGAGCTGCAGTCACACGTGGCTGTATGTCCGGACCAATTATTGAACTCCAAATATGCCAATAAAACCAATAGACCAAATAAATTGTCCAGTAAACCAATAAGTTTTATATCTCCAATAAAGTTTTGATGTGTCCAACAAACCCAATAAAATATCCAGTTAAAGTTTTGATATCTCCAATAAAGTTTTGATGTGTCCAACAAACCCAATAAAATATCCAGTTAAAGTTTTGATATCTCCAATAAAGTTTCTTTTTTAACAATACTCCATATTGTCTTACTTTTGTTAGTGGATTTGTTTATTATGTTAGCATAAGCAGTACGTTTTTCACCTTTTATTGCTTGCTTGTATTTCTTTCGCATTTGACAATATTTAATCCAATTGTCGGTAGTATGTGTTTTCCTATAAGTTGCTTTACAATCGTAGAGTTGTTTTCTTAAATTTCGAAGTTTGCGATGAAACTAATGAATAGTACGTTTTCTGCTATTCATGTTCGTTAACTGAAAACAAATGCTATATTCTTCACACATATACCTCATAAACAACTCTGCCATGTTGGTTGAATTACAGTGGATATCATCAAACACAGTCCAATTTTTGGATTTAATTTTTTCCACAAACTTAATATTTTTTTCATTAATTAATCTTTTTTTAGTTCTATAATTGTACACATTTTTTAAACAACTTATAATAGCAATATACCTAAATGATCAGATATTACCGGATCGGAGATACCTGTATTTAGCTTGAAGTAAGTGAAACTCTTGTGGGCACTTCTATGAAATGTTTTAAGCCGTACATGGTTAAGAAATTTCGTATTTTACAAATATGCCCAGTGTTTACTTCCATATTTAGGTTAATGTCCCCAACTATCATTATATTTTCATAATTTTTGTAGGCGAAATCAATTAAAGCATATAATTTAGGTTTGGAAACAGTAATATCTCCATTACAATATCGATAAAGTGCAATTATCAGAAAACTATTATTTTTAATTTCAACACCACAGAATTCAGCATTGAATCGATCACAAAATTTGTTTAAATCAACAGGCTCAAGTTGAATATTTTTAGAACCATAGATAGCCACACCTCCATGTAATCTAATTTCTCTACAATATGAAGAGAAAAGTTGAAAATTGTTTATTCTTTGTAAATTATCAGAGTTTAACCAGTGTTCCGAAACACAAAAAATGTCATACTTATTATCCCTAAAAAATGCATTTAATTCATCTACCTTATTAGTAATACTTTGTACATTTAAGTAAAACACAGAGCACGTTTCTTTAGTAATACTATAGTTATTGCTTATGCATGAAGAAACGAAAAAATTCATTAATATATATACTCTCAGGCCAAAAATCACAATTTAAAAGTCTTTGAGACGATACCTCAGGAACTGCAATTTTAAATGAAACATAACTTCTTGGATATCTCGAGTTTAATTGGTTAACTTCAATATTTTCATCAATAATCTTAAGATGATATGTTAGTTCTTCCAAAGATGTATCTGGAGACCAGTTGGTTGTATGATAGTACTTCATAGTTCTCTTTACAGCCCTCTCTCTCTAGCCGCCTTTAGTCTATTTGCTTTGGAGTTACTAGTGCCTATTAGAACATTTTTTGGTTTTCTAAATGTTTTAGGTTTATTAGTACTGTTGTCATTTTGAGTACCAAGAATTTGTTTGTCACTCAGTTTAATTACATTAGAACATAAATTGGCAGCGTGTGCTTGATGAACTGCTGCTGCTACATTAGAAAGTATTATTTCGGGTTGTTTTATATTGTTAGCAGTTTTGACAGCTCTTGTCACTTCAGTTACTTCTTTATAACTTTTTTGTCTGATTTGTAGGTGCTTTAATGGTCTAGAGTGTTTCTGTCAGTTTATTTTGCACTACTTATTTCATGGTTTAATAATGATGATTGATCTTGTAAGGCTTTAATAGCAATTTCTTGGTTGAAGATAATCTTATCCTTTTCATGGAGCATAATAATAACAAAGCCTTAAACCTTATGAGCACAAATCAATGGGAAGTCTAATAAAGGGTACGTTATTAACCCCCGATGTATTGGTTTTATAGTGACAATTGTATCAGTATACTTACCATATTCGGGACTTACTCATTTCTAGGCAAATTAAAAATATTTATAAAAGCACAAATCGTTTATTAATAGTTATTTTTCCATTAACACATGATCCATTATTGTATCAAAATAATTACAAATCTAAACTGTTTTATACTTAAGTTGCTAATGGGATTCCTAGACATAAAAATCTAATTATTACGAATACCAAGAGCTTGCTCCAACTCTGCTCTCTTCTGCTGTACCTTAGTATAGAAATATCTACAAACTGCTTCTTGTGCCCAAGGCTGATAGAAGAAGTCGGAGCGTCTTTCCTCTTCCGGATTTCCGACCACGTCAGTCATTGTCTAGAAAAGAAAAATATTATTAACGAGTTGAATTTCATGCACAATATAAGTGTTATGGATTTTACGTTACGCTAAATTGTGTCGAGTTTTCCACTTATACAAAGCCGCCATTTTATTTATACCAAACAGTAATTTCACTTATACAAAGCTTTATTTCATAAATGTAAAATTCCGTTTATATAAGGTTGCCATTTTCCTTAGACAAAACAACAATTTCATTCATAAAAAGACTTAGTTTACACAAAATCAGCTTATTTTTATACAAAGTATCCACTTCATTTTAAGAAAGTCCCACTTTACTTAAACAAAGCCTCCATTTCATTTATATAATCCCGGCTTTATTTTGTTTTATTTAATTTTACTTTATTTTACTCTATTTTATTCTATTTGATTCTAGTTTATTTTATTCTATTCTATTTTATTTTATTATTTTATTTTAATTAAATACAATTTTATTTTATCTTATTTTATTTTAATTTTATTTTTTTGTTATTTTATTTTAATAAACACTTTCTGACTCGATCCTTTACCAATTTCAGCCTTTACCAATTCAAAGCCTGCATTTGCATCATAAACAGCGTTCATTTAACAAATGAAAAACTTCATTTCAATTATACAAAGCCGCTATTACACAAAGCGACAATTTTACTTAAGAGAAGACTCTAATTAGCTCATAAAAATTACCATTGTACTTATACAAAGACGTCATTTCATTTAAACAAATCCGCTTTCAGTTATACAAATCGTTCATTTGTGTCCGTTCCAGCTTACATGAAGGGCGAGATTTGAATTAAGTGGGGTCTCTTCTGTACTTTACGAAAACGGATGTGCGGAAGTCCTCAAGCCTGACACGGTGCATCCCAATAGCTGATAGAGAAATATTCTACAGATATGTAGGATCGGTACGTCCAGGTTAAAACGCACCCGAGGGTATGTTAATACAGCAGCTATATCATTAGGGACTTAAGGCTGCTGGAAAATAATTCTTCACATGCTTTATATCACACATTTATACTACTGGGAAACTACTAAACTAACCCTCCCTTGAGCATTATCAAATGTTGTCTATTGAGTGTAACACGTATAGCGATCCAAATGATGTTCAGCACTGTTCTGCATCCAGTGAAGGCAGTGTGAAACGGACTAAAGGCGTTCAGATTTGATGATAATAAATCTATTAAAGGACGACACAGAACCCACGTGACCACTTAATACATAAAAGGACTAGTAAAAACAGGCAAAAGACTGCTAAAGAAGTGTTAAGACGAATTGGACATGGCGCAATTAAAATAAGAAAAACATCGTATCTGGGCCATATACTTCGAAACGGTAAATACTCTCTTCTAAACGTCATCATGCAAGGAAGGGTAGGGGGAAGAAATCTTGGTTGAGAAATATCAGAGATTGGACTAACCTCAGCCTTGAACAGATATTTCACGTTGCAAAACATAGGGAAGCATTTAAAGAAGTGATCGCCAACTTTCGTTAGAAGACGGCATAATAAGAAGAAAAACCGGCACGTTAGGGATAACCAGTAAAGAGCTAATACTATTTAACATAATGGTGGCAGGTTTAGTGGAGATACATTTGCGTAAAGAAGGATGTTTTCGTCATGACAGTTCATGAATCTATAATGACTTGGTTCTTTAATATAATGAGATAAACTAGCGAATAATACCTGTACGCCTTAAGGAAAGCCTTTAAAACCTAAACTTCATCGAAGTTTATGCTCCTATGTCCACAGCACTAGAATACGAAATCGAATACTTCTAAAACCTACTGGAGACAACAATAAAAAAATCTCCGGTCGAGAAATTATTATGATTCTCTGAGACTAACGCTAAGTTGTGAAATCGATTGGACGGTGATGGTAATCACCCTGTTGGAAATTTTGGCACCGGAAACAGGAATGAGCGTGGATAAAGACTGCTACAATTTTGCACTAGTAACAACTGTTGTTACAAACACTATCTTCCAACAACATATATACGGAGGTTGTACCTACACCTGGATATTACCTGATGGCCGTAAAAAGAATCAAATTGAGTCATATTAATTCAAAACTGATGGCGTGCAACAAGTCAGCCAAAACTTTGCCAGGTGAAGTTTGTAAACGTGCCCACAGATTGCTCATGCTAAAATATAAAACCAAACTTAGGAGAGTAAAGAGAATAACCACTAAAAAACTCTCCCAAATAAAGAATACAGTAACACTGAAAAAAATATGTCCCCGTATTTGAAAACATGAACATTGGTTTTACAAAATCTAATAAATGACTCATTCATTCGACGACCCCAATCTACGAACGAAACTATGAAATCTGACATTACTGAAAACATTTAATTGTCTGCAGTGCGTTCTCATAGCAAGACGAAGTCAAGCTAATTTTTGCACCATTAAAATAGTTGGAATATTTATTGATTTTCTTCAACAGTCGTTTTTAATACTTTACAGTGAATTTAGTATGAAATTAATATAGGTAATGTTTTTAGGATTCATTTTTTTTTCGGGCATGCGTATTTCCAAGGTACATGTCAAATTTTGTAGCTACAAATAAAAAAATGCTTTTATTTAGGCAATGAAAACAACACATCCAAAACAAACAACAAATGTTCTTTGATATCCAATGAAATGTTAGAATTATTGCAATGAAATGTTAGAATGTTAGAGAATATCATTAAACAACAAAGGTATCTCAAAAGAGGAAGACAAAGATAAATACAGACAGCTGTAACCCCATATCCGAAGTTGTAGTCAAGATCATAATAGATACCTCACCAATATTTGCGTAGAGATACAGTAGCTTGCCAAACTCGTTACAAACAAAAGAGTCCTTTTAAAAAATTAAGATTATCACATGCTATTTCAAACCAAAAAACTGAGCCGTATATAATGAATTATTTGTAAATGTGAGTTCGTTTTCAGTAGATAAAAATAGAAAAGAAAAGACTTGTGAACAACTATATTCGAGCAATACTACCCATAAAATAAATATCCATAAAACAGATTATGAAAAAGAACCTGATATTATGTTAGAAGAAACGGAAGCTGCTATAAAGAAAACAGCACATAATAAGTCTCCTGGTGTAGATGCAATCCCATCTGAAGCGTCTCCTTATCGGGAACAAGGAATTTTAAATAATTCTCGTGTTAAAAATAATTGTTGTGTAAACTGTTTATTAACCCACTTACTACATGAACACATACTTATACAATCAAACTTCAGCAAAACCATACGATCGACAACGTGTACAGCGTACCTACGTGTACAGAATTTTTGAATTTTTACCTCGTTTAAACGCACATTTAACGTCAAAGTGACTTTACCAGTGGCGTACCCGGACAGAACAGGTTAATTAAAATTAAAAAAATCACAATAAAAAAAGTCTACTTTACAAAATGTAACAAAATGGAAATTATAGAAAAAAGTTTTTGCTGTGTTTCGAGTTTGACAATTGCATTCGTTTGTTGTGCGTGATTCAAATGTATTTTAGACATTTTGAACGCGTTTAATAGCCTTTTATTTTATTTTTCAATACGCGCGAAATTTTTGACAAGCACTTTGACATTTAGCAAATCCGTACGACACCGCGAATTTACAGTATTGCAATGTAAAAGTTAAGGTGTAAACTATTCAGTGATCGCAGCTGTAGGTGAAACAGTAAGTTTGTCTTCGGACAAAACATTTAGAAGGTATTTCTACCATCACGCCGGTAGGAATGTCGTAACAAGCTAGTTTACAACATTACATGGCGATCCTGAGTTTAAAGGGAGGACTCTTCTGACTCAACATCACATGGACTACACAACAGAAGGAAAAGCCTACAAGCACATGGTCGCCCCCCGCTAGGATGGAAAACCAACAAAATAAGGAAAAAGAAGAACAAATCGTCATTAACCAGGCGGAAAACGATGGAAGAGCAACAACGATGACCGAAACAAAGGGAAAAATACCCATCTCCGAACCCCGAACTACTAGGTATTGCTGCGTTCGCGCTGGGAATCAACATCATTGACTGAGCGCTATATCGACGTTGGAAGAAACAACTTTGACGCCACATCCGTCAAAAGATATTAAAGTATTCAGAGCTGCTAAGGATGCAAATCCGGTCGCCAAATCCGGAACCAACCAACGCATAAGAAAAGAACACATCTGAAAAATTAATGTTTTTAAAGCTATTAATCTAAATTTAATATGTATTTATAAATACAATTTATTAATATATAATATATTATGATCAAATTGTGTAAGAAATCAAAACATAAACAAAATTCTCACTCTAAAAAAGCGGCAACCCTTTAAAACAATTTTGACACACGCTGAACTGTCAAAAAATTTGAAGTATTCAAAGTCATTTAAAAAATAATTAAAAATAGATTACAACAATTTACCGCCCGCCAAATAGCTCTGGAACACGCCAGATTCAAAAGGGAAGGCAAACACTAGAACAAATTTTTAATTTACGACAACTCATCGAAAAATCAAGAGAATACAACATCTCAAACGTATATTTGTTTCATAGGCAATGAGAAAACCTTCGATAACTTATAATGGCATTTACTTTGCCCAATCTTTATTAATATGAATATTCCGAATCACCTGCTTAAAATACTAGTTAGTTTGTATGAAAACAATGAAGCAATAGTGAGTGCAAAAATTAGAAAAGGCACAAGTATTATCCCTAGGGATATTTAACATATATAGTGAACTATTGATGAGACTTATTCTAGATAAGTGAGAAAGAGGCATTTCAGTAGGTTCCAATCTTTACTTCGCTGATGCCATATTGTTCAGAGCCTAAAGTGAGAAAGAAAAACTGCGTTAATACTCGACATGATTTTTGATAAAACCAATAACAGAATAAAAATTCAGAACATTGGAAAAAACACTAAAATGAATCTTGTATGAATGTTGGTTTTCCCAATATTTAGCTGTGTTTCTGAAACGTGGACCATCAGAACAGCAGATAGAAAAGGAATCGATGTAACGGAAATGTGGTGTTGGAAAAGAATGAAATAATCCGAAATGTCTCTTCAGTTTCATATTTTCAAACATATTAATATTCTTTCGAAATAAACCATTATCCATAATGTGGAGAGACTAATAGGACAAGTGCAACCCAGAATAGGGATTGATGAAGAAATCGTAGCATTAATAACCACTGCGCATCTGTTAATATGTACAGATTCTAAGTATATCTGTCTACTACATTTGGTAGTAGTATGAGTTATTAATATCGTCTCTATATACATACATATATGTATTACATCTTTGTTACTTTTTTTTTACTGTTTTTTACGATTATTTCACTATATTTCATCGCCGCAACCTCATTATCAATTAACATGAAAATATATTTAACTTACCTTCAGATCGCGAGTCTGCGAAACAATCCACTTATGAATGAACTGTTGAGGATCTTTAGCGAAGCTCAGGAAAAATTCCCTATTCGTTTTAAGCTGATTAATGGTATCGACGGTTTCGTGAATCTTGGCATCAAGTCCTTGAATTTCTTGTTGGCTAGCTGTACTCAATAGGAAATTGTTCATCTGGGTTTTTAATGTATCATCAACCTGAAAATACAAAAATTATACAAGATGTATAACCAAAATCTAAATAGTGATGGGTGCTATAAACGCTAAAGTTGGAGAAGACAATATTAACTTAGAAACCGTAATGGGCACACATGGCCTGAGAGTGATGAATGAAAACGGAGAACGTTTTACAAATTTTTGTTCCAATCCTAGCTTAGTTATTGATAGAACCATCTTCCCACAAAAAAATATCCACAAGGTTACATGGACTGCACCAGGTCATATAAGAGAAAATCAAATAGACCACATCGCCAATCAAAAAGATGGAGATCATCTCTTCTTGATGTACGTAATAAAAGAGGAGCAACCATCACAAGTGACGATCATCTCGTAATCGCTACCATTAAAATCAAGATGGCAAAAAACAAAATCACGCGAAACACCAACAGACCAACATACAATCTAGACAAATTAAAAACGGCTCCAGCACGACACACGTTTAGGGAGGAGCTCCAACTCAAAACAAGAGAACGTGAAGTAAATAGCTGGGAAGATTTGGCAGATGTTTTGACAGAAATAGCTGAAGATAAACTGGGTAAAAAAGAGAAACATAGAAAAGAATGGATGTCAGATGAAACTTGGAATCTTATCGAGGAAAGAAAACAGCAAAAAAAAGATATTTTGCAAGCAAGAACTGTAGAAGAAAGAGCGAACCGACAACAAGAATATGAAACAATAAATAAAGCAGATAAAAGAAATGCAAGAAGAGACAACAAAGGTGGGCTGAAGAACTGGCAAAACAAGCTGAAACAGCTGCACAACACAACGGAACTAAAGAGCTGTACCAAATTACTAGACGACTAACAAAAAATGGGCCCAACTGTTCAAACATTGTAAAATCCAAGACAGGCGAATTATTTACTATAACAAATGACCAAGTAGAGACATGGAAAGAGCATTTTCAGGAGATGCTAGGCACGCCCAGAGAAAACGCAGATGAAATTGTCGAAAACCCACAGAATGTAGACCTGCGTATATCTTGCGAGGCCTCTTCCAAAACGGAGATAATAACAGCTATCAAATCTGTGAGAATTAACAAGTCTCCGGTAATCGATAACATTGCTGCCGAAATACTTAAAACTGATCCGCATCTAACTGCTGAACTTTTGCTCCCCATAATCCGAGAGGTGTGGGAAACAAACCACATTCCAGTGGACTTGAAGAGGGGTAACATTATTAAGCTTCCAAAAAAGGGCAACATCACACTGTGCAAAAATTGGAGAGGAATAACCTTGCTTACCGCAATAAATAAAATCTTCACGACCATCATACTTAAAAGATTAACAACAAGATTGAATTTCGAGCTGGTCAACCAGTCTTTACATCAGAATCCTCATGCATAGACCACATTAATACTGTTAGGGTAATAATGGAACAATCGGTTGAATGGAACACACCCCTATACATGGTTTTTATTCACTTCGAGCGTCCTTTTGACAGCTTATCTCATGCTGCTTTATGAAAAATTTTAGAGCTAAGAAACATCCCGCTTAAAGTAATTTCCATTATAAAGTTATTGTACACTGAGATAAAATGCAGTGTGACACACAATGGAATCAACAGCGACGAATTTGACATACTTACTAGAGTCAGACAGGGATGCGTGCTTTCTCCGTTTCTTTTTAACATAGCAGTAGACTATGTTCTCTCCAAACTAGACTAGGACACAAGAGGAATACAATGGACGTTAACCACATGCCTAAGCGATCTGGAATACGCCGACGATATCTGCCTGTTGGGACAAAGGCTCCAAGATGTGGCTGATCAATATTGGAAACACTTTCCACTGAAGCCAATAAAGCAGGTTTAAAAATCAATATTAGTAAAACCAAATCCATGAGAGTAAATGCAAAAAACAACACGCTATTCACTATCAGCAACATGCAGATTGAAAATGTGGAAAACTTTACGTATCTTGGAAGTGTCATAACAGAAAGCGGAGGTGCAGACGACGATATTCGTAAGAGGATACGAAGAGCTCAACAAGCATTCAGCATGCTCAACCCTGTTTGGAGATCTGCAGAATATACTACAAGGACAAAGATCCGCATTATCCAGTCAAATGTCATGTTTGTTTTACTCTACGGATGTGAAACCTGGAAAGTGACAAAAACCCTTACAGATGCAAGTCTTTATTAATAAATGTCTACGATGAATTGTTCGTATTTTCTGGCCTAACATGATCAGAAACGAAGATCTACTACACCTGACCGAACAAAAAAGGGTAGAACATCAAATAAAGTCCAGAAAGTGGGGTTGGATTGGTCACACACTCAGAAAAAATAATTCCAGTATTGCAAAGATTGCCCTAGAGTGGAATCCCCAAGGAAGAAGAAAAAGAGGTTGCCCAGTACAAACTTAGTGAAGGCCTTAGCGCAAAATATAACCCGATGGCTCGTTTTCACTGAAGCTCTATGCTTAACTTAGAAGTTCAAGAACCTTATATAAATAGTATCATCATCATTTTGGCTTTACAACCGTGTGTGGGTCCTAGCCTCCCCAAGAATTTTATTCCAGTCGTCCCTATCCATCGCCTTCCTCCGCCAAGCACGTATTTCCATATTTCTCATATCTTGATCTATGTTATCTAGGAATCTTGTTCTGGGTCTTCCTCTTCTTCTTTGACCCACAGGTCTATCAAGGAGCGTTTTTCTAGCTGGGTCGGCTTGCTCCATCCGCATTACATGGCCTACCCACCTCAGACGTCCTATCTTAATGTGTTTTACGATATCTGGTTCCTGGTATATTCTATAGAGTTCGAAGTTGTATCGTCTTCTCCAGACACCATTTTAGTTTACCGCTCCATAGATTCGCCTTAGTATTTTTCTTTCGAAACATCCTAACATTTTTTCATTGTTTTTTGTTAAAGTCCAGGTTTCTGAACCATATGTTAGGACTGGGCGTATTATTGTTTTGTAGAGTTTTACTTTTGTATTTCTTGATATAACTGTAGATTTAAAAAGGAGATTAAGCCCAAAATAGCATCTATTAGCCGTGCAAATTCTGCGGTTTATCTCTGCGTTAGTGTCATTTTCAGTATTGACGAGCGTTCCCAGGTATACAAATTCGTTAACTGCTTCGATGACGTCGTTTTCTATAACAAGTGGCCGTAGTATTTGTGGTTGCGTACCTATTTTCATGTATTTCGTTTTATTGGTGTTTATTATTAAACCCATTTTTGCGGCCGCTTCCTTTAGTGCTACGTACGCCTCTTGTGCTGCGTTTTCCGTTTTCCCAACAATATTGATATCATCAGCATATGCTAGGATTTGCACAGATTTGTTATATATTGAACCGATATAAATAGTATTGCAACATTAAATTACAAACATTATGTATTGCAACAAAAGTAAATCTTGTTCCCATATAATTTATATGTGATTAGAGATGGAAATAACTTATGTGATGGTACTGCCTGAATAAAATCTAACAATTGTTTTAGGTAACGAATTTTTTTATGGTGAATTCATAAAATGGAAATAAACACGCACATCTTGTCAAAACGGAAAACTGGTACCTCCTGAAAACTGATATAGAATGCATGTTTACAATTGCTTGGAAAAGTTCTTTTAGTGTTTACGTGAATATTTGATTTCTACAAATCTTAATATTTTTAACGTAATATGATCTTATTTAACCACTTATTTCATTGTTTGTTAATATCTTTAAATCTCTCGCGTTAAAATTTACACTCTACATATTTTATAAAAGCTGTAAATTGAGAACAACATGTGTGGAAAAATCATTAATCTATCCCCGAAACACTTGAATTAATCAACTCAAAACTCATTAAATCGGGAAGTATTAATTTTATTCATCGGCTGCATCCCTAGCAATCATATCAGAACCCTTCAAGCCAACAAACGCGACGTGCAAACAATCTTCACCACAGAGAAGTCGTGTCGCAAACCAATTCACTCACCATTTTTAACTACTGCCAAGACGACCAAAGCACAGCTAAGCTACTTGTCATTATTCAAACAAAGATAAGTGGTTCTCCAATTATTCTTTGCTGCTAATAATTTCAGAGTTGTGCCAATGTTCGTACTTTATTTACAACCATATACATTGTTTTACTGCTTTAATTAAGTGACCAGCTAATTTTATATTTTCTTTATAAATATCAATATACATCGTTAATTTGCAGAAAGATATTCATAAATAACAAAATTGTAAACCCGATCTTACCTCTACATCAATATCGTAACAAGCAGTTTGTTTGCTCTCGGCCCCTCCTTCTACGGAGATCACATGATTTATGACGATTGGATCTGGAGGATGCAATAGTGGATTCAGACGTTGAGGAATCTCGGCAAATTTCATACGTGTACAGTTAAAAATTTGCTCCAGATACTTGTCACAAACTATAAACTCACGTTCATGGGCATCTTGCAAGCTAAAAGTTATTTGTTAGTTCAGATATTACATGCAGTTCAAAAAATTATATTCACGCCTAAATTCAAATAAGAACTACAGTTTATAAAAGTAATTCGCGTATTTATGAAGCCATATCTCATTATTCGAATATATTAAAAAAATTAAGAGAATAAGGTTAATAAAAACAGTTTTTTCTTCTTCTTTGGAAATCGTCTGTTATATTTCTCTATTTGAGACAGAGACAGATTCCAGAATCCTAGGTTGCCCCTCTGCTCGTTCCCTCTACATTTTTATTTGTGAACTCAGAAGACTCACTCATTTCTGACTCCTCTTCTGGACCATCTCTTTTTATGTCATGTCTATTTTATTCCCACGAGTTGTACCTAATTTCTGTCAGATACGAAAAACTAGATATAATAATAATTATCATAATTTAAAAATAAGATACACGAGAACGGTTAGAAAAGAATGATGTTTAACTTGTGTATTAATCTATCTATATAAAAAGCTAGGACGACAGTCACACTGTTTGTCCAGTAAGGTACTACGCCATCTAGGAAAGAAATCTGAACTATCAACATCTGACATTTCAATCATATTTTCTTGAAACGATACGATACGAATTAGGACCTTCTTATTATTAGGTGCGAATGGTCAACCCCCTACAATGACACTAGTGAATCATAAATTGTAAATTTCCGAAGAAGTTAATTGCGGGTGGCAGTTAAAAAGGATATTTATTTATAGCCACGGCCAGGCCAAAAACGTAAAAAAACTTTTCGATCTTATTGTCTCTCGTTATAACCAAATTTGCCTCGCTATAGAGGATTATAGTTCAATAGAAATTTCACGGGGCATCTAATGTACCTCGTTATAAGCGAAACCTCGTAATAACCGTGTTCGTTATAGAGAGAGTACATTATATATATATATATATATATATATATATATATATATATATATATATATATATATATATATATATATATAATACATAAATATACTCATCTACACCATATTCAATTGGCAAATCAGCAGGCAGCCGCACCACAACTGACTGATCATACGGTGAGATTTCTGTTGCGATTCGTGTCCAGGGCATGCATAACAAAGGAAAAAATGTTGCCTAAGCGATACTCCGTACAGCTCTCATCCCTGTCGTGGGCAAATGTCCACTTAAAACGGTACTTTAGACCTGTATATGGATACCATATGGACAGAAATGGTCCCCTGAAATGTATCCCTGATTTCATTTATGATGTGCTGATCTAACTGTTACGTTGCTCAGGTTTTCTCGCAGTCTATAATATCCAATTCTCGCCTACCTCCCTTATAACTATATGTGACGGAGGGAGGTCCAGTAGAGCCTCCGAAAGTGTGCCCCTCATTCCAAGGTAAGCAAGTCTTTGCACCTTGCTTAGTTTGAGTATGGAAGTTTTTTGCTGAAGCTGTAGCCACCATACCACGAATGTATTATGTAATTGTTGATTTTACAAACCATGTTATAGATCCAATATAACCTGTCTGGTTTTAAACAACACATTTTTCCATGAGTGCGTCTGCTACCATTAACGTAGTTTCTCTTGGTTATTCGTTCTATCTGTTGATTCCAACTAAGCCTTAAGTTTAATAGTATCTTAAGATACTTTACTTCACTCACCAGATTTAAATGTGTACCAATTAGGGGTAGAAGACCCAATTCCTCTAAATTCTTCCGGTAAGTTTCACGGTTTTGTACTTCTGGGAGCTTATATGTTGGGATGTTAAGCCCAACATATAAATTCCATTCTGTAACTATGTAGCATTTGAAAATCCTTTGGACATGTATTGAAATCCCCTCGTATTTGTTAAATATCAAAGAATAATCTTAGTGTATTTCATTTCCCATTCGTACAAATTAAAACACCGAATTCTTCCAATTCATCTTTACGTCGCCAAAGTTAATGTAAACCAATTTTAGAGTTGTTTATATTTCTTTGATCGAAACCGCTAAATATTCTGCGTTTCAAATAAACATCCATTGAGATCGCTGAGAAGTTTTTGTCGGCAAGTTAATTGCTCATTCTTACTTGAGTCGCTGTAAAAGACAGTCGGCTTAGGTCTAGATCCAAATTTATTCGTCAAATTTGTAAAGTTTTCTGTTTTTGCCCCTTTTCATGGAAATCTTCGTCTTACGTTATGGAAAGTAATTTGAGTGGCGGTTGATGGTAGCAGTTTAATGTGTATGCAGTCTAATTCTACTTGTTCCTGTTTTTTAAGAGGCAGAGTCCAAAGTTTTGTGTTCAGTGCCGGCTTCGGCCTCAAATGGTCGGTCCAATTCGCAGTGTGAGATGCAGTCCTTTTGTTCAGAGAGAGTTTCCAGAGAGTTCAACTCCAGTTTCCAACCTCAGGAACTTAAAGTTATAAAGTGAAATCGAGTTAACTTTTTGCGTATAAATTTCAAAGTAAAGTAGACATTTTTTTTAAATAACAATAATTGCTTTCATACAGGATAAAAATTGTAATATTTAAAGTTGTAAATTTTATGGTTTAACTTTAGCTGTCATTTTAATTGTTGTTTTAAATTTAATGTTAACTTATGACAGCTCGTTTTATTATTTTTGATATTAATTTGTTTTGTTTAAAAAAAAAGGTTAACCTTCATGTAATAATAGTTTTGAAAGTTTTTTGTAGCGTTTCCCAATTTTAAACAGATAGGACATATGTAAGTCTTTTTTATATTTTATTTTGGTATAACCCCATGTAATTTGTGTCATTATTTTTATAACTGTTTGTGGTAAGACACAATAAATGTTAAATTGTTTTCTTAACATTTTGTTTATCTTTTTTAACTAACCCTTTTTTGAGTTTCATTTGAAAAAGGTATATTCTCCATTTTTAATAATTATTTCAATAGTTACAACTAGCTGTTGTAATAGTTATAATTAGGCACCGCGAAGTGGCGTCCTTTTTAAATTACTAGAGGCGTTTCCTGTTTCCTTTCTGTGTTTTGTTTTGTTTGTCCCAAGAGATTCATGGTAGTACCCCTTTGTTCCATTATTTTGTAGTTGCCCCAATCCAAACCCCTTGTCATTTACTTATCCACGACCCCAGCTCTCCTAACAAACCCTGAGTACCGTTCGCACAAGTATCGATTATTTTGCTTGCCCTATCTCCGCCCCAATAATTTCAGTCCCCAATTTTCTACCCCTTACAATAATACCCCCTGTGGTACGCAAAATATTTCGTTACAAAATGGCGACCAACGTGGGGCATGTTTTAGATTTGCGTCATTTTGTATCTTCGTTACAACTACAGTGAGAGCCTGTTATATTTTATCTCCGACTGTATAAGTTTTTTCTTCTTCTTTTTATGTATATGCCTCTAGTAAGTTGTCGTTCGGCTTATATGATCGTTCCATTCGACTCTTCTATTTCTTATCCAGTCCTTGATGTTCACCACCTTGCACCTACTTCATATATCTGTACTTCTAGCTCTGTCTCGTAGTATTTTACTATCAATTTTTCTAAGTGTTTTCATCTCTGCTGTTTCTAACATCCTTTTTGTCCTCTCTGTGGCAGGTCGTGTTTCTGCCGCGTATGTCATTATTGGTCTAATGACTGTTTTGTAAATTCTGCCTTTCATTTCTTTTCCGATATTTTTATTTCTCCATATTGTTCCATTCAGGCAACCTACGTTCTGTTTGCTTGCTCTATTCACTTGATCTTCCACTTCCGTTTCGAGCTTTCCGTAGCCAGATAATGTGATGCCTAGATTTTTAAACTCCATCACTTGTTCTATTATGTGAGCTTCCAGCTCCAATTTACATCTTAGTAAATTTGCTGTTATAACCATGCATTTTGTCTTTTTGGGGAAATTAACATGTTAAATTTTCCTGCAGCATATGTTGTAAATCATTTTCACCCTGAGAGAGTAGTATTGCATCGTCTGCATAGCAGATTATTTTAAGTTGTTTTTCTCCTATTTGGTATCCTTTTTTAATTCTTACTTTTTTTATTATTTCATTCATAATGAGGTTGAACCCAGAACCCAGGAATAGGGTCAGTTAGTTTTTCTTCTACTTTTACTTTTATTGTGTTGTTTTGGTAGATATTTTCGATCGTTTTGATTATTATTAAATATATTTGTATTAAACAAACTTTTACCATTTTATTACTTATAAAGATACAGGGTGTCAAATTGGAAATTATTTCATAATAAATGTGGTCAAATTATTTCATAATACACTCTGTAAGGTACCATAATCTTATACTGAGAAAATTCTCAAGAGATGTTCTATCGAAATGCGCAATTTAGATGAATTGTATAATAATTATAATTGTATGTATTAGATTTAGTATAATATATAACAAGAATCAAGTGGAGTCATTCAGAATAAAACTCAAACAATAAATTTATAACTCATTTCATCATGCTCACACTCACATAACATCAATCACGAATGCAGCTGGTAACCTACCCCCCTATACTCCATTCTTGCACCAAGTGATTTTTATTTAATCCTCAAGATTAGTATATTAGCGGAATTGAGGAATAATTACTGATAGAATTAATGTTTAGTATATTTCTAATAAGACTTACCGATGAGTTTTTATGTATTGCCACAAAGCTGAAATAATGACTGGTCTAGTTTGAGTGTGAACTCCCAAAAGTCTAGCTAGTCTAGGATCAAGCTTAAACTGCAGAGGTTGATAATCAAGAAGCAACAAAATAGTACATCTCACATTCTTGTCACCAGGGCGTTTTACCTACAACCATAAAATTAATAAATTATTTTAAAATGATTCCAGAAATATAAAGCTAACCTGGAAACCATCTGTTTCTTGGGTGGTTAGTGTTCTATGCCATTCAACTAAATGATTGTCTGGTCCATACAGCTCTTTATCCAATTCGATAACCAGGGATTTAAAGAAAGAAGAAAACTTGCGTTTAACTTTATTTGGATCGTTCTTTGGATCTTCTAAGAGACGACCTTCTACTCTTAATTCCCAAGAAGCAACAGTGCTGAAAACATTTCAACGTTTATGATAAATAAATCATTAATACACTTTAACTCAATGTGTGATATATTATCTCTCATTTCATGGATCAACTATTAATCATATATTGTCATAACTGTATAATTTTCTGAATACTATGCTAAAGTTCCACGATTTTTAAAAATTGTGCAATGAGAATTAATCAGGAAAAAACTGTATTTTCTTAAAACATTTTTACTTACCCTTCCTGACATGGTCCATCGGGTCCTTCAGGCTGAGGTTCCTTGGCAGGATAGAAGGTATTGGAAATAAATATTCTCAACTTCCTTTTTTGCTTCATAGGACGCTTAAGAGCTTCTTGGATGTCCAATCTTTTTCTCATTATAGTAGAGTCCAATTTTCTTTCAAATGCTAATAGATCCATGTAAGCTTGACTTTCTGGAACCAAATCTCTGACTTTCTGTGGCAGGATTTTATCTGCCAGCTTTTTCTTCTTCTTACTTGTACTATGGCTGTATTCATTACTGAAAATAAGAGTTATTCATTTACAAATGTCATAGTGAAGGCTCTCAGCAGGTTACTTTTCAAGATATCTCAGTAGGATTTACTAAATAGTTACTATATGTAGGGATGTTGCGAATATTCGCATCCAGATCCGCAATTGCAGAACTTTTGTATTAATTTGGACACCCGCATCTGTGATAATCTATGCAGACTTTTATGCGAATGTCCCACAAGTTGCTACAAGAAAGAAATTAAGTAGGGCCGGCGAGTGGCGCGTTTATTTATAGATTTATTTAAGAATAAATTAGAATGGCACCACCGACACGTGATATTTGGAATTATTTTAAACCAAATAAACCTGACAAGGATAAGGCTTCCTCGGTTATTGCACCAGTAGTTGTAGGTAAAAAATCTGCGCGATTATTAGCATTGAATGACATAGATTGCACAGTTCACAAAAACGTAAGAAAATTTCAAGTCATTTCAATAATTCTACTATCCCTCAGAAACAATTGCAAGCAATTCAAGACAGACTAATTTAACCTCATTTCAAAGTGGTCCAACACTGTATAACTGGAACAGTACATTTTACATGCTCGAGTAAAAGTTTAACTGTTTTAAATGTAAAAGATGAAGTTTATATCAATGACAGTGAAATTAATCCTATTTTAGCAGAAGACTAAAAAATCATTGAATGCTGTATAAAGTTATTGAAATCTTTTGAAGATGCCACTCAGAAACTTAGTAGTTCTCATTCCCTTATTTGCTCTATAATTCAACTAATTCAAATGCTTGACAAAAAAGTTGATGACTATTCAACAGGCCACCAGGACTATGAAAACTGAACTTTCAACATAGTTTTCTTACTTAGTAGAGAGTAATTTATGTCATCGCCACCTACTATAAACATAAATTTTTTACACCAGTGACCTTTCTTTCCCCACCTTTCTTTGTCGTTTATATTCTTCGTAACTATTTTCTGTTTTCTTGTTTAAGTATATTTTCCATTTTTGTTTTTTATATTTTATTTGGGCTTTTGAGCAAAAGAAACACACGTTTCTTTTGCTGTCGTCACGATGGTTTCTTTAAATTGTTTCCAAGTTTCCTGTAAGTTTTCAGTACTATGTGCATTAGATAATTTGGTTAGTTTTTCTTCTATTTTACTTTTGAACATGGCCGCGACTTTTTGGTCATTTAGTTTATAGTTTTGGATATTCTCGTTCACTTTATTATTTTTCGTTTATTGTTTAGTGGTTTTAGGTGTTTTTTGGGGTAATCTTATCTTTGCCACTACCAGATAGTGGTCACTATAGATTTCCAGGCCTCTTTTAACTCTGACATCAGTGACCTCTTTCCTAAATTCTCTATTAATTAGAACGTAATCTGTAATTAATTTTTCATTTCTGCTCCTGACTTCTCTCGTGAACTTGTGTATATCCTTGTGTTCAAAAAATGTGTTGGTTATAATCAAATTATTCTCCATGCAAAAGTCTATCATCCGCAAAAGTCTATCATCCTTCTACCATTATCGTTTCTTGTATCTTCCCCCTGCATACCCAAAATATCTATGTTATCATCGTCTCTTTTACCAACTCTGCTATTCATATCGCCTAGAATGACTATTCTACCTTTCACATTTTCTATAGCATCATTGAGCTCTTCCCAATATTCTTCTTTAACTTTCAATGATTTGTCATCATTAGGGCCATATGTGACTAATATAGTTGTTATTTCTGAATTATCTAGTGTTATCTCTATCTTTAAATTTCTTTGTGATATAAATTTTTAACATATGACATATAGCTGGCTCTCATTAGACATCATACACCTTCTGCCGCTCTACTATCGGTGCTGTACAAAAATACAGTACTGACTCCGCTGTACAAAAATACATGTCCTTTATCGAATTCATCCATTTCTTGACCTTTCTTTTTAGTTTCTGTGATCGCCAAAAAATCTAATTGTGCTTTGTCAAATTCATCTATTAATTCTTTCTCTTTTCCATTAAGGCTTCTGACGTTCCATGTAGCCATTTTTATGTACATTTGTAGTCTATTTGCACCTTGATCTTATATTAAATTTTCTTTGTTACAGTTTTCTTTTTTGTCCAATTCATTTATATCGTTATACCTTATTCTCGCCTTGTTTGTTATTCCAGGTTGATCAGTTCTATTTGGCTGATGGTCTGCAATTTCTTCCTGGATTTGTTGAGAGCCTTCATCTTCCCGTTCCACGTCCATACTTCTCCATTTATAATAAGTTTTTGAAACCCCATTTGGACTGTACTCTCTTTACTCTTTTCTTCCTTAGCTTTAGCTCTAATTCTTTTTGAATAATTCTCTGCTGTTCGCTCATATCATCATTTATATATACTTTGTGTTCTCTAATATTTCTTAGTTTGGCTTTATTGTTCATAAGTGTGTATTTCTGGTTACTATCTTTTAGTTCTAGTAAACAGGTCTTTTCTCCTATTTTAATTGCTCTTTATATTTCAATCTCAATGTTCAGGTGCTTACTTATACTTCACATATTGCTCTTCACTGTTTCTACATTATTTGTTTCTATTGGTAGTCCCTGAATTACTACATAATTTCTTCTTTTCTCGTTCTCAAGTCTTTCAATTATATCCATCGCTTGTTTAAAATTGTTACAAACACCAATGTTTGGGTGGTTTTGAGTCAAGTTAAACTATTGCTAAATCTACATTTCTTGACTCAAGATTTAAAAAAATTGCTTTCAGCAATGAAGAGAATGCCAACAATGCAGAAAAGTTTGTCACCAACGAAATTAAATTAACATTACTTGAAAAAACAGAGATTGCTTTGCCTCAGTTGAAAACAAACTCTGATCAGATAAATCAACTACAGAAAACTTGAATATATGGTCCCATTTTGTCAGAAAGGTATCAGAAAAACAACATTTTTCAAATTCCACTACCACTGTTATTATGATAAGTCAGTATTTAGAATTGCCATTACTAGAAAGGAACAAAAAACCCTTTGGAATTTTGGATAAAACATCAAATACTTTTACCAGAATTGTATCAGTTGGCAGTGAAATATTTGTATATTTCTGGAACTTCTGTACTGTCTGAAATAGTGTTTTCAAAAGCAGGACAATTATCAAATTTGAGAAGAAATAGACTTTCTCCTAAAAATTTGGATCAAATATTTTTTTTTTAATTCTCAATGTAAATTTATTTTTATATTTTTACTGTTTTTTTGTGTATGAAGTTTAATTTATTTTATAATATATTATCTTATTACTGTTTTTTTTTTTTTCGAATCTCCTAATACCAATCACCTCAATGTGTATCCTGAATCTCAAAATAATTCATTTATTGTTACAACAAATTGTCAAATGACACAAAAATTGTTAGAAAACAACTGGTCAGTGCGAGTAGCTATATATTAATTTCATATGTATCACCTCTACTCTGATAAACCATCTTTATTCAGTGAGAATCCAAATGTTGGTTGAAATTCGTTTATTATTCCTTACTCTTCATGTTTATAAATTTGTGGTTCATTGTCCACAGACTAGAACATATCATATAAGTAAAACTAAACAATCTTACCTTTTCTGTTGCAGTTGGGTCCTATTATCTGCAGGCCTTTTATTTCCCTGCTGTGGCGGAATAATTCCACCTCTCATTGGTGAATAGGGAGCACCAGTAGGTCTTTGAATCATTGTACCGCCACTGGATGGTATATTTGGTGGTGGAGGATTGTATCCAGGTCTTTGCTAAAGTATAATTAGAGACATTGAAGTTACAATACAACTAAGAATTAATTTTATAGACAATAGTGTCGGTACTCACAGGAAAATTTTGTTGTGCATATTGCCGAATTCCTTGATTTGGGGGCTGTTGTTGATATCTTTGCGGAGGTGGTCCTCCTGGACTTTGATTTGGCACAGGGCCGGGAAACCGCTGAGCCATTATTTAAATAAAAATTTAAAATGATCTTATAAGATTCAACCAATAAACAAACCTACTTGATAAAAACTGCAATATGACGGGTGTGTTCTGTGCTTTGAGTATGACGCTTGACGCTTACAAAAGTCGCTGTCACAGCATAGGGAACAAATTTTTTTACAGTCTGTGCCACGTGTGCTGTATCCATCGAGTTAAGTAGACTTTACATTACATGATTTTATCATATGACAATATCATATGAGATTTGTTATGATTCCTCGTTTCTATGATGTTTTAAAAAATCGTGTTTACACTGCATGATAAGTTATGACTTATGATATGAGTGACAATGAGTGAGATTTTCTTGATTTTTCTTTTTGTTTATGGTCATAGAGATATTAGACACAGTATAGGTATCAACTATTAGATTTTTAAACCATTATAATGGAAAATAAATCGTTGATTGCAATGACTTCCCAACTTTTAATAATAACACGCCGGCAACAACTGCATACAGATTACAGCAGTAAGAAGAAAAAGATCAGACGCCTTTGGGCTTGCAGGTGGCTCTTACGAAGAAATCGTGGACAGGGTATATCAAATTTAGTGTTGATATTATACCAAATTAAAAATAATTAATAAAGAAACTAAACTAAAAGTATGACTAAGAAGACTATAAAACACTAAACTAAGAATAAAATAAACTAAATAAATAATAAAAGAAAAATACGATACAATAGCACACATTAGATAATAGGTTCAATATCAATGCAACAAACAAAAAATAAATAAATAATAAAGAATGTTGTCTCTTGGTAAGGGAATGTCGCTGAATTGACATAAGAATAAGGCGGGATATTTAAATCTGTTAGTGTTACCCGTATTATTACCGAAAATCATATGATTTTATCATGCGGAATAGGTACCGTCCTATTCTCCTGTGACAAGCTATGACGAGCCGCATGACAGTGCTTATGACAAATCACACAGTGTAAACATGTAAATTTTACTTTATGATCAAATCATATGACAAATCACATGATAAATCATGTAGTGTAAAGTGTGTATTATACACACTTTACACTACATGATTTATCATGTGATTTGTCATATGATTTGGTCATAAAGTGAAATTTACATGTTTACACTGTGTGATTTGTCATATGATTTTGTCATAAGCACTGTCATGCGGCTCGTCATAGCTTGTCACAGGAGAATAGGACGGTGCCTATTCCGCATGATAAAATCATATGATTTTCGGTAATAATACGGGTAACACCAACATATTTGAATATCGCGCCTTATTCTTATGTCAATTCAGCGACATTCTCTTACCAAGAGACAACATTATTTATTTATTTATTTATTTTTTGTTTGTTGCATTGATATTAAACCTATTATCTAATGTGTGCTATTGTATCGTATTTTTCTTTTATTATTTATTTAGTTTATTTTATTCTTAGTTTAGTGTTTTATAGTCTTCTTAGTCATACTTTTAGTTTAGTTTTTTTATTAATTATTTTTAATTTGGTATAATATCAACAATAAATTTGATATACCCTGTCCACGATTTCTTCGTAAGAGCCACCTGCAAGCCCAAAGGTGTCTGATCTTTTTCTTCTTACTGCTGTAATCTGTACGCAGTTGTTGATGGCGTGTTATTATTAAAAGTCGGGAAGCCAATGCAATCAACGATTTATTTTCCATTATAATGGTTTCAAAATCTATTAGTTGATACCTATACTGTGTCTAATATCTCTATGACCATAAACAAAAAGAAAAATCAAGAAAACCTCACTCATTGTCACTCATATCATAAGTCATAACTTATCATGCAGTGTAAACACGATTTTTTAAAACATCATAGAAACGAGGAATCATAACAAATCTCATATGATATTGTCATATGATAAAATCATGTAGTGTAAAGTCTACTTTAGAATCTAAACTCGATGGCTGTGTCGCTGTTATTATGTCCATGTCTATCGGTGGTTGAGATCAAGGTTGAGATACCCGGAACACCCCGGAATAAGGCAAGTTTATACACGCATGGATTTTATGGCGCCAGTAGTTGTTGACGCGCCAGTAAAATAAAATGGCATTTATATAAACAGTTCTACTGGCGATCAAGTCCGAATAGTGCACGCATTGTGCCAGTAAAGTTGAATCTGCCAACTTTTCATGCACCAGATATTTCATGCGTCGTTTTAATCGAATTAGCACGTGTAAATTGTAATATTGTAGTTATTTTAAATTCTAAATAATATATACTTTGTGTTTTGTAGTTATTTTAAATTATAATATTTCTTATAATTATTATTATAAGAAATATTTAAAAAATTGAAAGACAAAAAAATAAAATCTAGTTATTAAAAAAAAAAAAATAAAGTGCCACAATTAGCAAATGATTTTTTTTTAATCGATTATTATTATTATGGTGCAAGTACGAAAAGTAACAACGAAGCGGTGTTGTTATAGAATATGTAATTCTTTATTAAATAAAAAATATTTATTTAGTAAAAATTTCTTTTTAAATTTATAAACCAGTACGTATGATGTATAATATATATTATACGTCATTGTCAAATCTGTCTGTACGAAAAATTTAGCACTTGATGAAAAGTCATCTGGATTCTAACTCGATGTGAAAAGTCCTACTTTATATAATATATCGTCAAGATATCGTTCAAGATATAACAAAATTTATGGTTTAGAATAAAACTTTAACCTTATCGTGTAAGGTGTAAGTGTCTTCTTCTTCTTCTTAGCCTTCTGTCGTCCATGTTTGGATATAGGCCTCTCACAATTCCTTCCATCGGTCTCTATATTGAGCAACATATTTCCAATTTTTTCCGGCTATTCTTTTAATGTCATCAACCCATCTCATCTGTGGTGTAAGTGTAAATGTTATTTATTTTATTGGATGTAAATTAATATATTTAACCATCGGTTAGTGTTCTGGGGTATACTATACCCCAGGTATTCCTTTTATTTCTATAAAATCGAAAGTAGATCATGTTTTCTCACGATGACCTTGTTACCAGATGTACATACAATTTCAGTTTGAATTAGGAGTTGCTCAAAGACGGTTGGGGTGTGTGATACCCTGGTACACTACTGTTGTAACTTTTAGTTGTTTTGTGTTCTAGAGGTAAATTTACATATTTTTGATATTTTTTCGAGATGTACTATGATTTTTATTTTTCTTTCAGCGATACTGAATTATAGAATAATACTTGTGTCTTACTAACCAGAGCAGGAAACGTTAAAACGTTTATGGGCGGAGTTTGGCAGTATTTCAATCATTCATTGATAGTGAATCTGAGGAATAACAAACCACATTAGAAAGTCAAGAGACAATCATATTGGAAGAAAGGGCTCAAGGAGAGACAGCACACAAAAGAGAGGATTCTGAAGAAGTGGCGGCTGAAGAAGAAAGTGATTGGGCCAGTTTCTGGTACTAAACGTAATATTACTTTCGATAACTGGTTTACCAGTTATCCGCTCATGATCAATCTACTTCAGACTCATCATCTTACATCGGTTGGGACAGTTAGGAAGAACAAAAGACAAATTCCAACATCACTTCTGAACACACGAGGAAGAGAAATTCACAGTTCTAAATTTGTCTTCAAAGAAGATATAACGGCTGTCTCATATGTGCCAAAAAAGTCAAAAAATATAATCCTCTTTTCTACATTGCATCATGATGATACTATAATTGAAGAAACTGGTGAAAAGAAATTACCTGAAATTATCGACTTTTACAATTCAACCAAAGGCGGTGTAGACACATTGGATGAGCTATCTGCTAATTACAGCGTACCAAGAAATAGTCGTCGTTGGACTTTGACACTATTTTTTTCGTTTTTGAATACAGCTGTAGTGAATGCTCAAGTTATATATAAAACAAATACAAAAAACGATAAATTAAAAAGACAATTTTTTTTTGAAAGAACTGGGTGTGCAGCTGATTTCTGAGTTTCAAAACCAACAAAGACGAAACCCTTCCTTGCGTCGACCACTACGTGATGATCAGCAACCAGAGGTACATCAGTTGGAACCTAAGCGATGTAGGACAAGCAGCAGATGTTCTGTTTGTCCAAGAAATAAAGATAGGAAGACTTTTTACATATGCATGCGATGTGATACTCCAATTTGTTTGGAACACGCAATAATGACGTGTTCAAATTGCCACAATTTTGAGGAGTCGTAACTTTTTTATTTTTTAATGTATTTTGGCGAACATTTTTTTCTTTAGTTTGTAGAATTTTAAGCTATAAGTTTATTTAGAGCTGTTTGATCAATAAAATTTTTCATAACATCTGAGTGTATTATTGTTCACTTGTATTTTTTGACTAGCATAATTGCAATATGTTGGATAAAATGATGTTTACCATTTAAATATAAGACTTTACAGTACCATATTTAATTTTTTTGAATCATAAATAAGTAAAAAACCAAGATTAACCATTTTAAATTATTAAATTTAAAAATTTTAACTTCCTGCGTTAATTTAGTTTGGGGTATGACATACCCCGGAACACCTCTCGTGCTAATTTATCTAGGCACACTAACGCAGGGTTAATTCTAGACTGAAATTTCCAAGTGATATATCTAAAATTAATGTTTTGATATATTTCCTCTGTTCGTGACAGTGAAAGGGATATCTTAAATTCTCAAAATTGCACAGAAATAGCTCTGATGTAAACAGATCAGGCTAGGCAAGAGATATGCCGTGCAAGTAAGACGGACTTGCGTAGCATGAGACTTGTATGAACTAGATGTAAAGCTGTTTTATGCAATTATTGCAATTTTCTGGATCTTCGATTAAAAGGTTTTCTGAAGTACCAAATTTCTGCCTATTTGTAACCCAGTTTCTAATCCAAATTCGGTCTCTCCGCTTATCATTTCTTTTCCACACGGCTAATCATCTTTTTAACAATACCTTTTAAACGACACCCATTACGGACTCGATTTTATTTCCTCGGTTGGTATATTATTATTGTGTAAGCGACGACGGACGACAATATTACAGTGTGCAAACTTAAAAGTGAAACTGGCGTGTCAAAATATTCTGTTCTGTAAATCTAGTGTAAACCTTCACTGGCTCGCAAACAGGATTGGAGTGGCTACTGGTAAAATTTTACCAGCAAATCCATGCACGTATAAACTCACCTTAAAAGAATATTACTTTGATATTCTGTGGCCAGCCGTGACAGGAATACCAATAGCAGAACACTGAATAACTTTTCATGATTCTGATAGGAGCATTCCATGTGGTCCATCATCCATCCAATGATCCAATCAACAGCATCACAGCTCACAGCAATCACAGATTGGATATTTTGGGTATAATAATAATCATAGATAAATAATATAATTTATAATAATCATTACAAATTACAAGTTGGATAACAATAATATTGAAAACCTATTTTTTGTTTTCTCAAGACAAAATTTATTTTATAATATATGAAAAAATGATTTTCTGGGATTGTGAACTTATTAACCATAAATACTGAAGATCTGATCATTTCCTTCAATTTATTGGTAGAACCAAAACAAAACAACCATATCTGCAATGGAAAAGAGTTATTATTATGATAACCTCTAATGATAAAAAGTGTAAACAATGGTTAAGACTAGCAAATTAATTATAGATTATTGATATGAAGAAATGTTTCGAATATAACTAAAAATGAGAAAAACAAGGCCGCAGCATCGTAGTGTTAAGATAAAATATCCAAATACATATATTATACTTTTTATTTTTGTCCTAGTTATTTGTATATTTTACTTTTCACTGAGAGGCTCAAAAAGCTTAAAAAATGAAGTGGAAGAGGTTCAAAGCAATGAAGAAATCAAGGAACAATTTATTAAGAGAGAAAAACCAATATCTTTCAAAGGGCATAAGGTTGTACATTTAGATTTAAAAGGGGCACCGCCAAAAATAGATTTTTATAAAGATGTATTTCCTTTACTTGCCAGGTTTGGAGCAACTGGAGTTCTTATAGAGTATGAGGATATGTTTCCTTACAAAGATAATTTAATCAATGTTAGTGCCACAAATGCATATACATTACAAAATATTAGGGAAATTAATAGATTAGCAAAAGAGCATAACTTGACAGTTATACCTCTCATTCAAACATTTGGTCATTTGGAGTTTATTTTGAAGCTGAAAGATTATGAGATGTTACGAGAGGTTTCAGAGTATCCACAAGTAATTTGCCCTACACACCAAAAGACTGAACAATTACTAGAAACTATGGTACAACAAATGCTTGCAGCTCATCCAGATAGCCAGTTCATACACATAGGGGCAGATGAAGTCTATTATCTAGGTATTTGTGAACGCTGTACTGATACTATGATCAAACACAACCTCTCAAAGAATCTCTTGTTTATAGCACATATTAAAAATGTTATTAGAATTGTTAAACATTTTAATCCTCATATAACGGTATTAATGTGGGATGATGAGTTTAGATCTTTTACGGATGCAGATCTGGCTAATAGTAATTTAAACAATAATGTTGAACCTGTGATATGGAAATATACTAAAGATGTTTATGATGAGTTAGGTCCGAGCTTGTGGGATAGCTACCAAAAAGTTTTCAAAAATGTTTGGATTGCCAGTGCTTTCAAAGGAGCTACAGGTACATAATATTCTAATTCTTACTTTTTTTATTTTACAGAAAATCTGTTTTTAACAGCATGGATCTTTTATTATATAGTTTTGCAAGCAAATTATTTCAGCAACTATTAGATTCCATGGTAAAATAACCTTAAGAATTTACAATAGTCTTTTGTATGTATTTAATAACTATTGTTAAATATTTATATATTTTTTGCATTTTAGGCAGCAATGAGATTGTACCATATGCAACACATTATCTACAAAATCACCGCAGCTGGATGTCTGTGGTTGCAGAATACTCAAATCAGTTTAATTTTAAAGGTATCATCATTACTGGTTGGCAACGGTATGATCACTTTGCTGTACTGTGTGAACTGTTACCCGTTGGGTTACCAACATTGGCTATGAGTCTCAGAATTTTACTAGGTGAGCTTATTTATCTCATGGGTTGTATTATTAATCATTTATGTTTTATTACATTTAGAACACTGTTGAAATGATTCCAAAAATATAGTAAAGGACAAATTTCATTTAAAAAAGGAAAAAGATAATTTAGACCAAAAGGGATGTATGATATATTTCTTATCTAATCATATTAAAATAATGAAAAAGATGGATAATTATATTAAAAACTTATTAAATTACCTCAGCATATTTCGTTTTGGTGCATAAGGAGTGGGAAAATCTTCAAATCTCTAATCTGATTTTATGTTACAATAGTCAAAGTCTGAATACCACAAGGAGAAATCCCTTAAGAATTCAATGACTAATTTGTTATATACAAAAGCGATGCACCAGAGTGCTGGAAAACTCTGGGGAATTACAGCGTGGGCACAGTATGGGCCTAATGCAGTACGAAGTGAACCTTCAGTACCATAAGGCAGCTTCCACAGAACTTGCTGTTGCTATGAGAGGGTTCCATGCTTGGATACAAGAGCATTGTATATCAACAGCCAAATAAAAGGTCTATTGGGTTTTGGCAGAGAATTTATATATAGCAGATCTGGCAAAATCTTGAGGAGTTATATAATAGTTACTGGTAGGTTTGCAATAAGCCAATTGGCTGCAGTATGATCGGTGTAGAACAAAGGCAACCAGACAAGAAAAAACACATACTAGTGTCACAAAGACCCAATTAAAGTATATTATTTCACAAGAATTTAAAACTATACTTGAGCTTTATCAAGTTAATAAAAATAACATAGTGAAAAAGATATTGATCTTGCAGGAGAAAGAGTTTTCAGATTTATTTTCAAGCAAGATTTCATATGATCAAAGATGGCAATACACTTGGTTTGAGCATGTACAAAAAGAAAATGATGCTTCCAACAGCAAAATTAGAGAATATTTATAAAAAGAACAAATTTTAGTGCTTTAAACATAGTAAAATTTCCTCTTTAGCTACCTCTTTCAAAACTTTTATGCATTAGCTTCGATTTACAGAAAGGATTAAATATGATGACAGCAATATCTTGTGTTCCAATATAGCGACCCTGGCTTCCAAAACCTTGGTAATTTCTTTACATTCTTCCAGTCCCTTGCTTTTTCTCTCTAATTTCTCACGCCTATTTCTTGTACTGCTTTACTGCTTCCAATCATCTTTTCTTTGGATGTTATCTTTTTTCCCATTTCTCCCTCCTTCAGTATTCATTTAACATTTCAGTCCTCTGGCATTCTTATGATGTGACCAAGCCATCTAGTCATCATTATGACCATGATATAAAATGACGTTTAACTATCTTCATTTTTTGAAATTTGGAAATATTTGTAGAAGTCCAAAAAAGGTTTAATACGACATCGAAGATATAAACGCGAGTTGGGAGAAAATTAAAAACAACTTTGAAGAAGCAGCAACAGAAGCTCTAGGATAACGCAAAGTCATACTAAACAAAAGAAATAATAACAATACACCATGGTTTAGAAAAGAAATAAAAGAGAAATGTAAAGAGAAACGAGAGGTCTACACGAAGTACAAAACATCAAATACCCCAGAATCTCGAGACACCTATAGAGGAATACGAAATGAAACAAAGCAGTACACAAAAACAAATATGGAGATTCATAACAAACCAACGGAAAGAAATGGCAGAATTGAAGGAATACAATAACATAACAGCAAGCGAATGGGAAAGATACCTGACAGAACTGTTTAAAGCAAATGAAAATAATAATCAACACAATAACGTACCTGAATTAAGACACAAAATAGAAATAAGTTTTCAGGAAGTAGAAATAGCCATAAATTCACTCAAAAATAGTAAGTCACCAGGATCAGACGGAATAACCAACGAGCTTCTAAAACACGGAGGAGAAAATATAAACCTAGAGATGACAAAACTTATACAAAGACTAATATTGCACTGCAAGATACCAGTCGCATGGAGAAACAGCATAATGATACCAATGCTCAAGAAAGGAGATAAAGAAGACCCCAACAATTATAGAGGTATAAATCTACTGAACACTGCACTTAAGCTTACCACAAAAGTCCTAACCAACAAAATCAATAAACTAACAACTTTATCAGATGAACAACAAGGATTCAGATCCGAAGATCCTGCGTAGACGCCGTTTTTGTACTAAGACAAATCACAGAAATGGCCACCGAGTACAATAAACCAGCATATCTATGTTTTATAGACCTGACAAAGGCTTTCGATCGCATCCAAGTCGAAGACGTCTTACACCTACTGTATAAAAGAAACATATCAATCAATATACAAACCATGGAAAACATCTATTTCCTAATCGAATACAGGCAAAGATAAATGGAAAACTAACACAGTGTATACCAGTACAAAGCGGAGTCAGACAGGGTGACTCGTTAAGCTCACTTCTCTTTAATATAATAATGGACGAAATAATACAAGCAGTACGTAAAGGTTATGGCTACAGAATGGGGAACAAAGAAATCCAAATATTATGTTATGCAGACGACGCCGCATTAATCGCCGAGACTAGCTCCAAAGATCACACACATCTTCAATACAACAGTCAAGAAATACAATATGATAATATACAGCAGAAAAAAACAAATGTATGACAACATCTAAATACCCACTTCGATGTAAAATCGAAATTGATGGGAAAATAATAAAGCAGGAAGCAAGGTTTAGATATCTGGAAATAGATATAACTAGTTACGGAGATGTTGAAGAAGAAGTACGACAACAAAGCTTAAAAGCAAGTAAAGCGGCGGGATCTCTTAATGACACAATCTGGAAGAACAAACATCTAAGACAAGGCACAAAAACAAGAATCTGTAAAGCAGCAATTAAACCCATATTAACATACACGGCGGAGACAAGACCTGACACATCTAAAACGAGACGACTACTAGAAACAACAGAGATGAAAATACTCCGACGAATATCAGGGAAAAGCCCGTTGGATAGGGAGAGAAGCGAAAATACAAGAAGAGCTTGCAATATAGAAGAGATAAATGGATGGGCGACAAAACGGAAACTGGAGTGGAACGAACACATTAGTAGAATGGCAGAGGATAGGATAGTACGAATAGCATGAGATAAGTCACCAAATGGACAAAGTATTGGCAGACCAAGAAAAAGATGGTGCGACAATTTAAACAATTTAGGAGGCTAATATTGAAGAAGAAACAGGCTTTAAAGCCTACATACAAGAAGGAAGAAGAAGAATAAGTTTAAATAATGTTTATAAATGTAAATAAATTTAATTTCGCCAATGAAATATTTTTTGCGATTGTACAAATAATAATTTTTATTTTACCGATCAAGTAAAATACGTTTGATATTAATGCACTTTTAAATAATTTCAATTTTTAAAAACTCTTGAAGTATTTTTCAATATTTATCCTAGGTAGTCATTTATAAGGATTGAATCATTTCAACAATTAATTTATTATTTCATTTAACTAAAATACAATAATTTATTCAAGTTATAATAAATATCTTTAAAAATTACTACCCTCAGGGAATGACTTACAGTTTTCTTTATGGCAGATTTTCTATACAAATGTCTTGTTTTCTATGTCGCAGAAGACTAGCTAGTTTTCGCTATCGTAGTCGCCACGTAAGATACAATAATCGGTAATAATAATTGTAATTCTGATATCACACATAACGAAAACAATGTTCATCCTAATTTTCTTCGATATTACAAATTATAATCTATACTTACTTCTCTTTTACTTTGCAGGTTTCAACGATTCTCCTCTAAGTCCTCCAACAGAAATCGCAAAGTTATTGAAATGTGAACAACCTTATGCCCTCATTGGTCCCGTGTTTGGCAGTCCTAAATGTTCCTTTCCTGGTGGAGACGTCCTTGAGCATGTCATTCATTTTCAACAATTAAAACAAGAATTTGAATCTATTTTGGAAGATTCCCGCATGAAAGGTTGGATGAGTGATTACAACGTTGCCCATTGTTTTACTAACATCAACAATGTCGAATCAGTCACCACTTCCCTTGGAAGGATCAGATATGATTTAAATGAAATTAAATCTCTTCTAACCTCTGCTTTATCGGAGGTGTATGATAAGTATACTGTAGAAGAATGGATAGAAACTTATCTTAAGCCTCTAGAGACACACATCAACTTGTTATGGGACGCCAAAAAGAAACTTGTAGCAAAAACAACTTGGAATAGAAGACCCTTTAATAAAGATTCTTGTAAATAAATATAGTTTCAAGTTTTTTCTGTATTTGATTTATTAAGAAGCAACATTCTCCTAAAAGGCGTCAACATTGCATTATTAAAGATTGCTTTTGCGCTGACCCAGCCAGTCAGCAATTTTACACTTTTGGCCAAGAAACGTATATGCGCCCAATGCTCCCACAAGGAGGGGTGGAACTAGAGAAAGAGAAAGATTGCTTTATTTATTTTATTATTTGAGAATTTGTTATAAAATGAGTGTGAGAATACTTTTATTCATTCTCAAAATAGTTTTGAATAATGAAGTCCTCTAAAGTCTTTAAATAAATTTTCTTTTTTAGCAGCAAATTATTGCCGTTCAGATATTGGGGGTGATACTTCAATCTGGCTAGAAAACACTTTATCTTGTAATGTAATAAGCCTTGACAAATATTTTACTGATAAACATTTTAAAATAAATGGTATTTCAACAATGGTATTTCAAGCATATTTAAATAAAAAGTCAGTATGTATGTTAAATTGCTAATAGATCTCCTGGTAATGTATAATGTTAATAGTTTCTTTGAACCCTTAGAGGCGGTTTTTTAACTAAAATACACTTATTATTATTATTATATAACAAATCAGGGCAGAGGAGCAAACTCCTATTATGCCAAAAAGAAAATATCCTTATAAAACTAATACCAATTATAAAGTTACAATTAAGTACATTATATAAAAATTGTGAAACAATAAGTAAATAATGCGGTCCTAAAATAACACAATCCTATAAATAAAATAAAGCGCTATTAAGTTTATTTTTAAAGATGTTAACACTAGTTGCCGATATGGTGTCTTGATCCAAATTGTTCCAGATATTAAATCTTCTATTTGGCAAGAAGTTCACCCTGGACCTTGTAGTAGTTTGCTCCCTCTTTAATTTGTAACTATGGCCTCTTAATCTTTCGTCTTGATTTATAGTGAATATGGTGTTTAGGTTCCCAAAATTATGTTTTAAGATACCGAAGGACATAATTAGGCCAACTCGAAGACGTCACTGCAGTCGAATGTTGTGAGATGAGCCATGGCTAGTCTATATAACTAGGTCTTACAGGGCCGTATGCCACTCTTATGGCTTTGCGGTGAATATTTTCAAGTAGGATTTTGGTAGGTAGGTACGGACCAAAAACAATTTTGAGTTTGCACGTTTACACACCGACACTATGTAATCAGACCAATTTAAGTCACTATTAATTATCACTCAGAGACCGTTTAAGGGGTGTCCATTAATAAAGTACTGTAGTGATGGGTTATTTTTGCCGATATGTAAAACAACGCATTTTTCAATGTTAAGCGGAAGTAACCATTCTGAGGACCATTTGAATATTGCATCAAGATCGTGTTGAAGAACATGTTGGTTATTAATAATTGGATTCACATATAATTTCGTATCATCAGCGTAAACTACATAGCTATTTAGTCTAGTTACAGAATAAATAACAATTAGGATGCGCACTCTCCGGTGCTGCCTTTGAAGTTTCTCAGCACGCGATCGTCATATTTTAAACGGAAACATAGACTCGAATTGAGAAATTTGTGACAAGATACGACAGAACTGTAATTTAAATTTTTAGAGACTAATAATTTAGTACATTTGAAATAATTTAATCTATTCTTCAACTAAAAGTATTAATAAAATAGTGCATATGCCGTAAATAAATTGAACCGGGTTAATTTTTCTATGCACACCAGATAAAATGTCACTGAACCGCACTGGTTCCGTTTAAAACATGGCTGATTCCGTCTGCGCGTACTTATTTTTTCAAGCAGAGTGGGCATTCTGATTGTTTATTATTCTGTGGTCCAGTCATCAGAGATTTGACCTCTAAAATCATAAGAACAAGTTGAATTTTGCTGAGAATATCACTTTTGGGACCTCAAAAAATATGCAAAAAAGTTAACCACTGTTACCCCCGGCTTTACCCCATAACCCCCTCGAAGGGGGGAGCGGTAAAAATCGATTTACCAAGAATTTGTACGCCGTAGAAAAAATGTTTGAAATAAAAAATTTAACGTAATGTAATAATAAAATAATTTTGAACAAAATTGTTTATTAGCACTTTTTGTGTGGAATGAACTGTTCTGTCATAAACGACACTTGAAACGACCGACGATTTTTAATGTCAGTTACATAACGCACGCGAAATCAATTTTAAATAAAATTTGTATCAACTCGACGGTAAAAATTCGATACCTTTTGATCAGAGTGTCCTATCGACACAAAAATCAAAATGCGTTTTAAAGATGAGTGCAATTTTCGTATAAAATTTTTGAATTTTGCCGCTAATAGGGGAAAGGCACCGAATTCGAGACAGGCGCCTAATTTGAGACACCGTCGTATATTTGTGTACGAAGGGGTGACATCTAGTGAAAATATTGAAAACTGATCATTCTGTGCAGTAGTGGTAGATCTGCTTTTAGTTGACGCTTAGAACTGACCTTTGTTGTTTTGTCAACGTTAATTTGATTTACACATTACATAAATTTTTTTCGGAATTTATAAAAACTTACAATACATCAAGGTAAGATGATTAAATTTACTCCAATTATTTTTTTTTGTTAGTTTAATATTAGTTAATACATTTTATGCAAATTAAACGGTAATTGTGTGGCATACATAACCAGTAAAAATTCGTTTTATTTTTAATGGAAAAATCCTAATTTGAGATACCTGTAGGTTCCAAATTTGAAAGTGTCAAATTAGGACCCCGTGTAAAATTTTTATTTTTATGTGTTTTTTTATTTGTAGATGCCGCCAAAAAATAAAAAATGGAACGCAAATGATATGATACGGGCTGTAAATACAGTAAGAAATAGAGAGATGGGCTATTTGAAGGCCTCAAAAGTTTTTGTAGTACCAAAAGGTACCTTAGAACAATATGTGAAATCAGACAAGACTCCAGAAGAACTCTTCAGGATATCAATTGGCCGCCGACCTATTCTTCCTTTGGAATTAGAAAATGAGTTGGTTGAGTATGCCCCTTACTATGAAGCAACGTTATTTCGGGCTAAGAGCGCGTGATATAAAACGACTGGGATTTCAACTTGCAATACGAAACTCAATACCCCATTTAGCGGAGTCAAAAATCAGCTAAAAAGAAATGGTTTAATCTCTTTCTGAAAAGTCATCCGAAGCTTTCAATGCGTACTCCTCAGGGAATGTCATGTGCTCGAGTAAAATCTTTTACTCCTGAAAATGTATTCAAGTTCTTTGACCTGTATGAACCAGAATATCTTAAGCTTATTAACTCTGCACAACGTATATTCAATGTAGAAGAAACGGGCCTTACAATTGTTCAGCACAAACATAGCAAAGTAATTTCCATGAGAGGGAAGAAGCAGGTTTCGTCACTTACTTCAGCAGAAAGGGGCAAGCTAATTACTGCTATTACATGTATGAATGCTACAGGAGTTTTCGTACCACCATTATTAATCTTCCCTAGAAAAAAATATGAAAACAGAGTTGATGCTAGGAGCTCCCACTGGAGTAGTCGCAGAATGCCATGTGTCAGGTTGGGTACAGGCCGATATTTTCATTAGATGGCTTCAACACTTCATAAAATTCACTAAACCTTCAGCTGCAGACCCTGTTCTTCTCGTCCTTGATGGTCACTATTCTCATACGAGAAACGTTGCTCTAAGATTTGGCCAAACAAAATCATTTGACGATTATTTGCCTCCCACCACATTCTACACATAAAATGCAACCGTTGGATGTTGCTTTTATGGCACCGCTGAAAACTTAATATGCACAAGAAATAGAGAACTGGCTTAGAGAAAATCAGTTGCGAGTATTTTTTGTAAAGCGTATAACAAAGCTGCGACGATGGAAATATCTTGCAATGGTTTCCGAAAAACTGGACTGGTCCCTATTTGTCGCCATATTTTTAGGGACTTTGAATTTGGAATTCAAGAGCACTTAGAAACACAAAACGATAGGGACGAACAAATAATAGAACCAAACCATGAACAACCAAATCATCAAATGCGAGAACATAGAACTCCTAGTTCACTAATACCTCATTAACAACTTGTTTCTCCTAAAGACATCTGTCCGATCCCTACATACAAGAGAGATACCACTAAAAAACCACATGCCAGATCAGGAAAGGCTTCAGTAATTACTCTAACACCCTACAAAGAAGAATTAGAGCAAAGTTTGCAGAAGAAAAAAGCAAAAAAACTAGTACCCCAGCTAAACTTGGATTGTGTATTTGCTCCAGAAAAAAACAGTTCAGCAAAAGGTATTAAATAAAAAAAAAACAGCAATGCCCGAAGAAGAAATAGCAGACGAAGACGTAGGCCAACCTTCTACATCAAAAGGCAAAACATCAAGAAGGAAGCGGAAAGTTTCTTCGAGTTCAAGCTCAGATAGCAGTGAAGACTTTCCATTAGCCGATTCATCGTCCAACGAAAGTGGAGAAAACGACGCGGAATGTTTATCTTGCACCGGCAAATTTTCCGACGATAGATATGGCGAACGATGGGCAAAGTGTTACCAATGTGACAGGCGGGCACATGAAGACTGTGGATAAATAAAGTCCAGCACATTTATTTGCCTTTTCTGCGAAGGAAAGAGCTTTTTGAATAGTATCTCAAATTAAGGTAACTGTCTCAAGTTTAGATACCTGGCTATCCCAAATTAGGACACCTTTTATTTTTTATATTAAATGTCGCAAAAAAATTAAATGTATTTTTTTTGCAAAAATATATGTTTTATTCGCTTTATTTTTTTTTTGTTGTGTTCTAGAAACATTAAATTTAAGTTTTTGAAATAAATGGTTTAAAAACTTTTGAATATTCTGTTTTATATTTGTTTTTCAAAAAAAGTGTCTCAAATTTGGTGCCTTTTTCCTCTAGTCAGTTTCTCAGTTTTTCTGTTGCACGATGTTTCCCATTTTTTACAATTCTCATGAGATCAATAAAATTTATCACTTTCATTGAGCAGTCGTACTGTAATTTCGATTTTTAGAGTCTAGTATTCAAAACCCATAACATAAAATTTCGATTTGGAGTTTTGGCAACTAATATGAGGCATTTGAAATATGCTTAAAAACGCAGAATTTAAATTCATATTACAAACAATCGCACGTCACAGAAAATGCCTCCACGAAAATGATTTTGGATGGAATGTGTAGTTGAAGTTGTGTTGTTTCTTGGATAAGGTAACTGAATACAATATGCCCATGTTAAGGGAATTTTGAATTTATTGCTACAAAAATATATTTTTCATATATTTTTTAACACTATACCAATGTTTAGGTGTTTAAACATCGCTAGTTTTTTTATTGTTTGGCAATTATTTTTTTTTCATATCGAATTTTTTTTTTTTTTAAACCCCTCAATCTGGGCATATTGCCAACCCCTGAAGGTAATATGCCCAGTCGAGTGAAGGTAATATGCGCTTACCTAAAACACTAAATGATGTGGAAATAAATATTAAAAAACATCATATACTTACAAAATCTTATATTTATTGACACTATAAAAAACATTTAACCAAACAAAGATATTAAACAATCCTTTTTGTAAAAACTAAAATGTCAAAATAAAGAATTTTTAACTAAAATAACTTAAAATTAAGGAACATTATTGTGGGGTACAATCAGGGCAGGTAAAGGATTCCTTATCGAATTTTGTCAGCCCTACACATTCTTCATGAACGTACTGTACACATATAAAGCATAGTCGCATGTCTTTTATTTCAGCTTTGTCGCAAATTTTGCAAAACCATTTTGCTACGTCTTCTGATTTTTTGTTTTTCTTTACCAAATAACCTGGTAGAGTTTGTTTCGTGCCTTTATTTATATCTGTTCGTGGACCTGTGCTAGTGGTAGAAAATACATTTTTTTTTACCACTATAGCTCTGCTATTTATTGCCTTCTTTCTATTTTGTGTATTTTTTTTCTCAATTTTTGCCGGAGTCTCAAGCATTTCCGTAAACGATGTGTCCAAAGTTTTGCCCTGGCAAGTTTTTATTTCTTCAGTATTACTTTTTTCTTCTCGAAGATTGTTATTCTCTTTGTTATAAACCTCCAAATCATTTTTTTCAGAATTCATAAGGAAAGTTTCCTTTTTTTTATGAAACTGATTTATTGCCAATTCAACTTCTTCGCCGCTGTCTTCTGATTCCGAAGTATAACTGCCAGAACTCTCACTTGATGAAGTTTGTGTTTTAGACTTCTTTTTCATGTGAATTGGCGTCTTTTGGTATTGTGGCAAACAGTTTTGTTGGGAAGAGCTTTTTGAATAGCCTGCAGTTGGTGGTGGAGTTTTCTGGCGCAGATTAATGGGTCCGCTATCACTATCACTTGATGATGATTCAGTTCTAGGTTTCTTTTTTTTGTAATCTTGGGTCTTTTGATATTTTGGTACACTTTTTTGTTGAGAGGAATTATATGAACAGCCTGGAGTAGGAGATGGTGTTTTCTGGCGTACATTAATGGGAGTGGGATCAATGTTCTCAATTTCTGATAAAATACTTGGGGCAAAAGCAACTTCAGGTATAGCATCGGGGTTATAAGGAAATATTCCTGTTGCAGCAAAGCCTGATTTAATGTTAGAAGGTGTCAATGCCTTGTCCCACACTATCGAAAATATTTCCCCAAATCGCTGCTTTGTTAAAGCACGTTCTTTGTATTTGGTCCAATACAACAACACTTGTTCGTCCCAGTGGTGTTCAAAGGAACGAAACACAGCTTTGTCCATCGGCTGGAGTTCATGAGTTGTGTTGCTAGGCAAACACAGAAGGGTTATTTGATATTTCTCGGCAGCTTCGACAATTGAAATGTCTAAGTGACATGAGGCTCCATCAAATATTAAAAGACACTTTCCCTCCAATTTATATTTTGCTAAATGCTCCAACCAAATAATGAAGGTTTCCACATTCATACTGCCTTTAGGGGTCATCAACGCCAACGTGCCATGAGGCAAATTATCTTTCCATTCGGGCTTCATGCGCCGTCCTTTAAACAAAACGGCAGGAGGAATAGCGGTACCATTGGCGTTAGCACAGCTAACAATAGTTACATTTTCCCCATGTTCCGGAGCAACCAAATGTACGCGTTTCGCGCCTTTCTTTGCTAGAACGGTCTGTTGATGATGCAGACTGAGTCTGCAGCCTTTCTCGTCCACATTGTAAATTCTTTCAGGTTTGTCGATTAAATCTAATTCTTGAAGTACACCCCTTAATTTGTCAAAATAGTCTTTTACTATGAACTTGTTCAATTTTTGAGCCCGAGCAGGATTCATGTTTTGTGCTTTCCTTATCGATATTTCAGGGTGTCTTTGCAAAAATCCTTTTAACCAATAACGTCCAGCCATTTTGGTTCCTTGTGAAAAAAAGTGTGGCAAATTGTTTTGTTCACAATAAGTAAACACACATTTTTTTAAAGTTTTATTGCTGAGGGGATACCCAACTTCTGCCAATCTAACAATTCGTCGAGACAATTCGTTTTCTTGATCTATATTCAAAATAGTCTTTCTCCCCATTTTTGCCTTTTTGGTACAATTTTTTTCTACATAGCGTTTCAAAGTGCGTCTAGAAATATTATACCTTTGACTTGCCGCATTGTATGACATTCCATTCATTACTGCTGCAACTGCGGATTCTAGCTGTTGATTGCTCCATTGCGACCGTATTTCCTTATTTCTGACACGAGGCATGTTATCTAAAACAAAAAAAAATCAATAAATTATCTGTTATAATTAGCTGGCAATATGCCCAATTGAGCAAATTGTCAGCATACACTATGGGCATATTGTTGACACATGATGATTAATACATTTTCTTAAATTATAAAAACATTTTGAATAATAATATATTTTATTTTTACTTACATTTTAAGTACTCTATGGCAGACTAAAATCACTTAATGTCGTAGACAAATTAAAACGTTTAAGTGCAAAACAGAGGTGAAAACTGACGTCAATTTTTATAAACACGCTCTTAAAAACCACGTACAACTTGACTGCACCACGGCAAGCTCACAACTAACCTTGAAGTCGGTCACGGGCTTAGTTATATCCTAGAATAACAGAGACACATAGAAGCGACACAGCGGTCCAAAAGCGGGTACCATTTTTGTATACGCATGCCCGATTCTGGTTGTATTACTGTCAAAAACACGTGCTTATTCTTTAATTCTGGTTGTATTCGATAGTCCGTAGGCGTCTATGGTAAATACTCGACGCAACAAGTGCATTTGACCATTTATATAATTTATTTATAGTTAAAAGGTTATAGTTAAATATATAAGTTTATAGTTATAGTTTATAGTTAAAAGTTTAATTTATATTTAAAATGGCTGGATATATTTGTGCGATTCGCGGATGTTCATCTGTGACAGGAAAAGGAATAAGTTTATTTAGATTTCCTAAGAATAATAACAGGTAATTACTATTGCTTTGTAATTATTATTAGTTATTACTAATTACATAATAGTATTGGTTTGACTTTCGAACAGTAAGCCGACGCCGACGTGTCTGTCCGAGCTATAAAAAAATAAACTTTGGTCTGCCAAGGGATACCTAGTTCAAACTGAAAACATTAAATTTGGTGACAGTGCTTTTTCTTTTATTGAAAGACGCAAGTCTCCGAAGGCTAGGTCAAAAAATCAACAGATGGTGGCCAAATGTCGGCGCGCTCGAAGACAATAACAATACGAATATAGTATTTTTAAGAAATAAAAATATATAGAGGGTTTTATACACGGGAATATTTGATTTAAGAGCGTAGGCGCAAAATTTGGGGCAAATGTTTTTTAAATGTATTCATTTTTTTCGAATCCTGAAAAAACTAATAAGTATTTTTGAAAAATTTAAAAGCAGAATGAAAGACCACATTATTACTGAGGGCCAAAAGTCCCCGAAAACTTTTATAATGTTTATTTTAATAAGTTACAGGGGTGAAAAAAAAAGAGAAAATTTAGTGTGATTTTTAATTTCAAATATCTCATTCAAAAAAACTTTTTGTTTATTCTAAGGGACTTTCGGCCCTCGGTAATAATGTAATCTTTCATTCTGTGTTTAAATTTTACAAAAATATTTGTTAGTTTTCTCAGGATTCCAAAAAAATGTTAAAAAGCATTGGCCTGAAATTTTGCGTCTACGCTCTTAAACGAAACAAAGAAATTACTAAAATGCTCAAACTAAAAATTGTTGGAAACATAATTAGACCGATAATTGGGAAAATCTTAAAATTCCAACAGAACAAGACTTCAAAATTGCAAAAACATGGTTGCAAATAAACAAACTTACATTAAATTATGAAAAAACTAAATAGGTACTCATCTACTTTTTGCTATATACAAAAGTTTTCTGCCAATTTTTAATTCGTTAAATATAAATAAAAAAGATCAAATATATGGATCGAAATACATAAAATATTTAGGAGTTTTAAATGGGAATTACAAATAAAAAATATTAAAACTTTATTTGTTGTATATCTCAATATTTAGTGACACTTTTGTGACTTCATCAGGAGAAAACTGAAAATTTATTAAGATTAGATATTGACAAAAGTTAAATATTTCATTACTTACAATATACTTAGAATATACTAATACCATAGAATAACAGTGCTAATACTCTTATAATTGTAAGTAATAAAGTATTATTTATAAATACAGACAAAGTTCTTTGTTTAAAATTTGTTCTGTTAAAAATTTGTAGTGCCAAAGTGTGGATAGAAGCTTGCAGACGAGAAGATTTGTTATTCAAAATGGATTCACTTTATAATAATTATAGGATTTGTGAACTGCATTTTGAAGATAATGTTATTGTAAAAGGAAATAGAAGAAAAACATTGGCGCATGACGCAGTACCTTCAATATTTTCATATAATACGACAAACACAATTAACCACGGTGAAGATATCGAAGAACCACCAAAGAAGATTATCGTTTTAGGTTTGTGTACATTTAAGTTAAAAAATCATATTTTTCGAAAGCAATATTTTATGCTGATATATTTTCACGCTGAGGTTTTTTTAGAGAATGTTATTGTTTCGGGATCGACCCCACAATTAAAAGAAACAGACAAATTAATTTCAAATTCTGAATGTTTACCTGCTGTTGTTCAAGGTAGGTATATAATTTGACCTAATTGGAGTGGAAGTTAGATTGAGTTCAACTTAGTTATAAGAGGTTGTAATACCAGACAATAATTTATTGTTTAATCTTGATAGTAAAAATCATTACAATATTTTACAATTACTTTTTGGTAATAACCTCTCAACTGTAATGGATTTAATAATGTGTATATTTCACAAACGATAAAAAATAAACGGTCGTTAAATTAATGTATGTTTTAGGACCAAGTACGAGTAACTACTTATTGTCACCTACAGCTGCCACACAGACAGAGAGTAATTTAAGCAACAGATCACCGCGAAAACAAAAACTAAGATTAAAAATAAGACGTTTGCGAAGAAATTGTAAGAAGCTGTTTGTGAAACGAAAGCAAAATACTCCTCTTCGAGATTTAATTAAAATGTGTGACAAATTTTTGGATAAACCTTTAGCAGAAATTGTAAAATCACATGTAGCTCAAAAAGGAAAAAAACCAACGTCTCGGAGATTCAGTCAAGATATGAAGCAGTTTGCCTTGACATTGTAACATAAAAACTTCATTGTGTAACTCTTTAAGGACGGGACACGTCAAAAGACGTTTTAGCGTAACTTCCGCGACAGCCGGGTGGCATCAGTAAATTACCTTTTGTAAATAAAAAATAATTATACCATTAAGAATGTCAACAAAAGTCGGCCCTGCAGGTAACTATTTAGTGCAATATTTCATATTTATTGAAAGTCAACATAAATGCTCAATTTGATTTAAGAGCGTAGGCGCAAAATTTCGGGCCAATTCTTTTTAAATGCAATCATTTTTTTTTTCGAATCCTGAGAAAACTAACAAATATTTTTGAAAAATTTAAATACAGAATGAAAGATTACATTATTACCGAGGGCCGAAAGTCCCTTAGAATAAACAAAAAGTTTTTTTGAATGAGATATTTCAAATTAAAAATCACACTAAATTTTCTCTTTTTCTTTCACCCCTGTAACTTATTAAAATAAATATTATAGAAGTTTTCAGGGACTTTCGGCCCTCAGTAATAATGTAGTCTTTCACTCTGCGTTTAAATTTTTCAAAAATACTTATTAGTTTTTTCAGGATTCGGAAAAAATGAATGCATTTAAAAAACATTGGCCCGAAATTTTGCGCCTACGCTCGAAGAATTTATATTGTGTGATATGCCCACTGACTATTAATTTTCTGGTTGTTAGCTGTCATTGGCGGCTTGGCCACGTAACTTCAAAGAGCTGTCGCTTCTCTGTGTTGGGTTTTTCTCTGGTTATATTAGGCGTTCAGTGTGTCCAGCGCCTCCTTCCCCGAATATCAAATATTAAAGCAAAACATGGAAATGGGCATATTACCAACATGGGCATATTGTATTCAGGTACCTTAATTGAAAAAAAGGAGTTTTGAACGTTTTAAATCGTTTGTAATGTGAAATTTTAAATTCAGCGATTTTTAGGCATATTTCAAATGCCTAATGCCTAAATGCCCTTCATTTGTTTCCCAAACTCAAAACTGAAATTTTATGCTATGGGTTTTAAAGATTAGGTTCTAGCAATAAAACTCTATAGTGACCTGCCAAAGACAGTGATATCATGAGAATCATAAAAAATGGAATAACGTTTATTTATTTAACACCTTTATAAAAATTGTCTTAATTCAAAGGTACACTCTTCACCTTTAGAATACGTTTTGATTTTTATCGATTGGACAGTCAGGTCAAAAGATATCGAATTTTTACTGTTGAATTGATACAAATTTTACTTAAAATTTATTTACCTAGCGCGCTTAATTGACATTCAAAATCGTCGGTCGCGTCAATCGTTGTTTCTGAGAGAACTGAGAGTTTCTGTTGGTTCATTCTATACAAAAAGTGTGTATAAACATTTTTATTCAAAATTATCTGCGAAATATTTTTTCTGCGGCGTACAGATTCTTATTAAATCGATATTTTCCGTATTTCCCCACCGACGAGGTGGGTTTTAGGGCGAAGCCGGAAGGTTCAAGTATTCAATTTTTTCGCATATTTTTGGGGTCCCAAAATTGACATTCTCAGCAAAATTCAGCTTGTTCGTATAATGTTTAGAGGTTCAGTTGCATTTTTGTTTCTGACGACTGGAATAAGTAGTCCAAAATTGCTTAGATTTCAGATTTCACCCTCAGATTGATACCAAAAGCTAATTGTACAACATCCTCCTCAATATTTCAACTCAAAAACATAACTAATTTCCCACAAGATCGAGCCCAAGTAAGTCAAGTGTCAAATTGGCTGCTACAAAAGCGCATATTGGATATTGGTAAACATCACAGATCAACAATTTCTTATTTATAACATTTTTTGAAAACGAATTTTCTTCACAATCAATTGTGGTTTAATACCGGCTACTTGAGGCGTTACTATAGGGAGCAAATTTTAATGATCACACTTGATGGATATTGTAGAGAAGAAAGTCTAAGGATGGTGAAAGACTTGACTGGTAAGAGTTTTCAACGGCAAAAGTTCTTATAAGAGTTCGAGACGTCGTTTCTGTTAAAGTCATGAACTTGAAGGAAATTGCAATCAAGTTGAGTAGAAGAACATTGGTAGGACAGTGTGTACTTGTAGTGTCAATTTGTTCTTTGATTATAGCTCTCAAACCTTCGAAGTCGAAGAATCCAAAAGAGCTTTTTGATATGGTAATTAATACATATCAAGATCTTAACAGTGAACAGATACAAAAAGTAAAGGCAATGCTGATAGAATTTCAAGATGTTTTTGATATGGATGAAAAGTACCTATAAGGACAAAACCAGCATAGAAACCCATAAAATCAATACGGAAGATGCTCGGCAAATCAAACAACAACCAAGAAGACTTCCGTTAGCAAAACAAGACGAGGCTGAAGAAATTATTAGAGATATGACTACCGTCAGCTCTGTGTGGAAATAAAAAGGATAGTTATCTCTTGCCTAGGATAGACGGTACATGGATACTGGCAAGTAGGATTGAAAAAATCCGCATTCTCGATAGGATCAGGCCTTTAACTATTTACATTTATACCTTTAGAACTATGTAATGCTGCTGACATAGTAAAGATGGTTTATTTGGATAGGTAACGTAATTATCGTCGGAAATCATTCTAAAAGCATTCCAAGAATCTGACAGAAGTGTTTGAATGATTACATGCAGCTAATCTCAAACTGAGCCTAAAGAAGTGTCACTCACATGTTTCACCAAGAAGTTAGATACTTAAGCCATACTGTATCCAGCAATAGTGTAACAGCTAATCCTGAGAAAGTTAGAGCAATTCGAGAATAGCCAGTACCAACAGGTAATTAAAAGTTTCCTCAGATTATGCATGATGATTTGTTAAAGGATTTATTAATATCTATAAACTCTTAAAAACGCTAACCAAAGAAGGTAAAGAATACATATGGAATGGTGAGTGACAACAGACTTTCAAGGAGCTGCAAAGAGCTCTTATCAGTGCACCAATAGAAATAGTAAGCTCCTGAAAGCAGCTTGTTAAGACTATACATGAAGTTTCCAGTGGGTACTGGGAAACAGGACAAAATGCTGAAAATATTGATGCTTCTAACTGGAAAACCCAATCACATAACAGAACAGTAGGTGTAAAAAACTAACAAAGGTTGAGGCCCTCTAAGAGTTGTAGCACCACTGATGATGATTTTGCAACTATTGCAATTAATAGTTCATTACCAGTCATACAGCTGAAAAAACATAGTTATTCTGTAACAAAACAATATATTTTTCCCATAATTAAAAATAAATAAGTAAAACGCAGTAACTTTAATAAAATATACTTTATTTTTCTGTTTTCACTTTTACAACAAAGGTAGAAATTCTGGCATACAAAGGATAAAATTTATCAATATGTAAATCATTCCACTTCTCCTGTAGTGTTTTTTCAATATATTTTTCGCTAGTATTAGCAAGACTTTTAACTTTCATTGTGAATAAAAATAAAACTTGCTCCTTGACTGGATTATATTCATCACATAAACTATGAAACGCTTGAGCAGATGTTCCTGGAGCTTCATCTAGATTTGTTATTACTACAACACATTTTTCAGCCAAGTTATCTCTGATTTCTGATATAAAGGTACCATAATCTTCTAAGATATTTGAGTTTTTTAAATATCTACCAGGTAATTGAATTACCTGTATACTTTTGCATATATCATATGAAGAATACCTTGATATACTTTTAAGAACCTTGGCCATAGTTGTATCATCCTCATACAAAAATATTATGGATTTGGGTTGTTTTAATCTTTTAACGTCATGCAGGGCCACCCTGACATTAATCCAGAAATCTTCTGTTTGTGGATGATCATTTATTAAATTAGCAAAATCAGTATGTATGCTCTCCACAGTTTCAGCCTGAGGATTGTACATATATAGGCCTATTAAAATTGCTACTACAAACAAAATATAAATTATATTTCCATTGACACTAAATTTAGTTTTGCTAGCATTAGGTTCAACATTTAGGCTATTTTCCTCAGCTGAATCTACTTGTCTTTCACCATCTGAATAAGATTCTGTTTCAGAACTGAAGGATTCCCTTGTATCTTCTTTTGGAACTTTATCATTGTAATGATCTTTTTCTGTTACACTCTTTTGATTTTCAATAGGACTCACAACTTCTTGATAATTTCGAATAGGCCTCCTTCCCATTACTTTTTTTGGTGTACTGGAAGCTTCAGGATTATCTACCTAAAAGCAGATTATTATAATTATAAAATGACATATTAAAAATCATTTTAGAATAATATAAGTATAATTACAAAAAATTTTTACTTACCATATTTGCTGTAAAATTTTATTTATTGTTCATGGGAATTTATAAATTCGGCTCAAATGCTTGGTAAAAATAATATTAAAAGGAACTTATTGCACCTCAATCTTATTATAATTATAAGTCTATTTTCTTATCATGTTGATGTTGTTGTTGATACTCATCTCGTTCCTCTCCTAAAATTCCCCTCCTGTTGTGACATGTTTTGACATTTTGATCTCGATCTCAAGGATAAATAACCAGCTTTACTATGATTCATAATAAATTATAAAATAAATAATAATTTACATATCATAATCCTTGTATAAATATATTATTGCAATTCGTAATTATTTGTATTGGATGTAGATTACTTGAATTTTTTAAGCAATAATCTAGGATTTAGGAAATTAAAAATTTTAACAAAAAATAAAAATTGAATACAGTTTGACACTATCGATTAAAAAACAATGCTTTTATTTGTCGTATGCAGAAAGTAGAAGATAAGCTTCAATAATAAAAAGAAATCATTGCTACCTTACAATATTTTTCACTGTTTTTTAACTTTGATTCATTCGGATTGGACGGTTCTGGCACATAATAATAATAATAAACAATCAGAATGCCCACTCTGCTCGTCAAGATAAGTACGCGCAGACGGAATCAGCCATATTTTAAACGGAACCAGTGCTGTTCAGTGAAATTTTATTTGTTGTGTATAGAAAAATTAACCCGGTTTAATTTATTTACGGCAACCATAGACATAATATGCACTATTTTATTCGTACTTTTAGTTGAAGAATAGATTAAATTATTTCAAATGTACTAAATTATTAATCTCTAAAAATTTAAATTACAGTTCTGTCGTATCTTGTCACAAATTTCTCAGTTCGAGTCTCTATGTTTCCGTTTAAAATATGGCGATCGCGTGCTGACAAATTTCAAAGGCGGCATTTGAGAGTGGGCATTCTGATTGTTATTTGTTATTTATTCTGTGGTTCAGTATTGATCCGGATCCGAGGTACCGTTCGGATATATTAAGCGAATTTCCGGTTCCACAGAAACAGAAATGTTGGGATGCAACTCTAACCATTATTGAAATCTGTCAGTTGATAGAGTTGATATATTCTTTATCTATGGTCAGTTGCACAACTAACTGATTTTGAAATTAGTTCAGAATTAGTTCCACGGTTTAATCAATCGGGATTACGTACGAGTATTACCATTACGACAATCGTTAATGCAATATTGATTTTGATTAGTCTCACGTTTAGTTCTCAAGGTAGTCAGTAGAAACAAGTGGTTTTCCCATTTCACCAAGAAAATGACTTACGCTGGACGTGTAATTGTTTATGGGGGTAGAGGAGCCCTTGGTGCTAAATGTATATCGCATTTTAAAGCAAATAATTTCGTAAGTATTTTAAAATAATTTATATAAAAGTATATCTAACATATGTTTATGTTTTTCTAGTGGGTAGGATCTATAGATTTGACCGAAAATCCAGAAGCAGATGTAAACATTTTAGTGAAAAAGGAAGATAATCTTCAAGATCAGGTAAACACTGTACTTATTTATTACTGTGTGTATTTTATCAGAAAATGTGTAAATTCTTAGTTAAGATTACTCAATTTTGTCTAAGAAGAGGGGTGTGGTGCGGAAATACCCAAGCAACCAGAATCATACAATAGGTACATTCTCCTTTTTAAAATACAATTTTATAGGAGTGGCGTTGCAAAGTTGAAATATTAAATGTTTTTAAAAAACTATGTGAAGAATTATTATTTTATGAATTGCTTTAATCAATACCATTATGGTATATTAATGGCTATCTTTTATTAATGCTTTAGGAAACATCAATCCTATCTTCAGTTAATTCCTCATTAAATGGTTCCAAACTGGATGGAATATTTTGTGTTGCTGGTGGATGGGCTGGAGGAAATGCTTCTAAAGGTAAACATATTTCTGATTTCATACATAAAATAATCACAATAAGATTTTTTTAATACTTAGATCTGGTAAAAAATTCTGAACTGATGTGGAACCAAAGTGTTTGCAGTTCTCTTATAGCTGCCTCTCTTGCAGCAAACTGTTTGAAGGAAGGTGGTATTATCCAACTAACAGGGGCTAAAGCTGCATTGGAAGCTACTCCAGGTTAGCAACAATAATTATTATAGATCTTCTAGTGATTCTTCTGATTAGTAATACTTGACATCAATGATGGCTCCAGGATGCTAGCAAAACTAATCTGACCAAGTAATACAGTATAATTGTTTTAATTCAATTTGTTAGGTGAGATGTTAGCATTCCAGAGTAAGTGATGCAGTTTAACAACACTTTACACTAATATATACTATTTTAGATGTTTTAATTTCTTAACCCTTAAGGAAGGAGCTTTTTTTTTCAAGAAACAAAAGGAATTTGTTGGTAATTTATTTGATAAGTATTAAGAATTTTTATGTAAAAATAATATTTTTTTTATTTTGCAAGAAACATGTTGTATCCCAACAAAACTCTAGTTGTAGGAATATCACAATAACTAAACTAACCTAATATGAAAACTTCCTCTATGAACTATAATCAACTGTTGGTAATTTTTTATGTACAGGTATGATTGGATATGGCCTAGCCAAAGCTGCAGTACACCACTTGACTAAATCTCTGTCCCAGAAAGATAGTGGTCTCCCAAACAATGCAGTAGCAGTGGCTATTTTGCCTGTGACTTTGGACACACCTATGAACCGAAAATGGATGCCAAAAGCTGACTTTTCTACCTGGACATCTTTGGAATTTGTTGCAGAGTGAGTATTTGTGAAATTAATACAATAGCAATAAGTACTACAGAAAAAGATCATACTTTATTTTTTATACATTCTTTTTTTTTCAGCTTATTCATAAAGTGGGCCTCAGGAAAAGATAGACCTCAGAGTGGCAGTTTGTTGAAACTTGAAACCACTAACCACCAAACCGATGTTACACCTGCTTAATCTCCAGATCTGATATCCAGTGAAAACATGATATTAAGAAAGGACCAAGGATAATCTCTCGAATTTTATTCTATTAGATATTTACTGGGTATACTATTTTTATTGTTTTAAGTGAACTGATTTTTGTCCCATTTTTGATCAACCTGTGTTGAATTTTTTTCTAGATCTTTATTTTTTATAATGTTGTCAGAATAAAATATAAATGTTGATGTGTTGTTTCTTAAATCCCTGCATTGAACATTGTAAGTGCAAGGCTATTAGTATAATTAAATAATAGCAAAGCAATAAATAAAGCAAACAACTCCTATCTTCTTTTTAGCAATCTAATTGTCATTTAAATTTTAAAAATGAGCCAAGAAAAGATATATTTCAGCTTTTCTCTAATGTCACTGAATATTTTGATCCAACAAGACTGTGTTGCTATCAATCTCTACAGCGATCTTTAAGCTTAGCACATCTGAGGCATTTTGCCTGGTATACAGTCAACTCAGCAATTTAATAGTTTTTTTGAGCACTTGGAGTTGTCCTGTAGATGGAGTATGGTTGCTGCTGGAAAAGTTTTTGTTGCCTGGCCCTGTGGTATATAATCTTCTCTAGTGATAGTTTCTGTTTTAACTGTGATCAAAGTTTTTATTGGGATCATGTCTTCTCTTTTCCCTTATTATTTTCTGTTGTTTATATCGATTTTATGCTTAGCTAGTGTTGCAACATTTTCTGTGAAGTTGCAACATCTATATCTCTCTAAAAACCATTCAAATTTCTGTTTGTCCTCAGGTTTCAAATGGGTATTATATTGATAGGGTATCTTCTAGAGGTAGAATATTCTATCTTATAGAGGTAGAATAAAAGCAGTAGAAATGGAGTTCCTGAGGAGAAGCTGTAGACTTACAAAAAGAGACAGAATTGAAAACGCAGAGATTAAGCGGAGAATGGGAGTGCAATCAGACATAATCGACTATATAGAGGAGAAGAGACTATCCTGGTACGGCCACGTCAGAAGAGCGGACAGAGGATGCTGGATAAATAAAATCACAGAATGGAGCCCGATTGGAAGAAGAAAGAGAGGAAGACCCCGAAGGTCATTCAGAGATGAAATCGACGAGGCTATGAAGAAAAGAACCCTGCGAGATGGAGACTGGAATGACAGGGAAAATTGGAGAAAATGGTTGAGTGAAGGAAGACAGTGGAAATCCTTAGTAGTAGTAGTAGGGTGTAGTAGTAGTAGGGTATCTTCCTCACTTTTGCTGTTCCTGAGTTATTTTCCATCCTAGCATCCATAAGTATTACCACAGGGGTATTTTTTTGAAGTGAAGCTTCTATACTGGCATTGTATTAGTATTTTCTCTATAGTAAAAAACTGAAGCGATGATCACAAAATAGTGGTACTTCACATCAATTCATTTCTAGTCATCATATATTTACTCTTAAATTAAAACACTGCATGAAAAATAACTAACGAAATACTGACATTAACCGTTGATTGAATAACCCAAATAGATCCGCAGCCGTACACAAATTAAACGTAGCAACTTTTCTGTTCTCAAAAACACTTTCGCCATCTATTTTCGGGAGAGAAAATTACACTACGGTTAAACATAAAAGATTTCTTCTCTTCATAATATTTCCCCTTAATGCTCAACGTAAATATTGGTCTCCCACTTTAATTCCTTAACATAATCATACTTGCAAACTGTGCATTTTGAATTTGTTTCGTAATTTGTTTGTGTTCTAGTCGATTTATTTGTTTGGTGAAAAATGAATTCCTCTAAAATTACAACGACACGTTGTGTGTATAAAAATTGTAATCTATCGAGAAAAGACGGTGTAGTGTTATTTAAATTTACCGTTAAAAATCAAGATTTATTATGTATGGTTAATATTTTTGTATTAATTTTCTTCTTCATCGTCTTCTTCTTTTTCTTCTTCCTCTGACTGCTCAATATCGGATTCATCATCATCAAGTGCAGAATTCAACAATAATCATTTTTATATTTAATTAAATACTGAAAAAATCATATTTATTATTTTTAAATTATTTATTAATTTATATTTTAATTTATTATTTTTTTAAATTATATATTTATTTATTAATCCAATAATCGATTTATTAAAGTTACAAATATAATATATATTCTTTTATTATGTATGGTTAATATTTTTGTATTAATTTTCTTCTTCATCGTCTTCTTCTTCTTCTTCCTCTGACTGCTCAATATCGGATTCATCATCATCATTCTCGTTTATTAAAGTATCAGAATAAAAATATTCAAGAATATCAGGTGCATATTCACTTTCTTCATTGAAATCATCTGAAGTTGATGAAGCGTTTAGACATGATTGTCCATTACACTGCCCACAAATTAAAGTACATTGCAATCCTGATTTCCTGCATCCGCAATTAGAACCACAACTTTTCTTGCAATTGCAAAATATTGTATTCAGCAGTTCTTCTGGTGCTGGCGGTAATAATGTTGTTATTGGTTCCAGAAATTCATTTTGCATTACCCAGCCGAATTCTTGGGGTTCTAAATCATTTCCCAACCAAATTTGGGTCTGATAATAGACACGAATGATATGCTGACCAGCTGCTGCACTGGAAGGTGGAACACTTGATAACTGCACTGGTTTGTTGAGTCTTGTTGATTTGATGAACTGGGTGTATCGAAAAGAGTCTATATCGTCTTCTGATGTTGGAGCATTATATGCTGCTAAGAAAATACGTACTCCATTTTCAAATAATTCTTGTACAGAGCAGTTTTTTTGTTGAAATAGTTGAGGTGACTGATGTAAATGGTGATTTTTTTCGAACATTTTTTATCGATATTTTACCTTTCCTATAAATCGCAGAAGTCGTATCACATCCACTAAACGCGTGTAAAAATAAGATGTGTTTCTTAGAATGAGGGTATTTATCAAAACTTTTCGATGAATATAATTTTGTCTCCGCATTACCCTTACCAATTTTTTTAAAAAAAATTTCTTGTTGATGTGATTGAGCTCGTCCTATCAAGATAACTAGCAAATCAATATCTTCTCCTACAATGACGGAAGTTTTTCCTACATGTTCAGACTCTGCAAATAGCTGTTTCTACAATGAGAACATCAGCATCATCTCTGGCTTGTTTTGTAGTGATATTAACAGCTTTTAATTTGTCGATAAGCATGTCTATATCGTTACCGTATAAACAGGTAAGCGGTCCCCCACTCTTTTCGCTCTATCTTAAGAAGGGTTGAAGGTACATAAAAGTACTTGAGATAAAAATTGAAGAGAATTTTCCATTCTACAATTTTTCTTACCACCTTAAAAGTCATAAAGTGTAAGGGAAACGAGATATTTGCAGAAAACTCATTTTCGTGACCTTTGACCTTTAATATCTTAAGTCGCGGACACGTGATTATATGAGACTTTTGAGGTAAGTTTTATACCATCAAAATAAAGACGTATGCAAATTTTCAGCTTATTATCTTTCATTCCGAGGTTTGCCCCCTTTTATGCCTTATTTTACTGGATTAGTATAGGATCCGATATAATATAGAACTGCACCGTTATTTTTAATGACTAAAAATTATTTGATATGTAATTCAGTATGTTAACAAAATTATGAGAAACGAGGTGTGCCTGAGATAATTTTGTTTTGAATATAATTAATTAAAAATTATTAAAAATAACTTTTTTTTATAAGTATAATAAAAATCAGGCTTGGGCAGGTATTATGTTAGGTTTTTTTATCATTCGAAACAAAAAAGGTCTTTTGTAATTGTTCTCTGAAGTTGATTGTTTTCGAGTTTTAAATAATTTAAAACTAAAAAGAAAAAAACGAAAGATTTCGATTTTCAAGGGTCAAAAACACAAGCAAAAAATTAATTTTGTAATCATCAAGTAGAAACTTTCGAAATTTTTTCTATTAAGTCAAGATAAGAATGTTTGCCATGTTTTGCATTTTTGAAAATATTTTTTTTTTTGGTAATGAGGAAGGTTCCTTGAGGAAAGACAGGCGATCGGGCTGGGCTACATTAACAAGTAAAAACCAATGATTTCAAATGAAAGTCCAAAATACTTATCAAGACCTGATAAAATAATGTGGAGCTTGAATTTAGGTACTTTAAAATTTCAAAAATGAAGTGAAACTTATGATTCTAAGCCTTGAAGATCATCATCCCTCGTTATTTTTTCAGTTTTAAATTGTTTATAACTTAAAAACGATCAGCTTAAGAGAAAAATTAAAAAAGCCTTCTTTTGTTTTGAATGAATCTAAAATATTATGTGTCCGCAAAATTTTCTTTATAAAAAAAGTTATTATTTAATTATTAATTAATTATAGTCACAACAAAATTAGATCGGGCACCCCTTGTTTTTATAATTGTTAACATTCTAAATTACATATAAAATAATTTTCATTGCAGTTCGATCTTTATCGTATCTGTATACAAAATATAATATTGACAAAATAAATTCAAACTGTTCGCGAATTGCTAAATGCTTCACAGACATATTTCTTAGAAATCATAATTCAGATAACGCTGGTATGGTGTTTAGTTCTCTGACTCATTACACTTCGTAAGTACTGCCGTAAATTGGTTGTGGTAGGGAACGATAGGGGAGGTAACGTCACCTCTTTCTACGATCATTCTCGTATGAGCGCAAATTCGTAACTAGTTGTTTCCCGAAATATCCACTAGAGTCGCTGATTCTTGATGAAATTTTAATTTTTTGGGTTGCACGTTTCTCTCCATATGCGTTGCTGATCTATTTGGATTATTCAATCAACGCATTAACTGAGAAGTAAAAAATTAAAAATCTGTCAATAAGAGTCAATTCGTAATGATTGTCAAAATTTAAAAGTCAAATGTTATTGGATTAATAACAATATTGAATCATATGTTTAAATTTTTAGGTCACTTCACTTTTAAAATAATTTCCTATAGATATAATTATTATTTTTAAACATCTTATTTAGTGTACATAATAATTAAATGTACTATCAAATGATATTTATATATTTCCTCTGAAGTTGACAGGCCTAACAGAAGCAAACAACATATGCTTTGTTATAATATGTGGTGTATGTTAACAGATGGTGTTAGGAGAAAAACATAATTTATTGAAATATTTTAATTTAATATATGTAATTTGTTTAAAATATAAATAATAAAATTACTCAATTCAATTTTAAAAATACAGAACACACAGTATGAAGTTTCGCACTAGTCTAGTGTACTGCCTACAGTAGCATCATTTTTTAAAGTAATTTAGAGGATGTGAGTTTGTTTAAAAAACAAACAACAAATGTTGTGCTTGATAACTTCCTTTTGCTTTTTATTTTGAATATTTTGTTCCTATCACGTTCTTCTTTTATTTCTATTAATTATGTAAAATATTCATTCTATCTTATAATTTCCTGTTTCAACAGTTCATTTTTATTTTCTCTTTTACCATTATTTTTTACTTATTTGTTTCATCTTTTCTTTAACATTAATTATCTGTGTATACAAAATATAAAAGAAAACAAAATAATTTATTAAGAAAATTTATTCCTTACACTAAAATCCCCAATTATTTACAATTTTTTTATATAAAGACCAACTTATATTTATTCACATACCTAATAACCACAAGTTGCTAGTCAGATGATGAAATATGTACTGAAACTATAATTCTTTTACAGAATAATCAAATGTATTTAAGAATATACACACTTACACATCAATTGGTTGAAGGCTAGAGAATGTTCCGAATGAAGTTAGCTACAAAGAAACTTCAGTAAAACACAAATTTGCATTTACAATATTGCAGTAATGTATATGTTTTATACCTCAAATATACATAGAGAAAGGTTAGAAACAGTACTTTTTTTTTATATTATTTTATGGAATCTGGTCTTTTTAAATTTAAATAAAACATGAACAAATGAATATTTGTTTCTTTCAATATTAGTTGCAGTTAGTTATTAGAAAAAAAAAATTGCAATTGCCCTTTGATGGATTAGTGGATAAATTTGGCAATAGTGTCAGAACCGCCAAAACACTAGTTGCCAGATTGCAACAGATATTCAGGGGATATTAATTTTACGAACATCAGATCAGCAGTCATTAAAATAAATATATTTTTTCAAATTTACATTGCACAGATTAAACTATCATTATTGACAATTTAATCCATAAAATGTGATTTTGTAAATCTTATATTTATTTTCGTGGCATCTGTCATTCAGGTGGTTGAAACATTACACTGAATAATTTTGTGAAGGATTGTGGCTTATTTTTATGTAGATAAACAAGTAAAAATATATATAACTTTACAGCAGAATGGAACTTGTTATTCACTTTCTAACTAACACTGCCAAATACAAGATTTCCTTCATTTGTAGCTACCTTCATTCGGAAAATTCTCTAGACTTTAGCCCATCAATTTAACACCTTCGCTGCGCCACCAGTTGAAAAAGACTGGTAACTACGTTTGCAGAAATTATGGCTAAAAATAAATACATGTATTTCCATCTGGCGAGTAACGTACAAACGAAACGCGTTGGTCAAAACTAACATTATAGGTACCTATATTATTGTCTGAAAGAGATCTATCTAATAGAGGTATCATTTATTACCAGTTGGATTCGAGTGGTAACGCATACAAGTTATTTTTTTTTTCATTGTGGGGATTCCCAGATGAATTCAACTGGTGAGTAATTTTATTTGTAATTCCCAGCTTAGTTTAGTTATCTCGGTCGAGCCATAATAGTGCTTAAAATATTTGTATAAAGATTGTGTAAAATGAGTAATAGAACTGTTAAATTAGTAAATTTGGCGTTGCAAAATGCAACTGCAAGTGGTAGTTGTGTAGACCCCAATCAGAATTTGGATCGTCACCAAGAAACAACTATAAATACTTTGAGCGAATCAGAGGAAGAACCATTTAGCGACAATTCGGACTGTGATCCTAATTATGCTACTTCTGAATGTTCTACTAATTCAGATAATGACGAATATAAAATCAGTTCCGAGAGTGACGATGAACTTATTGAAAATACAAGTAAGTAAACAATTTTTTTCTCTTCTTATTTATTACTTCATGTGAAATTTGTAGGAGACCAAGGTACTTCAAGAGAAATTTTCGAAAACATAGCAACACTTGATGAATGGATACCAATAACTGAAAATAATGATATAAACATAGGTATAAATGAACATTTAGTAAACCCAGTAATTAACGTTCAGAGTGAATCCATTAGTCCTCTTGAAAGCTATTCACTATTTATAAATGACACGGTTATTGATCTCCTGGTTACAGAAGCCAATCGATATGCATCTCAACAATTAAATAACAACTTAATCAAACCTAAATCTAGACAAAGATCCTGGATACCTGTAAATCAACAGGAAATGAAAAGCTTTTTAGCCATTATCATTTGTACAGGTCTGACAAATGTCCCTACTTTACAACAATACTGGTCTAAAAATCCTCTTTACCATATCAGTTTTATAAGTAGCATCATGACAAGGGACAGATTTTTATTGATCTTAAAATATCTACATTTCAACGATATCGATGGTTTGCAAAATACCACAGATAAACTATACCGAATTAGACCTTTATTAGACATTTTAAACAATAGATTTCAAGATATATTGACACCTGGTAGAAACGTGGTTATCGATGAAAGTATGGTTCCTTGGAGAGGACGCTTAGGGATGCGTCAATATATTAAAAATAAGCGTCACAAGTATGGTGTGAAACTATATAAAGTGTGTACAACAGATGGTTACACTTATAGAATTAAAGTATATTGTGGCAAAGAAGATCCTATTTCAAGTAAGGGACATTCACATAATGTTGTTATGGATGGCAATCATGGATAGCTTACTAGACACAGGAAGAACACTGTATGCTGATAACTTTTACTCCAGTGTACCATTAGTTCAAGATCTACTAGAGAGAAGAACTTTGTATTGTGGAACATTAAGAAGTAACCGAAAAGGTCTCCCTACGACAATTGTTACAAAAAAAATTAAATCTAATGAAGTGATAGGTATGTGCAATAAACAAGGGATAAAAGTTATTAAGTGGCAAGATAAGCGGTCTGTTTTAATGATAACCAGCAAGGGGAACCATAACACTGCTCTTTACAATACTGGTCGAAAAAATAGAAAACAAGTAGACATTTTAAAACCCCTTTGTGTTATTGACTACAATAAGGCCAAAAAAGGAGTTGATTATAGTGATCAAATGTCAGCTTACTACACTGCTCTTAGGAAGACGTTAAAGTGGTATAAAAAAGTTGCTTTTGAGTTAATTTTTGGGGCAGCTTTAGTGAACTCTTGGATCATTTATAATACGATAAACTCAAACACAAAGTGGCCTCTAATAAAATTTCGCGAAGAAGTAGCATTTCAGCTAGCCAATAAGTCTACGGACCAAACATTGGTTCAGTCTTCGAAAAGAAAACATATACTGACCAAACCCGAAGGATCTGGTACCAAAAAAAGGAGAAATTGTATGGAATGTTACAAGAAGCTGAGGGAAACAATGAAAGGTAAAGAAGCTGATAAAAGGGTCACTAAAGTTACTACATACTGTAGCACATGCGAGGAAAAACCTGCTTTATGTTTACCTTGTTTTAATTTTAAACACAATGCATAAATTTTAAAACTTATCCTTACTAATAATTAGCATTTGTTGTTTTTATATTTTATGAAAAATATGTATTTTGTTCTAAATAAAAGTTTTGGGTTTATTTTATTTGAAAATATTATATGCACTTTTAAATTTCAATTTTTGCTTTACCAGATGAAATAGCCTGGTACTGATGCAGTTTTCAGCAAGTTTGTATATTCCTTGTATGTATATAACTATTACTATAAATAAATCTTTAAAAACTTACACATAGATCGCACTCACATTTATTAAGAACTACCAGACTATTCCGACTGGTGTATCTAAATACAATATTCTATAGTACCAGTCAATTAAAACTGGTAAAGCATACAACATAATAATTGAATTTTTCGTAATCGCAACGAAGGTGTTAAGTGATAAATACAAATAAGCACAAAATTTAAAACAAATCTTAATTATCAATTTAAAAATTATGTGTTTATTCCATATTTACTCTTCATCTGGTCAATCTCCTCTTGTTTCTTATCTATATCTGTTTTCTTAAATGCTTTATTTGCCTGATAATATAATACAACTAGATACCGATTACATACATTGAAACCAGATAGATGGTCACAGGCATTCTTGGCATCAAATATATCTTCAAACACTACAAATGCAGTGCCCCTTGTTTCTGGAGTATTTCCTACCCGAATTTGTCGAATTGCTCCATATTTACCAAATATATCATACATTTCCTCGGCAGTAATTTTGTAGGGAAGATTTCTGATATATAATATTCGGTTTATTTCTGGTGGCAAACGTACCTATAAATTAAAAATAATGAATTCTTTGCATTGATTAAAACTGAAAAATATAGCAAATAAACTACAAAACTTACATTTGCCTTTCTTTGCATTGCTAAAGCCATTTTTAGTATATTTCAAGAACTGTTACTGAAATATTTTTTCTATTTTATTAAAGCTAGTACGCAAACTTCGTAGATCCTAGACTAAAACAAACTAAATTTTATCACTTGTCAATCGATGTGTGACAGTGACGAATGACTGACAGCGACAGATGACAGACACAGACAGCAAATTCTTCAAGTTTGATTTGTCATGATTTGTCAATTCACTAATTTCTTGACACAGAAATTGAAGAATAAATTCATGAATTTCTTCGTGAATTTATTGTTGCTGTAAAGCCCGCAAATATTTCTGGTTATACGAAATACGTTTATAAATTTATAAAGAAATCTTTTTATTTATGAAAGAAATAACATTACTTATAAAGAAATAAAGGCTTTAGAATTTATAAAATGATAGATAAGTCTTTAAACGACTTGTATCACTATTACATATTCCATAACAACACCGCCACATAATAATATACAATCAGAATGCCCACTCTGCTTGTCAAGATAAGTACGCGCAGACGGAATCAGCCATGTTGTGCATAGAAAAATTAACCCGGTTTAATTTATTTACGGCAATCATAGACATAATATGCACTATTTTGTTCGTACTTTTAGTTGAAGAATACATTAAATTATTTTAAATTTACTAAATTATTAATCTCTAAAAATTTAAATTACAGTTCTGTCGTAGCTTGTCACAAATTTCTCAATCCAAATCATCGAGTTAAAATTTAACTCGATGATCCGAGTCTATGTTCCCTTTAAAATATGGCGATCGCGAGCTGACACACTTCAAAGGCGGCATCTGAGAATGGGCATTCTGATTGATTTATTCTGTGACACCGCTAAGTTGTTCCTTTTCGTACAGGTATCATAATAATAATCGATTAAAAAAATTCATTTGCTAATTGTGGCATCGATATTATTTACATTACTAACTTAACCTGTTTGTTTACTAAATTAATGTCTGTTCGAAAAAAATGGCTGACAATATTTTTTGATGAAAGTCCTATGCCACAGAATAATAAAACAATTGTTATTTATTCTGTGCCTATGCCACAGAATAATAAACAATCAGAATGTCCACTCTACTTGAAAAATAAGTACGCGCATCTCGTTTGCGCAGACGGAATCAGCCATGTTTTAGTCGGAACCAGTGCTGTTCGGTGACATTTTATCTTGTGTGCATAGAAAAATTAACCAGCTTTAATTTATTTACGGCAACTATGGACATAATATGCACTATTTTATTCGTACTTTTAGTTGAAAAATAGATTAAATTATTTCAAATCTACTAAATTATTAATCTCTAAAAAATTAAATTACAGTTCTGTCGTAGCTTGTCACAAATTTCTCAATTCGAGTCTATGTTTCCGTTTAAAATATGGCAATCGCGTGCTGACAAACTTTAAGGAGGCATCTGAGAGTGAGCATTCTGATTGTTATGTATTCTGTGCCTATGCATTCATAAAGAATATAGACGCATACATGCGTCTATATTTTTGGCCACAGAATAAATATCAATCAAAATGCCCACTCTCAGATGCCGCCTTTGAAGTGAGTGAGCACGCGATCGCCATATTTTAAACGGAAACACAGACTAGAAATGAGGAATTTGTGTCATGCTAGGACAGAACCATAATTTAAATTTTTATAGATTAATAAGTAGATAGTAAATTTAAAATAATTTAATTTATTCTTCAACTAAAAGTACGAATAAAATATTTAAAATAGAGATTTATGTCTATGGTTGCCGTAAATGAATTAAACCGGGTTAATTTTTCTATGCTGATTCCGTCTGCGCGAATGAGATGCGCGTACTTTATCTTGACAAGCAGAGTGGGCATTCTGATTGTTTTATTATTTTGTGCTTTGGCATTACTATATCAAAGAATATATATTCTTTGACTATATCTATCACAAAATACTCAAATAAACATCATGGTAGTTCTGTAACAGCTGATTGTGACATGTAAGATATAATAACCTATAACCTCTTTTTAATTTAATAATAACAATAATATATATTATTAATATGAGTTAGAACGAGATCTTTTATATTAAGAAGAAATAAGAGTTTGAAATACCAAATTATGACGACATGCAATTTTTAAAAGGCACACATGTGTTACGTTTTCAAAATATTAAGTGTAGCCTTAGACAGTTTAGTTCTTCTACTAGGGAAAAAGTTTACAATGCAAGAAAATTAATAGGGTATGTTTTGTGTAATATATGTTTAATATTTCCAATTAAATATTGCCGTACTTTTAGATTCGCAAATCAAGATATTTTTGAAGTAATAGCTGATGTAAGAAACTATGAAAATTTTTTACCATTTTGTACTAAATCTACAGTTCTAAAAGCTGAGCCTACAAAACTTCATGCCAATTTAGAAATTGGCTTTCCTCCGATTGTCGAAAACTATACTTCTATAGTTGCATTAGACAAACCAAATATGGTACAAGCAAAATGTTTTGATGGTAGACTTTTTGACTACTTAGAAACTACTTGGACATTTTATCCTGGCCTCTATAGCAATCCTAAGACATGTATCATAGATTTTTCTATAAAATTTAGATTCAAATCTGTGTTGTACTCTCACATTGCATCCATATTTTTTGATAGGTTGGTACAACAAATGGAAAATGCTTTTTTAAATGAAACAGCCAAGAGGTACGGAAAGCCATCAGTACCTATTTACAAACTGTCTCCCAATAGTTGACATTTAGATGTGATTTTAAATTATTGTTATTTATTGTTAACTGGTTACCTCAAAAATGTAAATAAATTTTTTTAATTAAAATCTGAACTTTATGTTTTTATCATTACCATTATCATTTCCAATGTCTAAAGACTGCTTCGAAAACACAATTGTACTTTGATCTTGGTGCAAAAACACTTGCATGTTAACTTATTAAACTGTTTATTCGGGCTGTTGGGCCATTGTCTTCTGTTGAGATTTGTTCTCGACGTTTCGCCAACACTAGGGGTTGGCATCTTCTGGAGATGTTGATGCTTCGCTTGTAAGCAGAAACTGACGACGCGTTGTACTACGGAGGCAATATTTATAATTCCCACTCGCCTCCCCTCCACTGGTTTCGGCTTGAGGGGGCGTGTCGTTGTTTATAGTAGCTTTTCTATCTCCGTGTTTGGCGGGAAGGGCGTTTGTGGATTTTAATACTGGTATCCATGTTTTGTTGATTTTTAGTCCTTCTTCTATCCTATTGAAATTGTTTGGGTGCTTGTATATTTCCACCGCTTCCCGATATAACCGTGGGTAGTACTGTGAAGTTTTGTCCAGCATCTGTGTTTCTTAAAATAGTATTCGATGTTCTCCGCTTCCCAAAGCGTGTTCGGCAACGGCAGATTTGTCGATATGTCCTAAACGACAATGGCTTTTATGTTCATTTATCCTGGTGTTGGTGTGTCTTTTTGTGGTTCCCACATATACCATTCCACATGTGCATGGTATTCGGTATACTCCGGCCGTTGCTAATGGGTCGCGTTTGTCTTTTACCGATCTTAAACAATCCTTGATCTTCTTTGTAGGTCTGAAGATGGTCTTTATGTTGGCTTTCTTGAGTATTCGCCCAATTCTGTCCGTTACCCCCGATATATAGGGCAAGAACGCTTTCCCTTTACATTCTGTTTCTTCGTCCCTTCTTCTAGATACGTTGTTCATCGCCTTGTGTATTTCTCTTCTGGTGTACCCATTAGAGGTGAGCGCTTTTTCAATATAAAGAAGTTCACTTTGGAGATGTTGTGGTTCACAAATTCTCTTCGCCCTCTCTGCCAAAGTTTTGATGACACCTTGTTTTTGGCTAGGATGATGATTTGAGTTCCTGTTTAGGTATCTGTCTGTGTGTGTAGGTTTTCGATACACTTTATGTCCTAAGTGACCTTCCTTTCGATTTACTAATACATCCAGGAACGCTAGTTGTTGAGCTTTTTCTGTTTCCATCGTAAATTGAATATTTGGATGTAGTGTATTTATATAAGCCAGGAAATCGTTTAGTTTTTCTGCTCCGTGACCCCAAATCACAAAGGTGTCATCAACGTATCTGAACCATACCCTAGGCTTGTATGCTGAGTCCATTATCTTCTTCTCTAAATGCTCCATGAAAAGGTTGGCTACGACCGGGCTTAGTGGGCTTCCCATTGCTACTCCATCCATCTGTTCATAAATTTGGTCTTCCCATGAAAAGTATGTGGTAGTTAGGCAAATACGGTATAATTCCACCATATCCTTGGAAACTCCGTCTTACAGCCTTGCAAAACATCTGGCCGATATTTTACAACCACATATAGGAAAAAACGATGCCTTTGTAAAAGACTCCGCCCATTTTATTGAGAAGATCAAAGGAATAACTTTGCAGGAATCTGACATTCTTGTTAGTTTTGATGTGGTTTCCCTATTTACAAGAGTCCCCCTAGAAGACGTTCTGAATTTAATTGAGGGACAGTTTCCAAGGATATGGTGGAATTATACCGTATTTGCCTAACTACCACATACTTTTCATGGGAAGACCAAATTTATGAACAGATGGATGGAGTAGCAATGGGAAGCCCACTAAGCCCGGTCGTAGCCAACCTTTTCATGGAGCATTTAGAGAAGAAGATAATGGACTCAGCATACAAGCCTAGGGTATGGTTCAGATACGTTGATGACACCTTTGTGATTTGGGGTCACGGAGCAGAAAAACTAAACGATTTCCTGGCTTATATAAATACACTACATCCAAATATTCAATTTACGATGGAAACAGAAAAAGCTCAACAACTAGCGTTCCTGGATGTATTAGTAAATCGAAAGGAAGGTCACTTAGGACATAAAGTGTATCGAAAACCTACACACACAGACAGATACCTAAACAGGAACTCAAATCATCATCCTAGCCAAAAACAAGGTGTCATCAAAACTTTGGCAGAGAGGGCGAAGAGAATTTGTGAACCACAACATCTCCAAAGTGAACTTCTTTATATTGAAAAAGCGCTCACCTCTAATGGGTACACCAGAAGAGAAATACACAAGGCGATGAACAACGTATCTAGAAGAAGGGACGAAGAAACAGAATGTAAAGGGAAAGCGTTCTTGCCCTATATATCGGGGGTAACGGACAGAATTGGGCGAATACTCAAGAAAGCCAACATAAAGACCATCTTCAGACCTACAAAGAAGATCAAGGATTGTTTAAGATCGGTAAAAGACAAACGCGACCCATTAGCAACGGCCGGAGTATACCGAATACCATGCACATGTGGAATGGTATATGTGGGAACCACAAAAAGACACACCAACACCAGGATAAATGAACATAAAAGCCATTGTCGTTTAGGACATATCGACAAATCTGCCGTTGCCGAACACGCTTTGGGAAGCGGAGAACATCGAATACTATTTGAAGAAACACAGATGCTGGACAAAACTTCACAGTACTACCCACGGTTATATCGGGAAGCGGTGGAAATATACAAGCACCCAAACAATTTCAATAGGATAGAAGAAGGACTAAAAATCAACAAAACATGGATACCAGTATTAAAATCCACAAACGCCCTTCCCGCCAAACACGGAGATAGAAAAGCTACTATAAACAACGACACGCCCCCTCAAGCCGAAACCAGTGGAGGGGAGGCGAGTGGGAATTATAAATATTGCCTCCGTAGTACAACGCGTCGTCAGTTTCTGCTTACAAGCGAAGCATCAACATCTCCAGAAGATGCCAACCCCTAGTGTTGGCGAAACGTCGAGAACAAATCTCAACAGAAGACAACGGCCCAACAGCCCGAATAAACAGTTTAATAAGTTAGACGATGGCCGTGAAAGCCTAACGCAATTTACTTGCATGTTAATTGGAGCATTTTATTTTATTTAATTGAATTGAATTTATATTTTATTTTATTTATATATTATTTTATTCTACTTCATTTTTTTATTGTATTTTAAGCCATTTTCTTTTATTTTATCATAAATTTATATTTTATTCACTTTCATTTTATATTTTTTTCATTATAATTATTATCCTGTATTTATGTTTAATTACTTTATTTTGATTATCATTACTTATATTCTAAAAATAGTATGCATATATATATATATATATATATATATATATATATATATATATATATATATATATATATATATATATATATATATATATATATATATATATATATATAATATATATATATATATATATATATATATATATATATATATATATATATATATATATATATATATATATATATATATATATATATATATATATATATATATATATATATATATATATATATATATATATATATATATATATATATATATATATATATATATATATATATATATATATATATATATATATATATATATATATATATATATATATATATATATATATATATATATATATATATATATATATATATATATATATATATATATATATATATATATATATATATATATATATATATATATATATATATATATATATATATATATATATATATATAATATATATATATATATATATATATATATATATATATATATATATATATATATATATATATATATATATATATATATATATATATATATATATATATATATATATATATATATATATATATATATATATATATATATATATATATATATATATATATATATATATATATATATATATATATATATATATATATATATATATTTGTTTTTAGTACAATCCTGAGCCTTCGATAGTAAAACTTAAGCACAAACCTGAACCCCGTTTACGATCCTGAACCTGTATATTGGTTCAGGATTGGGTTCCTTTTATAACTGACATATAATTTAAAATTTACAAATTAAATAATTTTTTTAACTTAGTGGTGCCATCAGTGGACAAAACTGCCTAACTTTCACTTCAATATGTCATTTGGAATCGGAGAGAAACCTGTTTGTATTGTGGTTCAGGATTGCATTTTTTAGTTCAGCCATTTGCCACTATGGCACTGGAAACAATTTCTTGAATATACATGATTTTGATATACATTATCACAATTAGTACCATCCTGATCCATACTATGTGGCAACATTGTTTTGTCGTTATTTTGTTTAGAGAATTGGGGAATTCTATTTTTAGCCAAGGTCAGAGAGATTTCTTTTCAATAGGTGGTATAAATATATTATTATTTAGTCCCAACTTTGCAACAGTCGCTTGTGTAGGTTCAGGAACGTGAGTTTTAAAATGAATGATTATAAAGGACGTTCTAAACTAATGGTTGATATGTGTTTAGGGAAAGGTAAGTTATACAAAAGGTATTAAAATAAATTGTCATTTTGAGTACGTTGGCTTAAAAATCTAACTGAATTGTCCTTATTTATATTAAGGATAAGTTAAGTTAATATTAACAGAGGTACAGGGTGTCCAAGTAAAATAGTTATTCTTGATTTTAATTCATATTTACAAAATGACTGTGTCAGAGTTTATTAACACTTATTATAAGTAGGCGATTTTCTGATCGAAAGAAGCTTATTTGCAATCTGGGATGATCATATTATGCTGTTTTTAGGATTTGTTCTAAATAATATTTTAAAAAAATGTAAATTTTTATTATTTTTTTTTAACAAAAAACATATACATGATTTTAGACGACTTATGAAATGTGTTCAGTTGTCTGCGATATCTCCAAGTAAGAGCAATCATGTCATCTTCTTTTTGCTAATTGTTATGTAAGATGTTTTAAAAGTACTTCGATAAACCTCTAGGGAAATTATTTTAGAAGGAAAAGTCTCTCTAACTAATGAACCTTGATGTCTTCCTGTTTATATTTTTAAATTAGTAATTTATCACTGTCAGTATCTTAGACGAATTTGACTAAATTAGCACTATTACAGGTTAATTAGTTTAAAACCTTTGTCTCTATTAGTTAACAATAGTGCAAAAGTGACTGTTTATGAAGACTTTTCATCTAACAATGATACCTCTGAAATTTTTCAAAATAGTTTTGAAACATCCTGTGTAAAATTAACCAGAAAAGCAAAGAATGTAAAAGGGTTTAAAGATTAAATGTATAATTTTTAGACAAAAACAAAAAAAAAATACACTTTGATTATTTATTGCTCGTCAAATTCGGAGAGCAGCTTATCTACAATTTCTCAGATACACGTAAATAAAGATTCAGAAGTTTAAAGTTCAAAAGAGAAAAATGGAAAGGGGAAAAACGAATAAGAGCAACGTATGGGTAATGTAAGATCTGTAAGTGATCATGTTGTGGATGATATGCGTTTAACGAAAGTAAATTGGCCAAGTTTAAATGATATTTTACATAATAAAATAATAATGGGTTTGAAATGCTTTTTTTCTCATATATTAAGCTTTAAGAATAAAATATGTTTTTGGTAATAAATTTCCTGTATTTACAGGGAAATCATAATCTTTTGTATAAAAAAGTTACATTTCTTCGATATTCAAAATATTAACCATGTGCTGAATTAACGATATTAAAATATCTCGAAACAATATTTGGAAAGTCAATGAAATATAACTTTTTTATATTCTTGAGCCAAATATTATTATTTCGATCTTTTAAATCTACATATACAATATATGTATTACAGTAAGATGTAATGTATGGAATAAATTTATTTTAGAAAAACAAGTTATTTTGTCAAATCCTGAGATAGGTTGATTTTAATTTTAATTTAATTTATGTTACGTAAAATGTAAATTTACATAAAATTAAAATCAAAAATCGATCTGTTTTAGGATTTTTTTTAAATTGTTTGTTTTGCTAAATATAGACATTATACTGTATGTATAAATTAAAACAACACAAAATAAAACAAAAAAAAAACAGTTTAATTGTAAAGAAAAAAGCGTACTCTATTAGCTATAAATGATTGTGAAATTTTTAGATAAAACATTACCTGGCCTTGATTCAGCTTGCTCGAATATTTCTGAAAATAGGCTATTACCACCTACAAAAATACAAATAATTGAAGATTGGCTTCTGGGTGTGGAACCCAAATGCATATATTCAAAGTTTAATTCTCAAAATGAAGAAGAAAATGCAGAAATGAATAATGAAAAAGAACAAAAAGGAATGGAAGAACACGAGGAAGACGTCAAGTTTATAAGTGATCAAGCAATAAATATGGATTTTTTATCTGACGAATGTGATTCCTATGCGGACAATGATAATGCTATGTTTCTAGAGAAACAAAAAATGAATAACTCGTCCAACACATCCAAAAGCGAATTTCTAGAGGATGACGACGATTCCATAAAGGATCCTAATTATATACCATCAGAGGACGGCCGAGCTAAAAAAAATGGGTAGGTATTTTTTTTGTTCTTAATTGTTCTTAAATTTGGTTAAACTTTGACTCTTTCTTGCAGTTCTCAAATTTAAAAATTCCACTAAGAAAGAGTCATCCACAAATCTGTGAAGAATTGGTTGACAGCAAACAGCGTGAAAACGATTCTTTAATACTTAAAAAAGTGATTGATATAGCGGAGCACGGAAATGATGTTTGTTCAATATTATTTAATGACCCGATTGAAAGAGAGAAGCACGAGAAGGACAAATCTCTAATAGTACGGAATCTCTTAAATTTTGATAATAAACAAAAAAGTGAACATCAAATGGAGAAGGAGAGTGAAAAGGAGCAACACACAAGCAGCAGTACTGTAGCTCAAAGGATATCATCTGTTGCTCTAGAAGAGAAGGTAAGAACTCAATTAAATTACCATATAAACAGTATATGGCATCCAAAACAATTTGATACTTTACATTCCCCTAAACTTCAAATTGTTAAACTAACAATCTGTGAGAAAGCATATAACGTAAGGAAAGAAGCAGAATTGATTTTAATTTATTAGACTTGACATGCTGTGGTAATGTTGTTTTGTCGTTTACGACTCATTAGACGGGGTTTTTGTCTAATAAAACAAACCAAACTCAGCTATATGTAAAAAAGTCTATCTGACTAGTCGTAAAGGACGAGACAACTAAGTAACAAGATGTCGTGTCTTAAGTTAAAATCAATTATATTTCTTTTTTTTTTTAATGTTACTTTACTTAAATCTTTTCTATTTCTTTTAACGTGTTTGATTCATTCTGCATTTTTTTTTTTCAGCCACTTGTTGAAAAAACGTTGAGAAAAAATTACAAAGATCGAAGGGATTTTTGCTTCTATTGCGAAAAGGATGTATCCCATTTTGCGAGACATATTTCTAAATGGCACTCAGAAGAAATTGACGTAGTTAAAATATTATGTCATAAGGTTAATTCAAAAGAGAGACGATTGGCTTTATCAAACTTAAGAAAAAAGGGAAATTTTATCAGAAATCGGACAGAATCCGCATTAAGACCAGTCAAGAGGCCAAAACTTACTGATAAGTCGTTAATTGCAGATCAATATCTGCCGTGCAAGTATTGTTTGGGTTACTATAAGAAAAAATTTTTATTTAGGCATACTAAAATTTGTCTGTCTAATAATGATAAGGAAAATAATAGAAGACAAACGTCCCAAAGCGACGGACAAACTACTTTGCTTCTACACCATTTTCTTAAACATGACGATTTATTAAAATCAAAAATTTTCTCTAGAATGCGTGCAGACGACATAAATCTTATTGCTAAAAAAGATCCCTTAATTTGCCAGTACGCATATTCGTACATAAAAGGCCGTCAAAGTAAAGGCAATATTGATTTGGTAAGACAAAATATGCGAAGACTCGCAAAACTCTTAGACTTTGCAAGGCTACAGAATCCTGATATTAAGAAACTTATAGATATTCTTCGCCCAAAGCATTTTCAACTAATAATTTCTGGAGTTAATAAAATAGCAAAATATAACCCAGAAACAGATAATTATGAGTCACCAACGTTGGCCATAAATTTTGGGACACTTATAAAAAAATGTTGCGACTTAGCATATATTAATCTTGTTCAGATTGAAAACACAAGCGATGAGAGAAAAGAACTTAAAATATTAAGAACTCTTTTAGAATCCCAATGGTGTAACGAAGTTTCTGCTCAAGCATGTACCAATTTAAATCAAAATAAATGGAACAAGGAAGAACTTTTGCCGCTTACTAACGACCTCAAGAAACTTAATATTTTTTTTGCAAACATCTTCAGAAGAATTATTTCACAAATTGAAATCAGATGAGAATGATTTTAAGACCTATAATTCATTAAAAGACACACTGTATGCGCAAGTCATTATTCTTAACAGACGGCGACCAGCAGAGGTGGCTCAGCTAAAAGTCCAAACGTTTAAATCCATTAATTTGGGGGGTGAAAATGATAATGAATTTGAAAAATGTTTAACTGAAGCTGAAAAAATTTTATTAAAAACTTACAGTCGTTTAGTTATAAGAGGTAAGCGTGGAAGAGGTGTTCCCATATTGTTATCACCATCAATGAAAATGCATTTTGATTTAATTTTGCAGTGTAGAAATAACTTTGCAATTGAAAGTGACTTTGTATTTCACACCACTGGAAGAGGATTTGTTGATGGAACTAAAATTATTCATAAATATGCCAAGAAATGTCAGTTAGAGAGACCTGCGAGTATAACAGCAACAAAACTTCGAAAGCATTTGGCCACCATTACTCAACTTCTTCAATTTTCCAATAATGATATGGAGCAATTAAGTAAATTCATGGGACACACATTACAAACGCATTGCAATTATTATCGTTTGTCTGACAAAGTATATCAAACAGCTAAAATTTCTAAACTTTTACTTTTAATGATGGAAGGCGGAGCTGAAAAATACAAAGGTAAAACTTTAGACGATATTGACATTAACTTAGCTCCTCTCTCTGACGCGGAAGAGGAAGAAATGGAAAATATCTTGGATACTAATGATAATCTAAACGTCGATTGTGAGATTCCATCTACTTCAACTAACTTAGATAATAATAAAGAACCTCATAAAAAAATGGGTAATTTAAAGAAGAAAATATTTATTGATAGAAGACGACCATGGACAAAACAACAAAAAAGCATTATCGCAGAATACTTTTCCGACAACATTAAAAACAAAAAGCCTCCCATTGAGATAGAAGTGAAACACCTTATTGAAGAATATCCCGAGGTATTTAAAGAAAGAAAATGGACATGTATCAAAGCTGTAGTGTATAATATGTATACAGGAAAACTTAAATATTAAACACCCATTTTCAAATATTTTTTTTTATTTATTTAAATTTATTTTTTCACTGTTTTGAAAGACTTTCTTGTTTTAGTTTTGATCTGATCTGTATCTACTTTTGATAATAAATTAATGCAATACTTTCCTGAATTATTCCTTTTTTAAAATCTTAATCGCCGTTAATATAAGCTCATATTTTTGACATTTATGAATTGGAACGTTATGACGCCTTCGCTGTTAAAATAATCGGTAAATAGGACGTATTGTTTATATAAATGTTTATGTATAATTAAGGGAAAGTAAAAATATACTGCTTCTGACTCTCACGCAAACACATACGAAAACTTTTCGTATTTTATTTAAAACTGGCAACATCTCTTAGGTTCAGGTTTGTGCATATGAACGTATGTTTGGGTTCAGAATTGACTGAAATAACAAAGGGATCAGGATTATGTCATTAATATGTAAAATCCCCATTTATATATTTTTGAAAATATTGAAATTTTCTTTTGTATATATACATTTTTGAAATCCCCGCTAGAATTAATGAATATAAGCGTGCCATAGGCAGCTCTAAATACTCTAGAAATAGGAGGTTCAGGATTGTATGGTTTTTCAGATGGTTCAGGTTTGTTATAAAGATGTATATATATATATATATATATATATATATATATATATATATATATATATATATATATATATATATATATATATATATATATATATATATATATATATATATATATATATATATATATATATATATATATATATATATATATATATATATATATATATATATATATATATATATATATATATATATATATATATATATATATATATATATATATATATATATATATATATATATATATATATATATATATATATATATATATATATATATATATATATATATATATATATATATATATATATATATATATATATATATATATATATATATATATATATATATATATATATATATATATATATATATATATATATATATATATATATATATATATATATATATATATATATATATATATATATATATATATATATATATATATATATATATATATATATATATATATATATATATATATATATATATATATATATATATATATATATATATATATATATATATATATATATATATATATATATATATTATGAGCAAAGCCCGAAATTGGACAATCCTAACATTGTCCACTTCTAGCATTGTACCCCCAAAATGTACAATGTCCGAAATAATCAAAATAATTGGCGAAACGCTCATCGGTTCGAATCTATTATTATTGACAAGCGACACACCAAAACAAAAATCAAAAAATCGAATTGAAGAAGAAATTGTTCTACAATAGAGATATTGTTAGTGAAACATTTCAAAGCTTCAAGAGATAGATACATCACTATAATATAGGGAAGATGTTTGTAAAACATCTTAGATTTTCAAGAGAGATGTATGATAATATAAAATAATTTAATTCTACGAATCCGAAAGTCAAAAACGCTGGTTAATTATGGATTTATAACCTCAATTGATGTTTGTTTGTCGTTAATAACAAATGGGGAAAAATCGTAAAAATCGATATGAATCGATATGTGATATATTATCTTAAACTTTGACGCATGGCTACTTATTGAAATTTGAACATTGTACAGCAATTCTTTTATACAAAGTCCGCCGATTATATATTTCGGAGATTGTACAGTAAAGGGGTACAATGCTAGGATTGTCCAATTTCGGACATTGCTCGTAACATATATATATATATATATATATATATATATATATATATATATATATATATATATATATGTATATATATATATATATGTATATATATATATATATACATATATATATATATATATATATATATATATATATATATATATATATATATATATAAACATTCAGGTGCAAAAAAATCGATCCATGGGTATTATTTGCTGAAAAAAGAAAATATTTGAAGATATTAGTTTTAAATCAGGTATATATGTAAAAGTATATGTTAGATTAAAATAATTAAATAATTTTTACAGATTATCCAAGATGTCTTCCCATCATATCCCATAGATGTTCTATGGGATTGAGATCGGGACTGCAAGCTGGCCAGTTTATACGGACAATTCCCACCTCCTCTATATATTGGTTGAAGATTCTAGCACAGTGAGGAAGCACGTTGTCTTCCATAAAAATAAAATTAGGTCCAATGAAAGGAGCAAAAGGTACCACATGCTGATATAAAATACTTGTTATGTATCTTGCAGCAGTCATAGAACCTCTATCTACAATAACTAAATCAGTATGGGCTTCTGAACTAATACCAGCCCAAACCATAACGGAGCCCCCCGATAACTTATTCTTTCCGCAATACTACATTGAAAATATCGCTCTCCGTGTCTTCGACAAACCCTTTCTCGGGCGTCTGGTGACCTTAGACAAAATCTGGACTCATCTGAGAACAATACATTGCTCCAATCTGCATCACTCCAGTTTTCATGTTCTCTTGCAAAAGCAAGGCGAGCTCTGCGATGTTCTATGGATAGTATTGGAGATAAGGCTGGCCTTCTGGATAATAAATTACCTTCTACAAGTCGTCGACGAACTGTCCATCTGCTTACATCAACATTTCTCACTTCGCTCAGACGATTTGAGAGTTCAACTGAAGTTAGATGCCGACTTCTCAAACATGATGAGACCAGAAATCGATCATCTCTTTGGGATGTTACCCTTCTACGACCTGATCCTGGTCTTCTTGTGAAGTTACCGGTGTCGCTAAAACGACGAACTGCTCTTTGAACCGATTGACTAACACCCAACATTTCAGCTGCATAATATTGGCTACGACCATCTTGAACTAAAGTCACCGCCCTTGCAGCATCTGTCGGAGTTAGAGACATTTAGGAAGGATAATTAAATAAAAATATAACACGTTTTGAAAATAAAATCACTACACTAGTATGGTTGTTGAATTAAAAACAACATTCAATAAATATCTATTTGCTTTCAGACCCTTTTTGGCAAAAACCTGAAATACCAATTTGTTTTAAGAAATATAAAAAGCAATATTAAAAATATTATTTTATTTCTCGTATACAAGGGTACACCTAAATTTACATACGTAATTTAATGTCTCTAAAATTATACAACTTCAAATAAATAAGGAATAGATCGAGTTTTTTGCACCTGAGTGTATATATATATATATATATATATATATATATATATATATATATATATATATATATATTTGTTAAAATTATTTTGTTTTAACATATTTTATAGACTAGAACTGCTTTAATATAATAAAATAATAAATAGATATTTTCTTAGGTGCCGGTAATGACCCACGTAATGCTTCTTCGAGACTACTGTCTGATAACAGCACGTGATGCCGTTTACTTTTGTTCAGTTATGCTACGGGATTTTGGATGACTCATTTTATTATTTGTTCGTTAGACTTTAGTAATAATAAAACAATAAAAAATACGCTTTTCTGCACTTTCTTTCCATTTTATTTACAAACATTAATTCTATATACAATATTGACAATTAATATATTTAGAGAGAAAAATAAAAACAAATAACAATATATCTGGTGTTCTATTTAAAATTGAAGTTCTATCACACTTTGGTATGGGAAACCCTATATACATCAATCTTTAATAGTTTCTACACAAATCTGCAGAAGGGTCAGAGACCTTTTCGCCACAAAAACGCAGCTATTTATGGATATTTATAATAAATGGAATAAAATTGTTTTTAGGGGCAATCCACATTGAGAAATGTCAAATATAATATATACAAAAATATCAGAATGGGGACATATTGTTGGTTTAGTCACTATAATATATATTATCAAATATAGCGACCCAGAAAATATGCTAGGAGAGTTTTCGGAGTAAATATTTTTCCCCAGTTGTGGAAAATGAAGCAATGCACATCATTCTTCGGCCAGGCATTCCATAATCTCATGTATCAGACAGAGATGGAGATATTAGCAAGAAGAATAAATTTCCCAGATTTATGGACATTTCATCGACAAATTGATGGTCCCTTCTGCCTCACAAAATGTCTTGCTGAAAAGTGTGCCTGAAGGTTTTTTTTATTATATCCTTCCCATATACCCTTCCTTAATTTATACTACCAAAATGATATTTGGGCAGGATTGGCAACATGGATAAAAAGTGCTGAACGGGTCTTTGATTTTCAATGGAACTTCCCTAAATATGGAAATATTTAGCCATCTCGGGTAACCTATATTCTTCCCTTCTTGCCTTATTGAACTTTGAAACTGCCGATAATTGGGTATCCACCGTAGTAAGAAATGTATATATGTACATTAGTTTTTTGATGGCCAAATCAGCGAATTTGTATGCTGACCTAAGACCAATTTTCAACAGCTCATCTGTCAGTGATATGTTACGGAACCAATTCTCGATGTGGATTTATTTATCCAGATAGTAATTATCTGTATTATACCCCTAAATATACCTATAAAATGCATAATAAATATACAATCAAAATTTGTTAGGTGTACAATATAAGTAAATATAAAAAGTATAAAAATATCACGGTTGTCGAATGTAAATATTATAAAAAAAATTTAAAAATATAAATACTGTTACAAACAATGAACTAATATACAATAGTAATCTTCTTAAGGGTTGATAAATGATTATTTTATAAATAGAATACTTTTTTTTTCTAATAATAGATACATTGCCGAAATAATACAGTAAAAACTAAAGTGTTCTAAATTTGGCTAAAGTATTATTGATTTTCAGCGCCTGAATAAAGTAGGATGCGGAATTTATATTTTTTGGGTGTGTATTGTAATCGCTTCCATTATAAAAATAATTGGTATCGATGTCATAAGCAAAATTTACATAACACTACCAAATTTGTTCAAAGATAAACATTTTGAGAAATTTTAGTATAGCAAGCTAATATTTGATGAGTTTTGCCTTTTTTCAGAGCAGAATCCCAGTTTTTAAATATAATTTTCTTTAAGACATTACACTGCAATGGAATACAGGGCAATACAGGGAATACTGAATTTTAGCTATGTACGTATGCATTTTTTTCAAGAAAGTGTTGCAGGCAGAATTAAAATATTAATTAATGGAGATCTTTGCGGTTATGTTTAATAAGTGCCTCAAAGAAGATGAGCCGCCACTGGAAGGAGGGAATAGAGCCATCATACGTTTTGATTGGAATTGCTCCTCCAAACATTAAAGAGAAAGTGATTTCTGAGATCGAGAAGTAAGAGAGTAACCTTTGTCATCCCATGTTTGGCCAGCGAATTTTTTGTCTACACGTCACGGTGTATTCGCTCCGTGCGTGACCATGGTAGGGGTACTTTGAAACGATGCCAGCGCGCGTAGCGGCGAAATATGACAAAATTGGACATACCTTTTTACGCATAAATTTTATCAAAAATGTGTGCAAATACATATTGCATATTTAATTGTGCTAATAATAGCAAAAATAGTAAGTGTAGTTTTTATAGGTTCCCAAAGAGTACATATAAATTAGAGAAAAGAAAAAGATGGATCCGTGCTATTAATATGAAAAAGTAAATATCACATAACTTCATTTTTATGCAATTGAAATAGGAACAATTTAAATAATTTACCTTAAATGATATATGTTATAAGGCTACAAGCTAACTGCAGAGTGCCTGATGACTTAAGCTTTTATATCATAACTTTTACTATTACTGTTTTTAAATATATGCTCTTTCACGTGAAAAACTTGATTTGCCAGTACTAGATTTTTCCTTTCTTTTCCGTTTGTGGTTGAAAAGATATATTATGATGAATTTTGAGAAACCCAGTTTTTATTAATACATTTATTTTCTACATAAACTGAAAAAATATAATTAAAAGGTTAATTATTAATAATTGTCAATTTCACATGTATTTAACAATGTCAAACATATGTCATATGTTTAACCTGAAAATTGGTAGGTCCAAAACTGTCAGATGAAGGCGGTAGGTGTCGCGTCAGTCACGCACGGAGCGAATATCAAACTTAAAAGATGGGGATATACAAAAGATGACGAGTGTGACTGCGGCAAAGTGAAAAATACTGAACATCTATGGGTTTGCACAGACTTGACCTAGGCATACACTCACCTTGACTTAATGGCAGCTAATGACAGGGCCATTTAAGTGGCGAAATATTGGCAGTATGTGATCCGAACATGCAAAGTAATTATTTTTCATTTATAAGAAAGGAAGCACGAAAGACTGCAAGAATTACAGGGGAATTAATTTAATATGTTCTTTAGCAAGGCTACAGAACTTACAGAACAGCCTTTATGGACGAGTATTTAAACACCAAAGAATTGAAGAACAAGTTAAAGAATCATTAGTTCAAAACATAGAAAGAAGCACACTCATAATATGGCGAAGGAAATGTGCCCAAATGGGAATAGTATGGCCAACTACTGATAGCTGTCGATACTGACTACTCAAATTAGATGCTAAGAAAACTGTTTGAGGAATACGAGAAATGGGGATTAAAAATAAATGTACATAAACCAACATATGGTAATAGGCGATGAAAACAAGCAAGATCTCGTCAAATTTAATACTAAGCATTGCTCACCTTTCACATACTTGGTATAACATTAACATATGACGGAAAGAGCCAGCAAGACATTAAAAACAAAATTGAATGAGGAGGACGTTCTATTCGATAATTAAATTCAATCCTCTGGTTTGGTTGTTAAATTCATAACGTAACAAATAAAATAAAATATATATATATATATATATATATATATATATATATATATATATATATGCTTTCAACATTGTTGAAAGCATATATACATATGGGTCAGAAATATGGAAAGTTCGAAATAAAGATACAGACAGATTGATTGTTATCACTGTTATCGTCATCATTGTTAACGTCAAGATTTCAAGGCTAGACCATGTCAAAAATGATTAAATTAGAAGAATTATTAATGTAGATGAGAAAACCAGGTCGAACCACCCAGAAGTATATGATTATCAATGAAATGAAGAAATTAATTCCGAAAAAATTATAGATATCCTTAAGCACCAAACTATAAATACAGTATTCAGAGCTAAAGCAAAAAATTGATTACATATAGTTCATAATAGTGTCTAATTTTTTATTTAATTATGTTTTAAATCAGATGTATTATTAAATATAGATTCAAATATTCTAAATATTAATTTAATTAATTTACTATTCGAGATGTTTGAATTTTTTAATAAATTTTCAATTTCAAGGTTATAATGACATTCTGAAACTGTTTCCTTTTTGTAAAAATAGAATTTTCTGGAAGTTGCAACCAAAGAAACTTATTTCCACGTTCTATAACAAAAAATGAGATATGTTGATTTGGAAAGTATCTAAACACTTGTTTAATTAAGCTGAAGACTCTTGGAGGTCCTGATTTAGTACATACTTAAGAGAGATTTAGGAAGAACCGTATTCGTTAATTTATAAGTACTTAGAGCGTATGCATGATTTCAAGAGTTGTTAAAGATGCATGCGTGAATGTAAAAGTATCTAGAGACCTATTGCTGATTTGGCAAATAGTAAAAAAGTAATTTATATGGAAAGTACCAAGAAATTTATAAATGCTCTTTGAAGAACCTAGAAATATATGACTTAGGTATACATAACACAATAACAAATAATATATACGTCTAAATACTGTTTCATCTACATGTGGACACTATCAACCCTTAATAATTAAGTACAATTTCCATTAGCCTGCGTTTCTATCCTCCTTACATCATTAACTTTGCTTGGTGGAAAACGTATAAAAACTATAACTAGAATACTCAATCCATATTAACTATCGTTTGTACTTGGTGTGGACGAAGATTGGTTTTCTAAAATATATGCTCATATTACAACGTTAAGGAGGAAGAAATTATTTTGGCCATTTAAGCGTTTAATAATTATACGAGTATGGTAAAAATTAATGCACTTTCAGATTTTTATTTGTATACATTCCATCTATTGCCAATTGGTTTTATTATAAATATGGGGGTCAATGATATTTAGTTTCACCAATCCTTACTAAAAAATATTTATTGCTCTGAAATTGAGTTCCAATGGAGTATTTTTTAGTTAATCACAACCTATATTAAACACCTTCAAACTAAATCATAATTTGAAATATAAGACCTTAGTAATACTAAAGCGGTCTGACAAGTGCGCGGCCTCGCTTAAAGATCGTAACCCTAATCGTATGATCTTTTCTCTTACGTTAGTACACAAAAAATATGTAAAATTACAAATCATTCCAATGCCTATATGAAAAAATCGAGTATCGAGCAGTGATAAATTTTTTACTACAAGAAGTGTCCAAGATGATCCATGTAAAGGACGTCCAAATCTGAAACTGCACAGGAAATCGTCGACAGAGTGCATGCTATGCTTTAGAACTTTTTCTTATTTAAGTGCCATCTCCATTTCGTAATTTTCCAGTGCCAGTGCTTTAAAGTATTGTTTCGAGCTGCAACCATACTATTCTCTCAGGCTTTACAGAAAATGTTTTCTTTCTTTTATCGTCCTTAATATAATCGATCCATGAAATCTTCAGAATTCTTCTGTATGTCCACATCTCAAAGGAGTTAAGTCTCCTTATTGCCGCTCGTTTCAGCGTCCATGATTTAACTCAATAGTTTAGGACTATTTGAGTATTCTTACAGCTACTGTCAAATTTCTACTACAAAGAACGTTTTAGTAGATTAAAAATTTAATTTTTGCAAGGAAAATTACATTTTTTTACATCTATAGTTCACTTTGCTAAACTTTTTATTAAAAATTAAGTGATCGTGTGGGAAAATAAATAAATATAATAATAATAGTCTCCCGTTTTATACCGCTGTCGCGGCTTTGGGAGTATAGCAGGGTAGTCTGCTATATCTAGGGCCTACGGTATACAAGGAAGGTAACATGGCCAGTGCTACGCTTCAACCGTCTATTATTACCCCTGGTTTTACCCAAGCTACTCATTTTTATTCAGGCTGAGTCGTCCTGGGGCCTATAGACATTTTGTAAAATGTCTAGATGTTCTTGCCGGCGGTAGGATTCGAACTCCGGACCACCGGCTTGCGAGGCAAGCATCCTACCGCTTGCGCTACGCAGGCCCCCTTAAATAAATAAATATGGAAGTTTAATTGCTTATTTGTCTAATTTATAAAATTCGTGTTACAGTTTTCAAAAACCGCATACAGGCTGAAATTTTTTCTATGAACAAAACGAACTAATTTTTTAAAACTAGACCTGATATTTTAGTGTGAATAAATCAGTTGTTTAGGTGGTAAAGTGTAACGTTTGATCAAAATATAAAACACATCGAACATACCATTCAAAAGTTATGATAAATAAAAATTTCAGTCAAAATTCACAACTCATCCTGTACATCATTAAACAATTAGAGCAGACACTTTTTAATGGTCATTTGTTATTCCCCATAGGAGCCTCCATACGAGGTATGAGTATGTGCAGTTCCTCATGACTCACCCTGTATATATGTGCTATATATATATACAGGGTGATTCATTAATAATGTCAAATCGCTGAGTTGTAGATTCTAGACCTCAAAATATATTGATTCTGTCCAATATGCCTTATACAAATATGGCTAGTTTCTGGGATAGAGTGTTTAAAATTAAAATATCGATTTTAATTTTAGCATGTTTTCACAATTTCTATTTGAAAATTGACAATTTTAGGTTTTTTGTTATGAGGATTGCTAATTTAGACTCTAATTTAGCATTGCTAATAGAGGTCGCTAGTTACACTTGGTTGTGTTTAGTAAATCAAAGCAATAACAAATTAAAGTAATTTATGAAAAAACAAAAAACTTTGAAGTTAATGTTCAAAATGTCCACCATTTACTTCAATATACTTTATGATCTGATTTCGCAAAGATCTCTTAATATCAAATAAACTTTGCTTATTATTTTTATTCTCATTCGCGGCTTCTTTTATTTTCTGTAGCCATTTTAAAAGAGAATTAATTATATTTTTGTAAACTAATGCCTTTAGTTGCGACCAAATGAAAAATACAAAGGATTGAAATCAGGACTTCTTGGTGGCAAAGCAACCTCACTTCCGTGACCAATACCTCGATGCGAAAACTATTGATGTAATTATTGATGAACTTATACAGAGGTCCACATAAATTGGTTGACAGTTCAAAAGAACCTATGAATTAGTCACATATTTCACCACACCAAATGTTAACCTTACGTCATGCTGAACATGGGCTTCTCTCAAAGCATGAGGATTTTCAGAATCCCACAAATGATTATTTTTCAAATTAAATATTCCTCGTGTATATTGCTTCGTCAGTAAAAATATATCGTATAAAAAAAGTTTTTTATTTTTGGTTTTTAATTTATTATTGTTACACAGAGTTAGAGAACAAATTTTTAATTTTAAAATAAAAATTCATTGGACTTTTTAGAAGCAAATAACTCGATAACCGACCGAATTACATGAATCAAATAAGAGTAACTTTTTTTGTAGAATTTGCTTTAATTTACTAAACATAACCAAGGGTAACTAGCGCCCTCTATTAGCAATGCTAAATTAGAGTCTAAATTAGCAATCATCATGCCAAAGAACGTAAGATTGTCAATTTTCAAACAGAAATTGTAAAAACATATAAAGGTATTGCGAAAATTAAAATAATATTTCAACTGTAAACACCCTGTATCTCGGAACCTAGTAATATTTGTATACGGTATGTTGGGCAGAATCAATTAAGAATGTAAAATCTCTCAGAGATTAGACAGTCTTAATGAATCACCCTGTATATATATTTTGAGTATACTTGACACTTCTATCCTGTATAGTCTCTTTCTTTGGGTGTTTATTTTATCTCGCTATGATGAACACATCTAAACGAAAATGCGCAGCATGTTTATTTAAACTAAAACATGAAAAGAAAGAGAAAACGTTCTGTATGGATTCGAGAGTGGATTATAATACGTGAAAAATACTGTTTTCCAATTTTTTAAGAATGAAGCCAGTCGATTTCGAAAGACTTGCTTATAAAATTGGTTCCATTATATCAAAGCAAGATTTCAAATTCAGAAAAGCAATTACTCTAAACAGAACTTGCAGAAACAGACTTGCTGTAACTCCACAATATTCTGCCATTTTCTTATAAGCATTATGTTTTTAATCTGTCCTTATAAATTTCACTTGTAACATCCCATAATTCATAACTGATAAGTTTACAATGATACAAATTAATTAATTGTTCCAAATTTAGCTATCAATTACTCTTTTTTATCAACCATCTTGTATCATGACCCAAGTGTCAAAAGTAGAGTAGCATCCAACTTTTTGCAATAAGTGTCCGACAATTTCAGTTCCTTTTTCAATTTGCTGCTTTATACTGCTTCTCCAAAAAGCCAATGCAAAGAGTGCCATGAACATCGCACCATAAGTCTTAATGAGTCATATCTTGAAATTGTTTTTAAAGGTAATTCAAAAGAAATATACACAAAAATACACAAGAAATTAGAGCGTTTTTTCGCAGACATGCCTAGATCTGAATCAGGAAGTATATGCCTGTTTCATTGATTTCGAGAAGGCATTTGACAGAGTGCAGCATAATAGGTTCAAAGAAATTTTGTTAAATAAAAATATAGACAGTAGAGATAAAAGGTATTTTAAGAACGATTTTCGAAGTGAAAATTGAAACGTCCATAAACTTATTTTGAACTTAAATTGTGAGTTATTCCCAATTAAAATAGTAATTACTTCAAAATGCCACAAGTAAATAGCTTCAGAACGGTATTGGAACACTGCTAGATGAAATATATCGATATGAGAAAAAATCATGTTGAAAAATAAACTTCTTTGAAAGCATAAATTGCCGTTTTCACTAACAGGCCAAAAACTTTTCAGACTACCTATATATTTTAAAAGAATGTACTTTGATCCAACTTTTTTTTAAGAATTTTATTTTTTTAGAACACTGTAGTTTTTATCGCTGTGAAAATGCATCAATTTTTACAAATAAATAAAATAAAAAATATATTTTAGATTACGACGGGTAAGAGATCTGCATATTTTGCGGGGTTTGACAATGTTAAAGACCTCAAGCTCTTCTACTATTTCTCCTTATTGTCCTTAATAAGCCAGGTGTGGCTTATTATGCTACTACATCTCGCCACTTAACTCGCTGACATTAAAGTTTAAACAGTAATTACGAAAACACGTTAGAAAGTTTCAGATTATTAAAGTGTATTTTAGAATTATTAGTTTATATTGCATCGTTAGCTACTTAGAGCTTTATGACATACTTTACGAGTCTGTCTTTACGACTAGTACATGACCATTTATCATAAAAAGGGGTGTTATCCATTTTAATTAGTGAATTATAAAAATAAATCAAAGTTATGAAGAACAGTTTCTTGAAATAGTTTTCATCGTTATCTTAACAGCCATTCCTCTTCTTTTAGGTTTTACAGCGTGTTTTTACGGCAGTATCTGTTAAAATAATTAAAAACTGGACCCCAAAAATGACCTAGGTGCAAAAAAAGAATCGACCCTTAAAAAAAATAAAATGCTATAGATAAATAATTAGTTTTACAAATTCTGAAAGATGGCATAAGATGTATGTACCAGACCACTGTTCTTGCATTAAAAAGCTAAGTGGTCACTGACGTTGTACTGCTAATAATGAACAAAGATATATTTGGCAAACTTAATTTAACCTATTCTAGCCAATAAAAGCATCGGAAATAATAAAAATAAAATTACTTGCAGTTTCAATTGCAATTCAGATCCGACAGTCCACTACTGAACATTAGCCTACCCCATCTGCTCTGCACCGCTCTTACCTAGTTTTTCTTAACTTTGCTTAAGTCGTCCTTGTCCTCTTAGTTTATATACATTCACCAATTTTATTTCTTTTCCGTTGATGGTTTGTTGAGGCACTAAATTTGTCATATTTTTTTCTGCATTTGCTGCATTTTCTTTCCTAATAGTAAATTAATTCCTAATTAAAGTACCCAATAAAAATATCTACCCTAAAATAGTCTGGCAATAGTGTATAAAACACACAAACGCCCAGATTTCAATCCATTAGTAGTTTTGTTGTTGCAGTGGCGACGTTAAAATTAGATTTTTTAAATACGGTTATGTGATCGAGAACTCGCATTTAAGCAGTAAGTCTGGTCCACTCTTGTGTTTAAATCATAAAATATAGAAAGTTTTTTTTATTTTACAATTCAGGTATTCACAGACATTAGGCATTCAGTAGCCGTGCTCATCAGTATTGTTGGAGAACTATAATCTCCAACCACATAATTCTGTTGCATAACTAATAAATATATTTCCTCTGATACACAAATAAATTCTTAATAACAGTGTGCATTAACTTGTTTCGTAGAAAATGTTATTCTCCGCCCATTTGACCTTAGATCGGCCGATCATTCAAATGCAATATTGTTTTCGGAAGTTTGGTAAACTGTATATATTTTCTAATTAGGGGAAACGTTCCTTACGATAGTTATTCACTCACTGTTAATAACATAAGTTTCTACTTCTTGCCATTTTTCAAGTTTAATTACAGTTCTAGCTAAAAAAGCAAGTGTTTTATTTTATTTTATCAACCTATTCAAACAGGCCAGATCACAGCGCATTCCAAGAGTCCATCTAAGTTTCTCTACTGAGCATTCGAAGGCTAGCGGAACATTGGACTTACAGCAAGTGCAAACCGCTGAAAGAGACACTGATATCATTTAAGACTCACCCTGAAGGGGCGTTGAAAACCGGCACCCCTTTAAGTATGTCACCACTTCTAGAGTTTTAATGCCAGAATACTATTAGAGCCGCCCTTCATCAATCTTCCTGCCAAGAGTCACTGCCAAGTCTCACTGCTCGCAATCTACTATCTGTCTATTATTCTTCCTTTAGTCATATCCTTATCCACCCCAATGACGCTTCCAATTCTGAACAACGATACCCTTTTAATGTTCTTGTTTATGGTTCGAGCCTCACTCCAACCAAAAATTTTTCAAACGCAGCTATACAAAAACAAGTCAATTGTAGTTGTGAGTCACTTATTTCTTCTTTATTTTATCTCCATTGGTACGGTTTTAATTGTTATATGAAATCTTGAACTTTTGGTTGATAGTGTCAACCACTGTAAAATTCTACAAGCATTATTCATGTACCTCCTCCTTATTTCTTATATTTACTCATTTCTCAAAAGCCATCTATTTAATTATCCCTCAATTAATTAAAGACTTTATCACTCATTATATTCTTTTCTTATTATCAGCTGGCTTATTGAGAACCTTTTTCATTTATTGAGAACCTATTAACATGGCAATTCTGATCTTGCTTACGACACTTCTGTATAGTTCGACCGATGTGAGCCCGAACCACTTCCGCATTCCGCAGAGTTTGGAGGCACGGATGTCTTCTTCTGCCTGGGCCCCGCCTGCTGTCTATTTTTCTCTGGATAATCAAATGAAGTAGACGGTACTTATCTTATTTCAATAAATGGCCTAGATATTCAAGTTTTCTTTGTTTAATTGTGCTCACAATTTTTTTCTCTTTCCCAATTTTGTGGATTACTTTTATGTTGGTGACATGCGCGGTCCAGCATTTTAATTACGTACTCTAATAAGGTTATTTCTCACCATACATTCCCATTACTTCTGTATTTGTTGATGTAAGTAACTTATACAGCCCCAGTTTGTCGTTTTTTGCATTAACATTCCATTTTTTCTCTTTTAATTTATTCATCACCTAAACTTCCTCTGTTTAACGCCTCATTAGTATTTTAATTAACTTTTATCGAATGCCAATTATATCTTCCACATTCGTTCCGCTTCGCATGATCTGGTTTCGTATATGTTCTCTCAGAGAAATGCCTAACACAACTCATTCGATGTTACTCTGTGTTGTTTCTTTATCGCCTGACTGATAACTCTATACGTGTCATGGTATCCATTCCATAAGTCATAACTGGTAGAATACAACTGTTGAATACCCGTTTCTTTAAATTTATTGGTATCTTCTTTTTTTTTTCAACAACAGTGAGTATTCCTACCGCTGCCTAAGTCATTGTGATTCTTCTAGTGATCTCTGCTGTTTGATTCTGGCTGCCTAGTTTGATCGTGTGACCTAGGTATATATAATTTTCGACACTTTCAATCTCACTGCAAGTCTATTGTGACATTTTGATGTGTCATCGCTATTGTTTTATTTAAATTCATTTTTAAACGAATTTTCCCAACCATTTTAAACCAATTTTAAAAATGGATACCACGAGAACGTGGCATCAAATAATACAAAGCAGGGAAGAGTAGAGAACTCATGAGGAGGCCTTTGTCCAGAGTGGATGCAAACAGAGTGAAGAACCAGAAGATATATTCTTATTTTTGTTATCATGGATATGTTCATTAATTCTTATGTCTTTAAGTCCTAAAATGGACAACAAACAAAATTCAAACTTAAAATTAATAATTTAATTAAAGCTTTTTTTTTCAACTGTACAGCTAATCGGCCAATCTTGTAATTCAACTTTTAAAAAAGTATAAAAATGCCACTTTAATAATCTGCCAACTTTTAACATATTTGTTTAAATAACAAACTTTCAAATAATCAAAGTGTGTTTACTACTATGCTCAAGAGCGGCTAGAACATCTTGTTTCTGCCTAACGTACAACCTTCCCTGCCTCCAAGGGTTTTGAAGATGTAAAGGTTTGAAATCATCCCTAAGGCAACGCTCCCTCGCACCTATCACTGCTACCAGGCAAAAATTGTTCAGCTTGTCGACGTCATACACTGGACCATCTTTGCCCTTGAGAATGACGGCCATGTTGAGCTGTTTTACAACTAGATCGACAACTTCCCGTGCAGTGGTTTGTGGTGTTACATGTAGTTTTAGACTAGTTCCTGCAAATTTATAATAAACCATGACATTTATTTTTGATAATTTCAAAAATTATTAACCTGCCTACATAAAAAAAGGCAGCCTAATATCCGAAAGATATAAAAATAAAAATAATTTAACATAAAACCAAAAACTTATAGTATGTAAAAATAATTATTTATAGCCATGCAATTAAAAGAAAGGGGTGGAACTTGTAGATTGGCAACACGGCGTTGTCTCTAATAATATTGAAGATAATTTAAAAAAACATGGAAGCATAACCAGACGAAAACACATAGTACTTAGATGATATAGATCGACATCTCAAATGGAACAGGTAATTTACAGTAAAAAAACACATAAAAAATCATAGAGCATAAAATACCTGCATGCTTTGCTTTGTAGACTTGTCTGAGACTTGAGATAAGATTCACCTTGGAAATATAGATGACTGTTCCATACATAACAGACGTTAGTTAACAATATAAACGTTACTTACAACCTCAACACGACTACCACGCCAATAATGCCTCAATTTTCTTCATGAATATTTCTTTATTTAAGAGAGTGCAAATTTATTATTCTGTTAAAGTACCCCGGCACTTACATATAGGTGGATCAAAAGTTTTCAGTATCCCAAGACTCAATCGTTTCTAAGTTACAGAGCTTCAAAGTTTCGGTTTTTAGTTAATTTTTTAAAATCATGAATTTTGAAACGTGCCGTCCCACACATTTAATTTACGCCATCTGAATCTCGTTAATCACGAATATGGGATCTGAATGACTTGTTTAAACGTCCCTTTGTAAAAAAAAGGAAAAGTGGGATATCCCACTGATCCATATATAACGGATATCTCACTAATAACGAAGACAGTGCTACAAAGATATACCAATTTCCTACATCGACGTCTAGCTAATTTTGTAGAGGACTAAATATGCGCAGAAGCTTTCAAAAGAATACCAATCTCCACAGAAGTCACAGGAGGGGCCGATGCATGCGCAGAACTTTTCAGTGGCTTGCGCCAAAGTGTATCAGTACTGTGTTCACTTGCACAAAAAGTACTGGAAGAACTGGTACATATGCGAAAGCAGGCAAAGGATGTACACCCGGGTAGTAGCGATCATTAAAACATATACCTGCACAGAGCAAACTAAGGATTTCGGAGAGGTGTATACATGCGCAGTGAATATCAATGAAACGTACACAGGCGCCGACGATACTATAGGGGCTGGCACATACGTAAAAGATTTGAGTGAGTTGTACGCAACCGCAGTTGGTATCCATGAATCTTTCTCAGCAGTCTCGGTGCAGACTGAACTGCAGAGGCATGTGTACACCCCATGAAGAATTTTGCGAGGTATACGTTTAACTGATACGTAAGGCAGGTTTTACATCTCGCTGAAACATTCTACTCATGTGTTGGTCGGCCCCTAAAGTACCGTGTATGCAGGTTTATCTTTTACAGATACCTGTTGCGCAAGTGTTCATCCCGCTGAAACATTTTGCGCATGAGTTAGACCCTACACCACCAAAAAATCAACTGTTTCTGAGTTACAGAACTGTAAAGTGACTGTTCAGTGTTAGAAGTAGTTTAGACTTCTGAATACGAATGATCTCATGATAACTTGTGAATTTGAGAGGTATTATGTTCTGTTCTTGTTTTGTATGACATCAGAAGGGTCTTCACGTACTAATTCTTTAATAAAATAGAACGATATACGTATAATTCGACTTCTTTAAACTAAGTGTAGGCCTTTAACGTTAAGAAAATTGGGGGTTATCTAAAGCCTCTTTCACTAATCAATAATCAATGGTCCCTTCTGTGACTTCTGTCCAGAATGTCATTTTTTTGAGAGCTTCTTTGCATATGTACACAAAATGAGCTAAACATATATGTAAGAAAGTGGAATATCTCTGAAGCCTTGTCCCCGTTATTATATGTTTGATGTGGCAACATTAAGAAATGTATTTCACAACCCATATTCGTGTCTAATGAGATTCGGACGCCGTATACTGAATGTGTAGGACGGTACATTTCGAAATGCATAATTTTGAAAAATGGACTAAAAAACGAGACTTTGAAGCTCTGTAACTCACAAACAATTGATTTTTTAGTCTTGGGCAATGAAAATTTTTGATCAGCATGACCAAGGGTCTCTGCAAAGTTACAGCTAGTTTTATTGAAACCACTTTTCCATACAAGAGAAGTGCCGGGGTAAGTACTTATATTTACGCATTTGCAGACTTTGAGGAAAGGGCTCATTGATACTTTAATTCAAATGCGAAAAACTTGGGTTAAAAGTTATGAACTCTAAAACAATTATCAAATGGTGATATTATATAAACCCTAAACGGAAAAATAGCAATAGTTAAGAAAATGCATTTACAGCAAAGTTTCCCAACTTTCTTAAAGAATCACTTTTTTCCCAATTAGTTAGATTAGGCAATATGTATCGAATTGTCTGGTCCTTTTGTAATGAGAACAAAATATTTCTATTAAAATTGGAGCTCAGAAGGATTCACAAGGTATATTTTTTTGAGTGTGAAGATTTTTCGACTTGTTGAGTTTTCTAGTAGAAATACCATATGATGAACCCATATTTTAGTAATGTCGTAACAGTATGGTATGATATGCTATTTATAACTGCCAAAAAATCTTAAATCAGGTTAAAAAATGTTAAAAATTGAAGTTGAAGAAGATATATGTAGCAACAATGCCGATAACGAAGGGTAAGAAATATTTCAAATACATACCAGATGCCAAACCAGTTTCATAGGCCGCATACACTTGCAGAATTCCATTCTCATTCTTAGAATCACTTTGATATAACCCTGTATCCTTTGTACCATCCTCTACATCTACATAAGCGTTAAAATTGGTCAGACTTTTCGATAAACTGGAATTAAGATCTGGGTGTAATAAAGTTCTGTTCGGAGATTTTACTTTTTCGACTTTTAGGCTTTGTTTGACGTTTATCATACTTTTGGAAGTCACCATTTTGGATTTTCGTCTTTTGTTAAACGATCCCATAAAGGGCTGTAGGCTACAATCGCTATCAGAGCTTACGCTCTGTATACTATTTGAGGTATCTGTTACGTTTATGGTGTTTATACTGGCTAGACTGTTGGATTGTTTTACGGATAAAAGGGGTACTTCTATATTGGACGACATGTTACATATGGTATTTGCTCTTTCTCGTTGTTGACTAGGGGTGGCTAACCGGCACAGCATGTTTTCGCTTTTGGCCGGTGTGATGCTGTCTTTTCTTACCGGTTCTTTTATACTATTATTACTATAATTATTGGTGTATTCGTTAATGTTGAGGTTCTGTTCACTTTTACTGAACTCTGTTATAAGGTTCGTTGAAGACATTGCATGACCAGGACCTGGCCAAGATCCTCGACCTAGTGTATGCTTTAATAATTTCTCTTCTGGAGGGATTTGTAGTAGACCCGGTGTTCCGAAATCGGTAGTTTCTGTTTGCATCAAACATCTACGATACAAAAAGGAATATTATAAGTGTTATATTAGTTTTACAACTGAAATTTACCTTATAGATATACCCAGTGAAACTCGATCTCTAGCAAATGTAATAACGTTCATTAACCACCTGACACTGTTCCATATATTGTTCATCTTATCTTGCAACTCTTGAAGTTTTAAAAGCTTCGCTTTGGCGCTGGCAATTTCGGTGTTGGAAAAAGCTTCTCTATGCAGGTGATCGGCCGATGCTATATCAAGTTCCAAGCTGCAGCTTAGCTTCGCGTACTTCTTGGTGATGTTCGGTTTGTAGGTGTTCAAATGTATCATTTCGAATACCTTAAAAATAGACATGGTAAATCAGTTGGCAACATGTTTATATCACGTATCAACGAATATAGACGCTTATAAAATGCTAAACCCCCCTGAGGTTGATCCGCACCCCCAAAAAATAAACTACACATTCAAAAAATTTTTAGAAGCTGTATGTGGTCACTAGAAGTATTTAGACAAATTTTGAGCAAACTTCATGTCTTCGTTTTCGAAAAAACTAAAAAAAACTACTTTTTTCCAAGCAGGAAAACCAAACATACAATTTTATTAATTTTCTTACAGCATAAAGATATAATCCTAAGAAATACTTGAGAATTTTTGAATGTACAGTTTTGCCACAATGGGAAAAAATAATGTGCTCCGACTTATAATAAAGCTACCGGTAAGAAACCGGACAAAATTTTAATAACAACATATATAAAACTGTAAAAGTGTAAATTGAAAGTTGAAAATATTTTCCTAAATATATGAAAAATCTCGTTAAACAAGAGTGGTGGCTCCATCTGAAACATTGGTAATATTTATCATCGATAGATAGTATTACTTTAGGCTTCGAAACGCTTCAAACGAAACGTCATACTAACAGGGTTGCTATATCAATTACTTTGTACACTTCCCGTCATATAAAACTGGTACACTTTTTTTTTCCAATGTAAACCTGGGTTCAGACTGGATACAGTGGTTCGTGAATTAATTCGCTGTTGCCATCACAGATAACGGAATTGCACTAAATCTAATTAAAAAAAATAAAGTTATTATTAGATAGGTATTATTTTTATCATTAACAACAAAAAACCGTATTTAATAAATTTAATAACCAGAGATAGGGTTCAGCTAATACTCAAAATATTTGAATAATCTTTAAACCTAGATTATTGGCACAGGGAACATTGGAATGCATCTACTGTACCTAATTTTTTACTTCAAATACCTACCGAACACGAACTGTATTTTGTATCAATAAGTTTAGTCACAGGCCAACTACCAAGATTAATTTATTATATATTATATGAACGATAACATTAACAAAAACTAACATTATACTTTATCCTACGTAGATTATAAAGTGACAGATCCAATATATATATATATATATATATATATATATATATATATATATATATATATATATATATATATATATATATATATATATACCCGGTATTTAGGCGTTCCACGCCCTTCCGGTAGGGATCTATGGAGGAGTATCACCTAGCCGCAAGCCCTTATCTCTTGCCGTACTGCTCCACCATAGGCCGATCAGATACCAGCATATTCTAGACTAAGCCGCAGATTCATTTTAGAATTTTAAACTACTGCGTTAGCCTTTTTGTTTGCTATTCACCGAGCCGGGGATTTGAACTGACATCTCTCGCATTGAAGCGAAGGAGAAGCCAGCCGCCCAGCCCGCTTGGCTATCCGATCGACGACAGATCCAATACCTCACTATAATGTTTTATTATAATAATTTAAAGTTATGTCTAGATTGATTTTATCTATCACTATACTTGAATTGAAAGATTTTCATAAATTATAATCAAGGTATGAGTACTTCGAGAATGTTTTAGTTTTTAGAATACTCAAAACTGACGGTCTGTCACACAGCCCTGCTTTTAGCTGATTTCATATAATATTTTCGTTGAACTGGCAACAGTGCCCTAGAAATTAGAATGACGCATGTGACAAGATCAACTTACACAACTTGAAAAACATGATTTTCGGTAATAAGAGTTGTACCAGTTTTTTATGACGCGAACGGTACAACACTTTGGCAGATTACAACAAAATTTAATAAGAATATTATCGGCTTGAATTTTGAACTGGCCATGCTGAAACTTAGGCGCATGACAAAATATCGTTTTACAAGCAGTTTACAAAAAGAAAAGAAGACCTATTCCTCAAAATTGTTTGATTAGTTAAGCCAGAGAGTTATTAAGTGGTATGTGTATGTGTGCACTCAGATTCATATTAAAACTAAAATTGTATGCCAGATTATAAAAATAAAATAGTGCCTAATTCTAACACTCACAAGTGGTATATTATAAACTATTTAAAATGAAAATAAAAAGCTTACCTTAATTGGTAAACTAAGCAGATCACCTCTCTGTAATAGAAGCTCCCTCTGTCCTGGTACTGCGCACGACAACTCCGCAGACGGGCATATAACTATAAAACTAACTTCATCGTTTAATTCAATAATATTCGATTCGAATATTCTATGACTAATAATATCGTCACTGTTGACGTCCATGTAATTAAACAGACGTTTCGATGCACTCGTTACTAAATCTAGAAAATTCCTTTGAACTTCTGTGGTATTGTTTACCACTTCTGGACGATTCAATTGCTTAAGATATCCCCATTCTTCTCTAAAATAGAAATCATTTATTATTTAGAGCGTGTTAGAATTTAAACTAAAATTATAGATTTTATTGCTCTGATGAATTAAAAAGAGAAATATATGGCGTTGGAGCACAAAAATTGATCTAGAAAAATGTTAAACCTATTTCATATATTTCTTTATTTTTTTTTTAACAACTCCTTTAACTTCTAGGATCCTCTGAGTTTTCCTTATCTCTCAGTTAATTATCGAAAAGATAAGGACTTCTTCTTCAAGTTCCGCTCCTATCGGAGATTGGAAATCATTCTGGCAATTATAATTTTGTTGGTTACGCGCCTGAATAGTTCAATTGAACTGCATCCAAACCATTCACGGAGATTGCGTAGCCACGAGATTTTACGTCTTCCTACGCTTCTTCTGCCTTTGATTTTTCCCTGCATTATATTCCTTAGTAGTTCGTATTTTTCACCTCTCATGATGTGCCCCAAGTATTCTAATTTCCTGATTTTTATGAAATTTAAAACTTCGCATTGTTTTCCTAGTTGTTCGAGAACTTGTTCGTTTGTTTTGCGACCCATCCATGATATTTTCAAAATACGTCGGTAACACCACATTTCGAATGCTTCTAGGTTTTTAATGTTGGATTATTTAAGTGTCCAAGCTTCAACCCCATACAAAAGGGTAGAGAAAATATAACATCGAAGCATTCTTATTCGGAGCGATATATTGATATCGCAATTACAAAAAAGTTTTCTCATTCTATTAAAAGTTCATTGCGGCATCTTATTTCTTTTGTCTGATCAGTATCTTCTGTGATCCATGCTCCAAGGTATTTGTACGAAGATATTTGTTAAATTTCTGTATTATCTAGTACTAGCTTAACTTTGATGTTTTCTGCTTTTGTAAATACCGTGAACTTGGTTTTCTTCAAATTTATTTTTAGTTCATAATCGTTGCAATATATATTTAGTTGTTCAGGAAGGTGTTGCAGTTCTTCTAGTGTTCCTGCCGGAAGGATGGTGTCGTCAGCATATCTTATGTTATTAAGTGGCTCACCGTTTATTATAAGGCCCTCACTGACCTCGGCAAGCGCTAATTCTGAGATGGCTTCACTGTATAAATTGAATAACAAGGGTGATAAATTGATAGATAAGGTATTGCCCTTTTCATTTCGCTTATTTTTTTATAATCTAACTCCTTAGTTAGTATGATTATTTTTTAATTTACTTTCTTTCTTAATGTTGTCAGTTGGGAAGACATATTGTCTTTTCCTATACTTCTGCTGACCTATATCACAATATCTTCCGAGAGCGGCAGTACTATTTATAAATTTAACTACCTACTTCGAGCAAAAACTGTTTTTTTTAATTTTTGGTATCGTCGTATGTAGCTCGCTTGACGGAAGTCAAACGAGTAATATTAGCACGTTTTAACTTAACTTAACTAAAAAGGGAATACTTACGCGGTAACTCGTGGGTTATCCCTTATCTTGCAATGAGGTAATATGTTTGGCGACTTGGAACTCACAATAACTTCGATGGTATCGACAGAACTCTGCATTTTGAGATATGCCAAATATAAACCTCTATTGAGTTTTAAACTAGAAACTTGGTGGTAATGGATTTGCTGTTTTATGCTGGCCATGAGCATTTCCGATAAATTGTGGTCGTCGCTTAATACTATTTTCTTGAAAACTTTGCTCATTGGCAACCACCTGAAATAAAAAAAAACTATAAAAATAAATTTTTCTACTATGTATACGTACATTAACGAGAAACGAAGGAACTCTCCATTCCTTAGATAAATACATACACTATTAATAATAAACTGAAAAACCAAAAGTCTTCAGGCCTGCACAAAATTACAAACAATATTTTAAATTATCGTGAAAATATACTCACTATCAACTAGGAAAAAAATCGGTCGCTAGGCATTTGCTGCGGAGATCATTGAACAAGCAGTCTTATATCTATCTACCACAACCAACGCTCCTGCTTATTACTCCTCTGGATATTGACAATCACGTTAACATACACAGCTTTGTTAAAAAATGCTTTGAATAAATGCGCGGTTGCCATTCCCGGCTACTGTCTTATATTTTTAATCCATGATTTTCATCGACACCTCTGGTGTTCTATTAGCTACTCTATATAAATCTAGTTCAGATAGATGATGGTATACAAAAGCAGAATAGAATGTCCAACGAAATGATGACTCGAAAAAGTGGAAAAGGACTTGAGAGAATTGAAGGGCAATATCAAGCCGATATTGTAGTAGTACAATATCTATGCGTAAAATCATGATTATCGCACTTGTAAATAAATGAAGGAGGATGGAAACCCAGCAAAATGTGTTCTATGTGGTCGACCCCACCCAGCAAATTTTAAGGGATGTCAAGTCTACTAGGACATCTTAAATAAAAGATACCCCACAAAAAATGATAATACACCACAAAAAACACTAGGAATCCAGCAACAGAGACCAAGAACAAATCAAGTACCAAAAAAGCCAAGCAATATAGAAAACTTGCTTCAGCAATCAGGTACTTATGCCAGTGCCACCAAAACAACGAGACTTCGATAAAACAGAAAAATGCGGCAGACATAACCCAAAATCGTAGCTTTACACAATACCTACAACGTATAATAGAACAGCAACAAACTACAACTAGTCCAGGAAATCAGAGAACTTAGAGAAGAGTTAAAATAGGCCATCACAAATAAGTGTAATGGTTAAGCTACTTACTTACTTACACAGCAAAATGTGTTCTATGTGGTCGACCCCACCGAGCAAATTTTAAGGGATGTCAAGTCTACTAGGACATCTTAAATAAAAGATACCCCACAAAAAATGATAATAAACCACAAAAAATACTAGGAATCCAGCAACAGAGACCAAGAACAAATCAAGTACCAAAAAAGCCAAGCAGTATGGAAAACTTGCCCCAAACATCAGGTACTTATTGCCAGTGCCACCAAAACAACGAGAACAAAAATGCGGCAGACATAACCCAAAATAGTAGCTTTATACAATACCTACAACGTATAATAGAACAGCAACAAACTACAACTAGTCCAGGAAATCAGAGAACTTAGAGAAGAGTTAAAATAGGCCATCACAAATCAGTGTAATGGTTAAGCTACTTACTATAGTACTGTGGAACGCAAACGGCATAAAGCAACAAGAAATAGAAGTATTCCTAGTAACCAACAAAATTGACATACTGTTAGTCTCTGAAACACACCTTACCTCAAAAACCTGCCTGTCACTGTCAGCAAGTCTACTGCCTGTCATGTCGAAAATTATGGCAAAATTATTCGATAAGAGACTAATAAAAATTATTGCAGAAAAAGAACTTCTAACGACATACCAATTTGGATTTAGAGCCAAACATTCAACATTTCACAAGGTGTGGCATCAGGGTACTGTATAAACTAAAAAAGGACCTACACCAGAACATGCACGACATACTATACTCGTACCTAAAAGAAAGATATCTCCAGGTAAAATATGAAGACGAAATAACCCGTCTACATCTCATAAAGGCAGGCGTTCCTCAAGGTAGCGTTCTTGGGCCGATCCTTTATCTACTAGTTACTGAATAAAGTACATACAGCCACATTTGAGGACGATACTGCAATAATGGCGGTACATTCATATCCCGTTGTTGTAGCAGATTAACTCCAAGAAAACTTAAATAAATGAATCTAAATCAAGCCACATAGTATTCACTATATGCCTTAGCAATTCACCTCAAATATTACTTAACAATGCTCCCCTTCTAACGGTAGATACTGTAAAATACTTAAGCTTATATATGGACAAGACACTCGACACCTCGAAAACTCATATATGGAAAAAAAGAAAACAACTTGATAACATATATAGGAAATATTATTGGTTACTCGGAAGAAAGTCCCAGTTGTTGCGAAACAAAATACTTCAATTTCAAATAAATTCAACTTCAAGCTACGGACAAAATAAACACAAGTCACCGCATGATATTTAAGTCTGCACGTGACGAACGCCTTCCTATTGGCCATAAATTATTCAACTATCTTAGTGATGTCTGTTGGGCTACCAGGCACGTACTTCGTTTTTCCGCTCCGTCGTCTGTCGAATGAAGAGTCATACCAAACTGTTTTTTGGTTTGTTGATTTGTTAATCGTTAGGTCGTGTCTTGATAGTGTAAAGCATTTTTTAAAAACGAATTTATTTATTGCCAATACAAAAGTTTTCCCTACTTTCTTCCTGTAAGTATATTAAAGCATTTATAATAGAACAAGATACGATATAAGATCGTCTCTACTGATCTGTATCATATTTAATAATTTAATTTAATAAAGTTAATAAGTAATTAAAAAATAACTATTTTTGTATATATTAAAAAACAATATCGGCTCGGGCATATATTATTTTAGATTTTGTGGATCGTTCGAAACAAAAAAAATATCATTTTTGAAATTACTAAGTACCTAAATTCAAGATAAAACCTTATCAGTTTTTGATAAGTATTTTGGACTTATTTCATTTTGAATCATTGTTTTTAGTTGTTAATGCAGCCCGATCGCCCTTTCCGATAAGAGACCTTCCTCATTAACAAATAAAAAAATATATTTTAGAACAAAACATGGCAAAATTTTTTATCAGAACCTGATAGAAGAAGGTTTAAACTTGAACTTATGTACTTGACAAGTACAAAAATAATATTTTTTAGTTGTCTTTTTAATCCTTAAAAATCGTCAGTTTTCGTTTTTTAGTATTAAATTGTTTATAACTCAAAACCATCATCATAATAGAAAAATTACAAAAGACCTTTTATGTTTCGAATAATAAAAAATAATATAAAATAATACCAAAAAAATCTAAAATAAGCACATCAGATTCTGAAAGTTAACTCAAATAAGGTAATTTTATAAACTTTCTTTTTTCTGCATACCTACATACTTTATTTTGTGGTAAATAGCTCTCGATATTGTAAATCATTTTTATATTTAAAAAATTGGTGTACTATAATCTGTATCTGTTAAAGTATGTCTGTTTTATATTGTATCTTTAATTTACTAGTCCGGCCCTGAACAAACGCGTGTTTCCAGCGTGCATTTGTTTACATCGTCCGTAGCACATAAACAAACAAAGTTATAAGTTAGGTTAGAGTTATAGGTTAGAATCGACGTGTGTGTTTGTCCGATACTGATTACTGCATTACTGCAAGGCCGAGATAATCAACCAAAAAAGAAGATGTATTTGGTAACTTTTATAGTAACTTTCTTGGGTGTGAATCTGTGTTTTTAGTTTACTCCTCCTGGTTAAAAAACAAACCATATTTTATTAATACTCACCTTGAATTCAGAAGAGATACATTCCTAGGAGATTTAACATAATTAACGACGCTTAACACCATAGTACCACGCGAGTCTTTTAAAGGTTTGTGATATATCTGTCCTAAGTCTTGCAAACATAGCAAAGACTGCATCTGAATGGCAGCAGAGAGTATTTTCTTCCGAAAATGTATACGCGATGAGATATGTTTTTCCATTTCGAATCGCAACACCTTAGTTTCGTTCCATATACAGGCTACCTTCATCAGCCAGTAGAGATCGGTGTGAATGCAACTAGGGAATATTTCGTCTATTTCTATCACAGGTAGGAAATCTTCGTTGGTGAGGAGTATTCTGTCTTCGTGGTAGAGGATACAGGCCAAATATATACCCCTAAAAATACGAGAGTTTGATTTGATTATTTTTTTTAATTAACAGAAACAATCAATAACAAGTATATACTCTAATATATTGGCTTTAGTGCAGGCGATAATGACAAACTACTGAAAAAGAAAAGAAAAAATTAATTTTTAAACAAACTATATTTTAAATCCTTCAAGTAATTTATATTATTTTTCTATTAAATATTCTAAGAGAAACAGAGATATAAAATATGTTAACGTAATCATTTTCATATTCATTTATTACATAAAAGATTTGAGATCCTTAAATTAATGCAGAATATCTAAATTATATGAGTGAAAAGTGGCTCTGTTTTCTTGTGGCATGTTTAGGTTAAATATTATTTTATATTGCATTAAACTACAATTGATTTTAATGAGAATTACATTTCACATTTGTTTTAACGTATTGAATCCGGAATTGTTTTCAAAAAATTTAAATAAAGAAATTATTAGATTTAACCTCGAAATATTTATTTACTGGTTAAATCTAATAATTTCTTAATGTAAAAATTTTTGGAAACGATTTCCGGATTGGACAACTCAAAACGTCGAAACGTCTAAACATAATTCTCGGTACAATCAACTGTGGTTTAATCCCACATACAGTAATATTTAAATATCAGTGCTCCTAAAAGCAACAGTTAGACTTAGAGAGTATATATATCAGAAGGGACCATAATAAAAAGAAACGTGAAATAGGGATGTGTGTTATTTCTTCTCCTGATATGTGTGTTTGATATGTATAAAGGAATTAAAATTACTTAAAATGAAACAAACCTGTGCAAATTTCTCTGAAACTTGCTAGCAGCTGAAAACAATTGTTTTATCGTAGTCTTGCGCTTCTGTATTTTCCGAAGAGGTCCATGAGATTCCAAAATTTCGTTTCCGGGCCTATACTGTCTCACTTCTTCCATTAATTGATCTAGCTGATCCAACTGAGCATTAAATCTATAAAAAATATTTATGGAATTGGCGGTTACTTAATGGAAAATTATGTTCAATAATAATAGGTGATTCAGTGAAACGGCACGATTTGGCAACGTTGCTGGTGAAAAAATAGTGGAGCCGCAGGCTTGCGACGTAAACATGAATGTCGTGAATCTAGAGAGTGGGAAGTTTAGTTATCTTGGAGAAGTGGTCGGGTGAACGCATTTACTGTGCAAGTTTATTACAAAAATGGTGAAAGTTTAGTGCGTGTACAACGAGCGTTTCGTTTACACTACCATTTGCCGCCCCGTGCTCCAGTTTCGTCTAAAAAGGCTATTCAGACATCACAGAAAAGACGTGTAGGGTCAGAACTGCTCGCACACCACAGAATATTGAAGCGGTTTGCATTACACGTGAGTCCTCGAAGATCCCTACGACAAGGAAGCTTAAATCTGGTGTTCAGCTATACCACTATGAGCAGAATTTTGCATAAAGATCTCTAGTATCATCCATACAAAATCCAGATTATGCAAGCCCTCAACGTTCGAAATTATCCCACCCTAGGGTTCTGTGAACAAATGTCGGAGCATATTAATGGAAATGACAACTTGCTTTGGGTGAGTAATGAAGCTTACTTTCATCTAAGTGGATATATAAAAAAACAAAATTTCCGCTATTGGTCCGACAATAATCCGCGGCAATTACACGAAAGACCCATATATTCAGAAAAGGTAACCGTGTAGTGTGCAATTTCTTCGTTAGAGATCATCGGACCTTATTTTTTTTAGGACGAGGATTGGCATGCAGTAAGAGTAAACTATGATCGCTACGTGCACATGTTAAATATTTTTTTTCTTCCGGCAATCAATAATTACAGAAATGAACAGACCTTTCAACAGGACGGTGCAACATGTCACACATTACGAGTGTCAATGGATTTACTAAGAAGATCGTCCCCGGTCGTCTTATGAGTAAAAACGGCGATATTCCCTGGCCACCTCGTATTCCGGACCTCTCCCTATGCGACAAGTTTTTTTGGAGATATCTCAAGTAGAAAGTGTTTCAAGATAACCCCCCAAGAACTATCGAGACTTTGAAAGAACTGATAGGCGAAGAAGTGCAAGACATACCTCAAGAAATGTTACTCAATGTAGTAAATAGCTTTCTACCACGGCTGCAAGAATGTGTCTGATAAAATGGAGTCCACCTTTCCAATACCATCTTCAAAAACTGACTATTTCTTCACTTACACATTAATTTACATCTGTGTAGTATACGTTTTTTTTTATTAAATTTAATAAGAAGATATATTTTTTGTTTCTTTGAAATCGTACCGTTTTATTAAATCACCTCAAAAACAAAACATGCTTCGCTGAAATATCAGATTCTTCAAAAGAACGATTATTTTATGGCTAAGTAGGTAGTTTACTGGTACACACCAGAGACCAAGGAACAGTCAAAACAGTTGACGGCACCCGACGAACGTGCTCCGAAGAAGGCAAATACTGTCTTATCGGCCGGAAAGGTTATGGCCACGGATTCCTGGGATTTATAAGGGGTGATCTACATCGACTACCTGGAGAAGGACAAAACGGTCACAAGGCTCTACTACGCCGAATTATTTACGAAAAAATGCTCTTCCACTACGAAAACGCTCCGGCTCATCCGAATTGGGCTATGAACTGTTGCCCCATCTACCGCATTCTCCAGATTTGGCCTCTGCGACTTGTTTTTGTTTCAAAACTTGGAAAAGGCACTAGCCGGGCAGAAATTTAAGTCGAATGAGGAGGTCATCGCCGCCACGGATGACTACTTTGCTGACCTCGAAAAAACGTATTTTTCAGACGGGTTAACGCTCTAACTTCTTTAACCTCTCCAACCGCTTGCAAAGTTTACTTTTCGGCAGCTAATTCGCATTGGTAATGACCAACAATATCTTTTGTAAAGAGTTTAAGTCTCTCGAAAAGTGCATATTTAATATGCAGATATTAACAGAGTAATGACTCTATAGGTCTTGCAATTAAGTTGATCACTCTTTTTATATAATAAGAATAAAATATATTTAATAAAAATAAAAATAACACCAAAACATTTTCTAGAGGAAATCACTGAGGAAAAATTCAATGTAGAATCACTCTACAAGAGAAATGTACCAAAGGATAGCTTCCTTAGCACATAAGATACAACTGAAACAAATAGACGACATCGAAGATATAAACGTGAGCTGGGAGAAAATTAAAAACAACATTGAAGAAGCAGCAATAGAAGCTATAGGAAAAAGCAAAGTCATACTGAATAAAAGAAACAATAACAATATACCATGATTCAGAAAAGAAATAAAAGAGAAATGTAAACACTAAATACAAAATATCAAATACTCCAGAATCCCGAGACACCTATAGAAGAATACGAAATGAAACAAAGCAGTTGGTAAGAACAAAAAATGAACATTGGAACAGTTTACAAAAAGATGGAAAGCGACTTCTACGGTACACAAAAACAAATATGGAGATTCATAAAAAACCAACGGAAAGAAATGGGAGAATTGAAGGAATACAATAACATACCAGCAAACGAATCAGAAAGATACCTGACGATACTGTTTAAAGGAAAGGAAAATAATAATCAACACAATAACGTACCTGAATTAAAATATACGAAATAGAAACCAGTTTTCAGGAAGTAGAGATAGCCATAAAGAAAATAGAAAGTCACCAGGACCAGACGGAATAACCAACGAGCTTCAAAAACACGGAGAAAAAAGTATAACCCTAGAGATGACAAAACTTATATTGCACTGCAAGATACCAGACGCATGGAGAAACAGCATAATGATACCAATGATCAAGAAAGGAGATAAAGAAGGCCCCAACAATTATAGAGGTATAAATCTACTGAACACCGGACTTAAGCTTACCACAAAAGTCCTAACCAACAAAATCAATAAACTAACAACTTCATCCGATGAACAACAAGAATTCAGATCCGAAAGATCCTGCGTATACGCCGTATTTGTTCTAAGACAAATCACAGAAAATGTCATCGAGTACAATAAACCAGTATATCTATGTTTTATAGACCTGACAAAGGCTTTCGATCGCATCCAAGTCGAAGACGTCTTACACCTACTGTATAAAAGAAACATACCAATCAATATTATACAAACCATCGAAAATATCTACTTACCTAATCGAATATAGGCTAAGATAAATGGAAAACTAACAAAGTGTATGCCAGTACAAAGCGGAGTCAGACAGGGTGACTCATTAAGCCCACTTCTCTTTAATATAATGGACGAAAAAATACAAGCAGTACGTAAAGGTCATGGTTACAGAATGAGGAACAAAGAAATCCAGATATTATGTTATGCAGACGACGTCGCATTAATCGCCGAGACAGAAGATGAGCTCCAAAAATTAACACACATCCTCAATACAACAGCCAAAAAATACAATATGATATCAGCAGAAAAAAACAAATGTATGACAACATTTAAATACTCACTACGATGTAAAATCCAAATGTATGGAAAAATAATAAAGCAGGAAGCAAGGTTTAGATATCTGGGAATAGATATAACTATTTATGGAGACGTTGAAGAAAAAGTACGACAACAAAGCTTAAAAGCAAGTAAAGCGGCGAGATCTCTTAATGACACAATCTGGAAGAACAAACACCTAAGACAAGATACAAAAACAAGAATCTATAAAGCAGCAATTAGACCTATATTGACATACACGGCGGAGACAAGACCTGACACATCTTAAACGAAATGACTACTAGAAACAACAGAGATGAAAATACTCCGACGAATATCAGGGAAAGTTCTGTTGGATAAAGAGAGAAGCGAAATCATAAGAAGAGCATGCAATATAGAAGACATAAATGGATGGGTGACAAAACGGAAACAGGAGTGAAACGAACACATTATTAGAATGGCAGAGGATAGGATAGTACGAATAGCACGAGATGTCACCAAATAGACGAAGAAGTATTGGCAGAACAAGAAAAAGATGGTGCGATAATTTAAACAATTTATTAGGCTAATATTGAAGAAGAAACAGGCTTTGAAGCCTACATACAAGAAGAAAGAAGAACTCTTTTTATACAGCGACATATTATTCCCTTTAGCCACTCCTCTGGTATCAATTCGTTCTACCACATGACTACCATTCACTTATGGATTGCTGCCAAAAGCTGATTGCTGGCACCACCTTCATTATACATTTCAGAACAGATCTCGTCGATTCCTGGGGCTTTATTTTTTAAATTTTTTGATGGAATTTGACACTTCTCTTGTTAGTGCGTAGTTGCTGATACAGGTTTAGTTGATTTTATATGTTGTCGCCTTCTTCAGCATAATTTAAATTGAGATGACCTCTGAAATACTGTGTCCATCTATTTAGAACTGAGTTTGTATCATGTAGAATTTCACCGTTAATATCTTTAAAACTTTTTAGTCTTGGTTTAAACATTTGTCGCCTGCTCTTTAGGGATTTGAGTATTTTCTTGTTTCATTTTTATCAAATAAACTTTGTATCTTAATTAACGTTTTCTGTTCATATTCAATCTTTTTAAGTCGGTGGATAGAGTTTTTTATATGCCGCGTTTTTTCTGTTTGTTGCCATCTTGCCCTCATCAAACCGCTGACTTTTTTTTCTGCCCTTCTTTTACCCAATGTTTCAACCGATTTCTGCAATACAATGTCTCGTATTTTTATCCATAGCTGGTTAACATCATCTTCTATGTTTTCTGTCCTTATTTTATCTTCTATTTTCTCTCTATATACATTAGCTATATCTTTTATTTATATAATATTTATCTTCCCTTTTTCTGATCTCCTTGTTTTGATCGGATATTCTTTCTTTAAATCGTGCCTTAAGCAAATAGTGATCACTATCTATATTTGATCCTCTGAAAGACCTAACATCTAAAAGGTTGGAACATAACTTAAAATATGTAGTTCTATTTTATTGTGATTGTAAAAAAATGTATACATTATAAGCAAAAAATGATATAGTTTCCAAGCTTTTGAATTACTTACCTATTTACATTATTATCTAATGATACTCTTGGCTTTTCCAATTGACCTTGTTGAGCAGCATTGTAGAGAGCTAAAAGTACATACATTTGTCAAGTAATTTTTTTACGAAAAATAAGTTTAGCATAAAACGATTTTTATTTAGTTAGATTGAAGAAGAACTTTGATCGGATTGTGTGTTCTCGTGGCTTCGATTTGTTCTATGAAAGATTGTTCAAAAGATATATCCAATATACCCCATGTCCCGGCACAAGGTAAACATACAAAATTCAGGGTCCCTGAAGAAGACGTTAATTTTGTAAAGATGCATATCGACTCGTTCCCACATGTAGAATCACATTACTGTAGAGCAAACTCACAACGTCAGTATTTAGACTCCTCACTTACTGTTAAAAAAATGTATGAACTCTACACTGAAGTCTGTATATCTTCCAGTAAGCAACCAGTTAAGGAATCATTTTATCGCAGTACATTTTCTAATCAATATAACTTACACTTTCACGTCCCTAAAAAAGATCGGTGTGATCTGTGTGAGGAGGTGAAGGTTCAGACGCAAAATGATACTTTAACGGAGGAGAAGAAATCGGCGTTTGAGAGGCACATTCAAAATAAAATTGCGTGCCGTGAGAATAAAAACAAGGATAGAGAGACTCAGACTACATTTCTAGTTTTTGATCTGCAAAATGTGTTAAGTTGTCCACATGCTAAAGTCAGCAACTTCTACTATAAAAGCAAACTCAACGTTTACAACCTGACAGCAATACTATCAAGCACAAAGCAGGTATATTGTTCTTTGTGGCACGAGGGTTTAATGGGAAGAACTGGTAACGATCTGGCAAGTGCTCTGATAAAAATTTTGGAAGCAGTATTTTGGATAATCCAAATTTAACTTCCTTGTTGTTGTGGAGCGATAGTTGCGTCCCCCAGAACAATAATTCAATCATGTCTGTTGCAATTTCTCTTTTTATCCAAGATCATCCCAATATAGATACAATTACAATGAAATTTTCAACGCCCGGCCATTCATGCAACCAAGAAATAGATTCTGTGCACAGTTGTATAGAACGGGTTTTAAAAAGATCAGAGTATTATTCGCCAGTATCTCTATTACGAATTCTCTTAAAAGTAAATTCAAAAAAGCCGTATAAAATACTGCAATTAAAAAACAATGATTTCAAATATTATAAAACATGTGCTGCTACATATAATTACAAATCAATTCCCTTTAGTCAGGTTGTTGCCTTGAAATTTACACAATCTGTGTTTGAGGTAAAATATAAAATTAGTTATTTACATGAAAATTGGGAGGAAGTTGTTATTCGTGATTCTCGTCCTACAAGAGCTGCAGCTGGTAGTATTAATATGCAACCCCCATCTCGGTTATCGCTAAATAAATCCATGCCGCAACAAAAAATACAAGCTATAAAAAGTATGTTTAGATGGATGCCTCAAGTTGATAAAGATTATTACATGACTATCTTTCCAAAATAATTGTTTATTATTACTTGTTTATAGTGTTATAATGTTATAATATATTTTTGAGGAACTTTAATTTATTTATTTGCAATAAATAGAATTAAATAAAAAGTGTTTGAAAATACAAAGTTGTATGTAATAAACATTACAGCAATAAACTTTTTCAGTAGTATAACATAGTTGTATGTTTTTTTTCAATATCCACATTTTTGGAGAAAACCCTAATTTTCAGTATGGCCCTGCTTAAAACCTTGACACATTGTAGCCAAATTTTACGTCTGTACTTATCTTAAATATTTATTTTTAGAAGGGCCAGATTTACAACCATCAAAATTTTGTATTCCGTTTTTCTCAAAACTAGATTTACTACACATACAACAGTGTAACTCTAGGACAACGATGTGCTAATAAAAATGCAAGGTTTCGCCGCTTCACACGCGATCGTTTTTCGTAGCTCCTCAAAGTACTGCATACAGCGACTAGTAACATAGGACGTGATACATAATACCGTTTTGACTGTTGTGAAAATTGTAATCTTGCTATACGTTTTCCAAATTTTACACTTTTTGATACCTCAAAATTTTCGTAAATAATACATCATAGGGCCCTGCATCGTATTTTTGATTGTAAGCTTAATACAATTGGATATTGTATCGTCTCCTCCAAATGCCATTTTTGTATACACCACGTCATGTGTGTCGAAGGACCTTTCTTTCAAATGTTGCTAGTTGCTGTCTGATTGTGTCAATATCCAGGTTTGTGAATCATAGACACTGGTCCGATCAAGGTTTTATAGACCAGTCATTTAGTTTTCTTGGTAAATATGTATGATTTCAGATGTCTAGAAGTTTCAAAAATCCATTGTATACCCGATTGGCTACATATATTTTGCGCTTAATTCCCGGCATTGTGTTGTGTCTGTTTATTAGGGAATCCAGGTAAGTATGTAACTTATGCAATACTTTGTATATTTTTCTTACCTGTTATCTGTTATGATAATTTGGGAGGCTTCTCGCCTACTATTTATTGACATTTATTAGATTTTATCAAAATTCAACTTAGTTAAATGCATATGTGACATAAGAAAAGAATAACCATTGAAGAAACCAGAAAAACGGTTTATCTCGAGGGAGTGGTCACGCATTTTGTGTAACATACCTATAAGCTGAGATAGTATGCAACACACACACACACACACACACACACACACACACACACATACACGAAATATTTTATATAATTCCGATGGTGTGGTATTTTACAATATGCTCGAGGAAGAAGTTTTGAAGATGAGAGGAGAACTCTATGATACCTTGAAATACTTCAACAAATCTTATTTTAACTGTTCGCTTACTATCTAACAAAAAGCAGACAAAAAGGAAGCTTAACATAATTTGGAGCCAACAGAAAAAACTGCCCAGAATCGTCGGAACCAACTGTAAAAGAAATGCCCACCAGTTGACGCCACTGATCCTAGGGAAGAGCTGACAACAGGATATGAATTGCTGTATTTTACCTGGATAGTTACCAATAGATTAAGAATAAACACGACATGATAAAAATAATTTAAAAAGATGGGTTTCCATTTTACCATCCTTCCATTTTATTCAATTAATTCATAGGTAAAGTAATAATACGAACACGGTTATTACGAAGTTTCGCTTATAACAAGATACATTAGATGTCCCGTGAAATTTCTATTGAACTATAACCGTCTATAGCGAGGCAAATTTGGTTATAACGAGAGAAAATAAGATCCAAAAACGTGTTTTTTACGTTTTTAGTCCGGTCGTGGCTATAAATAAATACCTTTTCAAACAGCCCCTCAATAAACTTAACTGCAGCCCGCAATAAACTTCTTTACAATGAATAAATACAACTGTTTCACATCTTTAGAAAATATATGATAGAATGATACTGGACCATTTAAAGCAGTTAAAAATAACAGAGTTCTTAAAATTGCAGAAGCAATAGTTTATGTTATCCTTGAAAATACGATTTATACATTATGTAGTTGGAAAAAAATATAGTATATAAGTACATAAGTATATAAGTACAGCTTTTTTGTTTTAACGTATATCATTGATAATAAAAGTAAACAACTCTTTTATGTTTTAATATATTTCATTGACAATAAAAGTAAATAACTTTTTTTCAAAAACGCCATTCAAACAATATTTATTAGCATCTTATATTGCTCCGAATGGCTTCACTATAGGAAGTTAATGGTTTAGAAAACTACAGATTCATATGTATGCACAGTATTATGATTGTCTGATATAACGAGATCGGCTTATGACGAGGTAATTAGTCTGTCATTTCAGTTTTCGTTATAGAGGGAGTCTACTGTAGTAAAGTAAAAGAATAGATTCTAGATATAGGATATTAATACATAATATATATCAACACGCTGAAATGGTAGTCACGATGGATAACGGAATGAAAACGAGGCCAATAAAAATCAACCGAGGAGTAAGACAGGGAGACACCATATCTCCAAAACTATTTACTGTCGCACTTGAAGACATCTTTAAATCACTAAATTGGGAAACAAAGGGACTATCGATAAACGGAAAGTATTTAAACCATCTAAGATATGCAGATGACGTAGTACTAATAGCCGACAGCTGGAAAGAACTGAAGACGATGATCAATGAGCTTCATACGGAATCCATAAAAAAAGGACTGAAAATGAATCTGAGTAAAACTAAGCTAATGTCGAATAAAGATGATCAACCGACGATAACCATCCAAGGAACAAAAGTGGAACATGTAGAAGAATACATATATCTGGGTCAGAATATCAAGATAAACAAATAAAACCAAACTACCGAAATAAGCAGACGAGTAAGAATGGGATGAGCCGCATTTGGAAAACTCTCATACATACTGAAAGACAAAAAGATACCCCAAAACCTTCAAACCAAAGTGTTCGATTCTTGTATCCTTCCCGTTCTCACTTACGGAGCTCAAACCTGGACATTCACAAAAAAAAACATGGACAAGATTCGAAAAACTCAGCGAGCCATTTAACGACAGATACTTGGTATCTCACTAATAGATCGGCAAACGAACGAAGCAATCCGGAACAAAACAAAAATAAAGGACGCCGCGAAACAAGCAGCTAAATTAAAATGGAAATGGGCTGAACACAACGAACGTCTCGAAGATGGTAGATGGAACAAAGAAGTCGGAAACTGGCGACCGTACGATGCGAAGAGACCAAGAGGAAGACCTCAAATGCGCTGGAGCGACGATATCAAAAGAGTCGCAGGACCAATGTGGAAACGCCTAGCACACAACAGGGATGAATGGCGAGAAATGGGAGAGGCCTTTATTCGACAATTCGGATAGAAAAAGGGCTACATAAAAAAAAGTAATAGTACCGCAAATGTTTTTGCTCCCTGTCAAGAGGTTGTCTTAATACTTATTATTTTTACACATCTTTAAATAACTAAAAATTAAATCAACAAAAAATTAGTCAAGTATTGTTATTAGTAAAGATCAAGTGTACCATATAAAAAAACATCGTTAAAAACGTAATTAAGAATATTTATACATTGATATCAAAATATTTCTCCTAAATAAATCTTACCGGGAAACTGTGAGGTAATTTTTGAGACACCTTGATTTTTTCGCAAAAGTTTGGACTTTTTCTTTTTAATTTTATACCCAACGAGAGGTAAAACTCTCTCTGGGGCTATATTAGCTACCTCCATTTCAAAATTACCCATTAAACTATCTAGCTAAAAAAGGAAATTAATAATAATAAAAAATTATAAAAAAAATATACTTATCGAAAAAAAAAAACAAAAACATAGAAAATATAGACAAAAAAAAAGTTGCAATTATAAGAATACAGTAAAGAAATAAAAGTCTATTACTGATCTCAAAAATAATGGATTGGCGGAGTGACGACGAAACTTGTTTATTTTAAGTTATGCAGTGTAACAGATTCTTTTTTCATTTTTACATAATATTTGACTAGCTAGAAATTGAAAATTTATAGTTTATTGTTTAAAAAATAGAAATAATCGTGAAAAAATTTTGTTAGGACTGGTTTAATAGTTTTTGCATAATAATTTTGCAATTCAGGATCCACAAAAAAATTTTAAATTTGCAAAATTGTGCTGGGCCCAAAATAAGCACTTTAAATAGTTGAAATTTTTTTACATATAAAGAAAGGCAAAGAAATCAATTATCCATAAACTAAGAGATATGATAGATTTTAAAGTAACATACAGAAAACTGTCCCCTATCAAAATAAAAAACAAGAAATCTAGATTAATATTCATTAATGTATATAAATAATAATATAATGTATTAACATATATCAGTCTTTTCAGTAATTAATGTATATGCCCCAAGTGAGAATTTTTTCCTTTCCCTTTTCTAAAGGAAATGACAAAAACAAAATTTACGAGAAACTAGAAAAAATAGATATAAAACACCCAAAAATGGCTTTCTAATTATACTTGGGAATTTTAATGCAATGATAGAAAAGAAAAAAATAAACACAGATATAACTGGCCAAGAAACAATCCACACCAATATGAATACTAATTGGAGAATGTTAATATGCAAACTAGCAACAATGACACAGATATTCACTATGAGTAATTTCAAACACAAAAAAGAACATAAGGTATTATTAAAAAGATTTCAGGTCAGGTATAATTAAAGATGTGAGGTCATAGGTTGGTGCAACTACATATTTTGTATATACATACAACTGGCTATAACTGTTAAATTAATTATTAGCTAATTTACGAGTTCTGTAAAAAAATGCTTCTTTTCCATAAGACTTTAGAGCATTAGCTTTAGACTGGGTTTCTTCAATGTTCATGTATAACTCTGCTCACTCTCAGAAAGCAAAACTACTACAAATTCTTGTCCAAATTACTAGATTCATGTGTTCCATTGACTTTTTAATTTACCCAACCTTAATCTGATCACAATTCTTAAGAAGTTCATGAAATATCTAAAAAAATAAGTAACACCATGCATTGAGTGATTAAGCTCTTACTGTAAGCTTGGCACATGGCTCTAGCAATAATTAAAGCCAAAATCAAACATAAAAAGGCTCTGTCAAAATGATTTGATGACCCATTGAAGCTCTCCATAAAATTTTTATAAATTATATTTTTTATTCTAGCACATTACTAATAGAGTTGTCTATGTTAATATATATAATAATAACTTTTATATCAGTTTTAATTAATGAAAAAATAAATCTAGTGAACTTACTGACTGAAATGTGGGCCACTTTTTTATATCAGCAATATTAATAATCTCAGGTTCTGCATCCAGTTTATCTGCATTGGAAAAGTGAAACAACCTTTTTTTCAGCTTATGCATTGTAAAATATTACGCATTATTAGAGGAAGTGCATTACAAGATAAGAACTGTTGCATTTTATAGCGATATACCACAGGCAATTAAAATAAAATTTATACAATAATTGAAGATACATTATAACCATATAAAATATTACTTCACAAACTTCTACTAGAACCATATTGTTGATTATGTTCTGAATTTTACATTCTGTACATGACAAACTCTTCGTGCAATATGAAGTTATCAGTAGTTATCTGATTGCTGTGGCAGAAAAACCACAATTTTTATTTATTTTTAACCACATTAATATCTACAATGTTATTAGCTGTAAGTAGCATATTTGATTTATACTGTTGTTTTAAAAATTAAAAGTTTTGACCAAATATAGCTGATTCAAATCTTTTTGGTAGTTTATAATTTTTCAAATTCTTATATGATTAAACAAGAAAGAAACTTAAAGCCGTATATTAACGGTTCTTCCTTTTAAATGTAAGTAGAATTTAAAAAATTAAAGATAGTGTTTTGCTTCCTGTTTATTTATGATTTATCTATGATTAGATAGGTACATGTAACGAACTTACCCCAATTTTAGTGAAAGCATTGTTAAGTATAAATATTCTGTATGCATTATTGCTTTATTTTTGTCGACGGGTTTACATCAAACATTTTTCTAAATATATAGAAAATACATTCAAGAAAACAATAACAATTGGAACATAACCTACATAATTTTTGACGTCAAATGTTTGACAAGTGACAAGTATATACATTTATTTACATGAGAAAAAACGTTCAAATAATTTGTTTAGGTATTAAACAGTTTTATTATTTAAATAGTTTTACCACAGAATAATAAACAATCTTCGGTTCTTATTTTTAAATTAATATTTCTATTTATGGCTGCACTTATGGTTTGTCGCACTTATAGTAAATAAGTGCGACAAACTATTATAGGGGATGATTCTGCATGAAAAAAATAGGTAATGACAGTTTGCTGTATAAATTTACGTCATCAAATGCTTCGTTTTCCGTGATACGGGGTGTGAAAATTTTTCTTACAAACTGACAATTTATTTATTGCTCTCAAAGCGGTTGAGATATGAAAATGGAATTTAGTGGGTTTTAAGAGGTACCTAGTTCTTGCGCATTTTTTGACATACAACTAAGAATTTATTTTCACCAATAGCGCGCATACGGCTAATGGTCGTAAATTTGGCACGCCAATGTTCCGTACTTTCCCTATCTCTTCAACGATTAGAATTAATGCTGAAATGCCTATCTGTGGAAATGCCCTGGTGCATCATCATGCATTAACCATAAGTGTTGTGTTAGCTGTGTCGGATTTTCTTTAAAAAGAATAAGTAACTCTTCTTGTAGAACACGAAGGTAAGAATGGCCTGTTATGTGGGAGGAAATATAGACCAATTGAGTGATTATTAATTACCTCAATCACATATTTACTGCTGAACATGAGCTTCAAAGATTCCATATGGATTGTAGTATAGAATAAGGGAACCCAAGAGTACGCACCCGCCCAAGAGTGCGCATATCTATTTTTATTAAAATATGTATTTTAGAAGTGGTAGTTGAATCTATTCCATACGTTTTCAACTTTTATCCGTATAAATACAGATCCTCTGCTTTCAAATTGACAAATTACATATTTGTTTAGAGGCATTGAGTAAAAACGTGCTTGCAGTATAGTTTATGTATAGTTTTGCTCTTGCTGAAAATATCGTGTTGTGTGGTAAGTAGGCACATTTATTATATTTGAATATGGTTATTTTACAGATTATGTTTGGCTTTATTTATTTTACAAAAAAGGATTTTATGTACCAGTTGGTATGCTGCCCCAAGAGTAGACACGAATTTTAAAGTTCCCAAGAGTACGCAGTGTGTTCTCTTGGGAACGGTGTACTATTAAAGTAACATAAAGGGCGGTGTAACTACTGTTAAGAAAAAAAGGTGTATATTATAATCTAAAGAAATCACTCTGCTTAAATGAACAGTTTGTGGAACCACCAGATAAAGACCTTTCGTTGGATAAGTCTTTCCATGTTTTCTGTGTCTGCTCTCATAACATGTCCAAAGTATTTTAATTGTTGGAGATGGACTTTGCTGGATATCCGTTTGCTGACTTTTATTTCATTTAAAATTGAAATATTTGTCCTGTGGTCGGTCCACGGAATTTGTAACATTCTCCAACAGAACATTTCAGTGGCGTCTATCTTTCTTCTTTCCGCTTGTCGTAGGGCTCAAGATTCACATCCGTATGCCAGTATTGGGAATATTTGGGCCATTTTTCCTACGGCGACTCTTGCTAGATCACATCTACGTTTTATTTCTTCCTGTAGTGACCCTGTGTTTGTGATTAATGATAATAATAATAATAGTCTCCCGTTTTATACCGCTGTCGCGGCTTTGGGAGTATAGCAGGGTAGTCTGCTATATCTAGGGCCTACGGTATACAAGGAAGGTAACATGGCCAGTGCTACGCTTCAACCGTCTATTATTACCCCTGGTTTTACCCAAGGTACTCATTTTTATTCAGGCTGAGTCGACCTGGGGCCTATAGACATTTTTAAAATGTCTAAATGTTCTTGCCGGCGGTGGGATTCGAACCCCGGACCACCAGCTTGCGAGGCAAGCATCCTACCGCTTGCGCTACGCAGGCCCTGTGATTAATGATCCCAGATATAAATATGAGCTCACAACTTCAAACCGGTCAATCGTGGTTATGTGTGGATAATTGTTATGTAGTCTATCTACTATCATGATCAAATATTTGACTTTTGCTTTCAACCAGTCGTATGAGATTAATGAACTCTTCTTGACTATTGGCAAGTAAGGCTGTGTTGTTTGCTAAACATAAGTTGTTTATTTTTGGGCCATTTATTGAGATACCATTTTCCCATCCTTCAAGGGCTCTTCTCATAATATGCTCCCCATATATATTAAATAATTTTGGAGAAAGTATACATCCTTGTCTGACACCTTGTTCTGGATGGAATTCGTTTAAGAGTGTGTCACGCACTTTAAATGTTCCTCTAGTATGTGTTCGTAATACACACTACTGGAACACACTACAATTAGGTTTTAATTTGATAATTAAAACCTAACAATTTATTTTATAATGGAAGAAGTATGTCACCCGCGTACTCTTGGGCCATTTTACATTTTACCCCACATTGTCATAGAAGCCTCGTCAGTAAACAACACCCCCTTTAAAAAATTAGGAATTTGAGCGATTTTATGAAAAATCCATTAACAAAAAATAAACGAGGAAAAAAGTATTTAGGTAATAAAGCTTGCACACTTTGGGTATGAAACGGATACAATTGATGTTTTTTAACAATTTTAAATACAGTGAAGTTGCTTACACTCAATATGTTAGCAATTAACTTAACAATCTTCAATTAACTCGAAAACTGCCTCTTTTAGTTGCACAATTTGTTGCAAATATAATCGTCGAGCTTATCGAACATTTCCATTACTTCGATCATAAAAAAAATGCATGACTGACAATTCTGCATTTGTAAAATTTCCCATTCTTTTTGATAAAAGAAAAATTAATTAATTACTAACAATAATCTACCAATAATCTTACAGCAAACTAAAAGCTTAATAATGAAGAAAAGTTAATTTAACATCCCGTATTTAACATTAGATAAATATGTTAAAAGTAGCTAAATAAAATAACTGATAAATGTTGACACTAGCTTAGTAGACAATGTATTAAAGAAATTAAAAATGCGCATTAAGATGTTTTATTTTTTTGCATACAAACGGTTTCTCATATAAAAGAAGGCAAGAAAAATTTTGTGTCACAAATTGAACGAGAAATCAAAAATAATTTGAAAAAGTGGCGTACCATCTTTTGTTTTAAATAAATTGAGACTATTACTCATCTGAGTGCCAATGATGAATATAAATTTTAGTTGTAAGTCAAAAAATGCGCAATAACTATCCCTTAAAACCCTATAAATTTCATTTGCATATATCAACCGATTTCAGATCAATAAATAAATCGTTAGTTTATAAGAAAAATTTCAACACTCCGTATCTCGAAAAACGAAGCATTAGCGGACATACAATTATATAGCAAGCTGTCATCATTTTTTAATGCAGAATCACGTCTTTGTGGTAATCTATAAGCTGGTCGCACTTATTTACCAACACTCTATACACACACACACACACACACACACACACACATATATATATATATATATATATATATATATATATATATATATATATATATATATATATATATATATATATATATATTACTTTTACTTTTCTCTCGGATTTGCTAATGTTTGGAGTAGGAAGCTATAAGTTTCTAAGAACTCTGGCGATGCCTTCGTCAGACATCCTGCGAAAGTAAATTGAAGATTGCTCCTTCTAAGAACATTAAGACATGTTTTGTAATTTAGTTATAATTTTTAATGTATTTTTTAAATAATAAGTTTTTAACACCGAAAACCATTGTAATTGATATTGTTTTTACATCTTATGTTACTTCAGTAGAACTGAAGAAATACAGGCATATATTATTATATGTCTATGGCAGAGTCCCTGCATCTCTTTCTAAAGGACCGGGTTTAGCGACCACGTGACCTTCTCATTGGTCATTTAGATCACGTGGTCGATAAACCTGGCATACGTAAATAATCGAAAGAAATTAGAGGAAAGAGCAGTACATGAATGACAAACAAGGATTATCATAAATAAAAAGAATAATTATTTAATTAATTAGATAATAATATACAATCTTTGGTAAAAGATTGTTTTTATTTACATTTACCTAAGTACTTTACTTTTAAATCATAATGCTTAATTAGTTACAACTTACCTCTGACTTGATTGCTCAATTGTTCTGCAAGTATATTTCCTGTCGGTGTAAAGATAGCTGGTAATGTTTTTGAACGCAGAAGAGGTGGACATTTTCTGCCCGTCCGCCTGGTCCCTTCAAAGCTGACAGAAGCTGCTCTTTGATCCGTTCGACATAGTATCGTCATATAAGCACTGAAATGTACTGTTTGTAGTTATTTGACATATAAAAATATACTATCTTATAGTTTTCTACAGATTTATCTAAGAGATAAAGGAAAATGTTAAGAGAACATTTTGTGTGTGTGTGGGTGAGTTTTTTTAATGCATGGTATCAAACGGTAAGCGTTAGAAACATGCGAAAAGAAAATTTAAGACTCTCACATTCATAACTCTTTAGTGAATGTTCCATTCCACAGGATATTTACCTGTGCCGGTTTGAGACTGAGTTTGAGCCGTGAGAATCTGCGCAGAACATATTAGACGGGAAAGCTCTCAACCCCTATACAGAGCATTTCGATAGTTAATAGGGAACGTCGTATGGAACTAGATCACATTAGGACTTAGGGTGTTAATAAGGTATAACTCTCATGCAAAAATACACATACACATGCACACCTGTATCATGCTCAATTGTGGAGGAACCACCAGAAAGTCGCAGCCCAATTGATTTATCATACGGTGAGAATTGTGCTGCAACTATTGCATTCCCCAACTCTCTGGTTTAAAACCACCGTGCCATGGAGATAAATGGTATAAAGGAAAACGTATTGCCTAAGCCCTGCCCCAGAGAACTGGCGAACTCTCGGAAACTATAGCTTTTGAATCTATAAATAAAATTATAAAGAGAATAAGCAGAGAGGCGACCCTGGTCACAAACTCACTCTCTGTAGCCCAAATAGGTCTCAATGACTCCAATTAGGATCATAAAGATGAACATTTAGTATCGTAAGACAGTTTTTACAGAACCTCCTGTTGTTATTAGAAGGTCCGATGTCGCTTTGATACTGAAAGCCCTAGATATACCAGGACAAATAAAATGTCTGTCGAGTCTTGGCAGTGTGTTAAAATATGGCATAGATGTCAAGCTCTCGAGGACTTGTAGGATAGTTAATGAAAAATGTACAATAATCTAATTAGCTCCATTGCGAACTGCAAATAGACGTTAAAAACTAGGTATTTATAGAAAATCATGTACAACATCATGAAACTTCTTAATAAATTAGATAAAGATGTGGCTAGCTTAGATGTTGTAATAGAACAACAAAGGAAATAATATTAGAGAAGACTATGTATACGTAAATTGCCTAATGTATGATATCTTTTCATATTCTAAATTACAAGAAAAAAGGCTTCGCCCAAATGGAACAAAGCTACAGCCAATGAGGCTACCATAAATTATTTGAAACAAACATTCCCTGGACGATTAATTTCTACACGAGGAACAATAAAATGGCCCCCTAGATCACCAGATTTAGTACCTTTAGAATTTTATTGCTGTGGAAGGTTAAAATCAAAATTATATCGGCATGAATTCGAACGAGCCACCAATTTAGCACAACTCTGTAGTCGGATACAGCCAAACCAGCTGAATGCAATAAGACTTGCTTTAGTTGATGGATTCGGATTTTGTTTAGTGCAAAATGGTGGGTCGTTCGAACATTTAATTGGTTAGAGATTTTTTTAAAAATGCCTTTAATTTTAATTTAATTATTTAGAATAATTTTTTTTCGTTGGTTTTTTCTTATAAAAATAATATTTATGTTTTGTTAATGTTAAGTTAATTATTGTTTTATTTCCAAGCCAAGCTACCGCAGCTAAAAATCTACAAGAATTGCATTTAAAACAAGTGTTCGAATTTTTCGTAAGATTTACCGACGGAAAGTTGGCGACGAAATAATTTTATGCAAAGAACTACACACTCTTCATCAGTGTCTGATAATTACTGAATACCAGATAGCCGGATGTATCTTGGCGCTTCACACTGTAAAGAAACATGATACAACATGGTAAAGGAAAGCGTTGCTTATTATTAATTTTACAACTCGTCAGGGGAATAATGCTTTGTTGTCACACATCAATTTCTTAAATCAATGTTCTTTGTTAACTAATTAAGTATTTGACTATTTGATAGAATCGATTAAAAAATAACAATTACATGGCTACTTTATTTAAGTTTTTTTTGGGACAATATTACTTTTCATTCTACAATGAAATGTAGTGGATTTAAATATTATTTTACAATCATGCATCGGACTAAAATTTTATAAGGAAAGATGTAACAGAAATATAGCAACACTGTTTACAAGTTATACCTACTCCTTCGAGATGATGACTGCCTCTCACTTCTATTCAAACAATTAAGTGTTATCTTTGTTTCACATACTGAATATCGTATACGGTATATCATTTTGACGAATCGGGAACCAGTACAGTACAAAAACCTATTAATATATTAGCTGAGAAAGGAAAGGAAAAAGTCTGTCGAATTGTAAGTGCTGAAAGAGGTTTCAATGTAACAAAGAGATGCGCAGTATCAGCTTCAGGAAATTATATCCCGCCTTCTTTTATATTCCCTCGTAGGAGAATGTCACCTCTTCTAATGAAAGGAGCACTTGTTGGTGTTATAGACTACGCAAATGAGTCTGGTTGGATGGACAAGTACTATTTTCTCCTATATCTCGATCATTTTATCAAATTCGCAAAACCTACTCAGAAATATCTAGTTCTGCTAATCTTGGACGGCCATATTAGTCACAGACAGCTGGAAGCTGTCTTAAAAGCTAGAGCAAATAACATAACTCTTTTAACATTACCACAATACTGCAGTTATCGAATGCAGCCATTGGATCTTGGCATCCTGGAGAAAAAATATCCATATAGTAAACGATAGAATTATACTGCAAAGCTTTTCAAAAAGTAGCAACTGTTTTGAAGGGCACTAAAGGATTTGAAATAAGTGACACATTTCCGTATAACAGATATAGTTGACGAGACTGACTTTTTACCTTCAACAATATTTGATACTTCTTTCAAAGCTTGCATCTCGGAAGATTTGCCCACATCAGCATTGCACCAATCTGAAATAATTCACTCTCCTAAACCTACCACTTCAAATCAGCAATTATCTGAAACTTCAACCGGCAAATCTGATAATTAATTTTCTCAACCTGGCACTAGTAAGCAGACTGATGCAGCTAGCAATGCTAGTTCTTTTACAGACATACTTCAACTTCTGTCTCCAAAACCCAGTTAACATAAGAAAAAGCACCAAACCAATACTAAAAACGAGATATCGAACCCCAAATAAAAATGATCTTGGGAAACAAAAGGAAATTAAAGGCAAAATAACAAAACCAAAACCACGCAAAGTATTGCAGAATCAGATTCAAATTTTGAAGCTTATGCAATAGTCGGAGCAAGAACGAAGAGGGCTGGATAAAGTGTCAGCAATGCAATAAATGGGTACATGATGCATGTGCCGATGTGAAAGAAGACGAATATATGTTTCTTTGCGAATTTTACAAGTACTAACTGATGGTCTCACTTGCTCTGCATACTGGTTATACAGGACCGGACGCCATTTTCACTTTTAGTTGTAGTTTTTTTTATACATGTCACTTTATTTACATTTTTTGTTAAGTATTATAATAAAAAATGTTATTCAAAACTATGGTTAGGGTGGTGGTGTCTTATTAAGTAAAAAGCAGCACTTTACTGGCAGATGCAAGTAAAAAAGTGTGTTTAGTGCTTTTTGCCCCGGTCATATCCCGGTACCTAGTTGTAGCCACATCGGTACCGTCTGAACGACTCTTTTCTAAAGCTGGCCAAATAGTAACTCAGCAAAGAAACAGGATAAAAGGAAAACTGCTATCTAAACTATTATTTTTACACGTTATTGATAAGCATTATTGGGCTTATAATTTAATATATTACTTAGTTGTTTTTTTTTCTAATAATTTGGTTGTGATTAAGATATCTATCAAGAGATAATTTTAATTGACACACCACGTTTTTCAGTAATTAAAACATGTTTAAGTAATACTTATTTAATTTATTCTTTTCACATTACTTAAAATTTGTAAAAACACTGTACTGAAAAGATATTTGATATAAGTAGAAGGGTAGCCACTTGAAGATACTTTGACCTTTGACCTCTGATGTCACAAGCTCCTTCGTCCACACTCCACGCTCAAGCCGCTCCGATCATGCCAACTGCTTAAAATTTGGTAAAGCTGTTCAAGGCATGTTCGAGACATGTTCGAGACCTGATCAAAACCTGATCAAGACCTGATCAAAACCTGTTCGAGACCTGATCAAAACCTGTTCAAGACCTGATCAAGACCTGTTTGAGACCGGATCTAAAGCTGTTCAAAGATTGATCGTATACCTACATTTTAGTATAAATAAATCTTCTTGAATTATTTGTCCTTGTTTGAGTTGTCTCAATTTACTTTGGATGTTTCTCCGTTTCGTTATAAGTTGTCTTTTCAAATCTTTATTTATCGTAAAATGTAGGTATACGATCAATCTTTGAACAGCTTTAGATCAGGTCACGAACGGGTCTTGATCAGGTCTCGAACAGGTTTTGATCAGGTCTCGAACAGGTTTTGATCAGGTCTTGATTAGGTCTTGATCAGGTCTTGATCAGGTCTCGAACATGTCTCGAACAGGTCTTGAACAGCTTTAACAAATTTTAAGCAGTTGGCATGAACGGAGCGGCTTGAGCGTGGAGTGGGGACCAAGGGGCTTGTGACGTCAGAGGTCAAAGGTCAAAGTGTCTTCAGGTGGCTACTCTTCTACTGATATAAGTCTTATTATTGATAGAATTTTGATCACTTTTTATGTGAATAATCAAAAATAAGACTCATTGCTAACGAGTTAAAGGTCATGGTCATCTTTTTGGTTGTTGATACCACATTTCAATGAAATATTAAGAAATACAGAATAATCACTTTGGGTATTTCTGAATTAGAAAAAAAATAAAATTATGGCGGAGAAACAGTTATTTATTCAGCGTGCTTAGTTCAAGAAGTTTAAAAAACTTTATAAATCATATTTCTAAAAAACTTCAGTGAGCATGAAGGACAAATACAGATAGTAATCTCATATATTATGAGAATGAAGGACAACGACAAATAATAATCTCATATATCACTATCCAACAGTTTTATTGGAAGTAAATAATATTTACTAATGTGTAGGACCACTCCTTTTGAGCAAGGTGAGTTTTACAATTTAAGAATTATTGATTTAGAACATATCAATTCTATAAATATCCATTTCCCGCCATTATTCCACTTGCAAACATAATATCCAATTAGCCTAATCAAAATCTTTTTATTCTCCGGTTCTGATTCCGTGTGAAATTAATTAGCCGAGTCTAATAGCTATTGGGCTAGTAACGAGAAAAGAGAAAAATCCATTAAATTAGCAACATCACTCACCTTTCGTTTAATTTCTCCTTCTTTTTCTTGAAAACCTTTTTAATCCTAAGTAAAATAAAAGCTGCTCGATCGATACTAAGGGATTGCCGCTTCTTTTTGTCCATGTTTTACTTGAATTTTTCTCAGCAACGTATATCTGAAACAATATCGTAAATAAGTTATTGCTGTTTTATCTTGTGTAAATGTGATAAAGAATGTTAGGAAGAAACAAGGCAAAAAAAACTTTTTCCGCTGATCCTACAAAAATCTCAACGTTTCCGCTCAGATAATCCCTGGAAGTCATTATTTCTTTACACGAGGTTGTTTTTACGCAACAAAGAATTTCAGTCAGAACATATTCATTTCTGTACTATATTAAAATAATTATTTCTTTACAGATTACTTCACAAATAATGTTTGAAATGATAAATTTTTCCTATTTTTGTATTTTGGTACCAGGACTAAATAGCTTAAACGGTAAAATCTCTATCACATGAACTAGTGATGTGAATCGAGAATATTCTCGAGAACGAGAATATTCTCGAGAAGAGAAAAAATTCTCACCGGTAATTTTCTCAAAATACTTTTCAGTATGGTTTGCGGTTTAACCCGGTTGCGCCTTGCCATCGGAAACCAACCTTTACCGAGGAAAACGGACTGTGGTGAAAAAAAAAAAACTAGTTCAAAGGGGTAGGTCGAAATAAAATTTATTTTCAGATCAGGGTGAAGTGGAGGAAGATTTAACAACTGCGAGCACATTAGGCTGCTTTAGTAGTATCGCTTCAAGCTCTAATTCCACATTGCGCATATTTATGGTTTTTTCAAATAAAGCAAAGCAAAGTTGGATCAACTATTTTCAAGAACAATTTATGCTTCTGGAACATTATTTGCAATCTCGGAAAATAAACGTTAGCAGTCTTCATTCTTTCAAACATTAAGCCACCTTTTAAAATGCCTTCACGATATTCTTTGTCCAATAAACTTCTAGAAACAGAATATGAAAGCACAGCCAAGATAAAAATTAAAATAAGTGAAGCCAATGCTTTATGACTGCAGTGGATGGTTGAAGGTTGAAGCAATAAAAGAAGCGAAGCCATTATTATATTTTATTACCACCGCTTCTACATACCCACACACTCAACTTATAAATAGAAGACTTCCCAAAAATGATAACTCTGGCTTCGATAGAGACAATGTTAAAACTATCATTAAGGAAAGTAATAATTCTCATCTTTTACTGACCAGTTTTAATTAAATCCAGACTGGAAAAAAGAAGACAACTAGGTAAACCAAAAGCGGTAAATTTTTTGGAGTAGGAAAATTAGTTTTAGGTGAACATGTTTTCTGGGTACGACAGACCCCATTGTTGAATATATAACCAAACTATAGTCAGATATGCTAAAACTAAGTCAAGTAGTAAAATAGAAACACATGTCCAAATAGTATTACTTTTAAGTCTCTTTAGAAAGCAAAAAACAAGAGCAAAATTTTCAGAAATTTTTAGGAAAAAGAAAGCATACCAATATAAACCCAATACATTTGTCAGATAATCTATTAGGTCCGCGTTTTAATAGTGTTGTAGTGACTAAGAACTGGTGTATTACATATCTAAAGAAGAATTTTTTGCAAAACCATGCGTTCTAAGGTCCTTCAATGCTTTAGAGCCCAAGATTTGGTGAAAAGGAGCCTGTTTTGGAACAAAAATAAATAAATTAGTGGTTTCAATTTTGGGAATGCCTGCTTTGGGAACTAGCGCGGCTACCGAAAAAGTTTAAGTACACATGGTTTCATACACTCTTCGAAAAGAAATCGTTACAGATACTGTTTCGTTTCGCATCTATATTTATATATATTTAGGGATTCTACAGTATTCACTGCCTTCCCTCGCTCAACCGTTTCCATCTCTGTCTGTTGTTCCATTCTCCATCGTTTAGTCCTCTCTTACTCATGGCGTCGTCTACTTCGTTCCTCCAGGATTTTCGGGGTCGTCCTCTTTTCCTCCTTCCTATGGGGCTCCATTCGGTTATTCTTTTTATCCATCTGCTGTCGCTAGTTCTTCTTACATGTCCATACCACTTTAGTCTTTTTTGTTCTATATATGTTAGTATGTCTGTTTCTATTGATGTTCTTTGCTTTATTTCGTCATTACTTCTCCTATCCATTCTTGTTACTCTGCAGCATCTTCGCAGGCATTCCATATCTGTTGCTATTATCTTACTGCTGTTTTTCTTGTTTATGATCCAATTTTCGGCCCCATATGTCATAATACTTCGCACTAATGTTTTATAAATCTGCGTTTTTGTCTTCATATTTAGGTGTCTATCCCACCATACTGAGTTAAGTTGTCGGATTGCTGTTCTTGTTTGTCCTAATCTTTGTGTAATTTCTTCCTCTGTTGTTGCCTTTTTCGTGATTATGAACCCTAGGTATTTGAATTTATCCTTTCCTTTGATTGTTACGTTGTCATCAATCTGTAGATCTTCTATGTCTTCTTCACTTGTAGATAGGTACTCTGTTTTCGCGAGGTTAATATCTAGGCCAGCCTTGGTATATTCTTCTTGTAGTTTCTTCATCATGTAGCTGAGGTCGTCTTGGTCTTGTGCAATCACTACTTGATCGTCTGCAAAACTTAACGTATATAGGTATTCGTTCCGTACCGGTACTCCCATGCCTTCGCATTTTCTTTTCCATGTAGTCAAGGCTTTCTCTAAGTATATTTTGAATAGGGTTGGAGATGTGGAACAACCCTGCAGGAGCCCTTTTGTTGTGGTGAAGTCTCCTATGATTCTTGTTCCCATTTTAATGGACACTTTATTTTCTTTATACAGAGCTTTTGTAGCTTCTATGTGTTCCGTCTGTATTTCTAATTTGTACATTGCCTCCCATAGTTCTGACCTTGGTACAGAGTCATACGCCTTTCTCAGATCCACAAATGCCAAGTGTATATCTCTATTTTTTGCTTTTTTCTTTTCCAACAGTTGTTCCAGTGTGTATATGTGGTCTATGCATGATCTTCCTGCCGTGAAGCCTGCCTGATCCTCCCCGATTTTGCCTTTTATCGCTTGCTCTATCTTTTCTCGCAGTATCTTCCCATATAATCTTCCTATTGATGATATTACGCTTATTCCTCTGTAGTTTTCGCATCGTTTTCTATCTCCTTTCTTAAATATAGATGTCATATATGCCGCCGTCCATTCCTTTGGGAGCTGTTCTCCATTTATGGCTTTCTGAAATATCCATTGTATCATCCGGTGTAATTTTTTTTGATCCGTATTTTATAAGCTCAGGTGAGATGCCTCCAGGTCCCGGTGCTTTCTTATTTTTGATTGCTAATCTATATTTATTTTAATTTGATCTATATTTATTTTAAAGTTATTTATTACAGTGGTAATATATTCATACGCGCCACTAACGGGAGCGCTTTGTGTTTTTGCCCGTTGAGGTAGAAGCCAGCTTTTGACGCGAACAACCTCACTTCGCCATCAACACTCGACCAAGTCGGTCGATATTTTGTATAGTCGGCTTTTTAATCATTGTAATTATAACATACGCAATAAAAAGTGTTTCAACCCCCCTTAGTTTTTCTTCAGATACCTTTATAGCTTATAATTTAAAACTATTGGATCAGAACCAAATATCAGCGATGTCCAAGCGGTCCAGAGAACCTATCTACTTTGCACTACCAGTCTTTGCTCCTTATCTTAAAGAAATATCTTAATGCTTTTTTTCTTTTTTTTTCTCCACGATTTCCGAAGTGGAGATTGAAACATTAATAAACTTATTTTAACATTCAATTGTGGCTTACTCTCATTAAAATAGTAATTACTTTAAAATGCCACAAGAAAATAGCTTCAAAACAATATTTTATAATTTTATTAATTAACTAGCGGACCAACTCGACATCGAGTTTTTTAAATTAATATTTTGCGAGAAAATATACAATATATACAATGACCGGAAGTAAAAATATTTTTATCAATAACTCAAAAACTATAAATGATAATTTCGTGAACTTACATTTTTGAACTCTACGTTGAATTCTCTATTGATTTGACTAATAAAAACGAAACCGGAAGTCGACCTCAAAACCGGAATGCAATTTTTAGTTCATCAAATGTCGACATGGATATCATTTAGCAGATAATTTTGCATGCTGATCACGAATCCGGTGTCAGATTTGCTCTATCTTGACGTTTTCTGCGCGTTTCGGGTCACTTCCGGTGTCTGCGCGGCAACCGGAAGTACATATTTAGATTCGTCTCGACGAGACCTTTCGATCCATATATACATTGTGGGGTCTAAAACTTAAAGTAAATTTTAACTTCCGGTCATCTCAAAACCGGAAGTGAATTTTTGTACCAAAAGTATATCTTGACAATCTCATACGTAATACTAATAATATTCCGAAAAAATATTTTAATTATCTAATATGGTTTTTGAGTAAAGTGGTGGACAAGAAAAGGGCTTAGCGTTTTAGTATATAAGATGTAGTTAATTGTTCTATCCTTGCTGCTCCACAATACTTCAGTAATTCGTTTGGTATCCCGTCTTTACCTGCTGCTTTTCTGTTCTTCAGTTTTTCAAGTATTTTACGAAGTTCCTGTACATTTAAATTAAGTTCTTAATTTGTGGTAATTTCTTGTGTTTCTGGTTCTAGCGTCGTTTGTACCTCCTCTGCATAGAGCTTTTTTAGGTAGTTAATCCACGTATCCTCTTCTATGTGTTTTGGTTCTATTAGTTCCTTTATCTTCCTTCTTTGACCTCTTATGAAGCTCCATATTGCCTTTTGCAGTGCATGTGTTTCGTTTATAATTGTCTTTAAATTCTTCTAATAGTCTTTTGTTTTGCTGACATGGATTTCAGGTAAGCTTTTTTCTTTTCTTTACATTTGACAAAATCATGTTTTAATATTTTTTTGAGCACTTTCACTCAACTAAGCACGATTTTTGTAATGGATATGAGTAAAAAAATTAATAGAATCCGGCCATTTTCCGGAAACCAACTAATATAGCGGCTCTGGTCGCGGTACCAACGGCATCATTTTGACTTGACCACTGACGCAATACAATCCAAAGGCTTCACCTTTGAAATACCTTGTAATGTGGAGACACGTTCATTTATCCAATATCAACGATTTGCTGTGAACTATAATTGTTTGCAACGTTATAATTGAATGCTGCTCGATCCGGATTAAACTCGAAATTTCTACGTTGTTGATTTAGATTTCATCGATTCTGTTCAATTCCATTTCTCTCTTCGCGTCGATCGTCATTTTTACAATTAATTGTTTTTACATAATTTTTCTAGGGAGAGCGATGCTCCGCAGCCCTCCCTCACCAACCGCCACCGTTTATTATGTATCCTTAATGGGATTATTCTGTTGTGGTATATTTTATAATTCGTTTAGTGAGTTCTGTGTGAAGTATAATGTTTATGATCTGCTCGTATAAAATATTTAAATTTACTTTATCATATATGTGCTTTCGTTCAACGTTTTCAATTATTTAGTGTTGACACTATGGAAAATCCAAAAGTGTTTGTACCTGCAAAAGCAAAATTGATATTCTACTGCGGAAGTTTCGTGTTTATTTACAACCAGAATTTAAATCTTTTTATCATGGTTAAAAAGTTTTAAGCTAAGTGAATCATAGCGAGATTCACTGTATGACTCCGGTAAATGTGGTTATTTATTTGGTTATTGGACTGGTATAATAAGTTAACAAAATTAGTTTACATTTTTTTAGCAATTTAAATAATGTAATGTAATATTAGCAACAATAGAAAGCCCCTAAAATACCAATGGCAAAATCGACGTAAATATAAAAATAGAATTGTATTAAAGTGCTATTTAAATCATAATTTTTATTACCTTTGGCTCAATATATCTCACCTCAAAAATTTCCTAAGAATCGCTAATAGTCTAGGTGCCAGGCGACATATTGTATCACTCATACATAACAGGCTACAGTTTTCAGGATAGCTCCATAAGACCTCGACCCCCAAATATCTCTTGGGATACTTTCTGTACCGGGTGCCTTTTCTCTCCAGCTTATCCAAAAGTGGTCATTTTGAAGTGATGTATCAAATTTATTAATAACGTATTGCTGTTTAATGAATACAAAAGTCAACTTCGTGAAATATCCGAAAAAAATCTTGTCCGACAAAAATTTTGATTCCATAAGGGAGTCCACCAAACTAAACATGCCAAAAAAACAACTTCAAAAAATTTAGTAATAACAAGATGATTTTCTCTGTATCGTTCAAAAATAACGTGAAAAATACTATTTTTACATTGTCCGACAAAATGTACTCGCCGATTTTTCCGTCCGACAGTGAAAATCGGCTTTTCCACGAGTCAGTGGAAATTTATTAATAACGTTTTGTTTTTTATGATTTTTAGTTTTTAAATGAAGCGTACAACTTAATGAATGAATTGTCCGACAAAAAAATAGGGCCTTTTATCTAAAAATTCAAAAAATATATAGTCGAGATATATACTTTTTTGTAGAATTATTATTATTTATTATATTTTGTAGAATATACTTTTTTGTAGAATGTGTGAGTAATAAAATTGTAGATATATCCTATTTATAAATAACAAGCTGATTTTTTCAAAACTGTTTTATAAAATCTCATAGTATACAAATGTAGAATTGACGGATAAAAATATTTTTCCGATTTTTCAGTCGGACACGTTTCGTCGTACCCTTGGCTGAAATTGTGTATATAAATTTTTTTTTAATTGTAAAACCTTTGTTTTTATTTATTAATATCCTTAACATTACTATTTATGATGGATTTTACTTGCTACATACTTTAACAAGATTACCTCAAAAGTATGCAGCAATTTCTAAATACATTTTTAAATTTCTACTCTTTGAAAGAAAAGAAGTTCATATCATATTTGACAAATACAACTCATCAACTATTAAAGACCACGAACATTAGTTTAGAGGAGAAGAGAGTAATATTCAATATGATATCAGAAGAGAAAATATGCCTCAACAGATTTTGGCAAATTATTAAGAAACAGAAATTTTAAAGAAAAGTTTGTGGAATTTCTCATTGAAGACTGGCGCAACGACGAATTTGCTGAGATATGTGAAGGAAAAATATTAAAATTTAATTATAATAATTGTTACGTGTATGAAGTTTTTAACAATCGAATGAAAAGATCTGTAGATTATAATTCATCTTGTACACATGAAGAAGCAGATACAAAGATTGTACACCATATTTGCCAGATGAACACGAACTACCAAATGACAGTTCGTTGTACCGATTCTGACATTCCTATAATTATGTTATCCAATATGGAATTTTTAAAATCTAATGTGGAAGTTATTATAGATATGTCAACCAACAAAAAAAAAGGAATATTTTAATATCAATGATATTTATCAAAATTATGGAGAGCAAATAACACGAGTTCTAACAGTATGTCATGTATTTACTGGCAATGATTATAACTCTGCATTTTATAGAAAAGGAAAGAAGAGACCATTTGATATTTTCAAAAAAAACGAGAGATACCAGGTAGCCTTCCTGGATCTTTTAAGAATCCCTCCATCTAAAATGAATACTTCAAACCCAACATTTAAAGTCATTGAAGAATTTATTTGTAAAGTTTATTCCTTAAAAAGCAAATACGTCAACATGGGGCTAGTTGAGCTCTTCGAGGAGGCTTTTGGAAACAAAAATCACGATGAAATGGTAATAAAAGTTCAGTTAAGAGGTCTCCATGCATCAAATATGCCTCCATCTAAAGAAAAGCTATTGCAACAAATTAAAAGAACAATATTTATATATGCAGTGTGTGGTGCAATGCACATTTAAGATCACCAACAAATTTAAAACCTGAAAATTGTGGATGGACACTGATAGAAGAAAATATTACCACCATTGGTTTGATGGCCCTCAGTGTCCTACATTTGATGATATATCTTTAAATATATCAGGTAATAATATTTTATGCTTGTTATTTATATTTGAAATATAGTAATTGTAAAAAATCATAATCTATTATTAAGTATTTCAGATACGGAAAGTAAAAATGAAGAGAACGATAATTACATTAATAGTTCAAGTGATGAAGAGTTAAATAACAGTTCTGATGAAGAATGATAAAAAAAAATTAATTATTTAATTATTTTTTATTGTATAGGTACATATGTTTATATATATTTATATTATTTTTACATTTTTTTTAATAATCATTCAAAATATACCTAATATAAAATATCAAATACTTACCTAAATACCAGTAATTCTTGTTATACGCATAATTCTCAATAACGCGATTTAATAAATGCGAATTTTTGCATTTCACGCGAAAAATAACTGATTTTTTCATAGGGCGCTCTCGCACCATTTGATTTGTCCGCCAATAGTATTAAACATTAAATAATTATCTAAAAAATGAACTTTGTACTTAGTCCGACGGTTATTAATAAAATTTAAGCTTTGCGTAACATCTGAAATTTGTATAGATTAAATAAATAAAACAATTGCCATTTTTTGTCGGACTGCAATTTGGGTACATTTTATTTGTCGGACACATATTCCATTTAGTATGTAAATCTTTCACAAATATATTTTTTTTTGTCCGACAGTTATTAATAAATTTCCACAGACTCGTGGAAAAGCCGATTTTCACTGTCGGACGAAAACATCGGCGAGTACCTACATTTTGTCGGACAATGTAAAAATAGTATTTTTCACGTTATTTTTGAACGATACAGAGAAAATCAGCTTGTTATTACTAAATTTTTTGAAGTTGTTTTTTTGGCATGTTTAGTTTGGTGGACTCCCTTATGAAACCAAATTTTTTGTCGGATAAGATTTTTTTCGGATATTTCACGAAGTCGACTTTTGTATTCATTAAACAGCAATAGGTTATTAATAAATTTGATACATCACTTCAAAATGACCACTTTAGGATAAGCTGGAGAGAAAAAGCACCCGGTACAGAAAGTATCCCAATAGATATTTGGGGGTCGAGGTCTTATGAAGCTATCCTGAAAATTGTAGCCTGTTATGTATGAGTGATACAGTATGTCGCCTGGCACCTAGACTATGATATTTTCTCGTATAAAATTTATCGATTTCTTAGCTACATAATTTAACGATTTTAAATTTTTAAACCTTGAAATATCAATTTCGTACGATATTTCACGGTTTGAGGTTTGATTATATTTTTAAGAGAGTCGGTAATTTCCATTTTTAAAATTTAATCTAAAAAAATGTAATTTTCGGAAAAAGAATCAGTTTTCTTTTCTTGTTATCAGTTCATCATACTTTTTATATTAACTTCTTAATTTTTGCAGCAGCACGTTCTGAGATTATTTGCATAATTTGTAATTATAGGTGGACTACTCGTATTATCAAATTTTCTATCTGACATTATAGGACGCGGCATTTACATCTGACACATGTCTGACACGGACATTTTTAGAAATCTGTTGAAATCTTCTTCTTCTTCTAATGGCGCTACAACCCTTTTTAGGTCTTGGTCTGCTTAATAATGTTCTTCCTGTCGGATACTTTCATTCGCCACTGCCTGATGTTGATGGCTTTAAGATCTTCTTCTACATCGTCTATCTACTTTTTACGGGATTACAGGGGCACCGTTGAAATATATGTATTGATAATTATGGAATATTACTGAGAATAAACCACAATTTTAATTTAAAACATATTTATTTTGACGTTTCGCTTTCCACTTCGGAAATCGTTCTCAAAATTTTCGAAGTGGAAATCAAAACGTCAAAATAAATATATTTTAAATTAAAATTGTGGTTTATTCCCAGTAAAAATAGAAAATTGTATTAATATGCCAAAAGAAAATAGCTTTAAAACAATATATGAAATATTAATTCAGTCATTTGTTATAGAATAAAAATACCTGTAGTACGTCATACGCTAAATGAATAAACACCCTCCAAAACACATTATAAGCGACTATTTCAGTACCTAGGGAGACAGAATTATGACTTTCTATTATTAAAAATGGATCCCTAATTATGGAAGGATATAAATAATGATATAATAAAATATCATTTTGTTGAGGCGGTAAAGTTCCACTGTAGACATTTAAATTTCACGGCCTACTAAAATTAGGATTTGATAGCTACATATTTCAATGAGAGCATTTTGCTCCAAATTTGAAATTTGAAATAAAAACTCAATTTTCCCAAATACTATAGTGTTATTTACCAGAAAAAGTCACAAAATATAGGAAGTTGGAACTATATTTGGAATAAAACATTAATCAGGTTTTTTTTTGTGAAAATGTTTTAACCAGATTTTTATTCAGATGGATGCACGTTCCAATTTTAAATTTGGAAATTATCCAAAATCTGCAAACGAACTAAAAACTTTATTACATCTACTATAACAGAATTGGGGGTGATTTTATTCTGTGCGATGAATCGTCCGGTTTTGTTTTTTAGAACGAATTTTTGATAAAAAATGGGTTATAGTGTTAATTTAACGAACCGTACGAATACGTTACAATAATGTCTGCCACAGAGTATGTGTACTTTGCCATATATGTGTCGTAAAGATTAAGGCATTTAAAGGGTGCCTGTGTTCGGAAAATAAAAGATAGGTATTTGATTTGTGGTCAAAGTTTTATTTAATATAATTCAACATAAACATTATAAAAGCATACGACTTTCCTGTCCTAAGCTGAAGATATAACTTCACTAAACGCATAGTAAAGTAGCATCCTAGGTTTGAGACAAATATAAGTAGAGGTAGACCTCCAACACGATGGAGCGATGGCAGTAAAAGAGTCACAACAAACTGAATTCATACGGCGCAAGATCAACATGGAAACGACTGAGGGAGGCTCATGTTTAGCAGTTGACACTACAGTCTGCGTCATTATTATGATGATTTCAGATTAAATAGGTACTTATATAGTAAATCAATTTCTCACGTGAACTATGAACTGTGCGCGCTTATGATTTATTACTTGATTAACATTTTTGGCCCTTTAGGGACCTCTCAAATATTAAGAAGTACATTATATAGAGTAAAAAAAGAAAACACAAATTTCGAAGAAAAGTTTATCGTAGGAAAGGACAAAAGTTGAAAACGTCATATTTGATAATGCAAAAATGACGCGGTATTCTTCCGAAGTTCGGTTTTCCTGTTAGATATAAAATAAAGTATATTTAATGAAAATAATGCCCGATACCTACTGGTAAGGCAATCTAATCATAACTATTCACTAAACAAGTTTTAAGTCAATTATTTATACAATTAAACAAGGAGTAAATAGCGAAACATTCTAGATCGCAGTGGCGGCTCGTGGCTTTTGAGACAGGGTCGGCAAGGTTTTTTGTCTCTTCAGACATGTATGACGTCTAATAAAAAGGATTCATTCATCATAGATACATCATAGAACAGATATCTTTTCTTTGGCGTAACTTTTAAATTTTAAATCGTCAAAGAGGTCAAAAATTTACAAATCTTCAAAATTCGAAAAACGAGTATCAATTTGCATAATAATAGTATAAAAAATTTCAAAATGTATTCTTTTTTCTGTATGCTTCATAGACTTTAGGAATGCCTTTGACCGAGTGCAGCATATGAAGTTAATAGATGAATTAAAAAACATCAATTTAGACAAAAAAGACATCGAGTTTATTAAGGCTATATACTGGAACCAGAAAGCAGTAGTAAAGGTGAACGATATAGAAACAAATAATATACCGATTGCGAGAGGGGTTAGGCAAGGATGCGTCTTGTCTCCGACGCTTTTCAACGTGTACTCACAGGTCATATTCAGAAAAGCCTTATGGGAAAGAAAAGAGGGAATAAGAATTGGTGGAGAAATCATAAACACCATGAGATTTGCAGATGACACGGTAATTGTGGCTGAGAGTATAGAAGAACTACAAACTTTACTAGATGCAATAAATAGTGAATGCATTCAAATGGGACTTGACATCAACACAGATAAGACCAAATTTATGATAGTATCAAGGAGTCCAATAAATAATGAACAACTAACTCTTGGTGGACAGCAAATAGAGAGAGTGACAAAATTTAAATATCTGGGAGCTTACATCAACACAGAATTAGATCCAGACCAAGAGATCAGGGTACGAATAGAAATAGCAAAGGCAGCGTTCTTAAAATTCAAGCAATTGTTCTGTGACAAAAATCTGAATACTGCGCTGAGACTGAGGTTTGTTGAATGTTACGTCTGGTCGCAACTATTGTACGGGGTAGAAACATGGACATTAAAAGCGCAAATAATTAAGAAGCTTGAAGCCTTTGAACTTTGGATATACAGGAGAATGTTGAGAATTCCATGGACTGCCAGGGCCACCAATGAGGAAGTGCTGAGAAGGATGGGTCGAGAAAAAAAATTGTTGAGAACAATACAAGTACGCAAAACTGCATACCTTGGACACATACTAAGAAATGATAAATATAGTTTTCTGCAGGTCATCATGCAGGGTAGAGTCGATAGCAAAAAGGGAATAGGTAGAAAGAGGAAGTCATGGCTGCGAAATATTCGAGACTGGACAAACATGACTGTAGACGAATTATTCCACGTTGCAAAAGACAGAGAAACTTTTAAAAATGTGGTCGCCAACCTCCGTTAATGGGGACGGCATAAGAAGAAGATTCTTTTTTCGAGATCTGTGTTTGTGTCATGCCTCTGTTTTTTTTTGTGAGGTTCGGAAATATCAAGCGAATCCAAAATGTCACTGCGTATATATTGAAAATTACTATCATTACTTTGGACTACTCTCCTTTAAAACATCAAAAATAGATTCTGCCTTAAGGCTGCTACTCACGTCTGTAAAACTCTCCTAAAAACCTCTCATAAATATTACCAAGTAACGCGTATCGAACAACAATAATTGATAATTGTAAATGACGTGAATAAGAAAATGGTATCCTGAATTTCAGATTCAACCTTATTCAAAATGTATCTAATTGATTCTATTAATTCATTCTGGATTGTTTTAGATATCCCGCTAAATGTCTTCGCATTAGAAAGTAAATTAGAAGATTTAACGAATGCTCCGATTCATCGTGTCCCCTAAGTAATAATTCCTGACAACTTAAAAAATTTCGTTATGTTTAATAGCATTTTCACCTTGGACATTATCTAATGAAACATAGATATTTTGTTTTCCAAATAAATCTAATTTAACCTGTCTGTATGTATGACCTTTGGAAATATCATGTTTCTGTAAAGCCCTAAATAATTCTTTTAATAAGCCGGGACATTTTATTGCTCCCATGGAATAGATGAAAAATTTTGCAAAATATAATTTACAATATCAGATTTAACAGTGTTTGTTTACACTTTAATTTTAAAAAAGAAAAAACTTCAAATATATCAAAAACTCTTTAGCTATTTATGGCAACGATAACTTGTCACAGTATTTGTACTGCACAGTCAGTGTACCATCACTTCACTACTTAAGTACTTTTCCCGACCCCAAATTTAACATTTCATTTGCGGTCAATCCAAATGAAGCATCGGCAGATTCAATTTTGCCGTACCTACCGTTTAAATGCGTAAGGAGAGAAATGTATGTTTGGTTGCTTATCGACTAATATTCCGTTGATTTTTAGATGTAAATCGTCAAGCTTGGGATCGGCTTTCCGAAACGGGTCTGTATCAGAATTCACAGAGTCGGATGCATGACTCAGATCTCGGATCATTAATTTGAAAAGTGTCAACACTCGAGTTGATCGAATTTTTTTAAAAACCATGCCTAAAATTTAGTCTGTATTATCTCACACATATTTTTTTTTTATTTCAAAGCAACAAACATCGAGTTAGAATCTATGGAGAAGCTATGAGCATAGGTATTAACGTGTGTATTAAAAACGGCGTAGGTAGGCGTGGCTAACGATGATACCAATATGGCGGTGGGATCATGGCCGGACTCAATAATATTAAAACTACTATAAAAATATGACTAGTTATTCAGAAGATTTAATCATAATCTAAAAAAGGGCAATACATTTTTAATAAACTATGATTGATTTATCCCGCGGTAAACACTAAAAACACGATATATTATACATAAAGATATATTAATATAGTCAAAAACTATTAATTTATTCTCTGAAGTACGGGCCATTACTTTGTTTACATATTTGTATACTAGCCTGTAAAACGCTATTGCTGAAGATTTTTTATTAACATTGCTTTTGCTACTGCAACTACGTTGAGAACAAGAAACCATTATTGCACATATCACAATATATTATTACAGTTTCTATAAAAGTATTATAAAACTAAAAATATTCGAAAAACAACAAACGTAGGCAAACATATACGATCTGTCAAAAGTGTCAAAACAATCTTAACGATATGGCCGAAGTGAGGTCGTTTTTAGTCACGTGATGCCCTCTCCATAGATTCTAACTCGATGGCAACAAAGGACATCAACTTATTACCCGCGATAATTAATTATTGAAATACTGATTAAATTAAATATTAAAAAAATCTATAATATATCTATAAATATGTATGGGTTAGTTTATTTATAATAATGTAAATTATAAATAAACTAAATAATTTTCTTAAATCACTAATTTCCTTTCGATGTTCATGCATGGGGCTGCGTATAATCGACAAACTCTTCGTAAGACTGTACGTAATTACTGAGTACCAACCGCAAGCACGATGCAAGATGTTCGTCAGTTAGCTGATATTTTGATTGAACTATTTTCATTTCTAAAAACGTAGATTCGCATAAGTATGTTGATCCGAACATTCCTGTTAATGGAAGAGCTATTTGTTTTAAACATGGATATTTGTCTTCGGATATAAAATACCAAAATTTGGTACCAGATAATCTGGCTTTGAGACGAATATGTCTAAAAATATCTGTAATACTTTATTTTGGACAGAAATAACCTCCATACTGCACGCGTTTGATCATGAAAAATGTCGTTTATTGTTACAGTAGACTCCCTCTATAACGAGAACTGAAATGACAGACTAATTACCTCGTTATAAGCCGATCTCGTTATATCAGACAATAATAATACTGTGCATACATATGAATCTGTAGTTTTCTAAACCATTAACTTCCTATAGTGAAGCCATTCGGAGCAATATAAGATGCTAATAAATATTGTTTGAATGGCGTTTTTAAAAAAAAGTTATTTACTTTTATTGTCAATGAAATATATTAAAGCATAAAAGAGTTGTTTACTTTTATTATCAATGATATACGTTAAAACAAAAACTCTGTACTTATATTTTTTTCCAACTACATAATGTATAAAGCGTATTTTCAAGGATATCATAAACTATTGCTTCTGCAATTTTAAGAACTCTGTCATTTTTAACTGCTTTAAATGGTCCAGTATCATTCTATCATATTTTCTAAAGATGTGAAACAGTTGTATTTATTCATTGTAAAGAAGTTTATTGCGGGCTACAGTTCAGTTTATTGAGTGGCTGTTTGAAAAGGTATTTATTTATAGCCACGACCCGACCAAAAACGTAAAAAACACGTTTTTGGATCTTATTTTCTCTCGTTATAACCAAATTTGCCTCGCTATAGACGGTTATAGTTCAATAGAAATTTCACGGGACATCTAATGTATCTCGTTATAAGCGAAACCTCGTAATAACCGTGTTCGTTATAGAGGGAGTATACTGTATTATTATAGTATTGAACAATTTTATTAAATTGATTTTACAGAGAACCTTGTTGGTTATTTGCTAATAGAAGATATTCAAAATTTAAAAATGAGTTGTAAAAAGATTTCTCAATGATTGGCAAGAATTAATAAAAAATCGGGTACGAAAAATTCCACATAAGCTTAAATAATAACTTGCACTTAAACATAATTGATTTACCTTAAAATGAGATAGTTCCCAGTGGTTGGCTGTAAAAAACTAGTGTTATTGGTATATTTGTTAAAATATTAAAATAATGAAAATATCAAAACGGATTACAATTATTTTCAAAACGTTTTCGGTCCTATTAGACCATCATCAATGAAAACTTAAGTACTTGCATGAAAGCCTCTCACAAAACGGTCTAAAAATACGTAAATATTTAAAATATAATTGAAATATTTTAGACAGTTTCGCGAGAAGCTTTTATGCAATTACTAAAGTTTTATCTCCAAATATCAGCACTGCGGGTTCGATCTATTGATTAACTTTGAATTTTTTTTCAATTTAGTTTGCACTATCGTCTGATTACAAATGGAATTATTGTGTATTTTCCATATGCTTTTAATACACAAAATAAACATTCTAGCGGATTTGGGTTTTATGTGTACACCAGCAAAATTTGAATGCACTCAACACTATCAATATTTCATTACCTAATTGCATGGAATTGGGTAGTCGACAAAGATAAACCTATAAACATGCGAATGTACAAGCATAATGATAATAGTATATTGCGGATTTATCGAGATTACAGGCGTAAAATGTGTAATAATACCCATTTAACACTCTTATACATCTTAAGAGTAGGTCTATCAGTATATTTTATAATAGTTTCTTTGTTGCATATGTTTTAGTGTGTAATTCCATATTTTTAAGTTATTTTTAAAATAAAGTGTAAAAAATCACAACTACTACACACACGAAAAATATTCTTCTTCTTCTTCTTACGTTCCGGATGTTGGCGATCAGCATAGCTATTCGGAATAGTCCGGTTGTAGACGTATTGAATCACTTCCTTAGGTTTTGAAGCCAAGATATTCTTCTTCTCCCTGGTCCTCTCTTTCCAAATACAGTGCCCTGAAGAATGAATTGCAATAAGCCACATCTGTGTTCATTTCTCATAAAATGGCCAAGATATTCTAATTTGTGCTCTTTGATTGTGATAGTGATCTCGCATTCTTTGCCCATTCTAACGTATGGTCCTAAAGTTTTGGGAAAAATTTCACCTGGTCTGATTGAGAAGCAAAATGCATTTCACAAAGAAGGCCATGGAATTTAAATGTCATCAGTTATTGACATTTAATAAACAAAGCAGAATATTTTGGTTTGTGCTCTGCAAAATGTCTTATAAAATTGATATTCATCGAGGTGTTTATAATATGGTTGGGCGAATGTCGAAACGAAATATTGTTAATATTTATCGAGATCAAAACATAAGCAAATCGACAATTTATCGCACAATCAGAGAATGTGAAGAAGGGATACCATGTGTTAACTTGCGTAAAAGTGGCCGACCGCGGATTTTTAACCATATAAGAGAGGCAAGACTGATTACAGCAGCTAAGAACAAAATTGGGGTCTCACAGCGAAAACTGGCCAGAAGATTTCATGTTGGAAAGACTACAGTATACAGGACCCTATCGAGTAACAATATTATCTACCGGAAAAGAAGGAAAGCTCCAAAATACACAGAGGATCAATTAGAGAGAATTCCGAGATGTTGCCGCGCGTTAAGGCGAGTGCATTTCGTCAACAAGTCGAAACTTTACTTTAGCTTTGTACCGAAAGCAGACAATCCCCCCAACCTACCTCAGGCTCGTCCAATTGAAGAGTTCTGGGCAATATTAAGTCGGAAAGTCTATAATAACGGATGGGAAGCACAAAATCAGGAACAGTTAAGACGTCGCATATATACAAAAATTAGAGAAATTGACGCCGAGGTCGTCCAAAGGATGATGCAACGTGTCAGGGGAATTATTAGGCAAATCGAAAATAATGGTCCCTTGTCTGTCATTTGAATTTTGATTTATAATAAGGATAGTTAAGTTAAATTGTTGAATAATTTAATAAAAATATAAGATTATTGTGGTCAGAGTTATATGCTTTTGAAAATTTTCCCAAAACTTTAGGACCATACGTTACGTAGGACCTCAATATTAGTCACACGATCCTCCCATGAAATTCGTAAGATGCGCCCAATTCGAGATAACACCACATTTCGAAAGTCTCGAGCTTTCCTAAAGAAGCTTCAGTGAGCGTTCATGAATCTACCCCGTATATTATATAATACTAATACATATTAATGTAGAAAATATATAGCATCTGATGATAGACATTTTGGTAACTAGTGGTAAATCGTGACTTATGAAAAGAGATTTTATCTTTACGAACGCTGATCTTGCTTTCCTCATGCGTTGTTTTATTTCAGTAGAGTGGTCCCATTGACTGTTTATGTTAGTACCAAGATATGGGTAGCTGTTTACTCTGTCAATTGGTTATTGGTTTACCAAAAGGTGTGTATTTAATATTTCGCGCTTACTAACCACCATGAACTTTGTTTTGTTCGTATTGAGATCCAGCTTATATTCTCGACTTATATCTGATATGCGCGACATTATTGCTTGTAAAGCATTTAGGCTATCTGCAAAAACTACTGCGTCTTCAGCATATCTAATGTTGTTTAGATGCACTCCGTTAACTAAGACGCCTTCCTGTAGTTTTCCTAGTGCTTTCTCGAAGATACGCCCCGAGTACATGTTAAATAGCACTGGAGACAGAATGCACCCTTGTCTCACTCCTATATCTATGGAGGTTGTCTTTGTCAACTGGTCATCCACTTTAATGTTGGCAGTTTGGTTGTAATATAAATTATATATAATTCGCAAGTCTCTATCTTCCAAGTCCGCTTCTTTCAAGATGGATATGAGTTTGTCATGTTTTACTCTATCAAATACATTTTTGTAGTCGATAAAACAAATATATACATCACAGTTGACATCCCTGCACCTCTGAATAAGCACTTGAATATCGAATAGAGCTTCTCGGGTGCCTAAGGTATCGCGGAATCCAAATTGTGTCCATGACTTGTTGTGAACAAAAGTTATAAGCAAAAAAAAAATTAAAAGAAGGAGCGTACAAATTTGCTAGCGTTTAAGATGAGGACCATCATTATCAGTTGGGTCTACAGCATTTTGTGAGCCCTGGCCTGCCTGAAAACCTTCTTCTAGCCTTCCCTGTCGAGTGTCCGTCTTTTCCATCTCCTTACTCCAATATCCCTTAAATCGTCCTGCACATTGTCCAGTTATCTAAGTTTAGGCCACCCCCTTCTTCTTCTTCCGACCGGACTATTTAGCATAATCATTTTCATCTATTTGCATAATGTGGCCAGTGCCGGATTTAGTTCATGGACCGCCGGGTGTTAAGTCATACTATACCTCCACTCTCCAGTAGGTATAGATGCGTCTTAGGTTAACAATTCATTAAAACTATTTTAATATTATTAGGTAATTTATTACAAATATACAAAAAAACCACAAAGACTCAAACTCACAACTTATAAAGTAAATTAACATAATTATTTACAAACAAATTTTCCTACTTGCAAACAGGTCGATGATTTAATTAAAATCTAATTTTGTAAGCAGATCATTATTAATATTTAAAACAGCGAACGAATTTAATGTTTCTTCCATCATCGTATTTCTCAAATAATTTTTGACCTGTTTTAAAGTAGAAAATAATCTTTCACCAGTTGCGTTAGTAACCATCAACGATAAGAAGATTCTTAGTGCTATTACTACGTTTGGGAAGGTTGCAATTATATTATTTTTATGCAAAAGCTCCATCACAAAAGTAGCACCGTGAGTTGTTGGATTTTTATACTCAACTTGGCCTAGTAGTGATATTATAGCGACAGGTGTTCCGGTGTCCGAGCAATACCTAATAATGAATGCCAGTTGATCTGTGCGTGTTATATCAGGCGTAGAGTCAAAACTGATTGAATAATATTTGCCACAATGAATTTGTTTTACAATTTCTTCTAATATGTGGTCCGAAAGCACTTGCAAAAATTCAAAACAAATCGTTTTTGATAAATAAGATACTGAACCACAGTCTTTTGAAGCATATTTTTCAATATATTCTTTTAAAAGAGGATCATATTCCGCCAACAACTCTAGTAATCCAAGGTAGTTGCCATTGCTAGTAGAATCAAATTTTTCGTCGGTTCCTCTAAAAGGTAGTCCCTACTAGCTAAGAATTTTATGACACTAAAGACTCTTTGTAATATGTTTCGCCAAGATGTGGTCCCATGTTTAATCTGTTACCGCAGAGAATCATCGATCTTTTTCATACTCAATGAATTTCTTGAAATAAAATTTTTAAAATGTTCTAAATGAACGACTGACCATTCATGACTGTCACATTTTTCTTTAACCTTTTTCCAGTCGTCAAATCCAGTAAAAAAGGAAAAAGTGCATTTTTTGAATTCTTTCAGCACTTCATCTACACAATTTCTTAGCCAGAATTGTGGATCTTGTAAATCAACTCGATTAACACCACTTTCGACTAGAATTTGATGTTCAGGAGAACTCTATTTAGGATGTAACTCGATATCACAAAGTGGGTCTGAATTTGCTGTGGATGAATCATTTCGACGTGGTGAAGATCCTGCTGCAAATTTTATTTTATTAAAAAAGTAACTAAAACAATCAAATAAACCTACCTTCTAAAACATCTGAAACTGTTGTAATTGGATCGTCTTGAAAAGAAGTGCTCGTTGGTATACTATCTTGCCTGTATTTGGTAAAAGTAAAAAAAAAGGTGAATGTTGGTTTTTTTTTAATACTGCATTTAAGTTTTGTTGTTTTTCTAACTTTTGTCGTTTCCAAAATGCACTTCCTTCCTTTCCGCTCATTTTTTAGAAACGTAACGAACACACTTACTAATAAATAAGTAAAATTTGAGACTAGTCTCGAAAACTGCGCTAACACCACTGATGACTGATGACATGGCGTGTTGCGTGTTGCGAACCGGACACGCTGCCGCCAGGCGCACGGCGCAGTGGCGCTGGTCGATTTCCCGGAAACATGAAACGTGTTTTTGTGCGACCTGCTACCGCAGGCACGGATTTTATCGGTGACGAGACGAAGTTTTATTACCATACTATTTCAGAAAGTGATGGGAGCGACGTACCGCCTCTCAAAATTTACCGCCGGGGGCTAATAGTCCCATAGCCCCCCTTAATTCGGCACTGAACGTGGCCCACCCATCTTAGGCGGTTTATTTTGATGGATTTTACGATTTCTGCAACACCAAAAAGTCTATAGCGTTCGAAATTATATCGCCTTCTCCACAGACCCTGTTCGTTAATAAGAAGAGGATAAAGGTTTAAAATTGTGGTATGTAGGGACCAATAACACAGTTACTCAACTGTACTAGGTATATAATAACAGTGGAGTGGGTATAATTGCTGAAATATAAATAAATAAGAATATGATATAAGTTGTGAAAACGAAATATAGGATAATATCAGTGAAATTTGAACTTGATAAATAATTACTAAAAATGGTGTGTCTGTGTGCTAGAGAGAAGAACACCCAAACCGGATCCTGCGAGATATCTTAACCCTTTCAGCCATCTTATAATAATTGTACCCATTAATTTGGAATTCTACAGGAATATGTAACTTAAACCAGTTTAATGAAATTTACATTCTATAAGTATTTTACTTATGCGTTTTGTACCCAGAATGTGCATGGATGGTTTTATTCTAAAAGAAAATTCATGTCAAAAGCAATATGGCGGTAATTGCATTGTTTGTAAGAGGTAAGTGTACTTGGTTCTTCAAATATCAGTTTGAATAAAAGTCAATCGCCGTTTATATTTTCAGTGCGATGTTGAAAGTAGTGTTACTTATTACTAATTGTGAATATATTTTATTGAAATTTGACTTTTTTCAAATATATAAGTGCACCTCAAATTCGATGGACACAATTTTATCTAAAATGACTAAGTGAAATATGGACAAGGTGCAGCTATCGTATTGCAATTATCAAAAGTACTTTAACCTAATAAGTATGCATTGTACTCTGACAATTATTTTACGAGCTATAACCTTTTACAAATTCTCAACCAAAAATCAATACTTGTTGCTGGTACTGCGACAAAATCAATAGATTTTCTAAACCTGATGTAAAAGATTTTTCAAAAAACGAGAGAGGATCAACGTAACAAATTATTTCTTCTGATGGAATTGTAGTAACAAGATGGTGAGATAACAAGCCAGTGATAGTAGTATCCAACTTCGTTGGGGTTGGTACAGAAGATATTGTAAAAGTTTGGAATAAAAAAACAAAATGTTTCATTAACGTAAGTCGTAAAAACGGGAAAGATCTTCAAGCGATACATCTAGTCCAGTAGTAGCTGCAAAACGCTAAAATATTGAAATTAGACCTCCTACTGAGGTGAAATTTGATAATATTGGACATTTTCCAGAGCACCTACAGCTACTTTTACTTTTAAGATGCAAAAACCCTGGTTTTACAGAAAAATCAAGATGGAAATATCAGAAGTGCAATGTCCACTTGTGCCTTCAGAAGGAAAGAAATTGCTTTTTTATGTTTCATATGTGCTAGTTTTTTTAAATTTGTTAAGTAATCTTGGGTACAAATAAACCCATAATAAATTATTTTTTCGTTTGCTGAAAAAAAAAGCGGTACTGAAAGGGTTAAGATATGATGTGTATCATAGATGGAAGCATAGAATATCCAAACAGCAATTATAAGCAAACATAAGTCTAGATAAGAGTAGCTCTATCAAAAGAAGACAACGCGCTCACCTTTTGGCATCACAGTGTATATACTAATGTAGTGGTATTTACTAATGTAGTGTATTTACTAATGTTGATTTTATATGTTTCAGACAGATCTCAAAAAATCTACAAAAAACGCTTTCGACAACCAAAAAAAAATAATAAAACACTTAACAAATGGCACAAGCCACAAAAATAACTAACAAAACCCAAAAAACAGACAAGAGGAGCCCACGTCCTCGAATGCAGAGTCGCCGACTCTGGGGCTCCCACATGACAAGCATTTTGCTAATTTGAAGCATCTATAGCGCATCAGCCTGCTATCTAGGGTGGAGGATAGTTTGGAGCATTGAAATGTCATTCTTAGGGGTGTGCAAGTCTCAAAGGCTGGGTTTAATAATATTGCTTGCTTGCTTGCTACTCAGACTTTACTTACTGATTAGACGAAATTTAAATTGAATCTGAAAAACAAACTGTTATTCTACAAAGAAATATTAAAACTTCTATGGAGGTATGGGATCAAGTTCTGGTAAACAATATCTATTTCCAGTATCGGCATTTTAGAACGCTTTCAAATTAAGGTGTTCTGACTGATGTTCAACTCCCCATAGTTTATTTCAAATTTAATTATTGCAAACAATCTTCATATAAATTTGATTAAATTGGAAATAAAAAAACTTGTAAAAAACAAATTGTACATAAATCATTTGCTTGTTATTGAAATTTTTCTTTAGACTGTTTCCACATAAAGTAGGGTTTACGAAAATATTGTTGAAAGGTTAAATTCATAATTTGACGGTCTTCTTCCAAGGAAGCCAATTGTCACAACCTTTGAAAACATAATGTCAACAATATTTTGACAGTTCAACCTGACACGGTTCTTATTCAAAAATTTCTATTTTTAATGAGTATACGAGAGCTCCTCAAAATAGCTCATGAAAATGTTGTTTACTGCGCCGACCATACTTGGAGTAATGGATTTAGTTGTTATCAAGAAACCAACATGAATCTCCTTTTAAGAGAGACAGGTCTAACAGAACCAAATTATGTAGGATTAAGGCCTAGGACTGTAAAAGATTGTATTCCTAACAGTAAATTAGCCAAGTATTCAGACTACGAATACCATGATTCTAGAGAATTGTCATATAGATTAGAAGATTTTAAGAAAACAAGTTGTGAATATGATTTTAGCGGTGAAGTGACAAAGGAGCCATGGATGTTAAAAGAAGTTGATGAGTATTTTAAGTATTACACTGACTTTTACAAAACTCCAGATTCAAAAGAGGAGATCCAAAAGACGAATAGGTTTAAATATTTAACTAATTTTGAATTACCCTTTATGAAGTGCAATTCTTTAGCAGAATATTTTCTTAAACATCAAATAACTAAAGATAGTACAAAGAAATTGTGGGATGTTGAATCTTTGGATTCGAAAATGATTATGTTTAGGACTCTCCGGTCCTTTTGTGATCAAAGATCTGTCTTGGTTTATAAATCACCAGCAGGTCGATTTTACGTTTCTGAATGTGATGATGTCAGTAGTGAATTAAAAGAAGATTATTATGAATGGCTAAAACATGACGTTAATGGAGAAAGTAATATACATTTAAGTTCCCTTAACGAAGAAGTTAGAGGCGATACAGTCTTCGATGCCGATGTGGAGTCAATGCAAAACAGAAGACTATATTCAGCTGTTTTGCAAGGATTTTCTTCAAATAAAATTCCTACAACGCAACAAAATCCATTACCACTATTAGGAAGAAGTTTATCTGATTCTAGTGAAAATACGATGGAAAAATTAGGAAGTACTATTAACTTTTGTAAAAGAAAAGTAGATTCTGACGATACATTTAAAAACAATAAATTTTTTTCTAACTGTAGTGCACCAGCTGTCTCATCTACTGGTGTAGATGGTGTTTCCAGTTTTCAAAACGAAAAAGTTTCCCCAGTGAATGCTGTACCACAACATACATTTTGTACATTTTCCCAACCAATTCGTTATCGGCCGAGCTATAATCCTAGTAGTTACCAGTTTCCCCCTTTTTATATGTTTGTCCACAATACTTTACAACAAACTTATGTGCAACCCGTTTACAACCCTATATATCTTCATAGATCAGTTCCAGTAAGTATGGATAGAAATATCCTTCATGCGAATTGTTCGCATACTCAGTCTCAGTATTTTTCTTGTAAGTATACTACAAATATTCAAAAAACAAAAAGTGGGATATGTAAATCCAGGTCGAAGAGAAAGTACTATTTACGAAAAAATAAAATAGCTTTGTTAAAATGCAGTTTTACTAGAGAAGACAAAAGACTGAACAAAATATATTCTATGCCAACGGTGACAGATTCGGACTGTTCACTTGGCGAAGTGTACAAAGATACAGACGAATTGGTATCAAAAATAATAAATTTAGTTTTAGACGACTCTCTTCCTGACTGCAGTGTGCCTGTATCTAAAAGTCATTCCGATGAACTAGAAAGACAAGCTCTGGAGCAGTATAACAATTCCGATGAAAATGTTTTTCAGGATCTAGAAAGACAAGCGGCTGAAGAATATGAAGACAATTCGGAAAACTACAGCAGCCCCCCGAATTGTAGATTGTTATTCGGGGGGTTATATAAAAAACTTAATTATTACGTATTTTAAGGAATATTCTTTAAGTTATCAACAATAACAATATAGCTAATGAAAAGATTCTTTATTGACATAATCAAGATATAAACCAATGAATGTTACTCAGATGTTCTAAATATTATGTTAAAACAAAATTGGCGCATAAGATAATTAATTTTATAAATAAAACGTTAAATTTATAATACAAATAGTATATTTTCAAATGTTTCTTTAATGTTATTTACTATCGACATTTAAAGTCAAACTGAAGATAATAAAGACAGTAATATATATATATATATATATATATATATATATATATATATATATATATATATATATATATATAGAAATACTGGATATTATTGACTGTCTATATAAACAAAGAAAGCAGTTTATTAGGGATGCAGTCAGTAGGTTTGGCCAGGATGTTATAGAAACTCTCTTATCTGTAATGATAATTTGAGATATGTTGTAAATATTTACACTTTCTTCTAATTACAGTGTCTTGAAGAAGGAATAAAGTAATTCCGAAAGCTCGACCAAAAGTCAAAAGAGTGTTTCTATAACATCCTGGCCAAACCTACTGACTGCATCCCTAATAAACTGCTTTCTTTGTTATATATATATATATATATATATATATATATATATATATATATATATATATATATATATATATATATATATATATATATATATATATATATATGTAAATTCTCACAAAGCAGAAACTCTTTTAGCGTCTTTTAGGCACCGACAAACGGTGCCGACAGGTTAATTAAGAGTAATAAGTTTACAGAATTGATATCAGTTTTACGACTTCGGATACTGCACGTGTTTGTACCTTATTTTTCTTGGAATGTGGCTATTATATATATACAAGGATTTCCACAGTTTTCACTGTATTCCTTCACTCAACCGTTTTCTCCAATTTTTCCTGTTTAGCCAGTCCCCTTCCTGTAGGTTTCTTCTACTCATTGCTTCGTCCACCTCATCTCTGAAAGATCTTCGGGGTCTGCCTCTCTTTCTTCTTCCTATCGGGCTCCACTCTGTTATTCTATTTATCCACCGATTTTGGTCTGCTCTTCTGACATGTCCGTACCAGGTTAACCTCTTCTGTTCGATGTAGTCTATTATGTCGGAGTTCATGCCCATTCTCCTCTTAATCTCCATGTTATTTATCCTATCTCTTCTTGTTACTCTGCAGCTTCTCCTTAGAAATTCCATCTCTGTTGCTCTTATTTTGTTTTTGGTTTTCTTATTTATTGTCCAATTTTCACACCCATAAGTGAGGATATATACACCCATAATGTGGCTATTCTGTTTTTGAAAAATCTTTCACTAGTGTACAGTTGTTCGAAGAGTAAACTTGTGCAATTTTTAAATTTAAAACTATGGCTAAGAGATTTGTTAGATTGTTCTAATTGTTACTTTGATTAATAATGGAATGAGTCAAAGAGAAGTGGCCAGACAGCTTGGAGTCAGTCGTTGTATGGTCAAAAAAATTTACCAACGATTCGTAGAGACTGGATCTCACGAACGACGACCAGGATCAGGCCCGAGAAGAATCACGACGGCCAGAGAAGACCGTTCTTTACAACGCACTTCTTTGCAAAATCGGTTCTTTACGGCTAGATCAATCCAAAACCGTTTTCAAAATGCTCACAGGTAGACTTTAAGCACTTCTACCGTGAGAAGATGGTTGAGAAAATTTGGTCTAAGGGCTCGCTGTCCAGCAACAGGACCTTTGTTAACAGCAGCACATCGACAACGCCGACTACAGTTTGCTAGAGACCACGAGCATTGGACGATAGAAGATTGGAAAAATGTTTTGTTTAGTGATGAGTCCAGGATGGTTCTTTATGGCTCAGATGGTCGCATCAAAACATATTGAAGACGTGGGAGCGATATGCTGCTGGTATTTGACGAGTACGTGTTGCTTTTGGAGGAGGTTCGGTAATGTTTTGGGCAGGCATTTCATTCGAGGGCCGTACTGATCTCGTATTTATTGATAGAGGAGCGTTGAATATATATATATATATGTATATATATATAATATTATATATATATAATATATATTATATATATATATATATATATATATATAAATATATATATATATATATATATATAATATATTATATATATATATATATATATAGATAAATATATATATATATATATATATATATATATATATATATATATATATATATTTTTTTAGTGGATTTTCTTGGGCTTAGGTTCATAAAAAAATTTGATTTGGTACTAAGGCATTTTCATATATTTATTCGACGTTTCGGCAGGAAATCCATGCCTTTTTCAAGAAGTAATATTGACAAGCATGTAAAAATTTGTTACTAAAAAGTAGACGTCACAATTAAAATAATATTAAAAACATAGGACATACCCACTAAGTCACTACATGTAAAAAAACTTTTAGTAACAAATTTTTACATGCTTGTCAATATTACTTCTTGAAAAAGGCATGGATTTCCTGCCGAAACGTCGAATAAATATATGAAAATGCCTTAGTACCAAATCAAATTTTTTTATGAACCTAAGCCCAAGAAAATCCACTAAAAAAATATATATTAAGGTTCAAGAACTAAACTCAAACTATATATATATATATATATATATATATATATATATATATATATATATATATATATATATATATATATATATATATATATATATATATATATATATATTATACACACCGATACATTACCGAAATTCTAGACGAGCATGTAATGCCTTTTACTGGGTTTGTCGGCGAAAACATTATTTTTATGCAAGACAACGCGCATCCACACATAGCCAGGATGGTAACGCAATATCTGGAAACTGTCGATGTGCCAAAAATGAACTGGCCGGCTCAAAGTCCAGATTTGAACCCGATTGAACATGTTTGGGACCAACTCAAATGAAGGGTAAGAAACAAAATACCTGCTCCAATAAATCTTGAGCAGCTTCGGTTGGCGCTCATGGAAGAATGGGAAGCTTTTCCTCAAAACGGCATCCAGAATTTGATCAATTCAATGCCAAATCGAATGAAGAGTGTAATTCACAATAGAGGTGGTAATATACAGTATTAATAATCACGACTTAATTGTAGTTTTATAAAGAAACCAGAAAAAATGTACAATGTTAATTTTTTTCTAATTTTTCAATAAAATCATTATTTTGGAAGAAGTTATTTTTTGACATTTGTTTTTAAAAAAATGATTGTATACTGCTTTAGAACATATTCTTAAACATTACACAAACATCTAATGACAATCACTTTGTGGTATGATTCGTAAAAATTAAAAATGGCAAAAATTTTAGGTGGTACCTTTTTGGTAGATACGTCGCCTATCTACAAGTGAAGAAGACACAGAAGATATACAGCTTGATGATAACGTAACAACCAAAGGAAAGGATAAATTTCAATCCTTGGGGTTTATAATCACGAAAAAGGCAACAACAGAGGAAGAAATTACACAAAGATTAGGGCAAACAAGAACAGCAATTCGACAACTTAACTCAGTATGGTGGGATAGACACCTAAATAAGTATGAAGACAAAAAAACAGATTTATAAAACATTAGTGCAAAGTATTATGACATATGGGGCTGAAAATTGGATCATAAACAAGAAAAACAGCAGTAAAATAGTAGCAACAGAGATGGAATGCCTGCGAAGATGCTACAGAGTAACAAGAATGGATAGAAGTAATGACGAAATAAAGCAAAGAACATCAATAGAAACAGACATACTAACATATATAGAACAAAAAAGACTAAAGTGGTATGGACATGTAAGAAGAAGTAGCGGCAGCAGATGGATAAAGAGAATAACCGAATGGAGCCCCATAGGAAGGAGGAAAAGAGGACGACCCCGAAAATCATGGAGGAACGAAGTAGACGACGCCATGAGTAAGAGAGGTCTAAACGATGGAGAATGGGACAACAGAGAGAGATGGAAACGGTTGAGAGAGGGAAGGCAGTGAATACTGCAGAATCCCTGAATATATATATATATATATATATATATATATATATATATATATATATATATATATATATATATATATATATATATATATCTTTTTCGTGTGGCGCAGTGTATATAGAAGATATTGAAGTTGACGTTTTTTTCTTTCTACACGTAGTTTGACAGGTTAGTCAAAATAAGGCATCTTTAAATAAATGTTCTCTGATCTGTATTTAACTTAAATACAGGAGTTGTTTACTTTATTAAAGGACGCGCAACTGCGCATCTCTTCAGTAACTTTCTATTTATTTTGTTATCATAGCTTCTTTTGTTAGACATAGTATGGCGCCATCTATTAGTTATATTGCGATTCAACATTACAGAAAAACTGTTTTTAAGGTCTTTCCGGGTAATTTTTTGAAAAAAATATTTTACACAAACCTTCTCCTGATAACAAACACAACAAAACAATAATTATCTAATTTGGTGCCGTCGTTCTGAAGTAATGCCCGTACAAACATTTCGGCGATTCATTTTTATTAATATAGATACTACGAAAAAAATTTATTCTTCATATAAAACTGTGCATGGTCTGAAACCTAAGATGCAACCATCAGATATCTACTTTTCTCGATCTTATACGAGGTATGTCAAAAAATATGAATTTTGCTCAAGAGTAAAGTACCTTTATATTTCACAATATCGAAAATTGTTATTATGAAAAGTTAGTTGGAATTAAAAACTATGTTTTAATAAGCCTTTCTTCTTTAAGTGCCGTCTTCTAATCGGAGCCTGGATATTATCATCACTATCTATACTCTATCTATCGCTGCTGTGAAGATTTCTATCGAACTACATGTAAATCAGTCCCTGAAATTTTTCTACCATGACACCCTTCTTCTTCCTATACTCCTTCCTCCCATTTTTTTCCCTGTATTATCAATCTTAGCATTTCATATCGTTGTCCCCTCATTACTTGTCCCAGATATTGTAACTTTCTTATTTTTATTGTATTTATTACATATTTTTTGTCTATTATTCGCAATACTTCCGGGTTTGTTTTCTTCTGGATCTAACCATCCTTCTATAACACCACTGTACACCATTTCAAATGACTGTAGCTTATTTAAGTGTTATTGCTTCAGTGTTCCTCGTGTGAGAAATCCCTCCCCATTAATTGGAATATTGGAATACTTTGCACCGTACACAAAAAAGGAGATATATTTGAATGCTCCAACCACAGAGGAATTACGCATCTAAATGCCGCTTATAAAATATTTTCGATACTATACCACCATATGGCACCATTATACAGAACGGATAGTAGGAAAATACCAGGTTTGTTTCAGAGATGGTATATCGACAATTTATCAGACTGCAACTCTGAGCCAAATTATAGAAAAAACACTGAAATATGACATAGATACTCATTACATATTTATAGACTACAAGGTAACCTACAACTTTGAAAATAAAAGAGAAATGATCAAAGCAATAAAAGAGCTAGGAGTACCAAATCTGGCGGTAAGTTTAAAAAAACTAACTCTTGAAAAAGTTGTAATGTAGAGTACGAATCAAGGGGGAACTGTCTGACCTTTTAAAACAAATAACGGGCTGTGCCAGGGATATCCTATCTCCTGTATACTGTTCATTCTGGCTCTGGAAGAAGTAATACATATGTCACAAATCACAACCACCTGTTCAATATATAATAAATCAGTGTAAATCCTTGCCTATATTGATGATAGAACGGAAGACTCTGTGCGAGAAGCGTTTGTAGCACTATAATAATCAGCTACAAAAATGGGTTTTTTAATAAATACCAAGAAAACGAAATATATGAAAATAAACACGCCACCACAAATCCTCGGATCTCTTGTTATAGAAAACGAAATATATGAAAATAAACACGCAACCACAAATCCTCGGATCTCTTGTTATAGAAAACGAGTCTCACGAAAACTTGTTTTAAAAAATCTATGGAGCGGTGAACGACAATGGAGTGTGGAGAAGACGATACAACTTCAAACTTTATATAATGTAACAGGAACCAGATATCGTAAAACATATGAGGATATGAGGACGTCTGAGGTAGATAGGGCATGTAATGCGGATGAAACAAAATAATCCAACTAGAAAAACGCTCCTGGATAGACCCGTTAGTCAGAGAAGAAGAGAAAGACCCAGAACAAGGTTTCTTGATAACATCGATGAAGACATGAGAAATATGGGAATACGTGCTTGGCGAAGGAAGGCGATGGATAGGGACGACTGAAGAGAAATTCTTAAGGAGGCTACGACCCACACAGGGTCGTAAAGAGCCAGAATGATGATGATGATGAACTTCCATATAATATTTGGGAGCAAATATCAACAGCCAATGTAATAAAAAAAATTCTCTCAAGAATCGAACAAGCGAGGAAAACACTTTTTATAAGATCAGACCTTATTTTGGAGCTTAGAATCCGATTGATCAGATGTTACGTTTTCTCTGTCTCGCTCTATGGCTGTCAAAGTTGGCAATGGACTCTGAAACTGAAAAAAGAATAGATGTCTTTGATGTGCATATATACAGAGGATGCTGAGAATTCCATTCATATAAAAAGTTCCCAACGATGAAGATGAAAAAGACGAAAATACAATACTTGAGTATGTGCTGAGAGGTGAAAGATATGAATAACTCCCCATCATATTAGAAGGTAAAGTACATGGCAAAAGATCAGTAGGGAGACGCCAGAACTCATGGATAAAGGACCTGAAGAAATTATTTGACCACTCAACCGGAGACATCTTTCGTGCAGAAGTTTCCAAAGCTTCAATTGCCACTTGGATTCATATATATTTGAAAGTAGAAGGCGCAATAAGAAGAAGAAACTTTAAAAATTGATTTCAAAGCGGTTTAATAAGTATTTTTGACAAGTCACAAGTCTCAAATCATTGGAATAAAGCATATATGAACCCATATTTAAAAAAGAGATAAAAGTTTTTGTGAAAACTTCCCTAACATATTAAAAACAGACTAGACAAGCAAATGGAAGAGGGGCAACGTGGTTTTCGAGCAAAGACATGTAATCGATAAACATTCAGAACGAAATTGAGCTACCAATCTTGTATTTATAGATCTTAAAAAGGTTTACTCCGGTGTCCTCTTAAAGAAGGTATTTGAGATACACATAGAAGCACATTTAATCCTACATATGTAAGAGCAACATATAACCTTTAACCACACGGTTTATTTGCTGACAGTTATGAAGCCTCCCAGGAGTTAATAAATAGGATAACAAAAGTAGGTCAGAGATATGAACTTTCACTAAACTTTAAGAAAACAAAATGTATGATGATCCCTAAGAAAGAACAACGAATAGAAAGAGTAAAAACATACATCTACCTTGGTACGAACGTTAATGAAAATTGAGACCATGTCATAGAAATCAAATGTAGAATAGGCAAAACATGATCTGCATTTTAAAAAATGGCTAAGCTATTCAAATGTCATGATTTAGCAATAACTATAAAAATCAAGGTACGATGTTATATCTTTCCTATACTGTAGTACGGAGTTGTGGACTCGCAGACGCTACCTGCAAGAAAATTAAGGCTGTCGAAATGTAGCTTTATTGTCTATTCCTAAAGATATATAGTGATATATGGTTTAATGCTCGAATAAATCAACTGTAATCAAATAAAAGGCAGATATCGAGCACAATTTTTTATTAAATCTTGCCCAAGTACTTTCGGTCTTAGAGTATCTTCAGGGGCATTTCGTCAAAATTGTAGGCTATCCAGTATTTCTATGAATGTTATAAACATTAAATAATACATTTATACAACACTAGATAAAGGACAAACAGTTTAATAAAAGCTACATTGTACAAAAGAAAAAGAGCTGTTAACCACAATAAAAACAGCAAAAATCGAATACCTCCGTCACATCATGAAGAACAGTGAAAGATATGGATTGCTGCAACTAATTTTACAAGGAACAGTGAAGACCAGGAAGGCAAAGGATTTCCTGGCTGAAAAATCGACGTACGTGGTTTAACGCAACAACCACAAATATTTTCAGAGCAGCAGGGTGCAAAGTACAGATTGCCATTATTTTCGCCAACATCCATAAAAGACTTAGGTGATAAGATATTTAAAAAACAACAGAGGATGTGGCCCGGGAGGAGTCCAAAGTGAGCTTCTAAAACATGGTCCTGAACATGAAGCGTACATCACTAATAATGGGAAATAAATATTGTTAAATGAACAAAATGTCGTCCTATCGTGTGTTGACAGTATTTTTAGCGTCAAGCTAGTGATAGAGAAGAAATTGGAGCACAACCGGCAAGCTCATGTGGTGTTTGTGGAGTTGACAACAGCATATGGCAGTCTACCCTTGAGGCAACTATGGCTGGCAATGAAAAATAGTAAGTAAGCAGTAAATATATACGCACGGTACAACAACTTTATAATAATATGACAGCAACGTCAGAAAAAATTCAAATTAGTAAGGGCTTAAAACAAGGATGTTGTATAGCACAAACACTGTTTAAAATATATTTAAATGAAATTCTTACTAGATAGAGGAGAACGTGTCAAAACGTGGGTATATCTGTAATCGACGACAAGCTTTTCACATTAAATTTTGCAGATGATCAGGCTGTCCTAACTGAGGATGAAATGGACTTAGAGTATATGCTTAGAAAATTGATCCAAGAATATAATGATTATGGCCTTACAAAAAATATGACAAAGACAAAAAAATTTGTTGTTGGGACTAACGGCCAAGAGCTCTAGATAGGGATAGACAAAATAACAGCTAAGGACAACTTTACGTACTTTGGTGTTAAATTGACATCAGATGGTGGAAGTGACAGTGATAATATCAACAATAGGCTAATGCAAAATAAAATTCGTATGTATATTATAGAAGGGCCTCTGTACGTATAGTGCGGAGATTTGGAAGATCAATAAACGCAGTACGTCCAGAAGAAATGCAATAAAAAAAGAACTATGGTGCTCCAGAAAAACCAGACTAGCTAGAGAGAGAAATAAAATATCACAATAGAAACGGGAATAAACGTAACCACTAAAGAAACCATTGAAATAAAATAACTCAAGTGGTATGGTCACCTGAAAAGAATTACGGATGATGGCCATGAAAAATATGAGAGAGGATTCCGACCTTAGAAGAAAAAGAGAAAAACCGAAACGCTGCTGAAGTAAATGAGGCCATAGAGAAAAGAGGTCTAAGCGATCAGGACTGCTATGATGGCAAAACATGGAAGCTGGGACGCGAGAACGGCAACAAAAGCTATGTATATATATATATATATATATATATATATATATATATATATATATATATATATATGTAATTACCTACTGGTATTACGCGTTACTTACATTAATGCTTTTATTGCATGAGTACATATGTACAAAACTAGATTCCAAGAAAAAATTAAATAATCACGATTAATTACCTGTGGGGAATAAATAATTATTCTGACATAAACAACAGAATGATAAGGTAACATATTACGTCGTCATTCAACGATTTAATAGTTTAGTTGTTTTTTTGTAATCAGGAAAAATTGATCATTTTCAAAACCGCAGTTGTTAATAATTCAAAACAATCTTAAATGTTACATACATTCCCTGCAATAAAAATATATCTAGGTACATTTATATTTGGCTTACAAATTATAATGTAATAAAGTGTATAAATTAATTGCATTTGAAATCCCGAAATAATACTTAAAATTCACTAGTGAGGGTTTAAAGTACCCATAAAAACACGCCGTGTATGTTTAACCCTTGAAATGTATGTCAAGTAATTATTTTTTTTTCAATCTACATGCATTAGAAATTCTACTTACCATTCTAAAACTCCGAAGTCGGAATCCACTCAGCAGTGGATTCTTCTTTAAATAAAAAGGAAAACATAATGAAGGGATGGGATGGCATAGAAACAACACCGCAAGGGTTAAAATTTCACGAGACAGACATGATCGTGGTGACTGTCCATATTTGTAGGATCGTAAGATCGATCGCGCAAAGGGGGCGTGCCATGTTGTTCTTCATTTCGCTTACAACGGCGCATCAGACTTCCAGATAAGATAAAAAGTCAGATAAATTATGGAAACTTGGAAGTTAACGGACCATACAGCTTTTTTTGAAGTGTTTTCAAGTTCAATTACGGATATTGCCCATTACTTATATATTGTTATAAAGTGGAAACGCCAGCACGAACTCATTATCACTTTGTTTTACCCTACATTTGAAAATTCATGGCACATTTTTCCTTTCTGTTGGTCTAGTGTGCAAAGGTTTCTAAAGAGGTGTTTTTTAGTAGTTTCTCTGTATAAGTGACGATAAAATTAACGCGACTAGTTCACCGTATGGGAGGGAAACTTTCTACTTTCGATTTTCCCAACGACTTACACTTCGATAGTTGATTTCTTCAATCCCGTTTTCCTCACTACATGGCCCACATATATTAAGTTTCTTTTAAAATTATACACCCTATATAATTGATGCTAAATACAAAAAAATCTGCAATAATAATTCAAGTTTCTAGTCAGAATCGACTTTCGTAAACTATACAGGGTGTCAAGAAACTCTCCTGACAAACAAAAACCGGAGATTTCTCAGATAATTTTAAGACGATTTAATCCAATTCACCTAGTCCGAAAATGCTTCCTAAGGCAGCTAGAGCTCTTTGAAGATAGCGCTTTGCAAATAGTTTTTTTCGAATACCTCCAAAACCCTTCTATTTAGAAAAACGAAAACTGGTACGATTATTTACCCTTCAGAGTTGAATCGATTTCATTAATTACAAATTTCTAGTACCGTTCATAGGCGTCCGTTTTGGGTAGGTCAACAGTTATTTTACCGCATAACCTTTTTGTCTTTAACTCTTAAGCATTTGTGATACTAGATTATTAAATTTTTGGATATCCTAGTACTAAAAGATACTCTTACTTTAAGTCTGTAGGATACACCGTTTTCTAGAAAAATCGATTTAAAAATTTTTCGTTTTTTCGTCATGAAGGCTAAATTAATAGGTACCTTAATTAATTTTATAAATTACCTTTTGTTTCAATAAATGCTGCACACAATTCATAAAAAAAGTTTGGGAAAAGAAGAAAAAAATCAATTTGAAATAAAATTTTATTTAAATGTTTTTAAAAAAAAAGTATTTATTACGATGGAAAGAAACTACGAGTAACACAAAAATACAAGTATCAAAGATAGATAGTAACAAAAGATGCTTAATGTGATGACCGTTAGTCTCTTTTATATATTCTCAAATACAATACTCGCCAGGATTCAAACTACACTATTTGTTATTTTGTCTGTCCAAGGTATTTTCAAAATTCTTCTGTATATCCACATTTCGAAGGCCTCTAGTTTATCGGTATTGCTCTTGTTTAAAGTCCAAGTCTCTCTCCGTACAGCAGTATCGAGAAGATGTAGCATCTATCCAATCTCATTTTCAGGTTTAAGTTAATGTCATGACTTCCCAGAATGTCCTTCATATTAACAAAAGCAGCTCGAGCCTTTCCAGTTCCAGTTTTTATTTCTTATGTGATGTCATTGTTGTTATTAACGCTTGTTCCCAAATATTTATATTTGTGCAACCGTTCGATTTCGTTATTGTAAATGTACAGGTTTGCATTCAATCTTTGTTTTTTTGAAATAATCATGAATTTCGTCTTCTTGACGTTCATTGTTAACCCTTTCTCTTCACTAGCTGTGACTACCTTGTTTAAAATGGCTTGCAGGTATTCTACTGTCTCCGCCATTATCATATCATATTACCATATCATCTGCGTATCTAATATTATTAATTGGTTGGCCGTTAACTTTTATCCCAATCTCTTCTTCCTCTAATGCTTTCTTCATAATTTCTTCCGAATAGAGATTAAATAGCATTGGTGACAGCACACATCCTTGTCTAACTCCTTTTTTAATTTGAATTTCATTTGTTGTGCTATTTTCGATGCGTGCGACTGCCTTCTGATTATAATACAGAGTAGATATTATTCTTATATCGCGAGTGTCTAACCAAAGAATATAGACGCTTATATGCTATAAGCGTCTATATTCTTTGGTCTAACTGTTTAGCTTCTAAGTGAATTGGGTTAAATTGTCTTAAAATTATCTGCGTAATCTCCGGTCTTCGTTTGTCAGGAGAGTTTGTGGACACCCTGTATAATGGACTATTATAGTATAATTAAGAGAAGTAAAATGTAAATTCAACAATGGAGGCAACAAGAAATTTGCACACCATCTACCACCTAACTCAAAAAAATGTGCATCTGGATATGGGGCGAAGTGATCAAGTATGGATATCCGACACGCCCTTCTTGTAGCGTTTGTAAATTCCTTGATATATATTGAAATTTCCTTGTATATGTATTAGAACACCGAAGAATATTTTCAATGTATTTCATTTCCTTTCGGTATGTGTAAAAAAAAACCGAAATAATATTTCGATCCCGTTTGCGTCGCCAAGTATTATAAACACGTTTTAAAAGTTTGTTTATGTAAAACAGATGTGTATTTCCTTTTTATCCTTTTGATCTAAACCGCTTTAAGATATTTTTCGTCGTCAAATGAACGAAATATTCCAGTTTTCCAATTTCCATATTTTCCAAATTTCCAATTTCCATATGTTTTGTTTATACAGTTGGGAAGCGAATGATTTTTAAGAATTACATCACTCTCGCTAAGGCGGCTGTCGGTTGCAGTTGCTTACAGTGTTAGTCAAAATTTTTCTTCAAATTTGTAATATATTCGTCCTTCGTCCTTTTTTATGGGAACATGTGTAGCAGTGTGAAGTTAATGGTAGCAGTTCAATGTGTAGTTGCAGTCTAAGTGAGATTTTGAAAGATAACCAAATTTTGCCATTGTGTTCAGTTCTACCTGTTCCAGTTTTTTAAGGAGAAAAGTTTCCAAAGTTTGTGTTCCAGTGCCCCAACTTCCAACCTTAATAATTCGCAGTGTAATATGCAGTTTTTGTTCGTGTGGCAGAGAGTTTAAGCCCAGTTCTACCCCCAGAAATTCCAGTGAAGTCTAGTTTCCACCCCCAGAAGTTTTAGTGCAATTCAGGTAACTTTTGTGTTTAAATTTTAAAGGAAAAGTAAAAATAAACATTTTTATAAATAATTGCTTTCATGGGAGTTTGTAAAGATAAATTTTTATTTGTAATGATTTATTTCTAACACAGTTTATTGCCCGGTAACAATAGTAAGTGTTCCTCTTTGTTATTTTTGTATTTACTTTTGTGACTATAAATATAGTATTCTTGTATTGTCTATTTTTGTAACTGTTTGTGGTGAGACAACAATAAATGTTTAATTTTTTTTCTAAACCATTTTGTTTATTTCTCTTAACTGACTCTCTAACCCCTTTTTTGAGTTTCATTTAAAAATATATATTTTGAATTTTTAATAATTATTTCAATAGTTACAACTAGTTGTTGTAATCGTTATATTAGGAGATTCATGTGAGTATCCCTTTGTTTCATTTTTGTAGTTGCCCCATCCAACCCCTTTGCCATTCACTTATCCACGGCCCAGCAACTCCAAATAAACCCTGAGTGCCGTTCGCATAAGTTTCGTATATTTTGCTTGTCCTACCTCCACCCCAATAAATTCTGTCCCCAATTTTCAATCCCCATAATATTACCCTATGTGGTAGGCAAAATATAAAGTTACATTCTTAGATAGTCCATTTCTACCACTTCCAGTTTTTTCTTGTCTTTCATCGTCATCTGCCAACAGGCAGATCAGTACGTCAAAATTGGTTCTACAAATGACCTGTATGTTCCTTCCTTCGCTTGTTTTTATATCGCTAATCGAGATCTGTGAGTCTCTTTCTTCGTCCTTTATTCTTAGATATTCTGTTTTGTTAATGTTGATGGTGATATCTTCCTCATCGTTTGCTAGAATCACTTGATCGTCTGCAAAGAAAATATTTGTTATGTACTTGTTCCCAAGTTCTATTCCCATTCCTGTGTATTTTCTCCTCCAGTTATTCAATGCTTTCTGAATATAAATTTTGAATAGAGTTGGAGATAAAAGACATTCTTGCCTCAAACCTGTTGTGACAGGAAATGCTCTTAAATTTTATTCTTCATGTTAACGACTTCTTTTTCTTCAGTGCCTTATCCGGTCCGGATGTTGGCGATCATCAAGGCTATCATGGTTTTGTTGACTGCTCTGCGAAACAGCTCCGCGGACGTCATCCTAAGCCATTGTCGGAGGTTTTTTAACCATGAGATACTAGAGATATTTTCTCCGTTTCGCATCACGTGGCCGAGGTACTGAAGCTTACGTTGTTTCACTAAATTAAGCACTTCTTTTTCGTTTGTCATGCGCTAGACCTCAACGTTAGTGACATGGTCCACATACGATATTTTTAGTATCCTCCTGTAGATCCACATCTCGAAGGCTTTAATCCGCTTTTCAGTAGCTTGCGTCAGTGTCCAGGCATCAACTCCATATAATAACACTGGAAGAATGTAGCACATCACTATCTGCATATCTTGGTTCCCAAACTGAGATCACTGCAGCACAGCAAGGATCTCAAATTGATAAATATAGACCGTGCCATTTCAATTCTGAATCTAGTCTCTTGAGCGTAGTCCCATTGTGAGTTGAGGGTAGTTCCGAGGTAAGTAAATCTGTCAACTTTCTGGATGTCTTTGCTACCTGTCATTAGTGCCCTAGGATCTAAATTTGCACGGCTGACAACCATGAATTTAGTTTTCTTAATATTAAGGTCTAGTCCGTATGTTCACCGTCCACTCGGATTCGCATCTCTAGGTTTATGAGAGCTCAGTAAAAATTTCCTCAGAGTATATATTGAAAAGAGTCGGCGAGAGCACACAGCCTTGCCTTACTCCTCGCATGATCTTCACTTGGTCGGTCAGCTGGTCTTCGACCTTGACTTGAGCATGCTGGTTCCAGTATAAATTCATGATAATCCGAATGTCCTTCTCATCCAATCCTACTCTTTTTAAGGCGGCGACTATCTTCTGGTGCTTACAACGGTCAAATGCCTTGGCGTAGTCAATAAAACAAATATAGACATCACAACTGACATCGCGGCATCTCTGAAGTAGGACTTGTAAGGTGGAAAGTGCTTTACGTGTACCCATGGAATTGCGGAATCCAAATTGCAATTCACCGACATTTTCTTCACATTTCTTGTAAATTGTGGCATGTATGATTTTAACGACACTTTCTGCATTTATGTACATGTTCGCTGTAGCATTTTTGTATGTATTACTTACTTCTGCTTTCGTCAATATTTCAAACAATATGTTTAAGGGTACGGTATCATAGCCCTCCTCTAAGTCAACAAACACTAAATGAGTCGGTAAATTTCTGGCTGTTCTTTGCTCTAAAACTTGTGAATCACAAATATATTGTCTACACAAGAAAGATCTGCTAGCACGGAATTTCGTCTCTGACCTTTTATTTCCTTATATTGGTTTTAGATTCATTTTTTATGAATCAACTGTACAGCCTCCCCAATGAGCTAATAACGCTTATACCTCTGTAATTTTTGCATCTCTTCCTTGCACGCCAAGCTTCAACCATCTGGAATATTTTTTTGTTCAGACATTTATTACACATCTGCGCCAAAAATTCTATTGGTATTGATGGTCCGAGCTATATTAATTCAGTGAGGATGTTTCCAGGTCCTGTGGCTTTCCCGTTTTTCATTTAATTTGATTCGTCTTATCTCGTCCATACTGATTGGTTGTACTTCGTCTTCGTCTATTGGATCTGTTCTGAAGTCTCTGTAATTTATTTCGTTATATGGTTGGGTTTCCGTCAATTTGTAATATTCTTCTCACTATGACATACTCATGGGATTTAATCTCCCTATTACTTTTTGAACTTGAACTTGAGTACTTAGGACATATGATGAGAGGGCAAAATACGCATTATTACAACTTATTATGCAAGGCAAAATCCGAGGAAAGCGAAATGTGGGAAGACGAAGAATATCCTGGCTTAAGAACTTAAGGGAATGGTTTGAATGCAGTAGTGCAGAACTTTTTAGAGCGGCAGTCAACAGAGTCCGCATAGCCATGATGATTTCCAACCTTCGATAGAAGGATAGAAGATGGAACTTAAAGAAGAAGAAGAATTACTTTTTGATCTTTTTTGAGGTTTCATATAAAATTACATGTTTCAGATACTTGAGTTCCACCCACATATTTGTTTATTTCTTCACATTTTTGTCCCATGTTTTTATTTAAAGTATTCTCTCCATACTTTTCAATAATTTGTCTCCGGAGAGACTTTATCACCTCCCACGCTTGCCCAACTCTTGTTCCATCCATATGCCTATCCACCTCTGCACGTCTTAGATCCCACATCTCATTTTTACTTTTCACTACTTCTCTTTTTACATCTCGATTTAATTTTTTATATATCTTGTAATCTTTCTCCTTTCTCGTTGACTTTCGTTTTTTGCAAACTATAATTATATTTTCACTTTAAAAGTAAAGAAGTCTTTGAACTCTCCTCGTACCATAAATATATCATAGTCCCTTGTTAATGCTCCTCTACCGCTTTTATAGGAAACACTACTTTTAGTAGACAAATTTGTACTTTAGACATATTTTGGCTTTTGAAGTCACATCGTTTTAGATTTTGTAGATCCAACTCGTACACTATTATCAATTTGATTTTATCACCATGTGTATCACGTACATAATCATTAGATACATTTTAGTTTTATATAAAGTTAATATTAACATAATCATAAAAGGTTGATTTGTAAGATGAAGAAACATCTTTCTTGAATTCCTCTAAGTTTAAATACAATGAAATATCGAGCACTGTTAAGTATGCAACTCAAAATACGTCTTCTAATTTAAGAGATCTGAAATAAAAGAGATCAAAGTATGAAATATCCCTAAATAGTACAGGGAAAGTTGGCTCATAGATACAATATAGTCTTGATGTTTATTATCAAGATCTCAATTATCTTGCACATATCTGTAATATTAATTAAATTTTAAAATTAATTGCATTTAAAAGAGGACTAGTATGACAATTAGCTAATCCATAAAACTTATAATTTTATTTATTTATAATTTTTTAGTTTGTCATGAAAGCAAATTTTTTATTAATGAAAAGTTGTTAATTTTTACTTTGAATAATTTTAATAAAAAGTACTTGGTATCACTGGCTATTGTATTTCCTTTAAGAAAGTTTTTGGGATTGAAATTGAATCAAAACACTGCAAACAACACACAACTCTGTCAAACACAAGCTCAAATTGGTCTGGAGTAACCATGGAACACAAATGGACAATTCTTGGGAAGTTGGACACTGATTCGGGCTTAACAAACTACAATCTTCAAGACTCAGCCACTCAAGTTCTTCTTTGAACCATGTGGACCTCTCAAATGCGCCGTCTTACAAATCTCTCAGATAAGGCACAGCACAAACAATTGGTGATTAACTCAACAAAAATTGCCAAATCGCATTTTTAGCCCAAATTCACCTCTCAACTTAAAAAAAAATTCCCGGCTTTGAAGACTACACCCGAAAGCTATCTCTTCCAAACCTCAATTCTAACTGCATTTCACTAGTTTCCGATGACAACAAAAAAAAACGAATAACGAAAAAACAATAACGAATTTGAAGAAAATCCGGGCTAAACAATGAAACCAAACGCTTTGGCGTTTCATTGTAGAGTGATGTCATTATCTTCCCGCATCACTTTCCCCAACAACCTAAGTGGATATTTATTTGACGCCCAATATTAAGCGGAATCAACATCAAAAGAAAGCAATTAGTGTTATTATATACAAACCAGAAATGTTTATATTATAAATCTTAGCGACGCAAAAAAATTGAGAATATTTTTCGGTGTTACATGTTATATGTGTTTCGAACATATACGAAAATCAAAATGCTACAACGTTACCATTTATTATCAATATGTGGTATATATTTTGTGGTCTTTTTGTAATTAGCATGTATTTCGTTTTTTTAGCGTTTATAGTAATTCAGCACTATTCATACTTAAGCTTTTGATTAAATGTTGTAGGTCTTCTATGCTCGTTGCAATGATCACAATGTCATCTTCATATCGTTAGTTGTTAGTTAAATTTCCGTTAACTAATAGTAACTTCCGATTTATATTCCGATATTATTGTCGTGGTTTTGAAAATTTCTTTAGAATATAAGTTAAACAAAAGTGGCGATAGAACGCATCCCTGTCTAACTCTTCTACAGATCTTCATTTCTTCTGATTGTTGCTCATCAATTTGAACTATGGCACTTTGGTTCCAATATAATGGTTGGATTATCTAAATGACATAACTTTCAATGTGTTTATTCATATTAGTTTTTCATGTCTTACTCAATCAAAGGCTTTTTACTTCAATAAAGCACAAGTGTAGGTCAACGTTTACATCACGACATCGCTGATTCAGTATGTTGATGGCAAATAGTCCTTCTCGAGTAGCCATTGCATTTCGGAACCCAAACTGAGTCTCAATAATCTCCTTCTCTAACTTTTCATAGATTCTCTTATGTATTACTTAAAAAGTACTGTTAAATTATGACTCATAAGGCTCAGTTTTTGGTAGTAAGAGCATTTATTTTACTGCTTGTTTTTTATGAATGATTATAAACGCTAACTTCAACCACTCTTGCGGTATTATTCCCGTATCGTACACCATTTTAAACAAATCTGCCAATACTTTCAAGTTATCTTCATTCACTACAGGACGAATACCTGTAGAACTTAGCAGTTGTACAGGTATTCGTCAAAGCTAGCTGCCTTATCTTTAGAGTTTTTAATAGCATATTTGATTTCATCTATCGTGATCTTCTCTCTCTCTAATGGATTTAATTCTTGTATCTACTACATTTCACCTTGGAAAAGTTCTCTAAAGTAGGTTGCATTAAGCAAGAGGCGCACATTTTGAATATCTTCTCTGAGATGGCGTAATGTCACAATTATTACACAAGCACATTCATTTTTAATAATTTTGGAAATCAGTGGCGTCCTCAGTGAATTTCACTCTTACGGTCAGAGCTGTTTATTAAAAAAAATCACTATCCTCTGTCTCAATACTAACTGAACGTATCACACATTTGCATATTATGAACTTTTAGTTAAAATTAAATGATAATACAATAAGTTGAGTGTTAAACGTCTATTTTTTACTTAGCCATACTATTACCCTATATTAAAGACAAGGAGGGTAATATACACAGAACAGCAAGAAATACTAAGAAGATGAACAGACAATTTTAAGGAAAAGCTTGAGGGACATATTAGGGAGGCGAACCCTGTTATACCATTAGACCAAGCAGAGAACAGAGAAAAGAGTCCAACAACAATAGCCAAAATTAGAACATCAGTAGACAAATTAAAGAACAATAAATAACGATAGATCAAATAGCATCAGAACTACTGAAGGAAAAAAGAGACACATTACTAAAAACAATATATGAGCTGATAACAAAGATATGGTTAAATAAGCAGTTACCACCGAAGTGGAATAGCGGCATTATTGTAACATTACCTTAAAAAGGAGACCAGTTAGAATCTAGAAACTACCGTGCAATCACACTGTTGAACGTAGCATACAAAATAATGTCCAACGTCATTTATTATTAACGACAGATAACAAATACCAATATGGCTCCTGTAGCCAAAAGTCAACCAATTAGACCAGCTAATTGTTCTACGAAAGATCCGCAAAAAAAAAAAAAGTGAATATAATATCGACACACATCATCTCTTTATAGACTTTAAAAGCGCACAAACGTGACAATATAAATCAAGAATTCTTAATACAAACAATGGAAAAATTTATTATACCAACACAACTAATAGTATTGATAAAAGAAAAATTAAAAGATTCAATTAGAAGAATTAATGGAAACAATAGATGTGAAAAAGAGACTATGTTATAGAGACGTTCTATCATGCATCCTGTTCAATATCATTATCAAACAAATAAAAGGAGACGCAACAGTCAATACTCGCAGAACAATAATTAATAAAAGTGTGCAAATCTTAAATCTTAGAGTTTGCAAGTGCTTTTGACATAATGACACGGCGGTTAAATGAACAAAAATGTATGCGTCAGTTATATGGTAGCTAAAGGTGCATCAAAAAAGGGCCATTCTCAAATTAAACAAGGTGCAAATACCCCGAAAGAATTCGATAGATTAAGCAAGGCACAACAGAGAATCACACTGCTATGGATGTGAAGTTAAGGGGAAATACACAGCAACAAAAAGCTGATGAACTTACTAAAGTATGATCAGCAAAAAATATTTCGGCCCAGAGCCAGTTTTAGGAGTGCCCGTAAACACTCTCTACGACCGGAAAAGAGTCTGGATCCGCATATAACAATCCTATCGAGCACTTGGCAAAATGTATATTGGACAGGTATGCGCTAATAGAAATGAAGTTATACGGAAAACAAGCAGGAATCAGCTGAGAATGGTCACAGGCTTCCTTACAAAACATGCGCCAGTCAAAGGATACCTGTATACAAAGAGGTTGTATCATGAAAACTTAAACTGCAGCCTCTGTGTTATAGAAGCTGAAACAGTAACCAAGTGACTTCAAAAATATATGGTACACATCTACTAGACCTGTCCAAGCTGGTTCAATGCCAGAATTCTGAAATAGATATCATGGATAAAAGGAAGATATAAAATATGCCATTTGGCTGTAGTACGACAGATTTATAACAGAAGACTTCAAAAAAAAAAAATGTGTGCAACGAGACCGTACCACACTGCAGCCGTAGAGGTAATACAAGATATTTCCCCTTTGCATATACATATAACGACGATCTAGAAAGTGTCTTTAGGCTAACAAGGACTCAGTACTCTATTCCCGGACCAGAACCATCCTTCGGTATACCAAAAAGCCTCATAGCATGCAAAGTGGAAAAGGAACCTACTTCAGCCTACTGGGAAAATATTCTAGGCCAAAGGTAAGTAATATATCCAATCTCCCATCTTTCTAAAATGGACGAAAGTGCACAGTGTAACATGCATATTCTATTCAGAGGAATCAGACAATCTCATTAATAAACGGACCAGGTATTTTTAGAACCTGATCAGCTAATCAACACATCTCCGAAACTGATAATAGGGTCTTATAAACGACACAGGAATTGGAATATTTTTCAAACTATGTAATTAAACAAACAAAATTTCTGATGATTGGTGTAAGATCACTTTCATACCTATCTACAAGAAAATTTCGACAACTGACTATAATAAATATCGTACTAGAGCTCTAATCCCCCACGTAAGTACTACAATCTCTTACTACAATCTCTTACTACAATTAACTAGAGATTAAAATCAATACGTTTACCACAAATACCCCAAGAAGAATGTGGATTTGTTCCAGGAAGGGCACACGAGAACATATTCTCAATCTTAAATAAACTATAGAAAATTTAATCCAGAAACATATTTGGGCTTCGTCGACTATTCGAAATCATTCTATAATGTAAAGTGGCATAAAATGTAGCGAATACTAAAAAATGGGTACCCCGAAAATCTAATATACCTACTAAAACAACTGTATGCCAACAACTTAGCAAACGTAAGAGTCAACAACACATACTCCAATATCTTCAAATTTTTTTTTTCGTCTTTATAGGGGGGTTCTGGAATCTTCAAAAGACATCTCAGTCCAGGACGCCGCCTGACTAACTTTAGTGGAGGATTCGTTCTTCGTACTCCCGACGATAGTTCCCGAGGTACTTTAAAATGCCCTCTCGTCGCCGAGTCTACGCCGAACGCCTACCTACTAAACCAGACCCTCCTCTGTCATCCAGCGATCCGGAAGCGGAATGGCCGCTGTAAGGCCGGCATCTCTTCCGAATCACTACTTTTATTCTTTCATTCTCCATTCATACATATCCACACTCTATTCATCAGCAAGGAGGCTCCCTGTCTCGTTCCAGGTAGCGCGTAGAAGACACTTATCGCTCCTAATTCGGCATCATTCCCAGATGGGCATTTCCTTCTTCCCCACAGTCTGACTCACGCATTTTAACTCATACAGTGTGACCCACTTTTTTAGCTTCACCTTTCAGCATCATTCACTCTTACCTTTAGCGTTTGTCCAGCAGTCTTTCTTCCTCTTCCTTTTTCTTGATCACTGCACGGATATAGCTGTGTATGTTAGTCCAAACTAATTTATTTTCAAATCATTCTCTCAATCATTTCTCTCACTGTAACAAAATTCACACCTGTCTCTCTCTCCATTCTGTTCCTTTCCACTATCCATCTGCTGCAATCTAACATCGTATGTGTCACAGTGTCCGAGTATCCACAGTATAGGCATTCATCTGTATCAGCCTTTCCGATCCTATAGAGGTAGGCCCTAAAACACCCGTGTCCTGTGAGCACCTGCGTCAGGAAATAATCCAGTCGCCTGTGGCCACAGTCCACCCAATCTCTTATGTTCGGGATCAGCATTTTCGTCCACTGTGCCACATCTTCCGTGTTGTTCCATTCTTCTTGCCATCTTTCAACTGACCTTTCCCTTTCCTGTCTTCTCTCGGCCACAGTAAGGTTTGGACCTCTTCTCTCATAAAGCTCTTTTCTTTCCACCGCCAAAACATGCAACGGAACACATCCAGTGATGGTCCATAAGGCTGCCGCAGACACAGTCCTGTAGGCGCATGCCACTCGCAATAGACTTGTTCTGTCTATTCGTTTCATGAGACTCCTATAGGCCGTTATCTCTACCGCCTCGCTCCAGACTGGTGCCGCGTAGAGGACGATCGACTGTACAACACCGTGTAAGACCCTCCTCCTTTTGGATTTGGGTCCTCCAATGTTCGGCATCACCCTCCCCAACGCAGCCGCACTATTCGCAGCCTTCCGGACCACCTCCCTCACGTGCTCCCTCCATTTTCCATTCTGGTGCAATGTCACTCCTAGATACTTTACTTGTATCTTGGGTGTTAGACATGCTCCCGCACATTTTAATTCAATATTTTGCCTGTTCCTTGTCCCCTTCAGAATGTTGGCTTCGGTTTTCTCTGTCGCAAGTTTCAGTCCGTGCTGCGTCATCCATTTCTTTACGACGCCGCCTGCGTTTCGAACCCGGTATTTGAGATCTGGCTCATCCCGGGCCACTACCAGTACAGCGAGGTCACCCGCGAATGCGAAGGGGGTTGTACCCTCTCTGTATTCACAGTGCATAACTCCGTCATATGCCAGATTCCATAGCGTCGGGCCCAAGACAGACCCCTGGGGTACTCCGGCCGTCACGTCCACGATCGTGCCCTTTTCCACCATAATCCTTCTCTCGGACAGATACTCCGCCATCACATTTATCAGGTAACCAGGACATTCTCTCTCCTCCATTGCCTTCATTACCTCGTTCCACTGCAACGTATTGAATGCATTATATCTTTTAAATATCTTCGAACTAAAAGCCGGAGTTTGTCAAGGATGTGTTACCTCTTCCACACTATTCAATATTCAATATATATATATATATATATATATATATATATATATATATATATATATATATATATATAAGAAATACTGGATATTATTGAATGTCGATATAAACAAACAACACAGTTTATTAGGGCTGCAGTCAGAAAGTTTGGCCGGGATGTTACATAAACACTCTTTTGACTTTTGGTCTAGCTTTCGGAATTGTTTTATTCCTTCTTCAAGATACTGTAATTAGAAAAATGTGTAAATATTTACAATATATCACAAATTGTCAGTGCAACTTACTAGTCGTTGAGATTATTTATATAAAGCTATGACACTCAACATATGTGTATTATTAATGTTGAGTGTCGTAGCTTTATATAAATAATCTCAACGACTAGTAAGTTGCACTGACAATTTGTGATATATTGTAAATATTTACACATTCTTCTAATTACTGTGTCTTGAAGAAGGAATAAAACAATTCCGAAAGCTAGACCAAAAGTCAAAAGGGACATCCCGGCCAAACTTATATATATATATATATATATATATATATATATATATATATATATATATATATATATATATATATATAATATTAAGTCTTTTAGCAAAAGCTACTATCGCTTTGTTGATTTGAATGGCCAATAATATGGCCTAGGAGAACAAATTCGTTAAACTTGACATGTTCGAATCGGTATTAATAGAGTGTTATGACCCATTTCAGCATCCCTGCTTCATCAGACACTCGGGCTCAGCAATCTCAGCTATGTAGATGACACTTTAGTACTAGCATCATTAACAGATGAACTTGAACACATTATAAACAGATTATATATAGTTACTTAGTCGTGAATAAAGACTTAAAATTAATTCACAGAAAATTAAAGTGATGATCATACTTAGGTTCTGTTAACACAAACAACGGTGGATGAAAAGACGAAATACGTAGACGCCTTACAATGGCCGTATCATCATCCTCATCACCAACCTGTATGCGTCCACTGCTGGACATAGGTCTCCTGCAACTCTTTCCAACTGTCTCTGTCTTGTGCGGCTTGCATCCCGTTACTTATAACACGCTTCAGGTATTCAGTCCATTTGGTTGGTGGGCGTCCTCTGCTCCGTAGAACTTTTTGTCTTGGTCTCCACTCTACAATACGTTTTGTCCATCGGTGATGGCCAGATCAGCAACGGTTAAACTTACGATACGAAAATCTGGAAAGATACGACCATAACTAAGAATACGAACTGTGCCTAGTATGTGCTGTTCCGAAATCCTGTAACCAATTTATCAATACGATAAGTAAAGTAACAGTTCCACTACTGATCAAAAAGTTGTTAGGTTTATTTAGTGTTGGTATGATACGATGTGATATGTCAAGGATGCTGAAATATACTATAGTATTGACTATTTGTTGGTTTTTAACGAAGGCGTCATCAGAAATGTATCGTATTTCGTTAATGCGATATCAAATTTTTGACGTTTGCTTTTTAAAATAATGGTATATTTTCAATTAACTAGGTATATAAGGATAAATAATCCTTCAACTTTATTCAGTCTCCAGTCCCGTTACAGTACATCGTACGATTTTGAATAGTCGTGTCTTGATAAAAACGATTTCTTGAATATTCATTAGATGACTTAACACATTACAGGTATGTCTATAAAAAATATGTGAATTTAAAGTTATGGTTATTTATTTTAAATGAAATATAAGTTATTTTCCTATGTAATTACTTTTGTTTTTACTGTTTTTTATTTAATGGTTTTGTCATTTGTTGGTTGTTTAACGTTATAAGGATCAGTTTTCCGTTTTTCAATCCAATCGAAACGTTCATTTTCATTATTTATTTATTGGCACATGGCTATTAAAGTACCTAAGTATAAATGTATTTATATTTTTTGCCTTTTATCATTGAATTACAAATACAATGAAAAATAGTTTTGGTTTTTATATCCCCTTGCATTTATAACCTTTAAATAAATATCAGTAATCTGTAAGTATTTTCAACTTTTTGTCCTTTTAGAATAAATATATGCTTCGTTTATTGGATACATACTGGGGGTGAAGTCGTAAATACAAAACAGGCATTGTTGCAAATGTTTCCCAATTTTGATGTTAAAAACAACTTATTTCCCATATTTCGTGTATCAGTCAACGGATATGTCGTTATTTTTTCCCTTCGCTTTATTTATGACTTAATTCGAAGTCAGGCCATTGACGAATTTTCGGAAAGCCCGCATGTCAATTCTGACCAAATATAACGAAATCCAGCATAAATCCAATCCGGTATGATATTAACTTATCTACTTTAGGTTCTTAACACTTTTCTGAAAACACGTCATCGCCGGACTAGCTATCAGTGATAGCTACTTTCTAGTTATAGTTCAAAATAGTTACTTTGTTGCATGTACAGGCCAAGACATTTACACAATAATTGTATGTTTTTCTTGTATACTCATACTAAAGAACAACTAATTTAAATATTAATGGACGGATTCAATGATTTTGAATGTTATTCAATGTTATAGGTACATATACAACGATTTCTATGTCATAGAAGCACTACAATCTGTGAAGTATCCTGTGAAGTGTACATTTTGTACAATGTTTGCTAAATGAATAATTAATATATGTAAAATGACTAATAAAGAACTTGTATTATTCAAAGAAAAGAAATATTAAATGAAACATTAATCACTATCAAGGTATGTATTGGACCCAAATAAAAATCGATCGTTTTAGTTTTGTGCGGTCGAAATTAGTGCAGCCAAAACGACAAAAAATGTATGTGGAGGAAAATGATCAAACCGGAGGTTTTTATTTATGGATCCAAGTTCCAAGAAAACTAGTAAAATCACATGTAATATATGATATCCTATAGGAATTTTGATAATTTAGATCTACAAACATTGACACCCCTTAGTATTAGTATTTTTACAGGTTAGACAAATAAAAAAGTATATGGTTTTTAAATGTTTATTTTTTAATTTTTAAAAAATAACAAAATTTGACAATACTGTCAAGATTTGGTGCATTTACCAAATATATGAATTCCTCAAATCAAGACTATAGATATTTTCTGAAATAATGGCAAGTAATGTTAGCGATATTGGTGTACGTATCAGTCACGAACCTGAGGAACTCATACTTTGAACGAAACAACAGTAAGGTACTATATTGAGATGTACACAAACTCGACCCGAAATCTCAGATCAGTCAAGATCTAGTAACATTTCTAACAGTGCTAAAATACTCTTTAATACAGCTTTAGTTTGTTCTCTATACTAACCGAAGTTACAAAATATTAAATAATGGAAATGTCAACTAGTCTCAGAGACACTAACAAATACAAAATTATTGTAAAGATTCATACTTTCATGCGACACACTTAGAATAAATACTATACAAGCTTTCACAACATTCTGATTTGTTAACTATATGATACAATAAATAACACAGAGTTACTGAAAAACTATGAGAATATAGCTTCAATATAACCAATATTGATTCTTAAGATCATTTCTTATAATATATGATAAAAGACATACAAAAATGTTAAATTTACACCAATACTTCAGTTTTTGTACACTATTTAAATACTACTATGATTAACATATTTGAATTAAAGATAACATTTTTGATGAACAACTATCATTTCAGTCTTTTAAATATCCAAAACCAGTTTGGAATGTTAGTTAAGTGGATATGTTAGTTCTACAAAGAACTTATTGCAATGTCGTGTGTATTTTAATTTGGAGAACATGTGAGACCACAAACAAATACAAAAAACAGACCCGGAATTAAAGTAAATTTAATTTACCGATAATATTATAGGTCAAGTTATTTCTAGTAAATTTGGAATAATTGCAATACTATTTGTCTCATCAAACAACTATTCATTTTCAGAAAATTTTACTCTGTAATTTAGAAAATGACCAACAGATATAAATGTTGGTAATAAGCAGTTTGGTTTACTACTTTCGTTTATCTGGTACCGAATTTCTTGACAATTATAATTAACTGACAAATGCCTAGATTTTTTCAAACGCCCTCGTTTTTAACGAAAATACCAGATATACAATTTCCCATCCAAAACTATGTTTAGAAACCCATTAACCAAGTCGCTATATAGTAGGTAAAACTTGCCCGAAATTATTTAGCTCAAACAGTAATCAATATCGGAAACATTGAACCAATTCCCAAATTTTTTAAGATAACTTTTTTAAAACTAATTTTGGTCTAGATTTCCTATCGATTCCTCCATGTTCTTCAAGCTAATCTTGATGTTTTCTCATTTTGATTATCTCGCTATTATGCTCTTTGGTATACACGTTAGCGAAAATAAATAAAGAATAAATATTTCCTAAAAACTCTTCAAAATGAGAATGAAGTATATTTGAAAATTGCTATGACACGTTCATATCTGAATTTCCTACTTAAAAAATACAATTTTCAAATCAGTTCTATTCGAAAAATCACAATTTTAAGCATCTATTCTAAATGCCTTTTAGAATACTACCGCAATAATAATTGTGCTGTTAGTAGTGATGTTACTAGAGCTACTGCTGATTGGTAGGATGATGATGAGCTTGCCGGCCACGCTTCTATTGATTCTTCTAATCCACATTGCCTCTTTCCATATTCTGTACAATGAACCTGTAACAAAAGAAGCGAAATAAGAATATGTTTCCAAAGACTAACCTTTTATTGAAGTGAAAACTTCTTTTAAGCGAAGTTGTGTACTTTTTGAGCTCAAGAGCGGCTCGAGGGTTCGTGACGTACGAGGTTTCGTTGAAAAAAAAGAGGGTAACTAGTACAACGAGAGAAAAACAAAAATGCCAAAAGGGCATTACATCATATTTCCGTTGTTATTGGTCCGATTGGAGCTTGTGATGCGTTAAATGAAAGGGGAGAAGGTAACTGTTATATTTAGACAGAATAGAAAACAAACACATCCTCCATTGTTGGAGATAGCAATCAAAGAAGAAGAAAAATAATAGCATAACCCCACATAATCTAACCTTAAATCCCAATTTATAGTTAGTGTATGTATTATTTTGTTTTTTAAGGCACGTTGATACACTCAATATATCGAACCGACATAGTTATATAAAATACAGTTATATGATACAGACCCTAAAAGAAATGTAAGCCAGTTTTTAATATTTAAGAGTGTCGCAAGGATAATCGTAAACTACGGGAATATTTTATTTACATTCATAATAAAATACCGACGCAAATTAGTAGATGAAAACAGTACAATCCAAACCCAAATGGTAGCCAATAATATTTGGAGTAATTCCAGGATAAATAAACTAAAATAATGACATCGAAGGAGGTAAAGGGGATACTTTTACAGTCACGTCCAACGTCTTTCAACCGTATTTTTTCTTACGAATTAAAAATACTTACGTTTAACATTGAGGCCGACATTCTGTTTAAGAATCTTCGGCTGAACTCAGCTGTATCGTCTCCGCATTTGTCCCTGACAGCAGTTGTTGAGCATTCCATGTACTGTTGGAAAGCACTGAAAAGAACAGTCCAATTTTAGTTACCAAGGTTTATATAGTAAAAATTGTAATTCTAGCTTGTATAAGGTTTCTAGACCTACAAAGTAATAGATATATTTTCTGCAACTTACCAGCAAACGTTTTTGATTCCTTCATCAGCGATGGCTCTCTTTTTCTTTAATTCACTGGTAACATCAACCATTGCAGCGTCAACTTCGACTTCATATGTATTTGGTTTGAGTTTAGCCATTGATGTGGTGTAGGTCTCGAAACATTTTTCATTTTCAGCTGATATTTGGGTCATGCAAGGCGCATGTCTTAAATATTCTGCAACAATAATAATAAAGGTTAAGAATGTCTAACACTAAGAATAAATTAAGAATGAGGAGATGCATCAACAAATCTGTTTGACTTCCATGACTTTTTATAGATGGCATCCTTAAGATATATGTCTGAAGTGCCATTATGAATAAAGGCAGATAAAATGAACCTACTGAAGAATTTTCTATTTCCAAGATAGAAATCGGAATGTATAATATAACTTATTTTTAATTATAATTGTGGTATATTGCCATTAAATATAATAGTTAATATATTACTGAATCCCAGTTTGGATTTAGGTATGCTGTTATTAATATTATTGTTTATTTTAATTAAATATAGTAGATCATATAGAAATGCCACAAGAAAATAGCTTTAGAACCGTTTTATCCTTAAGATATTTAAAGTAATGTGACTTTAAAAAAATAAAACTATACAATACAAACAATGATATTATTATCTACTACTTTTCAGACATTATGGAAAACAGATAAATGCGACAATACAACGTAACCTCAATATTTAATGACGATTTTATTATTATTTGTCATTAGTATTTTGACAAATGCCTTAAAAGACAAACATTAAGTAGTTTGTATGCTATATAACGCAAACAATATACCTCCATCAAAATTATATAATGAAAGATGTTCAATATACAATAAATATAGAAAAAATATAAACTATTGTGAAAAAACGAGGTATATCTGGTAATTTTCGTTCAAATTAGGTCTTTCCGGAGATATTTTTCAACTGAGACAATAATAAAGTATCTGGTGATGGTTAAACACAGCGACTACCTCGGGAAAACATTATTAGAACAATCAAGAAGGACCTCACGTTGATAGAAAAATGTATCCAAAGAAATGAGGGTAAAAAAATTGAAATATTTGTTCAGGCTTTATAGAAATAACGTTGATTTTTGAGTAAAAATTAAAAAGACAATGTACAAACATTTCTATATAAAAAGTGGATACTGGAAAGACTTAAATTTTGAACAGATACTAAAAAGGGTCGAGAGTAGGTAATCATTCCTTAATATAGTGGCCTATCTACAACTGACTGAAAAGAAACCACATATTAAAATCAAAGAAAGAACATTAACCCACTACACGACGTTTGCTCTTCTAGTTTTTAGTAACAGGCTTTAATTTCGTGATCGATAATTGAATTTGAAATGTAAGCATATGCGAATTGAAATTGAACGCGGCGTACATAATCAGGGAATTAGATAAATAAAACATATATTCATATTTCGTTACGGCACCAGAATAGGAAACAATACCATCCTATCACTAATTATAAAACCAAAATTGTCTTTTAGAATTCGAAATTTGCGATATTGTTAATGCTTCAGTGAACAAAAACATTTACATTGTCGATAAAAGATAAAACCAGACAAAATTGAAACATTAACTTGGAGGGAGAAATAAAACACGCATATTTGCTAAAATAATTGAGATATTTGAACTATAACCTAACCTCACATAACCTAAAGAAGAAAAACGAATAAGAAATATCTTTGAATAAACCTTTTATCCTATATTCCTATGACGTATTGCATTCAGTCTGGATTAGATAGAATGTACTGCAAAAAATAAAAGTGTTCAAATATTGTAAAATGCATTAAACTACAACAATATATTTTATTTAAATTTATTTAAATGACTATAAGTTTGTCTTTTGTAGCATATATTTAATTCAATCGTTTTAAATACCATTTCTAGTAAAGTTTGTCGTGACATATTGGCGTAAATACGTAAAAAATATTGCAGGGAGCTTACCTTCTTGATAGCGACCGCTTCTGCATAGTTCATGTACAATTGAGCCGGTTCCACGAAACACTTCCCTAAAATGTTCCCTATCCTCTTTCTTCATGCAGCGCCTTGTGAAATTGTGGATGCACTTGATGGCCGTTTTAAGATTACTGCAAAAAAGGAAATATTTATAATTTGTGGTCAAAAGTAATGACACAATTTGATTGGATATTAAATGAAAGATTAAGAACTATATACATTTTGAGCTGCATTTATAAAGTCATTGACTTATAACAATCGTAATCTCAGATTTCCAAGCCCAGATATTCTGCAAATTCTTGTCTTTCTTTTTCATGTACTAGTTCCTAAATTTTGATTATTTTTGCCGTTGTGAATATAATCTTTTGACTTTTTATCCTTCGTGAATTGTTTGTTTTGATGTCGATTTTACTCATCACTTGAGCTCAACGAAGAGAAATGTAAAAGTAATTCCTCTTTGTCCTGGCATAACTATTACAGACATATTGTAATAAACACTAAAATATATATCTATTCTACATTTATTACCATATTTAATAAGAATACTTACGGGCACACTGCCTCCAAGTCCTGTCTATTATTAAAGAACGTTAACCCTGAGTCCGTTAATACTGATAGTGGTTTTGCACATTCGATAAAGTTTTGGAAATTGCATGCCTCTGCTTTGACTTTGGTAGTAAACACTGCAACAAAAATAAAAAAAAATAAATATGTAATAATTTTTGTAGTGAATATTGAAAAAAATTAATATACCAAAAATTAAACCAAACATAACATAAAACATTTCTTTTCTGTATCACATACGCAGGTATAAAAACTAAGACATCTTAAAGTAAAAGAAAAAATCAGACAAACTAAAAAGACTGGTAAAAATGAAATTCATTCGATTTTCAACAAAGTTGTGAAGATAAAATTTTTAATCATCTAACAATAGTTGTTGTCATAAGTTAGTAAATCAATTTTGTGATAATTTCGAAACCTGTACTTTCCAGTGTTGCATTCATCAATGTTAAATTTTCCATATATGTTCACTGACAATACTATATACGAATTATTATTAATTAATAGAGCCTTGAGCTAATTTTGTAGATTTTCTTAATCATCGCCCAAAAACGCCTACGTATCGTTAATAAAACATCATCCAATTTCGGAGAATACGTATTTTTTGAAAGGTTTCCTTCATGAAGAGGAAAATTACATTATTATTGTTTGCCTTGCTTACAAACAAACCCAGTTGGATTAAGGCCTTATACTCATACAATCCAGAAAACCCCTGTTTTACTAGACACATCTCTCTTTTTATAAGCCCTTCGTTACAAATCTTGTTTTCCTAACAATTGGGAATGCCTAATTGAAAGTTTCTGGAATCATCTGGTCTTGATGTTAACTGGGAATTTAGTCGACCTCATGTAGAGATCGTAAAGTAGAAAAATAACAACTTTAGTCTAAACTTCAAATTACACGAGTAACCTTATTATCCAATAAGAGAAAGAAAAACTCAAACGTACTAATTTCGTGAAAAATCTACTTACTTACGTTTCTTTTCTAGTTACTTTCGTTCATTTCATGTGATGTTAAATCCCCATTAAAACGAGAATATCTATACAAAACATTTATTTCACGAAGTTTACTTATCTGTTCATTAAAATTTATATTTTTCCATAAATATAAGGAACTATGTTTACTAATAAGACCCTTAAAAAGTTCATCTACGTGTATAAATCTCCGTTACTCTACTAATTAAAATAAACTATTTCTCACGCCAAGTTAGTGTAAAACTTGTTGAAAATTTATAAGTAAAATACGGGCCTTCTGGGATCCTTGTTGGTTTCTTGTCCGAGAAAACAACGGAAACCATCTTGGGGTAATGCTGTCTCCCAAAGGAACGAGAAAATTAATGCCAGTTGGAATTTGCTTGATTATTACTTTCGGTATTATTTAGCCTCGGTTTCGGATGTGGGGTCGTAAATTTAACGAAGTTTCTAAAAGTGCGGATTTTCATATGGACCAGGAGAATTAGTATGTACAGTAAGATCAAAAAGAGAGAGAAAAGAATTATTTCCAAATGGAAACACTTTCTAGTAGTTTTTGGAAAAGATGGTATAACATATCTACGAAGAATTATACTTTACTCAAATTGTACATTGTACCACGATACACAAATGTATTTGTGTGTCGTGTAATAGACCCTATTAAACAATCATTACCTGCTCAATGTTTTGGTCACTTTATATTGAACGTCCTGTAACAGGTGAATAGTAATCCAAAAATATTAGTTTTGTAGTCATTTCGATTCAATGTTTTCATTTGATAGGAGTTTAAACTTAGGCTGTATTAGCTGTTTCTTTTATGCACTTCGCAGGTATCGTAAAAAACTCTTACGACCGATAGTCCTCGAATCATAAATTTTTGTTAATTTTTTATTAATTGTTAATTCTAGAGAGAATAGATATATAGGTATTTTCTTAAATATATTTTAAATGTTTCGGCCATTTCTTTGGTTTATTTTCCCACAGGTTTTCTTTGTATCAAATTCTGTATGCGGTATTTGTTCTACTTTCTTGTTCTAGCTAGATATATACGTATTATTCGCTTTGAAAAAGTAAAAGTATGCAATACTTGTGCTGAATATAGTCAAGAAACCTTATATACAGGTATCTATTACATTAATTTCATTTAATATTATCTAAAGAATTGTTCGGATTCCAGTTATTTTTACACCAGGAAATCCAATTAAGTTAAATAAACATCCCTGGACTCCAGGTGGAACAAAAGTTATAAAACCGTAATAATATTAGGATTTTATCTAGAAATGAATGCCAGTGCTGATCTTATCGCAAAATTTGCGTTAAGGTTTTAAATATTGAATAAGTACAGGGTCGCAAGATAAAACTACTTAGTCAAACTTTCCATATCAGTCGTATAAATAAGTATATGAAATATTAGCCAAATATGCTAAAATAAAGGTAAAATAAGGAAAAGATATTGTCGAATTAAGATCAAAATTAACAGAAAAATATAGATAAAACAAAAACAACAGTTAAATATTGGCTGTAAAATACGCTACAGATATACAACCGGTATGCCTCAATATTGCGTACTATGGCCTGTATTGTTCAGAATTGTAATTTTATTTTCGCCGCCATTTCCCCACTTTAGTTAAGTTGCTATTTTCTTTTATGGATTATGCTAATATTGTATGTATTTTCATCGGTAGTCCCTAGACTACTTGCCGTTCTGTGATTAATGTCAAAAAGAACAGTGACAAAAACATCTATTTTATTAAAAACGTGACATGAATACCTAACAATTTTATAGAAATATTGTGACTGTCATTATATTGATTTCACACTCAAATTATTCTTAAAATACAGATAAAAATATGTACGAAAATCGAAGAGGACCTTGAACTTCCTCGAAATATGTGCCTTAGGCACGAAACAAATGTTCTATAAAATGAATAAAATAAATAATTCATACCGAACGGAGAAAGTTGTTAACAATTAAGATTTTAATTCAACAGAAATCATTTTTACTAGATTCGTCCATGTGTTACAAGAGATAGTACTACAGTATAACACATTGTAGTGCCATTCAAAACCTGGAAGATCGAGTACATAAAAAGACGATAAATTGAAAATAATTGAAAATAAAATTTCAATTGAAAAGTATACAATATGTTACAATTAACTGTATTATACATGTAAAATCTTAAAAATCTTGCGGTGTTCTTACGAAGTAGGTGGCCATTTTATTGATTTCACCATATTATATTATCTACTACTATAAGCAGTTTACTGTCGTCTGTTCCATATAACTTTTTCTAAATTATTTTTTCCAATGCTCTTTCGTAAAAAGTCATGAAGGCGATGCTTAAAATGTAAAATTCTAATGGAAAACAACTAATATTTAAACATCAATTTTCCTTTTCTATGAATTATAATTTTCTATCACATTTGACGTATATCCCTTTCCGTTCTGATAATAAAAACCATATAATCATTAACCAACGACAACTTACACTCGTATGATTTTGATTATCACCGAGATTTATTCGGTTATCTAATCAGATTGGTGCCAGATAAAATCTTTCTAGTTTTTTCCGTTACGTTCATTGACTAAAACAATATATGAGATCAGGTGTACAGTATTTCTATTGATCCCTTACTAGATCAATTTTAAACTAAAGTCTTTCATGGAGTCCAAGCATCTACATAAACGTGCCACTTCTCTCACATGTGACAATATCAAGATTTTTTGACAAAAACTGAATTTTTTATGTATATTCCAATTTTTCCTGTTCGTTCGTAAGTTTGGAATCTATCAAAACTTTTAGTTCAAAACACAGATAAAGTTTTGTCGAAATAAAACATGTATCATATTATACCAATTATAAAATGCGTAGACCGTTTATAGCCGGGGTAATTGTTCCAGTCTGCAGATTCGCAATGTTATCGCTACCTCAACAATCAAAGCTCCAGTTTCATGAATGCATTTTAAATTTAATTACGGTTTGCATATAATAGTTAATTTACATCAAAAAGTATCTCTTGCGTCACCGGCGGTTTTACCCCTCCCGCCTAAAAACATCCGAAGATCAGGTGATACCAACACATCAGGCGACTGTCTCACGCTTGAAATTTTAAAAATAAATAAGTCATAATTAGTTCCAGGTAACCAAAGCGTAACGGATAAACCAAAATCATTGGTTTATCAAAGCATCAATACAATTGGTATCCGCTTGTGATAAATATATTAAATTACTAGAATTACGTGTCGCTAGAACGATGACGTAGCACGAGTGGCGAGCCCTCGCCTGATGTTCTCTGATTGGTCGAATCGTATGGTACGATTCTTGACTTAGTAGTAGGGGACATACCTAAATTCATACGGTTACTTTAATAAATGCGGTGTTGCCGCGTTTCTTGGGCTATTTTTAGATTCAGGAGATGAGAAAATAACTGTCCAGACTCTCACGATAGATAATTGCTTATTATTAAGAATGATTATTTATATTTTTATGTTGTAATTGATTTTGATTATTGGAATGTTTATCTTGGGATTATATATAGACCAGACTATAGTATTATCTCTTGTTTATATGTTTATCTCTTTAAGATGAATCACATTTGAGACGAAATTACGACATAAATTGTCTTAAAATACTGACTAATACGAGCGAAAATTAAGAATTTGCCAAATAGTGATGTTTGCTACAAATATGGCAAAACAAGATACAGGTATTCCAAGAATATAAGCCAGTGTAATGACACTTCAAAGAATACCTACCTGAAAGTACATACGATATAATCGATTTTGCAATTAAGTTCAGTACAGAGAAAATACAGTAAAGCAAGAAAATTGTGTACACTTCAAGATGATAAGGGAAAGTTAGGTTTTGGCGACCCGTTTGAAATCTAGAATACCAAGCTCTAATATCTATATATAAAATATTACGGTCGAAAATTAGCTGCCAAGGATAAATAAATCCCAAAAAATCATTTGGAACAATGTAATATATTAGTTGTAATAAACAGTTGGAGAAAAACTATTCAAGAAATACGTACTAGTATAATATGGCGATAATTCGACATTATAATAGTTTTTATGTATCTATTACGATAATTTTGTGCGAATATTTTGCAAAAGATGGTAGAACCCAGTTTTGTTATTTTAATTCTAATTGTAAAAAGTATACTCATTACTTTTATTCATTTATTAGTTAACAAGATCAATATATTATAAGAAAACAAAATGCAATAGGCAATCTGTAAACTGGAAAAATTCCGGGCGATAGGAAATTATAAAGCGTAGGTATTTTAATGAAAGGAATAATTTTAAAATCTTAAATAAGTTGTAGGCCTGGCGATGTCAGATACCAATCAACCAGAAAACTATTAAAGAGTTTATTTTATTTTACCCTCTATAATTAATTGTGACGATAATAAAATCGCAAAAAATCACTAAGAAGAAACAGAAACATAAATTATTGCAAAGAAACGATACGAAAAAAAAAAAGACTAAATTTAAGAAAATAACATTCAGAAATCATTATGAAGACAAGCGGAGATATTTACCATAGGAAATTAATTTTCCATAAGAAAACTAAACTACGTTCTATCATTGACACACCCATGAAGTTAAAAATAACGAAAATCTATTTTGATGATTTGAAAATTTTCCAAAAACCAGTTGTTGATGTTTAGCTAAAATATAGCGCAGTTGTTCACCTATATAGCAAAAGCTATATTTATACTATAAACGATGAACGCCAAATTTTACTTTGGAGTCAACAGGTAAAGTGTACAAAGAAGCAGGTAAGCGCGTCTTACAGGTAGGGTGGCTTTTGTTACCTTCAGTACAAGTTTCTTGAAATTTTATAGATATAAATCAATAAAAATAGGCAGATAATGAATATAAAGGGCTTCAAACTGATTTTTGAACTGAATCTGTGGAAATGGAAGTGTAATACGTATTTTTTTGAGATACATCCCTAAGATGACCGTATTTGAAAATGGTTCATTTGATTCCATGAAACTAATTAACTGTAACCTGAAGAAACTCAATCATAGATATGATTGGTCTTATAAAGGTTTGTCTGTGAAAAGGTTTTTAACTCGATACATAGGTTCCTCTTGGATCAAGGAAGAACCTTACTGAATTTGTAATCAGTAAGTCACCAAACAAACAGATAATTCTGGATAGAGTTGCAGACCAACTCTTGAAACGTGGCAGGTATACAGTGGCTATAAAATTCGAGGCTTTATTTTTCATATTTTGTCCTTTGATTAGTATTTATTTATACCAAGCATTGCATCATATACAGTCGGGATAGCAACACTCTCATATTGTCTCTTTGTCCATCGTAAACTACGGGGAAGATACTATCCACAAAGAAAAAGACTAAACCCTATAAAAGACTATTTTAAACTTAAAAACACTAACCTGACCCAATAAGTGCTAGACCTACAAAAACTGGAGCAAGGATTACAGAAGTCCTAACAGCGACCTCAGAAAGAATAGGACTATTTATATAAACCCAAATGTATGCCAACTAATACACAAAAAGCTGGGAATGTTAATGCAGATGTCACTACCAATGACCAAAACTTCGAATCAGTGAAAGAATTCATGGCACAGGGGTCGACCCCAAAAACAACGAGAGAAATAAAAAGAAATATACTGGTAAATAGGTGATCTATCCAAATACCTTGCTAACAAGTCTTTATTTCATCCTATCTAACTAAAAGAGCAAGACTATACAGCACAATCACATATATACAACTAACGAAATTCCATTTAATCTATCTATTTTTGTGAATGAAAAATACTGTGCAAAACCTTAGGAGCGGTTTGTAAAACCGGATCATAGGCACATATAAACTAAGCTGCAGAACGTATACAGGCAGAAGTTCGCTGGAAAGGATATGTATTGCGACAAACAAACAAATCTTGGGTAGGATATGTAGGTGGGTAAGAGTATATGGCCATGGGGTAAACCGAAGCTTAACTGGTTAGAAGATCGGTGCTTCCAACTGAATGGGAGTTTCCCAAGCATCAAACACGTAGATCATAGGAAAATTAAGAACGATGAGTCCTTGTGAGGCTTGTAGTACTATTGATAATGATGAATTATTATTGGGTTTAACATTTATTTCGGACTTCCAAAAGCTTTCTAAATATATGAATAATTCATTAAAGAGTATAAAATCTGTAGTATTATTCCATAGAAAAGTTTATCGTTTATAAAACACATTAGAACTCAATTGCGTAAATATAGTAAAAATAGTAATGATATGGATTATCCGATACTATTATTTATATAAGTAATATTCTCCGTAATAGAACAATTAGGAGCCGCATTAATCATTTGAAGGCTGAATTTTGATAGTACCATACGATATGACGTAGCAAATATGGAGGTGGTGGTGTGATGTTAGATGACTTGTACAAACAATGCTAAATTACTACTTATAGCCATGTCCAATAAAACTAAACAACCAATCAAAAAGATATTTACTGCAAATAAAAGGCCGGGACACCTGACAAGCCAGTTTTTGTGGGTTATTATTTTTATAAAGGTGTAATATTGTTTTTGTCTACAAAAACTGAAAGATCAATAATAAACATGTTTTGATATCCATTTTGAGAATAATACCAAGGAATAAAAATAATCCTCTGCCCAGAAACAATTGTTAAGACTTTTTTACATTTCACTTTTGCAAAGACTAACGAAAATTTTATACCTATATCGAAAGATACTTATACACAATATTGAGTTATTTAATTCTAAGTTTCAATCCCTTCTTGACTGTAATAAAAATTAAATAATGTAAGTATGAAAATAATAAGTTCCCTTTAAATCCCTTTAACAAATGCATGCTCAGATTCCGGATGCACCAATAAATAGATACAAACTGTTTCATTGATGGTATATACAAAAACTTGTATATAGAGATTTATTATGTATGTATAAGAGACCATATTAGTCTGTCAAGCTGGCCTTGAGCCGGTCCTACCTGCAGTATACATTCTTTATGTAGAACCGTAGAACCTTCGAGAATGCTGAAGGAGAGCGGCTATTGAAAGGGCACACTTGGCAATATTTTTAATGACTGGTCTGTTTTTTAACATAATATACAAAAAATTACTTGTCTAGAATATTTGAATGGGAAAAAAATTGTGGAAGAAATTGACAAAAATAAATTTTATTCTTTTGCAGTACGCCTTATTAGTTATGTTATCAATGACGAGGTTGGCTATAATGTAAATTACAAATTTATCTTCCAGTGGGAGGTATGAGGCAGATGCACGCAGAATTTCTGTTTTATATTGCAGTTTTGGTTGAGCTTTTCTTTTTATTTTCATCCGTACTGTTTTTGGTCATTTTACCGATACTTAATTATTGTAATTATATTCAAGATAGATTTTGAAAAGAAATATTTCTAACTATGAATTTAATTTTTTTTAAGAAAACTAGAAAAACAATAGTAATGTTGAAGTCACAATACTCAAAAGAATGGGAAGTCGGAAGGCTATCGAGAACAAGAATAACACTTTTTATCGTGTAAAATTAAGTACCTTTATGAAAAATTAATCTATGGCACAATCGATGGAGTGTAAGAGGGAGAAGGATCAATCAACTCCCCCACGGCACTGTACCTATCTTAGTTGTTAAAAGACAAAATGTATACAAGAATAAGGAACCTTCGACATATCAATCATCGGAACTTTTAACTGACGCTAAATTATATGTGATGAATTAAAATATCATTTATACAAATATTTACTTTTAAATTAGCAATATTACGAAAACACAGATTATTTACTGAAATATGTGCGAAAGAGTCAAATCCGGATTAAATTTAAAAAATGCAGAAAGTACAAGAAAATATCTAAACAATTTATGTTCAATTTTAAATTTATGATACTAAATTATTACTTTTTGAAGTATATTTACTGCACCATTGATAACATCTAAGGTGCCAAGGATCTTATCAATGCATTAGAAAAATCCAAGGATTTTAGCATAGAATAAAAAGTGGCAAAGCCTATTAAATTATTAAATAAATAATTGATTACAAATGGATTAGTTTTAATATAGGTAAAAGATACAGAACGAAATGTTTTTTTGCACGAACTATAAAAAGTTGTGTACCCGCCTTTTTTTTTAAATGATAGTACTCACCTGTTATGATCAGTGCAGATAAGACAGCAAAGCTGCATTTAATATCATTAACAATAGTATACATGTTGCTAACTTCTTTCACTAAACGTCACACGGGTAAATAAATAATAAGGAATTATAAATATTAGAAAGGAACTTGAAGTTACGAGAGTCACGTGGCAGTTGTGTTGATACGGAAACGACTACACTCTCAACTGCTTCGTGAACGACTGATTAGACGGCTTTTGATTCAAGTATTTTAAAGCGGCTTCAACCAACGTATGTCGCGAAAAGCCGACAGCGTTGCCGGCTTTTATAAATATATGCAACTACCAAGAAATTTTCCACTTAATTAAATTGTTTACTCTGACTATAAATTTTCCAGAAATTTTTCCTAATACGCAATAAATCTAGTTGTATATAATGTAAATATTTTGTACAAGATTGTTCGCTTGATGATTTATTAAGGCGTGTTGTTCGAATCAGCCAATCAAGTTGCTTTACGTATGAAGTTTACTTGTTGTCCCATTATTTACCAATTAAGAATATTGCGCTTTTGCAATTCTATTTTTATTAAGTTAATTGTATGTGGAATATACGTAAGATGTTTTTGTTGTTATGTTCGTTTTACTTGGCGTTTTAAATTATAGCCAAAAAAAAACGAGGGCGGTGCTATTATAACCAAAGGGGTTCGGATTGATTCATTCTCGGATTACCATTGAAACTAAGCAATTTTTAGGTAGATTTTGTGATTAACACACCCAAAGTCATCGTAACTAGTAAGAGAAGACGCCAGAAATGGTCGATGAATGCGACAGCTTGGATAAAGATAATAATAACGGATTCAAACAATATACACTAAACGTAAATAAAGTCTGTAGCATCATATGAAATCTTAAAGTAAACAGACAGATAAGCCAAACAACAGCTCTAAGATTAACCGATCATTGATGCTCAATATTGTCGATCACCGCAACGAATAATAATCAAGACCTGCGAGAAACTCAGCACTTCTTCGAACCTTCGCACTTGCAAGTCTGCACCTGTAAATATTTATTAATCTTCCCAATACCAAGTCAATTTTAAAACATTTAGTACCAAGTGGGACGAATTATCCCAGTGTTTTTTGTATATTTATACAAAATTATTGTTAAAATGATATATAAGCGGTAATATTTTATGATATTATAATTTTGAAGACATTTTTACCAATAACTATTACTAGAGATAATTCAAACATTAAGAAATACAATTTTATTCAAAAATTTTTGAATTAACAAATCAACTTTCACATTTATTACATATTTTAGCTGTCTTGCTGTTTGATGCACACACGATCACGATATTATTACATTGAGAACATTTGCTTTGATACTTACAATCTTTCTTCCTTGGGTGGTGAATTCGGTTTTTTAAATGAGTTATTTTACGTTGTAATGATCTTCCAGTTCTTTCAATATCTGGTTGATACTTTCTTTTGTCTTGTTGGTTAGACGAAATTGGATTTTTGGGTCGCTTATTCTTGTTTTAAGTGTGGCTCTAAAAGTATTTTGCTGTCTGGTAAAATGTCGAACTATTTTACAAGATTTTCTGCTGCACTTTTTCAACCTTTTTGAATGTGCCTTTCACATAAACACACAGTTTCTTGGTTAATAACTTCTTCAACGTTGTCATCATTGTCTTCTCTTAGGTTAACATTGCAATTATCCTCTATTAGTTTCCTATCCTAGATCGAGTTAGCAAATACAAATATTTAGGCACTTTTATAAATGAAGACAACGATAGCTCAGCAGAAATCAAAATAAGAATAGAAAAAGCCAGATCCATATTCACTAAAATGAAGAGAGTGTTCTGCGGAAGAGATTTGAGCCTTGAAATGAAACTTCGCCTGATGAGATGTTACGTACTTTCTGTGCTGTTCTACGGAATGGAGTAATGGACGTTGAAAAAGATTGATACCAAAAAATTAGAGGCATTTGAACTGTGGATGTATCGCAGAATCCTGAGAATATCATGGACCGAGAGAGTCACAAATGTCGAGGTCTTGAGAAGAATGAATAAAGAAAAGGAAGTCATATTTACGATCAAAAAACGAAAACTGCAATATTTGGGACACACTACAAGGGGCGTGCCATCTTCGGAACGAAGATGGCACTTGAAGAAGAAGTTTCCTTAAGTCATTTTTATCCTGAATTTCATTTAATTTCTTGCGGCAAAGGAGAAGTCGAAAGTCCTACTCTGGGTTCTAATCCAAATATTGCCTTTTAAGGCGATTGTTTTATCTTTGACTGGTTTGCGCAGTTTTTCATGAATTAGACATATTTAAAGCCTTCTGACCATTTCGTTGAAACGTTGTTTTTCATCCAAGAACCTATCATCTTCTCAATATCTTGATTGACACGTTCAGCGAAGCTCTGGCTTTGACTGTGCCTGAGATTTCCGTGCACAAGTTTGAGTTCTGGCCAGAGACTGGCAAACTCATTTATAACATTATTGACAAATTCCTACCGGTGTCAGATTGAAGAATGCAAGGCGATCCTACAATTAGAAATATATCATTCAAATGGTATGCCATCTCTGAAGAATGGCCTTAGAAACTATTTTCTTTTTCGTCTGTGTTTTCTTTTGATGACAGATACTATACATATTTTTGTGATGCTTTGGGCTAACATCACGATCTGTGACCGACAGCCATATGAGCTCCGTATAAAGCCATATACAGTTCATCGGATGGAATATAGTATTTTATATTACCTTCACCCTGTGCAATCAGTTTTTCCACATCTCCGATTTTTAGCACAGCAAATCGTTTCAATCTCCTTAGTTGTAATGATGTCTTTTTTCAGATTTTTCTGCATCTTCAACTTGTTCAACTAGTTCCAAAATATTGGTCTGATGATAACACATCATAATGAGAAGACTTCAATATGGATGAACCTACGTCAAATCGACAAGCATTCTGACAAAGAAGTTTTTGGGAAAACAGCTGAAAGACTATAAGTAGGCTATGTGTACTCTTTATTCTTTAATTTCAACATTTTGTTGGTGGTCACCAACATTATCAGGGAATGTTACAATTTAGTTAACATGAGAAATCACAGCCTTTTAATATGATCATACCTACTTACAATGCGAGGATAATGCCGTAATAAAAGCTGGTCATCATTTTAAAACATTACAAACATATAGAACATTGAAAAATAGTACAAAAACAAACACAAACATTTACTATTGTAAATACATGGACTATCATCTTCTGTATTGAATTACATTTTATTTAATAACTATGAATAGTCTCAACCACATGTTTGGCTTACTTATTGCCGTTTAAAGGATATAACCTTTAAAAACTTCTTTTCTCAGTATAGGCCAAGAAGAAGGTTTTGTGGCCATAGTATTGGTTTAATGTTTTAGCTCACACAGTAAGTCCTTTATTTGAGCACTATTAAAGTTGTTTTAAAACAAAGTGACAGTTTAAATTATAAAAAAAGAATGGATTTATCGCCACATAAATTTTGAACATGAGGTGAAAACCTCCATTTTGATTGATTGCTGAAAAATATTTTTTATGTTTATAATATGAAACAACCAGAAATTTAATTTTATTGTTTTTTTTTGCCAAAAGTCTATTATAAATTATGTGATAGTATGGTGAGTGACTTTAATTTAGTCTAAGATGGAGTCTAGAGAGTTCCAGTCTATAAAATTACTACAAACAACTTTTTAACTAGTCTGTTGCGGTCAGGACGTCGTTTGGTTCTTCAGAGTAAGATCTTAAAGAATATTACTCGATTATGGGATGGATGCTATAATCGTAACAAAGTGTGAGCTTCTTTCTACATTTCAAGAGTGCTTCAGCACACTTTCCGTGGCTTGTGCGGATATTGTTTAAGGTTGACCATTATCCACGGTATAAATTGCAAACCCGCAGGTAGATCATTTATACATTTTAGAACTTGGCAGTCGATGGGTACGTTATTCTCCCATTCTCTTATCAGTCTTATCTATTGAGCAGTCAGTCGCAAGTCAGTGTTTAACATGTCTTTTGCTAGTAATAGTCCATCGAAGTGTATTTATACCTAGTTTGTTGGTACTACTACTACTACTACTTGTCGGTTTATAACGTTCTCCGCCGTTTTCCGACTTCCAATCGCCACTTAGACCGGTTGTTCCATAGATCTTCTTCTATGGCCCTCTCTCTCTCAGTTCTTTATTTATTCCTTCGCTTCAACTTTTTCTCGGTCTACCTCGTTTTCTCTTTCCTTCTGGTTGCCACTTTAGTATTTCTTTTGGCATTCGTTGTTCGTCCATTCTTTGTATGTGTCCGAACCAGATAAGTTGTTTTGTTGTTAGGTCATCTGTGATTGTTCGTTTGATTCCCATTATTTCTCTAATGCGTTCGTTGGTAATCCTTTCTCTTCTAGATCTTCCTGCGGCTCTTCTCCAAAAATCCATTTCCGTCGCTTTCAGCGTTGACAGTGTTCTTTCTTTCAGTGGTCATACCTCACAGCTGTATAAAGTGATACTTTTTACTATAGTCTCATATATCCTCTTTTTATTTTCTTTGCTGATGGATTGGTCCCATAAAATGGTATTTAACATTGTGATGGCTTTTCTCCCTGACGTATTTCTCTCTCTTATGGCTTTGTCTAATGTTCCATCTTGTGAAATAGTGATACCTAGGTATTTGTAGTCACAGCAGTGCTTTATCGTAGTGTTATCGTCTAATATGAGATCTTTTTGTTCTGTTCCAATGCACAAGTATTCGGTTTTCTTTTTATTTACTTCTAGACCCCATATAGCATACTCTTCAATTAATTTTCGTGCCATACAGTTTAAATCGTCATAATCTTGAGCCATTATTACTTGATCGTCTGCAAAGTTAAGCGTATATACCATAGTATTGGTGAGCGGTATCCCCATTGTCTTGCATTTTTGTTTCCATCTTTTTAAAGCACTTTCGAGGTATATTTTAAATAAAGTGGGAGACAAGCAACATCCTTGCTTTAATCCTTTTGATGTTATAAATCCTGTTGTTATTTGTGTCCCTGCTTTTATCTTTGTTATTGGTTTGGTTGTATAGCACTTTGACGGCTTTTATTAATTCTATATTAATATTCGTGCTTTCCATTGATTGCCACAGATTCTTCAGTGGAACGCTGTCGTAGGCTTTCCGTAGGTCGACGAACAACATATGAATCTCTTGATTCCTTGCCATCTTTTTTTCTATTATCTGGGTTAAGGAGAAAATGTGGTCAATAGTGGATCGATCCGTACTAAATCCTGCTTGTTCTTCTGCTTCATAATCTAAGTATTCTCTCTCGATTCGGTTCTTTAACACCTTTCCATATATTCGACTCATAGATCCGGTTACAGCTATTTCTCGGTAATTTTCACAATTATTTTTATCACCCTTTTTATGTATAGTGCTGAGGTATGATATCTTCCGTAGGGATTTCGCTCGTGTTTATGCATTCTTGAAAAAGTTGTCGAAGACATTCGTACAATTTGTTCGTTCCGTACTTAAACAATTCTCCGGGTATATCTCCTGGTCCGGGTGCTTTGTTCCTCTTCAGCTGTTTACATACATTTTTAATCAAAGGACTCTACGAAAAGTCCTTTGAAATACTCTTCCCAGTCTTCAGGTTTTATGCTCTGTATTACTTCTTTATTCTTTTCTTTTGTCAACTTTTTTATCAGTTTCCAGCTTTCTGTGCTTCTGGTTCCTCCTAGATAAGTATTTATTCGTTGGCAGTTTCTTTCCCAAGACTCGTTCTTCTTCTTAGAGATTTTCCTTCGTACTTCTGCTTGTTTTTCCTTATATTTTATTTTGTCTTGTAATGATTTAGAACTTAAATATTGTTGGTATAGTTGTCTTTTACATTTTATTTCTTCCTCTATTTCGTTATCCCACCAGTATGGTTTGTTTACCTTGGGTTTTATGTAGTATATGTAAACAGTTTTTTATCTGTTTATATAGCTAGTCGATATTCTTGGGGGCGGGAATTTGTAGCTTCTTATCCAATCTATTTTTAAATAAGTCTTGGGTACTAGAAAGTTAAGGATCTTCTCTAGTTAATGCATGTTTACTTTAAGTGTGGATGTGCTATGTTGCTCAATGCTCAGTGTGGGTAACCAAAAAGTTGGCGTTGATATTTTTTCGTGCTGTAATGGTCCTCATTGCTTAGTTAACTTACGTATCTGTTTTACTTGTATGGATGCTGTTTTACCAAACAGGTGCATATTGTGGAAAAGACTAGGCCTAGTGTGGAACATTTCAGAGTTATTGTCGGCATTTAAATCTGTATAGCATTTCTTGTTGATTATTTTTTTTTGCATCCATATTTTTCAGGTGCTGCCTAAAAGGAGAGCGTTTTGTAAAACGTTTCCAAGTTTTTATGGAAATGTGTTATGTTTTAGTTTAGTAATGTTATATTTTTAATTATAATTTTAATTATAATTATAATGTTATATTATAATAATGTTATATATTTTAGTTTAGTTATGTTTTAGTATTCCCAAATTCTATTTGTCTATTTGTCTTTGCCAGAATGAAGACTAAAACCTTCACCAGCAAAAACAAGTGTTTTCAATAGCACGTGATTTATGTAACTTTCTTACACGTGACAATATAAATATTATTTCTTTCTACAAAATATTTTGTACAAGCGTGCTTAATTATATATTACATTACAGGCAATCAAACCAAGAGATTAAAGTTTTTTTGGTCTAGGGATATATATATATATATATATATATATATATATATTTGTTTTTATATTCAAAGTATATTTATATTTCAAAGTTATTAACAAACTGGAAAAAATATTTAAATTGCCTTCTGGCTGTAGACATTTGTTGAATGACTCGTTTAATGAGCTCTAAAAGGTAGTACAAAGGAAGTAAAAGTACAAATAAAAATTTACAATTAAATAATATTAAAATTGATGTTAATGTTTATATAAAAATATATTAATTTTTGTAAGCTTGTACGGTGGAATCTGTTTTCAGAGTTAAAAGAAGCCAAGTTAAAAATATTCGAAATGACATCTTTATTTTTAAACGTGCCATTCGGGCCTTAAATTTGAATCTTTATCACTCACGCCTAAGGGGAAATAATAATATTAAAATTTAATACAGCTAAGAGTCCTTCGATTGCTGATTGCTGTACTGAATATAAAATATAATATAATAAGAAAGTTAATCAAAATCAGCAATTGCATATTAATCAGTGCGGAAAGTCCAATTACTCATTTGTCGTAAAATATACGAAAACAATTATTTAGGGAAAAGTTGGGACACAGATAGGACGATACTGTAAAAATATTTTCAAATATACAGGGCCACCCATATTGACGGCGTAGAACAAACATATCTTCTTTTTAATGGAATACCCTGTATATTTTTACCTTTTTGGACTCTTCTCGATATTCTCGTTTTTTCAATATAAGGTTTGGCAGTGTTATATGAGGTATTTTAAAAGATAATTACGTTTTTACAAAATGAACACCTTGTAGAATGTAGAGATTTGATATTAAAAATATATTGATGTTCAAAATATTTGTAATATATTCTACTTTTATTAAAAATTATTAACATAGCGAAATAATAAATTTTTATGTACAGGGTGGGTCGAAACTCCGAATGAGTATTTTCTGAGCTTTCTTAAATAGAACATCCTGTGTTTGAGTATTTTAATGAAATGCTATTTTATTTTACTTTATTATTTATTAAGCAAACATTAATTGCAACAAAGATTAGGTGAAATGTTATCAGGTTGGCCGTGAAAAAATACATAATATTCCATACTGATCTTTAATTTGTTAATAATTAATTAGATATCAAAATATCTAAGAAGTTTAAAGTGGCATGACATTTAATATTTAAATAAAATTAAATACAAAACAAAATATTTACTTAACAAAAATAACACAAAAATCTTTGTGTATTTGTAATAAATACTCAAAATGGCCTCCGTCGACGTCAATACGAAAAGCGAAAGAGCAACGAAAAAGCGACTTACCCTAGTTAATACATTTCTGTTTAATCTCATACATTTATTTCTAATTTTCTGATTTATATTTTCTGTAGTTGTAGCTGATGTTTTATACACCTTATATTTTATTTACCCCAGAAAATACAATCTAGCTTGTTTAACTTTGAAGATAGTAGAGGCTACCTTCTCGCTCCTTTTCTTGTATACCTATTAGCATTCTCTTACATATATGTACTACTCAACGGTACTACTTAAAATAATTTCGGCAATTTGTTGTCCAAAAAATGTAGATACATGGTTCCATGTACGTGATACTCGAAAAAGACGGGTCCTATGACATAATTTCCAGGAATTCCAACCCAAACATTTAACGATCATTTTGTTTGACTTTGGGTCAAAATTTTCTTGTAAATTAGAAATTGAGTATCTAATAGTGGAGATTATGTATGTTTACAATACCGTTCCTGTGGTAAGTAGCTTCATCTCTAAATAAAATACTTAGTTCGCAATGAGAGGTTCGCAAGGAAACGAAATTGCCGATAAGTTAGCAAGATCCGCCTTAGACTTAGACAGAGATTCTATTCACCAGTGTATTTCATATACAGATTTTAATGCCACACTTAAAATAAAGCTAAAAACCATATGACAAGAACTGTATGACAGCAAACAAACAGGATTAAATTATAAATTATGTCAAGTCCAAATCCCAATACTAAGATGGTTCCACAACCAAAACAACCGAAACTTTATGGTACTTTATGGAGAACTTGGGGACTAACACACATTATACTTGGTTGTTCACTAAATAGTCAAAGCACAGATAAATTTTATAATGAAGTAATTAATAACAAACTTTGCTTACCCATTAATTTAAACTGTATAATTATTTTCAATAAGAATATTAATATATTGTACTGCTTATATAATCACATCAAGAGGTGCAAAATGAAATTGTAAATTACTAACCATATTTTTGTTAGCAATTCTGCAACTAGTTCGATTTTGTAAGTGGGCACCGAAAAAATAAAAGAAGAAAAATACAAAATCAAATAAAAAAAAAACAAAAAAAAAATATAATAAAATAAATAAAAAAAAAAAACAAAAAAACAGAACAAAAAAAACTTTAAAAGTAAGAGAAAAAAACTAAATTATACATATAAAAAATGTATAAGTTAAAATAAATAAGAAAAAGAAAACAAAACAAAAATTTGCTTAAAAATACTTTAAGCATTGTAATAGTGAAGAAGGATGAGTCTTCAATTAAGTTAAATTAAATTATCATAGTTAAAAAAAATTGTCTGGCTAATTGGTCTTTACCAAAGCCATCTAATTAACAAAAAATCTCCAAATAAAACGTATTCCAAGAAATATGCATCATTCTGAATTTGAGACTTTTATTATAGTTATTCTCATTAAGCTCTTGGTACAACTGTGCGTGATATGAATGCAATAGTTTTGCCGAGAAAAGCACCTGGTCTAGATGTAATTTCAAATAGAGCTCTGAAGTATCTACCAGCAAAAGCAATAGTACTTTTAACCAACATAACGAACGCGATCCTTAGATACAGGCTCTTCCCAAATCGATGGAAGGAAGCCCATGTTATCATGATTCCGAAGCCAGGAAAGAATAACATGTTTCCGCAAAACTACAGGTCGATAAGCTTACTGCCAGCAGTCAGCAAGATCGTAGAAAGAGTAATGCTAAGAAGACTATAAGCTGAAACATACGAAATAGGACTAATCCAAGAAGCTTAGTTCGGATTTAGAGCAGAACACTCGAGCGAAGTACTTAGACTGACAGAATACATAGTAGCTGGATTTAACGAAAAACAGTACACAGGAACAGCGTTCCTGGATGTAAGCAAAGCCTTCGACAGAGTCTGGCATAAAAGCCTAATATACAAAATGAGAGGCTACGGATACAGTGAGGCCATGACGAGACTGATCTCCTCGTACTTGAGCAACCGAAGCTCCAAGGTACGAAGAGGACAAGTATGATCCGAGTGTGGAGTTCCTGAGGCTGGAGTGTCACAGGGAGTAGTCCTGCCATCCCTACTGTACACAATATACACTGCAGATGTTCCAAGAACACCAGGAACACTACTCATCCTTTATGCAGACGACACAGCGATTGCGGTCAAACACAGAAACTTAGAAGTAGCGGTCAACAATCTACAGACAGTATTGGATAACATTGAAGAATAGTGTATCCAATAAAAAATAGCAATCAATTCAGAAAAGACACAAGCAATCATATTCAAAAAGAAAGGAGAAACCCCAGAAACAGCTGTTAGTGCAAGATAATCCCATCGAATGGAAAAGAGAAGCGAAATACCTAGGAGTCACTATGGACCAAGGCTTAACCTTCACGCAACACGTAGACACAACCATAAAAAAACAGCAATAGCCAGAGCAGCAATAAGAGGACTCATAGGTAGAAAAAGCAAACTGCACATAAGGACGAAAATGAGACTGATAAACAGCATCATACTTCCAATAGTCACATATGCATCTCTCGCATGATGACACATAAGCAATTAAAATAAACAGAAAATACAAGCAGCCCACAATAACATCCTCAGAGAAGCGGTAAATGTACCCAGATACGTTGCTGAGCGCTTTTTGTTTAGAGAACTTCCACAAGTAAGGGTGAAAGATAAAATGGCAGAAAAAGCCAGAATTAGGTTTGCAGAATTAGAAAATCATTCAAGCTGGATTCTGCGACAGTTAATAAGATATGATGCGTTTCATCGATGGAAGCACAAAAGACCAAAACAGCAAATCCTGGCAAACACATAAAGTCTAGATAATTCGTAGCTCTACCAACAGAAGAAGTCCCAGCACGCAGCACTGAAAATTTTATTAATTGATGTTTATTTTCAGGACAACTTTCAAAAAAAATTAAAAATAAATAAATAAAGGTTTTGCCACCAAAAAAATCAAAAAATACTAACAAAAAGGCGGCAGCCATCCAAAAAAAATTAACAAAACCCCAAAGCCTGGGCACGAAGGGCCCACATCCTCGGACACCGAGTCGCCGAACTGGGCGCAGTTCGGAGCGGAGACTCGAGGCCCGAGCAAGCCATTTCAGTTCGATGATACGTCACTAGAAAAAGCAGGAAAAGAGAGCGTCACGCTAGCCTGCATTGATCGGGTGAGGATAACGTGTTGGCGTTCCTTTAATCAGGACTTTCACACGAAAAGCATTTGGCTGATAGTGGTGCCCCTATCGCGCATCAGAGTGCTATAGGGGGGAAAGGGATGGCCTGGAGTATTGGAGCGCGGTGGAGTGACTCCTGTTTTTAACTCGAGTTAATACACCTAGCTCCAATGAAGTGTTACACCTGAACGTAATTCTTAGGAGTGAACATGTCTCACAGGCTGGGTTTACTTAAATTGCTTGCTTGCTCTTGTTCTTTTTTGAAATTCTTCCTACACTACAATCACTAATTTCAAAAACATGTGCAATTTCCCTTGTATTAACATGCGGATTCTCAGTGATATTAAGGATTACATTTAATTCATTTTCTTCATTTACAATAATTTTTGTTCGATCAGATTTTTGGTAATTTACGTGTACGATCCGTTGAAACTCTTCCAGTAAACTTTAAAAAGCTTCTCTTCTTGGTTGTCGTCTATCTGGAATTGTTGATGATAAATTTTTGTTGGTAGTTGCACATTTTTGTTATACCCTACTGGCACAAAACCTATATAAATACGTTCCTTAAAGAAATTCATGTTAGTAGTAGTAACAAAGCAACAGCAAGTTAAGTGTCAAAGTCATAGCCAACTAGGTAGAATGTTATGTTTTTATTAATATTTTCACACCAATAATCCTAACTACTAATGTATTTTGATACCACTCAATACTAATAAATTAAGGAGCAGTCTATGTAGTTCGTTTCGAAAAATTTGCTTTGATTGAATATTTTCACGGCCACCCTCATAAAATTTCATCTAATTTTTGTTGCAATTAATGTTTGGTTCAAAAAATCACGAGTAACTCACAAATTAAAGCAGTTAGTTATTATAGGGTATGCTTAATAAATAATAAAGTATCATTTCATAACAATACTAAAATACAGGGTCTTCTATTTAAGAATAATGAGGAAATATTCATTCCGAGTTTCGACCAACCCTGCATATCAAAATTAAATATTTCGCTATGTTAATAATTTTATACAATAATGGACTTTATTAAAAATCTTTTGAACAGAAATATATTTTTTGATGTCAAATCTCTACAATTGTACAGGGTGTTAATTTTGCTACGAAATTAACAAAAAAACGTAATTATCTTTTAAATTTCTTCGTATAATACTGCCAAGCCTTATATTGAAAAAACGAGAACATCGAGAAAAGTCTAGAAATTTAAAAATATACAGGGTGTTCCATTAAAAAAAGATAAGTTTGTTCCACCCCGTAAGTATGGGTGGCCCTGTATATTTCAAAATATTTTTAGAGTATGGTCGTATATGTGTTCCAACTTTTACCTAAATAATTTTGCTAAATAATTGGACTTCCTCGCACTAATGCCGCACCCTGTATATAAAGCTGAATACACACTGTCCCAAGTCCCAAACAAGGCCAACAATAGCCATTCTTTAGCGTTTGTTGTTCAGGTATGGAAGGTTTAGAGAAGGACAACAAAGGTTCGGCAATCCGAAGCGGTACGTTCGAAGGAATCGGACAATTCAGTGTAGACGGAAAATATAGAAAATAAAAGCTTAAAAACTCAGTTCGTAGGAATAGAAAGATATTTTTACTAATTCATTGATGTAGAGAACAAGCCAGTCCTTGGGATCCTGCTCATAAAAATTACGAGTTGAAATCAAATAGATTTTTAAAATGAAATATTATTTAAGAATTTTGTTGAAAAGAGTTGTTAAACCAACGCCAAAGTTGTTAAAACAACTTTTTGTTATACTCTCTTTGCAACAAAATTCTTATATAATCTTTTTTGAAGACAATTTTCGGAGAAGAAATCGAAACCATATCAATCGAATCAATTGTGGCTTAATCCCATATATACCATATAAATATACCATACATAGTTTATAAAATTTAGCCTAGAATTACAACTTCATCTAAGATGAATCATTGTTTATAATATTTTTTGCCGTGTGTATATAATTAAATATTGAAATAATATAACATCAAAAAACATTCGATGTGATTCATTCAATTTCTGAATGAATAAGCACAATGTTTTTTTAGTTGATGTAATATGGGAAAGATATTATTTCATGAATGAATTGGAAAAAAGTTGAAAAGTCTTCATAAATTAGATTTGATCTTTTAAGTTTATTAATTGATGATAATGTATTTGGATAAAATTTTGGTGACAAAACTAAACAAATGGAGCCTAAAAATTAATGTAGTAACAAAGTGTTGTATTATGGCAATAGGCCGTGCAAAACAAGATTTAAATATTAATCAAAACGTGTGTAAAAATACAAAAGGATACAAATACTAAATGCAGACGGAAAAGACGGGAAAGACATATTGCAGAAAATAGTCTACACCAACACAAGTTATGAATTACAGCTTTGATGTACAGTGATGGGAGCTAGAGTGGAGACATCTGATGTAGGAGGAATGTTAACTCCCAATTTTGGAGAGAATTACCTTTAAAATACTGATTTAATATATATATATATATATATATATATATATATATATATATATATATATATATATATATATATATATATATATATATATTATATTTAAAATTTCCACAGGAGCTATATTCTGCGGTTTTTCGGGTTTGACTAGGCGTTGAATAATTTTGGTTTTGAGAATAAATACCATTTTTTAGACGACGCTTTGGCAAGATCGCACTTGCCGTTATGAAGTCAGGTAGTAATGCGTCTTGCTGGTGCTTGAAGTAAACTGGCTCTCCCGTTCGAAGCCGTTACTTAAATAGAAGATCTTGACTTGTTTCTCTCGACCGATACTTGACAGCCCTTGACAGAATTCATCACCAAAGGATTTAATGAAAGAATGTACACAGCTACAGCTTTTCTGGACGTCAGCAAAGCCTTTGACAGAGTCTGGCACCATGGACTCATCTATAAAATGAATGAATTTGGTTACAGTGAGGCGATGACATGCCTCCTTGCGTCATATCTTGCCAACAGAAGGTTCAGAGTTCGAATAGGGGCAACCCTATCCGAGGTCGGGACCCTGGAGGCGGGTGTGCCTCAGGGAGCGGTGCTGTCGCCGTACCTGTACACCATCTATACGGCCGATACGCCAAAAGAGCCAGGCTCTCTGTTGAGTCTTTACGCTGACGACATAGCAATAGCTGTTAGCTGGAGAAACCCGGATAATGCAGCTAATCATCTGCAAAGAGCACTAAACAGATTCCAAAGATGGTGCATAAAATGGAAAATAGCCCTAAATCCAGACAAAACACAGGCTGTAATGTTTAGTCACAGAAGAAGTGTACCAAATCGCGAAATTACAATCGAAAACACCCCAGTAGACTGGACCAACCAGGCTAAATACCTAGGGGTACATCTAGATAAGAAGCTAACGTTCACTGAGCACATCAATCAGCAAATACGCAAAGCCAAAGCGTTGAAAAGTCAGCTCTCAACACTTATTGGAAGGAAAAGTAAACTACGATTTAAAACCAAAATCAGGGTTGCGAATAGTATTAACCTGCCAGTCCTAACATATGCATCCGCTGCGTGGGGACACACCTGTAAAACAAACAGGAAAAAGATACAGACCACTCAAAATCAAATAGTCAGAGATGCCCTTAAGATACCAAGGTACGTACCCTTGATATATGTATATAGAGACTCAGGACAAACAAGAATCCTACGCACGTTAGACGAGAGAGCATACGAAATTTTCAACGGACTAAGAAACCACCCAAGCAGAATGTTAAGAGAGCTGACTAACTACAATGAAAACATAAGGACGGTACACAGAAGACCAAAACAACAGATAGCTCGATATAGGGAGAACCCGAACGAATAAAGAAAGAATGAGATGGTTGCAAGAAGAACGAACAAAGAAATGCAGTCAATCAGAAAACACACCAAAAAAACTCTGGCGAGAGGGTACGCTTTTCTTTTTTAGGTTTTTAGGTAATTATAAGTCCAATATACACCGGGGTGTGTGAGAGCATTATACACTTGTGAATGCACACCCCAATACACGCACACAAATAGGATTAAGGAAAAAAGGAAAGAATTGTTGCCCAGGCATTTTATAGTCCCGAAGCCACAAGGAAGTCCACAAAAAAAATGTGTTTTCTGATTAAATAACGTAAATTCATATTGATATATTCATACTTTTCATTAAACCGTTTAACGTAAATTTACATTATATAGCAAATATAGAAGGGGCCCGTCAGGCCTTCTATATACCGCTCCGCGGACTAGGCCCTTAAGGCAGATCGAATGAAAGATCTACTCGCGAAATCCGAGCACTGAGGTCATGTGCGGCATACATGGGCTTGGTGGCCGGACCCCTCTCGGGTGCTCAGCCGGCGAGGAGAACAAAATTTATTTTGCCAAATCGGCGGCTGAGTGACCGAGCACACACTCTTTTCCGGACATAGAGTCATAAGCTCAGGTTGATGGCTCTATGGTCGGAACACACGCTCTTTTTTCTTTTTTTTAGGGACTCAAGTCCCGCCGTAAAGCTAGAGTAAAATCAATAGAGTCAGTAAAGTAAATAGGGAGAAAAGCCTAGATGTGGCTACCCCTACAGTTAGGTGGCATAACCCCATTCACTAAAAACCGAGGATGTCCTATTACCCAGGGCATCTTAAGTAAATTTCAGATCATAAGCCTCCTCACGTAAGTCACACGATGAGGAGGGGTGGTAGAAAAGCCTGGGGGTCAGATAGGTACCACTTCGACTAGCGAGGTGTGACCGGTTTGATCTTCGGACATGTGGATCCCATTCTTACATTGGTATACACATGTTCCTAGGGACAGGGTTGATCACTGCGTGTGTGTGTGTGTTGACAGCCCTTGTTGTGGTTGCCTTGTAGGTAGGTTGGATCGTACTGATCGGCCTTGTTGCCTGATTGAAAAGGCCTAAGCAACAAATAGTGAAATAAATAAAGAAACCAAATAAAAGTGAACTCAAACAAAATAAAAGGTAGTGAGAGAAAACAAAATAAATACGGGAGAGAAAATTAAACAAGGAAAAAAACAAAATCACCAGAGAGAAAACAAAAACCCCAGAGAGAAAAATATACAATACAAACCAACAAGGGATAGTTTGTAGCTCTAATTATTCGACAAACACTGCAAATCGCCGCACTGTATGGGCCCCAAGGGGTTAAGGACCGAAGGAACTAGAACAATAATACCTTTCATATAGACATCCTACAAAAAAAATTAGCAAAAAAACATAAAAAACGGCCTAGGCCAACAAAAAAAAAATTAAAAAACTAACAAAAACCCGGCGAAAGCCAACCAAAAAAAAAAACAAAAAACAAAAAATCTGGGCACGTAGGGCCCAAATCTCCAAAGCACCAAGTCTCCGAACCGTACGTAGTCCGGAGACTCCTGTTTTGCAACATTAATTGATTGAATGAATTGTTACACCCGAACGTACTAATTCCCAGGGGTGAACATGTCTCACAGGCCAAATTTCAACGGTCAATAGAATGTAATAGATCATAGATATGAAAACAGGTTTAGTGCAATGAACATAAAATGTAATAGAATATTCATCAATGTTTACAAGAATCGGATAGTAAACAGAGGTAAATTAAGAAAGCATCTCTGATCTACTAAATAAAGCAAACTGCGTTTTAAATTAATTAATAGAATACAGCAAGATCTGGTTACCAATACTGAAAACAAAAAAGATCAGAATTTAATGTCAATCTCTTCTTCTTCTTCTTTGTCAACCATTTTCCATCCATTCCTGAATGTAGGTCTCTCCCAATTGCTTCCATCTTTCTCTATCTTACGCCAATCTAATCCACTGTTTGCCTGCCACTGTTCTTATGTCATCTACCCATCTTTCTTGAGGTCTTCCCATGCTTCTTGTTGTCGTCCTTGGTCTCCATTCTAGAATTCTCCGTGTCCACCTGTTGTCATTATATCGGGCTACGTGACCTGCCCAGCGCCATTTCATTTTTGCAATTTCTTCCACAATATCCCTACTCTTCGTTCTACGTCTTATCTCGGTGTTTCTAATCTTGTCTCTTAGTGATATTCCAAGCATGATTCGTTCCATTGCTCTTTGCGTTGTTTTTAATTTTTTAGCAGATTTTTTGGTAAGGGCTACTGTCTCCAAGCCGTAAGTACAAACTGGTAGTATGCATGTGTTATACACCTTTTTCTTTAAGTTTACAGGAATGGAGGTGTTTTTAAAGATATATGCTAATTTGCCGAAAGCGCCCCATGCCAGTTGTGTTCTTCTTTTAATTTCAGCATCTTGATTTGGTTTTCCTAGTTTGATCACATGACCTAGATATACATAATGTTCAACATTTTCTATGGTATGATTTTGTATTGTTATATTTGTCTGGTCTCGGCTCGGTATTTTTGTTTTGCTGTAGTTCATTTTTAAGCCTACCGCTCCTGAAACTGCATTTAATTGTTGTAACATATCATTTAGTTCTTGGATATTATCGGCTATTAAAACTATGTCATCTGCGAATCGCAAGAGGTTTAAGTATGATCCGTCGACGTTGATACCCTTATTGTTCCATTCTAGTTTCTTAAAAATGTCTTCTAGAGCAAGGGTAAATAGTTTGGGAGAGATGGTGTCTTCTTGTCTTACTCCCCGTTGTAGTCTTATGGGATTAGTTTTTGTGCTTTCGTCCAGCTTTATCTGCATGGTGGCATTTTCATATATGTTTTTAATTACGTTAGTGTATCTTGAATCTATACGTGCATTTTCTAGAGATTCAAGCACTGCCCATAATTCGATGGAATCGAATGCTTTATGGAAATCGACGAACGCCATATGAATTGGAACATTATACTCGGTGCATTTTTCTATCAGTGTTCTTACGGTGTGCAAGTGGTCTATGGTACTAAAATGTTTTCTAAATCCAGCCTGCTCGATAGGTTGATATAAATCGAGCTTATGTGTTAGGCGGTTGGTTATGATTTTAGTTAGTAATTTATACAGATGTGAGAGCAAGGATGTCATGTCAATGTCAATCTAGGATACAATAAAATTTTTTCTCTCTAGAATTTTAGTGCCTAGCTGTTGCCTCCAGGATCAAGGCAAAGTAAGTATAAACTGTCAAGAATTCATTAACCGCTAATTAACAAGACAATATTTTACGTCAAAACATCGAAACAGAAGACATGTAGTTTTGTGAAACATGGCAGATAGTTTCACAAATAAAATAAAATTAAATGTAATGATAGTTAAAACGAAGTTAATCATAAATACAAGATAATATTAAAAATGTAAATGATGAATAAATTCTATATAATTTTAAAAATTAATAAAATCATTAAATAAAATTTTTAAAGAAAAAAATTAAAATTTTTTAAATTTTAAAGAACTTAAATATGTGGTGTTATCAAAAATATTAACAATTCAGTAATAAACAGACGTAAAATTTCATTAACTCACATAGTAATAACGCGATATAAGAAGTATTCACTTCTGTTGGCACTTCCCAAGTGCCTCGCGCCGTTTTTTTTTTTTTTTTTTAATTAATGAATGACTGTAGAATTTTCTGTTCTATGCGACGGGCAAAATTACTAGTCTGTCAATAAAAAACTTGATTCGTAACGATTGTCAAAATTTAAAACTCAGCATGTTATAGTCGGTTCGCTATTCCCAGTCCGAACTGTCTAGTGAATTTAGTAATTATTTTTTTGCGAAGTTAGTTACTTTTTGACAGACTAGAAGTGGCTGGAAATTACTATACAACCAAGCATACGTACTCATAGCCAATATTTATAGTAAACAAACGTTAATAAAATAGAACTTTACGAATTACCGACAATCAATATTTATTTATTTCCACCATATAATGTATTGATAAGAAATAATAAATTTATTTAGTGTATAAAATAAAAATATTTTGGGGAAATAAATTCCACAAAATTAAGCAGTCACCAGTCAATCAGAAAAGGTCTTACGGCATACTTAATTGTTGTTGATGTTTTACTAAGATGAAATCAACATAAGCTTTGGTTTTATTATCTTACAAAATACAAAGCAAATATTAGTAGTTTCCAACAATTCATTCAGTTATGCTAGGTATTCATGTCCCGCAGAGCAACAATAGAACTATATTTAATAAAATAAACAGCGTCATTAATACAAATATTTACTAGAATAATATATTAAATTACAACAAATATATTTTTTAAATTTATACTACCCAAAATTTTATGGGTTTAGTATACACTTCCACTATTTGACATAATTCTTCTTTTTTCAATGAAAGAGTCCATATTATTAGTTTATTTAAGGTGCTAAAACTGTGATATAGGAACTTTTGTGTTGTAGGTTTCCAGCTATGAATCTGTCAAAATATGCCCGAACTAAGCGAATGGACCTTATCCAATTAATAACAATATTGAATCATGTATTTAAATTTTTCACAGACTTCTCATTTTAAAATAGTAAACAACGTATTCTTTGTTAATACGTCAGCAGGTGGCGTTAGGATCAAACATAATAATTTATTGAATTATTTTAATATAATTTAATTTGTTTAAAATATAAATCATAAAATTACTTTATTCAATTTTAAAAATATTTAAATTTTAAAAATACAGAAAGCATAGTATGAAGCCTCGCGCTAGTCTACTGTACCACCTACTGTATTATCTTTTTTTCAAGAAGCACCAGAAAGCTTTAAAGCCTCTACTACGTACAACAATATTATAATAAACATAACATCTGATGATTGAGACGTCGGTTCCCATTGGTAAGTGATGACATTTGAAGATTTTATCTTTACGAATGCTGATCTTAACTTCCCTATACGATGTTTTATTTCCCTAATTACAAACACTGTGGTATATTCCCAAAATATAATATATTCCGTGAAAAATATCTGTTAGTTTATACAAACAGAATCATATAAATAAATGTAAAATGGTGGATCGTTGCAGGATTAAAGTTAACCCCAGACAAATATCCACAGGAATATTTATCCAGAAAATTATTTCAATATGAATATGTATGTACTCGGAACAAAGAATTTAATATTTTACAAGTCAAACAAGCATCCCACTTGAATGCATTGCTGATTAAGTTATTTTGCCTTTTTGGCTTGAGTAGGTACATAAAGGTTGCTACTGATTTTTAATGTAAGTGGAAGGAGTATTTTAAATATAGCATATTTTATTCTTTCATAACGTTTCATATATATATATATATATATATATATATATATATATATATATATATATATATATATATATATATATATATATATATATATATATATATATATATATATATATATATATATATATTATATATATTATTATGATTGTTTATTTTGACTTTAATCTTATTTTATTGAGCCAATAAAAAAATATAACTTATTTGTTATCAAAAGTAAAATAAACTCCTTATATTACCTGTGTTCGATGGATTCAAAGATTTTCTAGTTGTCTTTTATCGGGTTAGAGAAGAAGGATAAGAATACAAAATATATTATATTACAAAAATTTACGTTTCTTTATTTTATATGAACGAATAAAACAATTATCAATTTCTGTCGTTATCTTATCAATCAGCATACAAGAAAATAAATCAAATTTTTATAATAATAAGATTTTAAATCCACATACATTTATATTAAGTGAAAACCAATTTTACTTAAATTTTTCTTTACTTGAAACAAGAAACAACAAAACTTTAAACTTTTGATTAGCCTAACAAAACCTCAGTTCTTAAATTTTAATGCTAATGACCATGATGTCAAAACGATCCTTCACAGATATAAAATTCAATTGTACAAAACACTTACAGCTTATTTTCTTATTGAGTTGTATGTTGGAACATACCCAGAAAAGTCCGGTCTCCTCAACGATGTGATCTCTCCTCTTTGGCACCTCGACTCCTTCCTAATGTCTCTGCAAACCTCCTGCAGACTGCACAAAAAACACCTGATTTACTTCTCCAAACTCAGCTACTTATTTATGACACAAGGACCTTCTTTTGTCAAATTGATGCCGTAAAACTACTTTCACATATACTTCACAAAATGCCCACGGTAGATACAAGGACCTCTTTTAATCTACTTGTTATCTCCTTCTGCAAAACTATTCACTTCTTTCACAATGCCGGTATCCAAACTCACGAACCACACTCTATCTTGAGACAAACTACTGTTTCTTTCGATGACCAAATTATAACTAACTTCTCCGGTCTCATGATAAGCTCACAAATTCCCATTTAAAAACGACCGTCCAATCAAAAGCTCAAATTGTGTTTACCATGATTTTGGAAAAGCCTAATTTCGGTTTCAGAGAAAAACTAAATAGCTTACTTTAAAATTGGTTTTGTCAATACACAATTTATACATATTTCAAAAGATTAGAATATGGTCATTTAATACTCGATTATACAAACAATGAAAAGATTAACTTACAGGTAAAATGTCTTCTAATTCTAAACAAATTTCTATTCTTATCTACACTAAATCTTATCTTAAATTACTACATACAATTTGTTTATATTGATATCTTAAAATTTTATTTCGATGGATTTTTTTATTTATTTTTCTTTGGTTGGGAAAGAAGAAACATAACAATATATATATATATATATATATATATATATATATATATGTATATATATATATATATATATATATATATATATATATATACAGATTGAACGAATTTAAAACGGAACATACGAAATCAATGTATTTCGGCTCAACTCCGCTCTAGGTGGTTGGCCAACAAAAGGTTGTCAAATAATTATATTATAAAAATCCAATACTTCAGCGGGCTGCTGGATTCTGAATTCATTCAAGAACAAGTCAAAACTCCACCCAAATAGGTTGCCTAGAATCACTGAAAAAACTAGACTACACAAGCAGTTATTATGCTGTCAAACCACTAATCGCTTCCTTATAGTCCAAGAGATAGAGCCGAAATTTTGAACTGATCAGTAATATGACATTTCTCTATTGGAATATATTCATTGTAACTGGGTTAAAACTTTGCCTTACAGGCGGACGCCCCTCGTGGTACAGGGGGTGGCTATACAGGGATGAAGTTGTAATTTTTTTCGGAAAAATGAACGATCGATAATATGGCTGAAAATTTGCCCAGAGTAAGATCTTGGTATAACTAGACGAAATCCCAAAGGGCGGACGCGAGAGTGGATACATAAGGGGTGGTGGACAGGGGTGAAGTTGCAATTTTTTGGGGAAAAATTAACGATAAGTAATATGTCCGCCATTTTCATGACTCATTATTTAGCCCCTAAAAACTCTAAATCCAAAAGGGCGGACAGCTGGGTTGGTACATAGAGCCATAAAACGGGGTCAAATGTACCACTTGCCTGCGCATTTTAGGTCTCGGTAACAGTTTTCAAACGGATTTTATTATGATATTTTTATACCGATTCATTTGAAAATTTGTATGCTCACTTCTGTTACTATTCTGAGAAGCGTCAAGTAGAGTTTTCCTCAAAATTTTCCAAAAAAATTTCTTTATCTTTATCTTTATCTTTACTTTACAAATCACATTTTTTTCTTAAATATTAATATTTTACGAATTAATTTTTAATTGAATAAATGTTTGATATTTGATATTTTATTAAATTAAAGTAATTTTATAATGTTAACTATTAAATATTTATAGGATAACAAATAGTAATTTTACTTATTTTTTATTACAATAAAAAGGTTTTTAAATTTATATTGCATAAATAATGGTTGTTCAGATATAAGATAAATTTGATTTATTATTACATTAATAATCAAATACAAAATATATTATTTATATTTATCAATAGGTAAAATTCAATTTGTAGAATTCCTTTAACATTTTACAAATAATTATTAATAAAAATCAATTTAATAGTGGAATTATCAATTTTTTAAGTTTTGAAATTTACTTTGTAGATATTTTCAATATTTTTTTTAACTTTTAAATTGATATAATTTTTTTTATTAGTTAATTATAATTTTACAAATTCTGTTTGGACATTAATTTTGCATCATTATTATTTTAAAATATTAAAATAATAATGATGCGCGTTCCATTTAGATCAGTAATTCTAGACGCATGCGTTAAATGTAATAAGTATCAAGATGCTTTTATCCAACTTGGTGAAACTGACTTCGATTGTAATGAAGTTTTTGAAACCTAAAAAATTTCGATGCTTCAAGCTTACCACCATGTCAAGATGAATTACACCAACATCTACTGCGAGCCCATTATATTTCAAATATTTGGACAAATGCTCATAAAAAAGTACCAACAGAATTGATTGTTGAAGAACATGGTTGGGAGTTTGAAGATGAAACATATAAATTCAAATGGTTTAGTGGACCTCAGATGCCAGAATCAGTTCGAGAAGTAGTGATTGAAAATGAAGCAGATAATGAATGTAATATTATTGAAAGTGAAAGCGACGAAGATGATGAATGTGATGACATCAATGAGAGTGAGAAAAATGACGAAATTTTTAAAGTTTTTCTAAATTTTTTTTTCTTATCGGAAAAATCGTTTGAAAATTTTTGGAAAAATTCGATTTTACCTCAAAAAATTACGAAAATTTTCATTTACGGAAATTTTTTTTAAAAATTTTGAGGAAAACTCTACTTCACGCTTTTCAGAATAGTAACAGAAGTGAGCATACAAATTTTCAACTCAATCGGTATAAAAATATAATAAAATCAGTTTGAAAATTGTTACCGAGACCTAAAATGCGCAGGCAAGTGGTACATTTGACCCCGTTTTATGGCTCTCTGTACCAACCCAGCTGTCCGCTCTTTTGGATTTAGAGTTTTTAGGGGCTAAATAATGAGCCACGAAAATGGCGGACATATCACTTATCGTTAATTTTTCCCCAAAAAATTGCAATTTCACCCCTGTCCGCCACCCCTTATGTATCCACTCACGCGTCCGCGCTTTGGGATTTCGTCTAGTTATACCAAGATCTTACTCTGGGCAAATTTTCAATAGAGAAATGTCATATTACTGATCATTCCAAAATTTCGGCTCTATCTCTCCGACTATCAGGCAAGCTCCTCTTTCCTTTAAAGGAGACAGATAGTTGAACGATATTTTATACAATGTCTATCACTGGGTATGGATTTATTTTTGTCCAAGTTTTATATTGGTCCACTATTTCAAATGCAGTTCAAACAGACATATATTAAATTGTATGTTCCGTTTTAAATTCGTTCAATCTGTATATATATATATATATATATATATATATATATATATATATATATATATATATTTCAAATTATTTTCGACCGTACTGTTTTAAATATTGATTTATAGTATCAGCAATCGGTCTGTAGGAGATGAAACTCTATTGTTCTGTCTCAATATTTCGTCACGATTTTGTGACTTCTTCATGAGAAAACTGTAAATTTATTAGAATAATTAATTATAATATACATTCACCTTGTTTATATATTATAATTAATTATTCTAAGCAATTTACAGTTTTCTCCTGAAGAAGTCACAAAATCGTGACGAAATATTGAGACAGAACAATAGAGTTTCATCTCCTACAGACCGATTGCTGATACTATAAATCAATATATATATATATATATATATATATATATATATATATATATATATATATATATATATATATTTATATATATATTTAAATAGAAACTTTTTTATTTCCTGGGTTTATCGGTCTGATGTAAAATAAAACTATTTAAATTTTGCTTAAACGTTTCGATAAATCGATACAGTACTAATCGAGTAACGACGAGAAGTAGATCCACCAGGCTTGAGAATGGCAAGTGAGACCTTGCCGAAACGTCGCTAAAACAATGGTTTTCAAGAAAACCAGCATTTTACAACGCGGAGTCAAACCCGGAAAAATAGTGACAGCACATATAGCTCCCGCGGAAACCTCAAAACAAACATATATATATATATATATATATATATATATATATATATATATATATATATATATATATATATATATATATATATATATATATAGGTATAACGGTCAATTAGATATATCTCGAAAACACTAAAGGCAGTGACGGACTAAGACTAAAGCAGGCCCTAGGCAGTATTGCAATTCCGGGCCTATTTTTCAGTCATGACACATACTTTGCGTTTGGTAGTTTAGTTTCAAAGCACATAGTATGTAGTTCTATTTAGTTGGCGGATTCCAAGAAAGAAAAAAGAAAACAAATAATATACATGTACAAAAATTAAATAAACATAGCTTACTAAAACAATAATACTTCAACAAATTTACCCAAATTTATTTGTTATATTGCACTTTTTCTCACTATTGCTCTCAAAGTTGTTTAATAACTCTTTCTATATAAAGTAATAATAAACTATTTAATTTTTGTTGGTCTAATGTGATGTTAATTTTTTTTTAATTTGGCAATTACTGAGAATGATCTTTCACTCCTTGCATTGCTTATTGGAAGGGTTAAATACATTATCAGAACTGTGTTTAAATTTGAGAATGTTGCATTAATATTATTTTCGTGAATAAATGACTACATAGATACAGGCAGAATAATATTTTCTTTACTTATAAAAGTCTTATATTGTAATATTTCACTTTTCAGTTCTGCTAGGTTTAAATCTTGTACACATCATTTTAATTGCTCCCCTGACATCACTATCATGAAAAATTATTTTGAATTTATTGTTAATAGTTTTATATCCGTCAGAACTTTATGGGATCAGTAAAGAATCGCATGCAACAACAAAAAACTTAACTTTAAAATGTTGTTTGCCACTGAATCTTATTTCATATTAAGGAATTTCATTATAAAATAGATTCGTATTTTCTGTCGTTTTTTTGTTTAGTATATCTAATACCTTTAACTTTTTCTGCTTCTTTTGAATGGATCTTACTCAATGAATCATATATTAAAAAGTTGTTTAAAACATAAAGCATTCGCACTGTCAATGGAAGATTAACATAAGTCAGAAAAAAACAATTTTTAGTTATTGTGCTGACTGAACTGCAAAAGCTGTAATCTTTCCAATGGAAAACCACAACATCTCGTGATCTATATGCATTACATAGAAAAGTGCGGATATGTTGGGATTACATTTTAAAAATTGTCTGAATTTGTCAATGAAAAAGCAACACATAAATTTTCATGGCAGTTTTGCCTTAAAAATGCTGATATTAGTAATATTTTTTACTAGTGGTAAACCAACATAACATCAGACTATGGTGCTTGTTGATTGTTGTTGCCAGTTTATTTTACATCCTTTCATAATGCTATATCAACATAAGGCAAAATGTGTTAGTTTTACATTATAATAACGTTTGTTTTATATAAGTGTAAAACTAACGCAAAACGAAATATGTCGGTTTTGAGTATGAAATTGTAATCTAAAATTTCGCATCGTACTGCCATTAAACTGCCATAATACAAAAATGTGAGGTTAGTTTTGTCTACAATGGTTTGTTTACGTTGTGTTGCATTTGGTGTTGCACTCGCGTGGTAGCTGTTTTTAGTGATAAACAAGGATTATTCAACAAGGTTCCAATGATATTGATATTACTGATATTATCATGTCTGCGTCCATGATCTTTGCTACAGAAAACAATCCTGCCCACCAGGACGAAGGAGTTATCATTGAAGTTCCCAACGAAATGCATTTCAGTGAGAACATTATCGAAAGTAACTCTTTTGAGCCCCAAATGGTACAATATTCTATTTGTAATAATGACATGGCATCTTCTTTACATGAAGGTGACAATGTTCAGATTACACTTGGGTCAAACATTGGCAATGAAAAATATGGAGATAATAATAAAATGCATAGATCAGATATTATATCAGATAGCAGTAATGAATCATCAGAAGGATACAATCCAGAGAATAATGTAGATAGTTCTGACTCAGATGAAAATCTTCCAGTATTAATTGTAGAAAATGATAGCCATCCTGTTGGTATAGACCTAATACCTACGTCTACAACAAACAATATTGAAAATGAACCAGCTAATGAAAACCAAAAAAATGGAAAGTCAAGAAAACGAAAAAGGAACCCACAAGAATGGACACGTAATATTAGAAAAAAACAAAAAAATTTAGGCGAAACCTATGTGACTAAGTCAAATAAGAATGTTCGTGGAAAAGCTTTGAGAGAACCCTGTGGAGAAAAGTGTAAATTTGAGTGCAACAATAAAATAAATGTGGAGCAACGACAAGATATTTTGAAGTCCTTTTGGGCCTTGGGAGACAACACGAGACAAAGACAATTTATTTGTTCTAACACCGAAATAATTGTTCCCAAATACCGTTATGTTAGAGAAGGTAGTCAGAGAAAACAAAATCAAGGATTCTATCTACCTACTGAAAGTCAAAAGATTCGAGTTTGCAAGAAATTCTTTATGGCAACTCTAGATGTGGGTGACACGATCATACGCACGACATTTCAAAAAAGGGACGATAAAAACATTGCTATGACTGATCAACGTGGAAAACACAAGAACCACTAAAAGTTAGATCCGGTCTTAAAAGATGGGGTTAGGAAGCACATTGAATCGATACCCACAGTGGAGTCCCACTATTTAAGAAAACAGACAGAAAGGCAGTTTATTGAAGGAAGCCTAACCCTTCCAACGTTATACCGTGATTACAAGAGAGAATGTGAAGAAGCTGGCAAGGAGTTTGTTAAGAGTTGCATTTATGAACATATTTTTAATTATGAATATAACATTGGGTGGCACCAACCAAAGAAAGACCAGTGCAGCACGTGCGCTAAATACAAAAATTCATCACCGGAAGAGAAACAAGAATTGCAAGAAGAATATTCATTACATACGAAACTGAAATATTTGCCGCGAGAAGAGAAAGAAAAAGATATTAAAAAGGCGGAAAATAGTGAAGATAGAATTGTAGCCGTTTATGATTTACAAGCGGTTCTTTCTACACCGGCATCTGAGATGTCAGATTTTTACTATAAAAGTAAATTGGCTACCTACAACTTGACAATATTTAATATTGTGAGCAAGGAAGGGTTTTGCTACATTTGGTCGGAAAATGTCGCAAAACGCGGAGCCAATGAAATCGGAAGTTGTGTCCTCCAATTTTTAAAGTTATACTGCATAGGGAAACATGTAACGTTTTATTCTGATAACTGTGCAAGATAAAATAAAAACAAATATATTGCCTCCTTGTATCTCTATGCCGTTTACATTCTTGGTGTGTCCAGCATAACGCACAAATTTTTCATAACTGGACACACACAGAATGAAGGTGACTCGATGCATTCGTGCATAGAAAAAGAGAACAAAAGGATTTTAAAAGGAGGTCCAATATTTATTCCTGCAATGAATACCAATTATTCAAGGAGCTAAAAAGAGAGCCTTATAAGGTGAAGGAAATGGACAACCGAAATATACGACCTACAAAAATTGAGCGCTGATGTCGGAAATAATTTCGTATTGGACAAGGAGAAGAACAAAGTAAAGTGGACCGATATTAAAATATTGCAAGTCAAAGCAGCTAGTGAGAACAACGATACAAAAACAATTTATTATAAATATGATTATAGTTCTGAAGTGTCATATAAGGAACTAATTATTGTTAACGTTAACAATCCACAAAAAAAAGCGCGGTGCTTGTGTTGGTCGTCCTAAAACACTTTTTCTAAAACAGGCCTAAAGAAGAACTGAAAATTTCACGAAAAAAAAGGAAGGCTTTGTCACTTTGTGCAATAAGAATCTGAATTTGAGAAACGTTATCAAAATTTTTACCTTAATTTAAGGAGTGAATGATAACATTGTAAATATTATAATCATTATACCTTAATTCCGTTTCTCCAATTAGTTCTAATTAAGCAGCAAATAAGTTAATTTAATAACTTTGGTTCGTTAGTAAATGATTAGTTTATTTAGTTATTAACGTAAGTGTTTTTGAATCAAATTAAAGTTCTCTTGTGTAAAACTTAAAACAAAAATTGTACAAAATTTTAATGTAACACCACCATAAAACCAAATTTGCATGACGTCATAATAAACAATTTGGTTTAAAACCTCTTATTATGGCAACCTCTTATTAACGAATGGCAAGAATACTATAAAAAAATTGCTAACCGAAGACCGCCCCGAATTCAAACAATCAGAAATAGACGGAATAGAAATCTACACACATGACGAAATCGAATTAAGCCTAGCAGAGGTAAAAAGAACGATCAAAACTCTAAAGAACAAAAAAGCAGAAGGTCCCGGCGGAATACCAAATGAATTGATAAAAAACGGATCGGAAAAGTTATTCCGTATGATACATAAAATGTTTGAGAGAGCACTGAATGGAGAAGACTTACCGGCAGAATGGACCCAAGCATATATGACATCAATATACAAGAAAGGAAATAGAAAAAACTGCGAAAACTATCGGGGAATCAGCATTATATCGTCTATAGGCAGACTGTATGGAAAGACCATAAAGGAAAAATTAGAAATATATGTACAAGATAAAATCGGAGAAGACCAGGCAGGTTTCACAGCGGGGAAAGCATGCTTAGATCACATTTACACGGTCGAACAACTAATAGAAAAAAGAATGGCCAAAAATAGATCCGTCCATCTGGCTTTTGTTGATCTTAAGAAGGCATATGACTCAATACCTAGAACCAAGTTATGGGAAGCAATGGAAAACATCGAAGTTCCACGAAGATTAATAAACGCGGTAAAAGCACTCTACAAGAATAACGAAGTAGCTATCAAAACGGGCAATAGAATATGCAGTCCATTTAAGACGACAAAGGGACTACTACAGGGTTGCTCCACATCCCCCACCCTGTTCAAAATATTCCTGGAAAAAACCCTGAAACCATGGAAAAGAAAGTGCGAAGGAATGGGTATACCAGTAAGGAACGAATATCTATATACGCTAAGTTTTGCCGACGACCAAATAGTGATCGCACAAGACGAGGATGACCTCAGTTTTATGATGAGAAAACTGGAGCAGGAATATACAAAGAATGGGATGGAAATAAACCTAAAGAAAACTGAATACCTAACAACGGAGAATACAGAAATAAAACAGCTGGAAATAGACGAAGGTAAACAAATCAAAGGAACAGACAAGTATAAGTATTTAGGTTTCATAATATCAAACAAAGGAACAACGGAGGAAGATATAAAAAATAGACTAGGACAAACAAGAGACTGCATACGAAAATTGAACCCGGTACTATGGGATAAGAACATCAGCATGAAAACAAAGAAAAAAATATATAATACCATGACAAGAAGTATCCTCACTTATAGGTGTGAAAATTGGACAATAAATAAGAAAACCAAAAACAAAATAAGAGCAACAGAGATGGAATTTCTAAGGAGAAGCTGCAGAGTAACAAGAAGAGATAGGATAAATAACATGGAGATTAAGAGGAGAATGGGCATGAACTCCGACATAATAGACTACATCGAACAGAAGAGGTTAACCTGGTACGGACATGTCAGAAGAGCAGACCAAAATCGGTAGATAAATAGAATAACAGAGTGGAGCCCGATAGGAAGAAGAAAGAGAGGCAGACCCCGAAGATCTTTCAGAGATGAGGTGGACGAAGCAATAAGTAGAAGAAACCTACAGGAAGGGGACTGGCTAAACAGGAAAAATTGGAGAAAACGGTTGAGTGAAGGAATACAGTGAAAACTGTGGAAATCCTTGTATATATATACCTCTTATTATTTAAAAAAATCATGTTACTGTACACCATTAGTTAGACAATAGAAAGAACTAATTGAGTTTTAAAATTTATTAACAAAAAGATCGATCGTGACTTTTTTTTACCATAATGAAAACTTTGGGTTGATTTATCTCAAATCTATACAGTTTTCAGTTATGTTAGTGTTCCATTGAGAGTGCAATTTATTTTTCTAAAATCTTTTCCCATATAGTAAGTAACAGAACATACTAAAAGGTATCACCTTGTTTATGCGAACCGGCAGCTTGGGACCTTTTTAATGGTTTTTCATCTTTGTTTGAGGAAAAATGTCGTAAAAAATGTTTAATTCCTTTATTATTTTCCTTTAAAGATATCACAGTATCGAAAGGAGCAGACCACCTGGTGTCACAAATAGCTTTAATACTTGAGTGTTTTGTAATGCATTCCAACTATGTGTAGAAATTTAAAAAAATACGTACATTTTTTGAACGATATTAAAAAAAGCAAATTTTCATTTCTATGAAAATTTCAGCAGCAGGTATGAAATGGGCAGAAAATATATAGTATTTTATTCAGGATTGGAGTCCGTTATATTTACCTGACATATTAAACGCATTATCATAACGCTGCCCTCGCCAGTTAGTGATGGAGTTAATGTGGTCACTGGAGTTTTCATACTCTAACAATTTTTAAGTACATTCTTGTACATTAAGTATCATTCGTTCCTTTTGTCATCGGCGTTGTTTGATTGGAAAATAATTTACAGACGTGACAGTAAAGTTGTTGGTTTATAAGCTCTTTTAACCTTTTCCCCGTTATTAATTGTTCTGAAGAAGGAGGCAATAGTTAATTTTCTTTTAATTTGTTTTGACCCTTCGTTCATCGATCCAACAATGCCGTATCCTAATCTGCATTGTTGCAGGTTAGGATACTGATTTTTCCAAGGATCCATTTATTGATTTTGGTGATTTTTTTATATAATACTCTCGCATGGTGTCTGTTAAGTATTCTGGATATAATGCAATATCCTTTACAAAACTCTTAGCTTCATCATTACTTTGAGATGATTTTAAATTTATATTTTCTCCTTTTGTTTCATTTTCACAATGGGAATTGCTTAGTTTTTCGTGCTGGTGTTTTTTTTTGCAGAATAGTTTCGGACAGAAGTGATGTTGTTTCTGGAGTTTGAGCAGGTAAAATCTGTGAAAATGAAAACGATTTTTGTAATTGTTTTCCATCTCCAGTTAAACATTTGTCCAATGATCTTCTCATTTGTTTTGTCAGTTTATCTCGATCTGCATTTCGTTTTCTTTTTTCACTTCCACTTAAATGTTTATTGGCATTCATTTTAAAGACTACGTACTAAAAAGAAAGAAGAAAATTATCTTCAATTAGTATAGTTTATTTTTAATCAATATTGTGATCACAAACCAAATCACAATTTGTGGTATTTTATATTATATATTATTTTAATTAAATAATGTAATACTTTTATAAAAAACTTACATTTTTATTTTATGAATTAGAGAGTATTAACTCTTAATCCAAAACAATCTATTTGTAATCAAGTCTAGGTACTTCAGACTTAATTCCACAATTTTTAATCAAAACTCACTTAAGGTGTAATACTTAACGTTCAGGAGGCACTGATTTTAAATATGTAGCTACTTTTGACTTTTTAAACACGTGTATAGTAAAAATGAACATCAAATGAACTTTTCAGAGCAGCCGTCTCAAAAGTCGGAATAGCTATGATGATTGCCGACCTTTTACCGCCGAGATGACACTTGAAGAAGAAGATAGTAAAAGCTCCAAAGAACGGAAACGTTCGTCCAACCTTGTCGATTTTATCAATCAACGATTCGGTATAATTTGGACACGTTTCAGTAATAATTGTGAATATTACGTTTTCATGTTAAATAAAAACAAAAATTAAGTGTAAAAATTAAAATTAAAAACCTAATTTTCGGGCCCCAAAATTAAGTGCCCTAGGGCACGTGCATAGGTTGCCTAGGCCTTAGTCCGCTCCTGACTAAAGGTAACTGAATCATGAAAATTGGAAAGAAGGGATTTGGAAGAGTGCCCCGTTTAATAAAAATATTATTTATGGTTATACCGGAAGTTTCTTATAACTTCGTTTTTTTAATGGGACACCCTATATATTTTTTAATTTTAGAAATATTCACGTTACTTTGAACATTTTTTGTTAATACACCTATTGTGAACTATTTTTGAGTTGGTTTTTATATGAAAATTACACTTTTTTTCTTTAATATAATATATAGTTCAATATCCTCTAATGTAATTTGAATAAACGTTTAAATTCTTTAGGAATTTATTAAACACATACAGATTTATCGCTTACAGTGTAAAGTTGCTTTTTGCAATATGCAGGGTGCTGTCAAAATTGGCATAAAACCGGCATTCTAAATTTTCGCCCAATTTTGTTTTAAACACCCTGTATGTGCTCACTATCGATCTGCATTAGTATTCCCTTTACCTATCTCTTGCAATTTTCAAATAAATTAACTTTTTACATTTTTGTCACAAAAAATTTATTTATCAAGTAGCCATGGAATATTCTGACAAATGTCAGTTATTGTTAATGCTTAATAGTAACTTTGTTCTATAGTATTTTTCATATAAAAATGCGTGCACGTCATTCAAGATTTACGACGTCAGAACCCCACAGCGTTGCCAAAACATCAGAATAGTTAGTAAGTGAGGAATTTTTAAAATGTCAACTATTTGTCAAACTATTATTAACAGTAAATAAACTTAGTTTTAAGACTACTGCAAACACACTAAAATAGGTAAAAAAACATTTTAATACAAAATCATATATTCTAAATTTTAAACTTACCTCTTTTAGAGCATTAATATTAAAAACGCCCCGCCATTATTTCTTGTTAAAAATAATCTATCTTATACGAAAGCTTATCAGCTTCCTACAGACTATTTAGTTGTTTTGGCATAGCACAATCACAATATACAACAATAATTAGTTTTTAAAGCTATTAATCTAAATTAATATGTATTTATAAATACAATTTATTAATATATAATATATTCTGATCAAATTTTGTAAGAAATCGAAACATAAACAAAATTCTTACTATAAAAAAGCGGCAACACTTAAAACAATTTTGCCACACGCTGAACTGTCAAAAAATTTGAAGTATTTACGTATCATTTGCTTACAAGTGTCTAATATATTTAATTAAAATTATTATTTTGTGGAATATTAGACTTAAAGAGTTATTTCATAAAATTTATATTATTAATAATAACAAATGTTTTTGGTTATTTAATCAATATAATTCTAAAATTCCCAATATAATGATGATTACATTTTTCTGATTATTATACCATGTTGACGCCTATGAAAGATCGAGTAGTTCCGTATGGATTTCGTATTATTAGCTGTGTTAGGAAAATTTGAACTCTAAGGTTGACGTTCTAAAAATTTTAAATGTAAGTGACGTCACTTTATATAAATTGTGACGTGCACGCATTTTTATATGAAAAATACTATACGCCATTGGGTGACAGTTATAATCTTATATACTAAAACGCTAAGCCCTTTTCTTGTCCACCACTTTACTCAAAAACCATATTAGATAATTAAAATATTTTTTCGGAATATTATTAGTATTACGTATGAGATTGTCGAGATATACTTTTGGTACAAAAATTCACTTCCGGTTTTGAGATGACCGGAAGTTAAAATTTACTTTAAGTTTTAGACCCCACAATGTATATATGGATCGAAAGGTCTCGTCGAGACGAATCTAAAAGTGTACTTCCGGTTGCGATCCGACACCGGAAGTGACCCGGAACGAGCATAAAACGTCAAGATAGAGCAAATCTGACACCGGATTCGTGATCAGCATGCAAAATTAACTGCTAAATGATAACATTGTAACAAAAAACATTGTTTTCGACGAAATATTTCGTGATATTTAATACACTTTTTACTTGCATTATTATTGATGAATGTTATGTATATTCTTGCTTATATTGTTTGTATTGATCTCTTAATTTTTCTCGCAAAATAAAAATTTCATTTAAAAAACTCGATGTCGAGTTGGTCCGCTAGTAATTTGTCTAATTTTCTTGACAAAACATTAATGGATCATTTATGTTATACAAATGATGGTTTTTTAAATTTAATTTTATTATAATTTACGGTAAGTGTAACAGAATAGTATCCAGAACTTGCCGTGTTTTTGCTGAGAGATATCCTTGGAAACCTTGACCAAATCATAAAACTGTAAAAGGTTTATTGAACAACTGTTCCCAGTTTGGTCAGTTTATAAGTAAAAGGAAAAAGGCCAAAACCACGTCGATAATGAAGACTTACAAATAGATATCCTGGGATATTTTGCAGCTAATCCAAATTCATCCTTACGGGAATGTGAGCAATTATTACAGGTATCGATTAGAGCAGAAAAAAAACATGATTGGACCTCTTACTAGTATATACTAGCTCAACATTTTCATCCTGGAGATTATGTGTGACGTGTAGAATTTTGTGAATTGGTTTTAATGAAATGCCAAGAAGATCAAGATTTTACAAAACAAATTATTTGGTGTGATGAATGGAAGGTTACAAAAAATTGTATATTTAACCGCCATAACAGTCACTTCTGACGTTAACAATGTCCGCGAAGAAATTAAAAGAAGAATATTGCTTGCCAATAAATGCTATTATGGCTTGAGAAAACATATGGCCCCAAAACTACCCAGAAAAATTAAAGTTACCATATATAAAACACTAATAAGGCCAGTATTAACATACGGGTCAGAAACGTGGTCACTTACACAGAACTACCAAGAATTGCTTAAACGTTTCGAGAAAGAAATTCTAAGGAAAATATATGGAGAAGTCCAAGAACATGGTTTGTGGCGTAGGCGCTACAACTTTGAGTTATACAGAAGTTTTGGGGAACCTGACGATGTAAAATATATTAAATTAGCACGCCTTCGATTAGCACGCCTTCGATTAGCACGCCTTCGAGAAAAATTTTCGACCGAAGAGGACCTATGGGAAGCCAGAGGAAGACCAAAACTTAGGTATCAAGATAACATAGAGGATGATCTAAAATCCATCGGAGTTAAAGCATGGAGAAGAATTGCCAGAGACAGGGGCGAATAGAAGATTGTTCTGAAGAAGGCTTTGGCTCATAACGAGCTGTAATGCCACTGATGATGAACAGTCACTTCTGGACTAACGAAAATTCTGAGCTCACTTGGGATAATAAATTTCAAGCGTCTTTTTCGTTTAATGTTTTTTGTGCTCTGAAAAATAATAAGATATTCGCTCTCATGGTTTATGACGAAACTTTGCGTTCCTGCAACACTTTACGTCAAATAATTGTACCAGCACTGCACGCTTTTTATAATAATAAGGCTAACGCTGATTTCAGCAAGATAGAGCACCGTCTCAAAATATTCGAGAAGTCAGCACAGTGCATCATAAAATATTTAGTGATAGATGGATAGCTAATAAATGTCCGTTTCTCTGGCCATTAAGATCTCACAATTGTCATCGTTAGATTACTATATTTGGGGATATGTTAAAAATAATGTGTTTTCTGAACCTGTCACTACTAAAGAAGATATGATAAATAAAGTTCTTCAACTTTTTAATGAAATAGATGGAAAATCAATATCAAAAGCTACTAATGAAAATCTGATTAAACATAATAGTTTGGACGTTGATGGGCAACATTTTGAACATTTATTACATTAATAAGCTAGTGCCTATTTTCTTTAATAAAATCTTTTGAATTGTTCAATGATTAACTTACAATATGAAAGTTGTAAATTAACACAACATAGTCTATAAAAAATAATTTTTTTTGTGACAAAAGCGAATAAATATAATTTATGTGAAAACTGCAAGAGATAGGCATAGGAAATACTAATACAGATCGATAGTAAGAAACGTATGCATCTAAATTAATGAATCACATATAGGGTATCCTATTTGAGAAAAAGGAATTAGGTAAAAATTTAGGATGCCGGATTTATGCCAATTTTGACAGCACACTGTATAATAAAAAAGGCAACTTTATATTGTAAACGATAAAGCTGTATATGGTTAATTATGGTTATGGTTAAGTTTCTAACGAATTTACTTTTTTATTCAAATTATATTAGAGGATATTGATTTATATATATATATATATATATATATATATATATATATATATATATATATATATATATATATATATATATATATATATATATAAGAATAAGAAAAAAGAAGTACTTGTGACTCGTTTGGAACAAATATATAACTGTTTTGGATGGGTTGGAGTCAATAAAAGGGCTATTAGTTAACTATTTTTTTATTCTCGAGCTTTATTTAGGTGTTAATGATTAAATTAATACAAACACTAAAGGTTATTGACAATATAAAAATAGCAACAAAGAACATCAAAACTATTTCATCTTTATATTCTAAAACTAAATATCCTATAGACAAATTTGAAAAAACGAATTTAGTATACAGCATTAGTTGTACTCAGTGTGAGGCTGAATATGTTGGTGAGACCGGAAGATCTTTCAAATCGCATTATTTCTCACAAAAGTGATTGCAGAATTAAAAAACCATCTTGTGCTTTGGCAGAGCATGTAATCGATAAAGACCATATTATGGATTTTGATAACATTAAAATTTTATGTAGTGAAAGTAATAAATTTAAAAGGACTTTTTTGGAAATGGTTTGTATTAGCAAAAGTGATAATAATTTAAACAAAAGATCAGAACTTCAAAATTTAAGCAAAATTTATAATTATATTCTTTCTTTATGATTTATATATAAAACTTGTAAAATGTCATATTTAATTCTCCATATATCTGTTACATTCTTTCAGACATCTGTCAACGGTAAATAAATCTTCTTCTTTTTGTTACTAAACAAAAAAGAATGTTTAAACGAAATTTTACTTTTGGCAATATAATTGTCAAAAATAAAAATTTTATGTTGACATTTATGACATTGAGGCTATTTGTAATATGTTGCTATTTGAACTTATTTATAAATTCAATTATTTTTGTATTAAAAAAAATGTTTTCAAAATTATAAAAATTTTCGGAGAAACATTTATTGGATTAAAACATTTTTATATTAAATATTTTGAAGATGTATTAGCAGTAATTTTTACTTACTAAACTAATTTTTATTTGGTAAGTTAACAAAAATTGTTTTTTCTTTTTAGTTCAACCTTGTAAGTATTTTGTCTTTTTTAGCTCTTGATAATAATTGTAATCCACCTTGAATGAACCTTGCTCCAACTGATCATGCAGGGAAAGATCCAAGGAAAGAGAAGCATAGGAAGGCGTAGAATGTCATGGCTGCGCAACCTGAGAGAGTGGTACGGATGTACATCAAATGAACTTTTCAGAGCAGCCGTCTCAAAAGTTCGAATAGCTATGATGATTGCCGACCTCCGCCGCGGAGATGGCACTTGAAGAAGAAGAAGAATAATTGTAAACACAATTGAAAGCTCGAGAATAAAAAAATAGTTAACCAACAGCCCTTTCATTGACTCCAACCCATCCAAAACAGTTATATATATATATATATATATATATATATATATATATATATATATATATATATATATATATATATATATATATATATATATATATATATATATATATATATATATATAGTAGAAAAGTGTAATTTGCGTAAAAAACCAGTTCTCCAAACTCCAAAACGGTTTACAATAGGTATAGGGAAGTATTAATAAAAAATTTTCAGAATAACGTAAATATTTCTAAAATTAAAAAATATATAGGGTGCCCCATTAAAAAAAACGAAGTTATAAGCAACTTTCGGTATAACCGGAAGTAGCAAATAGATGAAAATATTTTCATTAAACAGTTAACTTTTCAAAACTCCTATGCAATTTTCATGATTCAGTTACATTTAGTTCTCGAGATATTTCTAATTGGTCGTTTGTTTGCCGCACCCTGTATATATTGTCACCACTACCGTTGTTGTCTGAATCTCTAATTTATAATTTGCTCTGTAAATGTTGCTACTGATTTTCAATGTAAGTGGAAGAAGTATTTTAAATATAGCATATTTTAAAATTAATATTGCTATTTTTCTTTTATTGAATAGTTATTTTATTTTTCACGACGTTCTGTACCTACTATATTTTGTCACCACTACCGTTTGCCTGAATCTGTATTCGCTTATTTACATCAAAGCAATGCTACTACTTATTTCAATATCGATTAGATCGTCTGAAACAAGACGTGCGAAAGCAAATAATTAATATGCCGATAATTGCAAAATACTCTATTGCACATCTTCCACGAATTTATTTATGAAGTAGTTTAAAGCTGTAATAAGCATTAGTAGAAGTCAGGTTTACTGAACTAGAAACATGTCGAAACAAAAACTTGTTTCCCTTAACAAAATAATTAATGAAGTCAATTTTAACATTTGTTTTCGAACAGAATAATATTTTGTAAAAATTATTAAATAAGTGTTGCTCTCCTCTGAAATGCTGCTCAAGTACTGAAGGGTGTCTCAAGATTTGAAATTAATAGAAAACACTAATTTCTTTCTTTAGATCGTAATTTTTTTATGGAATTTTAAAGTATGTAAGATAGGGTTAAGTATGGAATCACACATCAGGCAAATGGCCTCCATGGCTTTGTTGGCACATACGCACTCTTTTGTCGAAATTGTCCATGATCATTTTGCATAAATTTGTTGGAAAATGCAGCGTTAAATTTTCTCATTCAATTTACGAGTGGTTCCAAACTTGTTGGTAGATACCTTTGACTTAAAAAAATCCATAAAAGAAATCTTATTCTTTTTATGTAGACATTACACTGTCTGTTTTTAAATGCCTCCAGTTGTCGTTATCGTTTTTGGTGGTCTTCCTACTGATCGTCTTCCTAGGGAGGAACCGTCTCTTGCCGTCTTTACTACTCTATTTGTTGTCATTCAGCTTATATGATCATTTCATTCTACTCTTCTATTTCTTACCCAGTCCTTGATGTTCCCCACCTTTCATCTACGTTGTGTATCTGTACTTTAGCTCTGCCCCATAGTGTTATATCATTAATTTTTTTAAGTATTTTCATTTCTGCTGTTTCTAACATTCTTTTTGTCCTCTCTGTCTAGTCGTATTTCTGCCGCGTATGTCAGTATTAGTCTGATGACTGTTTTGTAAATTCTGCCTTTCATTTCTTTCCCGATATTTTTACTTCTCCATATTGTTTCATTCAGGCAACCTGCAGCTTTGTTTGCTCTATTCACTTGATTTTCCGCTTCTGTTTCGAGCTTTCCGTAGCTAGATAACGTGATGCCTAGATATTTAAACTCCAACACGTGTTCTATTATCTGAACTTCCAGCTCCAATTTACATCATCTTAGTAAATTTGCTGTTATAACCATGCATTTTGTCCTTTTTGGAGAAATTAACAGGTTAAATTTTCTGGCGGTTATATTAAATTGGTGCAGCATACGTTGTAAATCATCTTCATTTTGAGAGAGTAGTATTGCGTCGTCTGCATAGTTCATACTTTTGTTTATTATTTCATCCATAATCAGGTTGAACAATAGAGGACTTAGGGAATCTGCCTGTCTTATCTCATTACCAGCTTCAATAGGGTCAGTTAGTTCTTCTTTTACTTTTACTTTTATTGTGTTGTTTTGGTAGATATTTTCGATCATTTTGATTATTCCTAAGGGTATCTTTCTTGGGTACAATAACTAGATAACGTCCTTTAATTTGACCCGGTCGAATGCCTTCTTAAGGTCCACGAAACATAGATATGCCAGTTTGTTGTATTATAATGATTTTTCTTGCACTTGCCTCAGTATAAATATAGCGTTGGTGCATGATTTTCCCGACCTAAAAACTTGTTGTTCTTCTGCTAGTGTTATAATTTCATTCAGTTTATTTGTTATCACTTTGGTTGTTAATTTTAGTGTTGTGTTTAATAAATTAATTCTTCTGTAATTCTTCTGGTCCGATTTATCTACCTTTTTGAAGAGAAGTATTAGGATGCTTGATCTCTGCGTAATTGTTTTGTTCTAATATTTTTTGGATTAGTTTTAGTAGTTGCTTGGTCAGTTCTGGTTCTCTGTACTTTGGAAGTTAGTTCGGTATTCTGTCCTCTACTGGTGATTTTCTGTTTTTTTAATTTTCTTAATGCTTTCTTTACCTCTTTCTCCTCAATATTTATTTCTTCACATCTATCCATCTATCACACGATCTATGGTGCCAATTCTGGCCCGAATCGAGTGAGTACACGACCAGGAAATGTCTCATGCAGTAATTGAATTGTTGTACGGACTGTATAGCACCGTCTCGTTGAAACCACATGGTGTTCACATCAATATCATCCAGTTTAGACAGAAATAATTCTGTTTATCAATCATGTTGCGATATCGGACACCAGTCTGCTTGACCGGCCTCTTTTTCAAAGTGCCTCATGTCCAATGACGCTCCCAGCCCAAAAATCCGCACCAAATAGTGACACGTAGTCGATGCATTTTTTTTTCGACAGTCACATATGGGTTCTCAGAACCAAAAATGCGGCAATTTTGACGATTAACAAAGCCATTAAGGAGAATGTGCTTTATCACTTAGAATGATTTTGCTCAAAAAATCAGCATCCACGTGATGATGTTTAGTAATCCATTCAACGAACTCCCTTCGCTGTTCATAGTCATTATGCTTCAGTTTTTTGTGTTAATTGAACTTTGTAATCATGGAGATGCAGATCTTCAAGAAGTATATGCTGTAGATAGCTTTTTGAAATTTGCAATTTTGTCCATGACGCCGAATTGATATTCTTGGACTTTCACCAACACTTTCATGCACCGCTTCGATATTTACATTTAAGTGGCTTATTTGTGGACTACCAGTGTATTTTGCATCCATAAATTGATCCAGCCTCCCGGAATTTTTCAATTACTCTCTTTACAGTTGACGAAGTTAAATCAATATTCCGACCATATTTTGTACCAAATTTTCGAACTGTACCCGCAAAACTTTCATTATTTTTAAAATATTATTCAACAATGAAAACGCTTCAGTCAGCAGTCAAACTGTTTTTGTATTTTGGTGCCAACACTTAACTGCACACATAGCGGCAAATTAAAATCTTGCGTGAATTTCGGGACACCCAGTATAATGCATGAATGGTTTGATAATTACGAAAGGTAACGATATTGATTAAGACGATAGCCATGGAAAACTATTAAAAAACAAGAAAAAATTGTCTTCTGGGTTTATTTAATAGAGCTAAGGAAATAAACAAATACCAGATCACTGGAGAAGCAATCTAAAAATCCCAAGCGATTTTAAACGGTGTACAAATTACAATTCCGTAATAAGTACTTTAAAAAGTTAATGATATTGAACCTTGTCAAATATTTCCTTAAAGCATGCATACAGAACTTCATTATATGTCTAGAATAATGTACATATATATATATATATATATATATATATATATATATATATATACATATATATATATATATATATATATATATATATATATATATATATATATATATATAGAAATGTAGCCATAAGCTCCCTTACTATTAAGAATCAGCAGATTCCGATATCCGACGTTATAAATACTAAGAAATCAATATTTTTATTATTATTGTAATTATTATGTTTCAATAGTCAAGTTTAAATCATTAAATGTAGTAGTTTGTAGAATTTCTCAAAAATTGTAACTTATTTTCGAAATAAAGATTTTTTTGGGAATATCGACGTTGAAGAAACATTTCTGGCGCTGCGAACCACAGGATATTTCATACAGAAACATAGTCGTTTCCTGGTCTACATTAGTTTAATGAAATCCTGAAGAACCTGGTAAAAGAGAAAAATGTATTGGAAATCAAACACGATCATCCTTGCGTAAGTTTTTCCTTTCTTTACCATTGTTTATGAGCATTTATTATTTTAATTGAATTCTTAAACATTTACATTGAATTTATTATTTATTGTTTATTGAATTTATATTATTTATAACATTTTACTTCAACGAATTTTTATATATACTTGCATTTATATTTTTGCATATATTTTATGAGTACATTGAATGATATTTCCCAAAATAGTATCGAAAATTTAAGTTTACTATTCGACAATTTAAATTTAAAAATAAAAAGAAATCTACAAAGCTCTAAATCTAAGCCTGCATCTAAATTACGTTCCAAAATGCCGATGACCAATAGCGATATTGCTAGCCTTTGCTCAACTCTGCCCGAATTCTCTTCTGGAGACAACTTCTCCCCCTTTATCAAAGCAGTAGATAATTTAATAGTTTTCCTAGGCACCCAAGATTTAAATCCGTCCCAAGAATTTATCTTAAATTCCCATATCGTATCTCGAATTAAAGGAGAACCTAGAAATTTCTTAAACTATTCTAATAAAACCAATTGGACAGAAATTCGTCCAGCGTTATTAACTAAATACGGAGACAGACGTTCCGAAGACATATTAGTAACACAACTATCCACTACCGTCCAAAAACATAGTGAATCCTACGACAATTATCATCAGAGAATAACTACAAATCTGAACGATTTACTCCAACACATCACCCTAAACGATAATCCCGCGACAGTCACTTTTAAAACTCCATACTTCAAAAACATTGCCCTCAAAACTTTCTGTACCGGAATCAACGAGCCTTATTGCGAATACTTATCGCATTTTGAATTAAATTCCCTAGAAGAAGCCCTTCAAAAGTGTATTGCCTACGATAACCACAAAAATCAACAACAATACATGAACTTCCTTAAGAGCCAACAAAACCAAAAGGCCCCACTCAAAAATAAACCCTATCAATCTTCGAATAATCAAAGATCCACAAACTTTCAACCCACATACTCAAACTTCCAACCCACGCATTCAAATTATGTGAGACCTTCAACTCACAACACAGAGCCCAATTTTAACTTCACTCCACAACAGAACTATAATTTTCCTCAGAGACAAAATTTCAGTTCTCACGAACAAAATCAATCCTTCCAACGAAACAATGTTCCGAAAAACAACCAACAAAGATTAAATAAATATAAAGCTCCTCGACCCCAACCAAATTTTGCTACTCCAATGAGCGGTGTTCAAACTACCACAACCAGAAACCATCAGCCCATGACAATTACAACTAATAGAAGCCACAATTTTCACATAGACTCAAATGATACCCAATATTTCGAAAATGATTTCGAAAATTACGAATCCGAACAAGAGCCCGATTTGCATGATGAAAATCATCAGGATTTTCAAGCCATCCCGTTAGACGATCATCCACCCCCTGTATAAACCTATATAATATCGAAAGTTCCCCTGGGTTACCCTGCTTCGTTACACCCAAAACACATCTACGCGTTTTAATCGATACCGGCGGTTCCCATTCAATTTTAAATCCGCGAGCTCTCAAACTATTTGATAAAAATCATATTTATCGAAAACCTTTTTCGCTAACGTCAATGAAAATTACTTCCAAGCACGACTTAAATATTAAGACGCCACTATTCCTAGAATATGGAATTCCACAAACATTCGACGTAAAAATTGCCGACTTTAGTCAATACTTTGATATCCTCCTCGGAACTTACGATCTGAAAAGATTCCACGCCACAATTAGCTACGCAACTCATACTTTAACCTTTGAGAATCCTCACGTTAGCATTCCATTTGAAACCTTATACCAAAAAATTCCAGTAAGCGTTCATAATGGCGAAGTTTTATTGCGCGAAAGACACTTTCAAGGTATCAAAATTCCCCATTCTATTCACGTTGCAAAAAACGGCTTTCTAGACACTTTCGACTTACCTATGCCTATGAAATTTAATAAGAGAATTGAAGTTGAGAACTTTTGTAATTATAATATAGCAAAAATTCCAACGACGCATTTTAATGAAAATAAAATCCGTACTTCGCACTTAAATAACGAAGAAAAATATAAAATTATAAGTCTTTGCAAAAAATTTAAAGACGTATTTTACGACGAAAACAAAAATTTAACTTTCACGTCAGCTGTTAGACACGAAATTAAAACTAAGGATGAAAATCCAATTTATGTAAAGGGATTTCGGCATCCCAAAGCAATGCAGGAAGAAATAAAAAAACAAATAAATAATTTATTAGATAATAAGATAATTCGACCGTCAATTTCACCGTACTCAGCTCCAGTTTGGATAGTACCAAAAAAAGCTGATGCCTCAGGTCAGAAAAAATTTAGATTAGTAATTGATTATAGGAAGCTCAATGATCATACTGAAAGTGATCGCTACCCACTTCCTCAGATAGATGAGATACTGGATAACTTAGGAAAAGCCAGTTATTTCACAACATTAGATTTAGCTCAAGGTTACCATCAGATTGAAGTTCATCCGGATTCTATTCGGAAAACAGCCTTTTCAGTTCCGCATGGTCACTTTGAATTTTTACGTATGCCCTTTGGTTTAAAGAATAGCCCAGCAACATTCGAAAGGTTAATGGACAATATTCTTAGGCCCTTTATTCATAAGTTTTGCTTCGTCTACATGGACGATGTCATTATTTTTTCCAAGTCACTGCAAGAACACTTAGTTCATATTGCGACTATTTTTGACACTTTCAGAAAAAATCATTTAAAAATTCAGTTAGACAAATCTGAGTTTCTCACGAAAGAAGTTTCTTTCTTAGGTCACGTAGTGACAACCGAAGGAATCAAACCTAACCCAGCAAAAATCGAAGCTATACAAAAATATCCTCTACCAAAAACAGTAAAAGAAATTAAATCATTTCTTGGTTTAATCGGTTACTACCGAAGATTCATACCCAACTTTGCAAAAATAACGTCCCCATTTTCGAGATGTACTCGAAAAGGAGCAACTATCGACCCCACAAATCCAAATTATTTAGAATGTTTTGCAAAATGCAAACAATTGTTAACTAATTCTCCAGTCTTACAATATCCAGACTTCGAAAAGCCTTTTGTACTGACTACAGACGCCTCTAATATAGCTATAGGATCAGTATTATCTCAAAATAATCACCCTATTGCCTACTATTCTCGAACTCTAAATTCCGCAGAACGAAACTACTCCACTATTGAAAAAGAACTTTTAGCCATACTAGATTCTTGTAAACACTTCCGTATGTATTTATACAACCAAAAATTCACCGTAGAAACAGATCACAATCCTCTCGTATGGATCTACAAAATTAAAGACCCCACTTCTAGATTAGCCCGATGGAGACTTAAACTAGAAGAATATGATTTTGAAGTTAAATATAAAAAAGGCAAAGAGAATCAAGTTGCTGATGCTCTTAGCCGAGTCCAAATAAATGCCCTAAGCTCGAGTTCAGAATGTGCTGAACCCCCGAATTCAGAATGTGCTGAACCACCCGACAATTTCGACATAGACGATTTCCTTGCCGATTTTGACAACTTACAAAACAGTACTAACACACAACATACATCAGTTGAGAACCCTATCACTGGAATAGAGATTTCACCCGAACCAATTAATTTATCCTCAAACCAAATTATTTTTAAACCAGAGTCAAATAATTTTGAAATTAAATACAAAAGAATTTTTAACAAACACCGTTACACTGTCACTTTGACAAATAATTGGAAAACAGAAATAGCAAATACCTTCCAAAATATCCTTAGACCAAATCAAAAATTTGCAATAACAATCCCTCACGAATTTAGACCTTTTATCTGTAACTATTTTAAAGAAAAAATAAATTCCACAGTCAAAGCAATATTTTGCAATATACTACTTCAGGACATAGAAGAAGAAAACCAACAAATAGAATGCATAAAGAAATATCACGTAGAAAATCACAACGGAATAATTGAAACCTACAAACATTTAAAACAAAAATTTTATTGGCCCTCAATGCAGACAACTATTTCTAATTTTATCAATAAATGCGAAATTTGCCTAAAAAATAAATACGAACGACGCCCTTATAAACTTCCCCAATTAGGACCGTTGTTAGGTCAAAAACCTTTTGATATATTACATATCGATCTATTCCACTGCAATAAAAACCTGTATCTCACAATAATAGATTCTTTTTCCAAATACGGTCAATGCTATAAGCTCACTGACAAAACTTCCATTTCCATACTAAATAAATTAAGACACTACTTTTCGCACCACAATTACCCAAAAAAGATTGTATGCGACAGCGGCACCGAATTTAATTCCGCAGTCATTAAAGAATTCCTAAATATCCACAAAATCGAAATACATTTTACAACAGTAAACAATTCTTCCTCAAACTCTCCAGTAGAGCGCTTTCATTCAACTCTTATTGAAAAACTTAGGACCTTACAAGCCCAAAATCCAAATGATTCGTTAGATGACATTCTAACACACGCCATTCTTATTTACAACCAATCAATCCACAGTTCCACAGATTATTCCCCGTTCTCAATTCTGTACGGACCCTATGCAGAAGAAATACATTTCGACTTTGATCTTCCGATATACGAAACATATAATCAAAGACATAAAGAAGAACTCCAACCCTTTATTGCAGAACTATATAAAAAACAAAAACAAAAAAGACAACAACTCTTAGATAGACAAAACGATAATGCCGAAGATATTCCGGAAATAGACCTTACAAAATCCCTATATGTTTCTAAGAAAAAACATAAGTCCAAATTACAAGCCCCTTTCTCCACTATTCATCCAGAAACGCAAGACAAAACAAAAATAATCGGTAAAACAGATAAACAAAATTTAACAAGCACTCACCTTAAATATGTAAAACGAATACGAAAACATGTAGATAAACCTACTCAAGACCCAAATTTTTCACAGGACAATCCTCGCCCTGGTCCATCCACTCAATATTCAGGAGATTCCGAATAATGGTTACTATGCTGAAGAGATAGGCAAATCAAGAGAAATCTCCCACTATCACAGACATTTTCTTCACATTCCACTAGACAAATTATCCGACAGTATTGACGCTAGTCCGACAAGCTATTTCAAAGATCACTTCAAAAATGCACCTCTCTCGCTACTGTACTACCGATACACCCACATACAAGAACAAACAAAAGACGATCTACACAAGATTACGCGAAAACAGAAACGCGGACTTTTTAATTTTCTAGGTACAGCCATCAAATACGTGACTGGAAATCCAGACGACTCTGACTTAGACTTGTTAAAATCACACATAATCTCTTTAGAAAATAAACAAAACGAAATCATAAAAAAATTTGATAACCAAATATCTTATGGAAACTCTTTTAACACGAGATTCGATAAACTTTTAGAAAAACTAAATTCTGATAATTCAATTCTCATATCTGCACTCAACAAATTATCAGCTGATTTTGACAGCTATATCATTCTACACAACGAGATAATAAATCTCCAAAATATAAACGAATTTCTAATGAAACTTATTAGAACCATTACTTTATCTGAACTTAATATCTCCAATATAGAATTATTCACTTTAAAGGAAATAATAGACCTTAAAGAGAACCTTCTCAAAATTTATCCCAGAAATTCAATTCCCAATAGTAATGAACACCCTTATGAACTTATAGAATCAACAATAACGTTAGTTTGTGTAACTTCAAATACAATGCTCATAATAATTAAAATCCCTATACTCCATGAAATTCCTTATACTACCTATAAAATCTATCCCATTCCAAACAAAGATCATGTTATGATTCTGCCACCTGCAAGCTACTATACAAATAATAAATGGTTCAACACTTGTATAGGACAAGGCGATAACATAGTTTGTTCCAACTATGTACAATCCAAATGTAACATACCTAATGTAGATAATTGCACAAAAACATTAATCACAGAGAACTTTTTCCAAGAAACCAGCAAAGTCATATTGCTAGGAATAGTTCACCCAATGAGAATCCAGCAGATAGAAATTAATTCAACCAGCCTCTTGACGACAGATGTACCAATAATGATTGAAGGTATCCAATTTAATAAAAAGACGTCTCAAGATATTTCCATTCCAAAAATTGTTCCAATAAAATTAATACCAAACCATGAGATGAAAATTGAAAAATTAACAATCCCAGAGACACATGGCCAAATTCAACCAATAGATACCATAGAAGTACTACCCCGATTATCCATAGGACTGAGCACCACTTCTGTTATAATATTTTTAACTATTTTAGCTTTCCTAATAATCTTCCTAATTAGGAAAAGAAAACGAATTTCCAAAATCCTATTTGGAGAAAAATTGCATCCTGCCCAGATCCAGATACTAGACGAGCTGATAGCCGAAGTAACCAAAACTTCGAGGACGAAGTCCCAACCAATGGAGGGAGGAGAAATGTAGCCATAAGCTCCCTTACTATTAAGAATCAGCAGATTCCGATATCCGACGTTATAAATAGGAAGAAATCAATATTTTTATTATTATTGTAATTATTATGTTTCAATAGTCAAGTTTAAATCATTAAATGTAGTAGTTTGTAGAATTTCTCAAAAATTGTAACTTATTTTCGAAATAAAGATTTTTTTGGGAATATCGACGTTGAAGAAACATTTCTGGCGCTGCGAACCACAGGATATTTCATACAGAAACATAGTCGTTTCCTGGTCTACATTAGTCTAATGAAATCCTGAAGAACCTGGTAAAAGAGAAAAATGTATTGGAAATCAAACACGATCATCCTTGCGTAAGTTTTTCCTTTCTTTACCATTGTTTATGAGCATTTATTATTTTAATTGAATTCTTAAACATTTACATTGAATTTATTATTTATTGTTTATTGAATTTATATTATTTATAACATTTTACTTCAACGATTTTTTATATATACTTGCATTTATATTTTTGCATATATTTTATGAGTACATTGAATGATATTTCCCAAAATAGTATCGAAAATTTAAGTTTACTATTCGACAATTTAAATTTAAAAATAAAAAGAAATCTACAAAGCTCTAAATCTAAGCCTGCATCTAAATTACGTTCCAAAATGCCGATGACCAATAGCGATATTGCTAGCCTTTGCTCAACTCTGCCCGAATTCTCTTCTGGAGACAACTTCTCCACCTTTATCAAAGCAGTAGATAATTTAATAGTTTTCCTAGGCACCCAAGATTTAAATCCGTCCCAAGAATTTATCTTAAATTCCCATATCGTATCTCGAATTAAAGGAGAACCTAGAAATTTCTTAAACTATTCTAATAAAACCAATTGGACAGAAATTCGTCCAGCGTTATTAACTAAATACGGAGACAGACGTTCCGAAGACATATTAGTAACACAACTATCCACTACCGTCCAAAAACATAGTGAATCCTACGACAATTATCATCAGAGAATAACTACAAATCTGAACGATTTACTCCAACACATCACCCTAAACGATAATCCCGCGACAGTCACTTTTAAAACTCCATACTTCAAAAACATTGCCCTCAAAACTTTCTGTACCGGAATCAACGAGCCTTATTGCGAATACTTATCGCATTTTGAATTAAATTCCCTAGAAGAAGCCCTTCAAAAGTGTATTGCCTACGATAACCACAAAAATCAACAACAATACATGAACTTCCTTAAGAGCCAACAAAACCAAAAGGCCCCACTCAAAAATAAACCCTATCAATCTTCGAATAATCAAAGATCCACAAACTTTCAACCCACATACTCAAACTTCCAACCCACGCATTCAAATTATGTGAGACCTTCAACTCACAACACAGAGCCCAATTTTAACTTCACTCCACAACAGAACTATAATTTTCCTCAGAGACAAAATTTCAGTTCTCACGAACAAAATCAATCCTTCCAACGAAACAATGTTCCGAAAAACAACCAACAAAGATTAAATAAATATAAAGCTCCTCGACCCCAACCAAATTTTGCTACTCCAATGAGCGGTGTTCAAACTACCACAACCAGAAACCATCAGCCCATGACAATTACAACTAATAGAAGCCACAATTTTCACATAGACTCAAATGATACCCAATATTTCGAAAATGATTTCGAAAATTACGAATCCGAACAAGAGCCCGATTTGCATGATGAAAATCATCAGGATTTTCAAGCCATCCCGTTAGACGATCATCCACCCCCTGTATAAACCTATATAATATCGAAAGTTCCCCTGGGTTACCCTGCTTCGTTACACCCAAAACACATCTACGCGTTTTAATCGATACCGGCAGTTCCCATTCAATTTTAAATCCGCGAGCTCTCAAACTATTTGATAAAAATCATATTTATCGAAAACCTTTTTCGCTAACGTCAATGAAAATTACTTCCAAGCACGACTTAAATATTAAGACGCCACTATTCCTAGAATATGGAATTCCACAAACATTCGACGTAAAAATTGCCCACTTTAGTCAATACTTTGATATCCTCCTCGGAACTTACGATCTGAAAAGATTCCACGCCACAATTAGCTACGCAACTCATACTTTAACCTTTGAGAATCCTCACGTTAGCATTCCATTTGAAACCTTATACCAAAAAATTCCAGTAAGCGTTCATAATGGCGAAGTTTTATTGCGCGAAAGACACTTTCAAGGTATCAAAATTCCCCATTCTATTCACGTTGCAAAAAACGGCTTTCTAGACACTTTCGACTTACCTATGCCTATGAAATTTAATAAGAGAATTGAAGTTGAGAACTTTTGTAATTATAATATAGCAAAAATTCCAACGACGCATTTTAATGAAAATAAAATCCGTACTTCGCTAAAATCCTCCGTTAAAATCCCTATACTCCATGAAATTCCTTATACTACCTATAAAATCTATCCCATTCCAAACAAAGATCATGTTATGATTCTGCCACCTGCAAGCTACTATACAAATAATAAATGGTTCAACACTTGTATAGGACAAGGCGATAACATAGTTTGTTCCAACTATGTACAATCCAAATGTAACATACCTAATGTAGATAATTGCACAAAACCATTAATCACAGAGAACTTTTTCCAAGAAACCAGCAAAGTCATATTGCTAGGAATAGTTCACCCAATGAGAATCCAGCAGATAGAAATTAATTCAACCAGCCTCTTGACGACAGATGTACCAATAATGATTGAAGGTATCCAATTTAATAAAAAGACGTCTCAAGATATTTCCATTCCAAAAATTGTTCCAATAAAATTAATACCAAACCATGAGATGAAAATTGAAAAATTAACAATCCCAGAGACACATGGCCAAATTCAACCAATAGATACCATAGAAGTACTACCCCGATTATCCATAGGACTGAGCACCACTTCTGTTATAATATTTTTAACTATTTTAGCTTTCCTAATAATCTTCCTAATTAGGAAAAGAAAACGAATTTCCAAAATCCTATTTGGAGAAAAATTGCATCCTGCCCAGATCCAGATACTAGACGAGCTGATAGCCGAAGTAACCAAAACTTCGAGGACGAAGTCCCAACCAATGGAGGGAGGAGAAATGTAGCCATAAGCTCCCTTACTATTAAGAATCAGCAGATTCCGATATCCGACGTTATAAATAGGAAGAAATCAATATTTTTATTATTATTGTAATTATTATGTTTCAATAGTCAAGTTTAAATCATTAAATGTAGTAGTTTGTAGAATTTCTCAAAAATTGTAACTTATTTTCGAAATAAAGATTTTTTTTGGGAATATCGACGTTGAAGAAACATTTCTATATATATACAGAATTTAGAATAAAAAATTGATCTAAATGCACTTAGTAGTCCAAAAACATAAGCAAAAAGTAGCAATATAATAGTGTCTGTATAGTGGTAAATAATAAAGTGAATAAACCGCTAGCAAATGTGTGAGGTCAAACGTTTCAATCAAGGTAACTATAGGGATCAGGTGATTTTATTCGTATACATGGCGTGACAAATCTCGAATTTTAAATATCGCCAACAAGTTTATCTGCAGAATTAGTTAAATAGCGATGTATATTTTAAAACAATATTTTTTAGATTATTCAAAGCGTGACTTTGATATTTATGGTTTAATACTTGGAAAGCTTATCTAAAATACTTGATTACTTTATCAAGAGCTAAAATACTACTAAATTGCCAAAACATTTATCAGAAGTACAGTTTTTAATTTTACCAGATATTGTTTTGAAACACAATGAGAGAAAAATTTCGTTACGGATTACACAATTTTGGATTAGGTACATTATCTGTATTCATTGTTTACGCGTTTAGAATAATGCAGCTTTAAAAGTTACATATATATTGTTATCCAAGAGAAGCCGTTTGTGGTTAGATATAGTACCTTATTCTGGTCTTCATAAAATGTTTCTAGAGCAGTAGTTAGAAGTCTATCTCTCAGTTTTTATTAGCTTCTCTAAAGGATGTTTGGGATACATTATGCTGCATTGCAAGAAGAGAGCTGAGCAAATCGGTAAGAAACAGAGGATTTGAAATATTTGAGAGTTTTGGGATTGAGAGCAAACAGTTCAGCTGTGAAATCACTTGAACTAGGCGGTAGTTTAAATTGGAGAGTCTCGTTCAAGAATCTGGTTTAGTTTGTATTTTATTAGTAAGGTGTATTTTTGAAGAACTCTATTAAATAGTTATTAGGGATATCTATTAACCACGGAGCCGGATGTTGGATGTTACAATGAAAAACGACTGGAATTGTTGCATCAAATTTATTCAAAATTGATTTTCTTGGTATGTAATAAGGTTTTACAATACGACGTCTATTAGAGAACAGATCGAGATTATTTTCGGAAAATGCATTCTAGAATAGTGGATGATCCTTATTGGCAGTTACAGAAGCAGCATGTGAAAGTGTCAGAAGTTTCCACCTATACTGCAATGATGGTTTTATAGTTTCGGAATATAAACTTTCTATGGGTGACGTGTGAAAAGCTCCGAGAACGATCCGACGTGCGGCATTGCGAATTGCGTCTAGCGGTTTTAGGGTAATTTTGATTGCGGAGGCATAAACAATTGAACCGTAATCGGTTTTGGATCTGATCAGTGTTTTATACAAAAGGAGCAGTGTAGAGAAGTCGGACCCCCAGAAGCGTTTTGATAGGGTTTTAAGCAAATTGAGTCTGTTGTTGCATTTTTGCGCTAAGTATTTCCAGGAAAGATTTTGATCCAACCACATACCGGGGAATTTCTATTTTAAACTGAATGACGCTGTTATGAAGATAACAGACTGGTTTAGTGGCTGATTTTTTGAAAATGGCATACCAGATGTCTTTGTAACGGAGAAAACGAACACTGTACTAGCTGTCCATTCTTCTAGCTGGGTTAAAAATATCTGTAGTATTCTGCACATAAAGTCTTTTTGTGTTTTTCTTATTTTGACCACTAAATCGTCTGCATAGAGACAAGCTTAGGTTGAGAGGTTTAAGTAATTTATTTAGTATGTTGTTTACGGAAATTAGGAACAGGGTAAAACTGAATACTGAACCGTACGGAGTACTGTTTTCTGCAGTATAAAAATCTGAATAAACGTCGTTAACTCTTATTTAGAAAGAAAAGTCTTTTAAGAAATTTTCGATATAGGCTAAGCATTTGAGTGCCCTTAAATATTGGATGTGTATGATTTTTTAATGATGTAGCTTCAACAGGCTGTGAAAGCTCTCTTTAGATTGAATAAAATATATTTGATACATTGCTAATGCTTCGTGGACATCACTTTGTAAGTCTACAATACTGTGAATTGTTGACCAGGTTTGAAGTCATTTGCTCTGGTAAGAAAAAATTAAAGGTTTGCAGTGTTCACACAAACCAGGCGTTTAATATTTTTTCCATTAATTTAGCCATGGCCCATGTTAGATAGATGGACATGTATGATTGTGGGTCAAGTCGAGGGTTTCTGGTTTTTAAAAACGGCAGAATTGTGGCTTTTGCCCATTGCCGATGTTGCCAAGTTTTATTGAAATTTTGCAGTAAGTGTTGTTTTACTAAGATTGATAGTTGCTTTAGGGGGGTATTGTCGGGTCCTGGGCTTGAGTCTTTCATATTATGTAAGGACCTATTTAGTTCTACCATAGTAAGAGGATTAGATAGAACGTTTTCATGGGATTTTTCTAGAGACAAGATGGTGCGTTCTTTATCTAGTTTGTAATGCCTAAAGTTAATGTCGTAGTTTTCGCTAGAGGAATGTTGTTCAAAGGGAAGCAAGAGTTCTAGCAATGTCTTGTGAAGAAGAGACTATAGTATTAGTTCTTTTAAGAGTGTTAATTGGTAAAGAATACTTTAAACCAGATATTTTTTCTACTTTTTTCTAAACTTCAACCATTGGAGTAGAACTGTTTTTTTTTTTGCTTTTTGTAGAACTTTTTTGCTTTTTTTATGATTAATTGGGCTCTAACTTTTAAGAGTTTAAAGCTTTTTTAATTTGTTGTATTGTTTCTTCGCAGCCTTTATTCAATCATGGTACTAGATGATGAAGTTCGAGACTTTTTTAGTATTAAGTCATTAAAATTGATGCTTTCTATGGGATTATTAATTATGTTAAAAAGCTCAGCCAATCGACTTTCCATTTTGAAACAACTGTGTCTTATGGTTCCGGTAGAGTATTAGTATTGCAAATTTGTATGCGGTGATGGTCGCTGCCACAGCACTTCCGAGGATAAACCAGGAGTTAAAAATGGATCACAGAGACTTAGGTCAATTGCAAATGTTGAGTTAAACCCAGTAGGGGTTCCATCAATAAGAACATTTAAATTAAGGTTACGTTTTAGGTTATCTATTATTCTCATCGTACTTGTATTAGAAGAGATTTAAAAATTTCGTGACTAGAGAACGACACAATATGAAGTCTAAAGATGTCGATTTTCATTCTTACAATGATACTTCCTTCTAAAACATTAGTGCAGTTTTATATTTGATCCTTATATTTTCGATTTACTAGTATTAAAACGCCCGTTTTTACTGTCTTTTATTTTTCTACCCTACTATAATACATCAGAAATTCTCCGTAGGTTTTTTTTTGTTTGCTTGTTAAATTTTGCCTTCTTTTTAGTCTTTTAAAATATTCAGCTCCATGGTCAGTTACAATATGAATACCCAATAAAAATACCATGATTTATGACAATATTTAACCTGAAACTTCTATATAGTCCTTATCTATATGTCTTCATTGTATATTCCCTAACTATTTCTAGTAATTCTGTTTTTACGAAATATTTAGTAAATAAATACCGTTAGTAGATGTACACCTACTATTTATAGATTTCTAGCAGTCCTTTGACTCTGTAAATAGGCACCAACTCTTACTCGAAATGCAAGACATAAATATACCAGTAAAATTGATTAGATTACCGAAAATGACAATGGATAACTCTGTAGCAGAATTTATAACAGACTATAACAGACAAGGACAATACAGAATGTATCAATAAAGAAGTAGGAGGACTGAATGGAGGATTTAACATTGCACTGAATGGAGCGAATAAAAAAATCTGGAATTAACAAGATGATCATACAAAGCTCCACACAAATTATGGGCTGCGCTGACGACATGGTAATATCTGTAAGAGAAAAAAGCTTAGAATAGGCACTGATGACTGATAAAAAGCGAAAGTTAGAGGAATAAAATAAATGAAGAAAAGACGAATAATGTGTTAATCTTAGGCAAAGATAACATAGATAATATAAAGATTGAACAATGTATGTCCAAAAAAGTAGAGAGATAAGTATCTAGATGTAACAATAGATAGCTTAAAGGACAGGAGCGTAGAGATAACTGAAAGAGTAAAAGCGAACAATAGAGCATATTGAAAATCCCAAAAACTATGAAAAGACAGACATTTTAGTAAAAATACCAAAATCAAAATATAAAAAACATTAATCACACCTGTCATAAGCTACGGAGCAGAAATAATGTAGCTGACAAAAAGAGACGAAGAGAAACTAAGAATAATAGAAAGGAACATCCTCAGAACAATTCGCAGACCAAAAAATTTTCAAGACGAAGAGTTTGACTATTTATCGAGATAAATAACCGGAAAAATGGAGAAAATATAGTCAGACATATAAAGGCTCAAAGGTTGAAATGACTCGGTCATGTACTAAGATGAGAAGAAGATAAATTAATAAAGAAAATATTAAAGTGAAAGCCTACAAATACAAGAACTAGACGGAGACCAAACTGCAGATGGCGAGATCAAGTCAGAGAAGATAACAGAATACAGAATAATAGAAGATACCTAACTAGCGAACAAAAATAAAAAATAGGAAAGAATAGAGTTAATTAATTCATAAAAAACAGAATTCCCAGAAGAATTCCTTAAAAAGTAAAATTACATATTTTTTCTTAAGCGTTCTTTCGACGATGGTTAAATCAGAAGCTATCAAAAAGACGGTTTTTTGACACAAGTGCCACGATCCACTGTGTACGAACTTATAAAAGACAGTCTAGTGTTGCGAAAAAAAAAAGAAATGATTCTGGTGCCCATCGAGTATTACCGAATTTTAATTTATCAGCTATATGGGAAACAATATATCATATGTATTCAGTGAATAACTTACCAACTTTAAATGAACTTTTGAGTGAATTAAGAAACAAAGAAATAATCTCCGAGTGTCATAAAACTACTTCTTGGAGGTTTTAAAACAGTGAATAAACGGCAGGCAATATCGAATCCAGCCGTTTAATAAAGTGGAGGTTTGATTATTTGGAGAGTCTAAGGTCTTCTAGGAGTGAAGGGAAGAACTTGTATTATTTGGATGAAACTTGGTTCGACACCCACGATATAGTTAAAAAATGTTGGATCGATGGTAGTAAAAATTGTGTCACCAATGTTCCTCCCTCTAGAGGGAGAGAATTTGAATTTCTCATTGTGGGGTAGAATCAGGATGGGTAGAAGATGCTTTATTACTCTCTGCTAAGAGTGTAAGTGATTGTCGCTTAGATTATCATCAAGATATGGACAGTACTTTGTTTGAAAAGTGGTTTGAGCAGCAATTACTACGTACCTAAATTAAAAAGAAATAGCGTTATTATTTTGGAAAATGCTCCGTATCATTGTAGAGTAAAGAGTAAAATGCCAAACACTAATTCAAACAAAGCTGAAATTCAAGAATTTTTATCAAAACATGAAATATATTTTATGGATTCTTACACAAAAAAATAACTTGTAGAACTATTAAATTAGTTAAATGTGAAAAAAATTATGTTATCGACAGGCTAGCTGAGAATTATGGCCATAAAATATTAAGATTACCACCTTACTATTGTATACTGAATCCAATAGAATTGTTGTGGTCTCAATTAAAAAGTAATGTGAGGAAAAATAATAATTCTCTTAAATCATTTTCGACTGTTGTAGATTTAATTAAGACCGAATGTAATAATATTACAGCAGATAATTGGAAAAATGTATAGAGCATGTCAAAAAACTAGAACAAAAATTCTTACAGTTCCAAAACATTATAAATAGAGTAGTTATAGATTTAAACGATAGCGATGATAGATAGACCAATTTAAATGTAGACGATAGTTAAGTTTAAAATTATTTTTTTTTGTATTTTTTCACTATGTTAAATATATATTTTAATACAAAGTATTACTTATATGTATTTTTCTTTTATTTTGTGGGATTGCCGTAATTTTGATAAAATGTATCAGTATAAGTCCGACCCTGTATACAACTATACCTAGAAGATTAACCGTAATATCTTGCAACGAACAGTACAACAGTATATATATATATATATATATATATATATATATATATATATATATATATATATATATATATATACATAATATATAAAAAATTTTGTATACAAAAGAAATTTGAAAATCATAAGAAAAATATTTTAGTGCTCAATTGACTAATATTATCACCAATTTTATACATAAACATAATAACAATCTGCAGTGGTTACAGAATATATATATATATATATATATATATATATATATATATATATATATATATTAAAAGTAAACGATTTCTTAAATAATATTCCGAAATCTATTTTCTAAATAGCGACAAGGAAAACGTCATGACCAAAACAGATTGCATGAATAAATCATAAAAATAACTTACTAACCCAAAATATTACTATAAAATTAACACCGACATCACTACAGCAAAAAGCAAATAAGTGGATAACAGATTTAGAAAAGAGCAAATCAATAGATAAACAAACTGCAACCACATTACGTAGTTATAAATCTGTTCGCCTCCCCATTTTATGCATTGCCAAAAATTCACAAGCCACAATTAACAATGAGACCTATTGTATCTACTGTCGACTCACCTAGTAAACATTTATCACATTTTACAAAAATTTTAAGTGGCGCATATGACACCGATAGCAACTTTTTTGTGAAAGATTCTTTTAGCTTCAGTAATTTTATTAATGAATTTCAGCTAACTAAAGATTATGTAATTATTAGTTTGGATGTCGTCTCACTCTTCACTAGTTTAGATTTATCATTAGCTATTAGAAATGTGAAAAAAGGTGGGATGTTATCCAAAAATTCACTAAAATGAACAAAACCAAATTTTTTTTTGATGGCCAATTCTACATTAAAGAGTTTGGTATTCCCATGGGAAGTAGCATTCCAATTTTATCCAGTTATGTTCTGGATGACCTAATTCAAAATAGTTTAGGACAACTCAATTATCAAATACCTTTTCTTAAGAGATTAAGTTATGATTAAGTTGTGATTAAGTTATGACAACTTAAGTTGATGACATAATTACTGCTGTTCCAAAAGACAAAATAAATGATATTTTAAACACTTTTAATAGTTACCATGAGAGTTTAAAATTCACAGTTGAACAAGAGAAGCAGAACTCCGTTCCGTTTCTTGACATGAAAATTATTAGAACTGAGAATCATCTCTGAAACCTCTTTCAGAGAAAGGTATTCAGCACAAGTCACCATTTACTAAGTATGAAAATACTTATAGAACGAGCAAATGAATACCACATTCCTCTATATATACTATATATAGCGTTCATAGATTTCGAAAAGGCTTTCGACAGTGTCGAACATTGGGCAGTGAAAAGTTCTTTGATTAACAGCAGAATTGACCACAGATATACGGAATTAATAGCCAATATATATAAGGAAGCCAAAACAACAATTAAAGTATATGAAGGAACAAAATTAATACAAATAAATAGAGGCGTGAGACAGGGTGACACAATATCACTGAAACTTTTCAATCAGGCTCTGGAAGATATTTTTAAAAGATTAGAATGGGAAGAAAAAGGTGTAAAAATTTGTGGACAACGCTTGAACCATCTAAGGTACGCTGATCACATCGCATTGATAACCGATAAAAAAGAAGAATTATTTGAAATGATGAAAGAACTGGACGTAGAAGCTGGAAAGATAGGCCTTAATATGAATTACGGCAAGACCAAAATCATAACAAATACCGATGAAGACATCACAATGAGGATCGGACAAGATGAAATAGAACAACTTCAGGTTTATATATATCTGGGTCAAACTATAAAACTTAACAAAAGAAAACAAAACAGCAGAGATAAAAAGACGAGTTAGACTGGCATGGGCGGCATTTGGCAAATTAGGCTACATTCTTAAAAACAAAAGATATCCACAGCATCTTAACACCAAAGTATACAATCAATGCGTACTCCCTGTTCTCACTTATGGTTCCCAAACGTGGACATTTACAAAAGCAAACATGGACAAAATGATAAACACCCAAAGAGCAATGGAAAGACAAATGTTGCACATAAGACTAATGGATAAAAAGAGAAACGAGTGGATAAGAGAGAAAACAAAAGTGAGGGATGTTAGACAAGAAGTTGCAAAATTGAAATGGAGATTTACCGGACACAATATAAGACAAAAAGAAGACCGATGGAACAAAATTCTTATAAGTTGGGGACCGTGGGAATATAAACGAAGCAGAGGAAGGCCCCAAATAAGATGGGCAGATGATATCAAGAAGCACTTGGGCTCTAGGTGGATGACTACAGTGGCAGACAGAGAAGAATGGAAAAGGATTGGGGAGGCCAATGTCCAAAGATGGACAGAAGAAGGCTAATTAGATAGGTAGATAGAGAATAACATCTCAATCACACAGTGGTACAGAAAACTAATGTGTAGTAATAGGTTCATTAGTTATCATTCCTATTATCCTTTAAAAATGAAAATAAATTTGATAATAGCATAAAAAACTAGAATAATTAACGTCCCACAAACCACAAAAAGAGAGGAAAACTTAAACAAACTTAGAACCATTTTATTAGAAAACTTGTCACTTACTTAACAAACTTATTTTCTCATCGAATAATAATGCTGACAATAGAAATGTTACACTTTTAGATTGCAATGAAAATTTACAGAATAATATTGAATCTAATAACACCAAGCAAGATATATTTTTGCCACCAAAATATATTGAGGAATTGACGCCCAAACTTATCCATTTATTTAAATATAAAAATGGCTCAGAGTAACTTAGTATCAAAGTAAATATAAAGATATATATATATATATATATATATATATATATATATATATTAAAAAAAATTGTTTTTAGAATAAACTGAAGCAACTGTAGGAAGTATTCTTTGAGTATGTCGGAGGTCATTTCTTCATGCTAATTGCTAGTTCTATTACATTAAAAAATTAAGTAACCTTCAAAAAATCTATATCCCATGTGAATAATTATAAGTTATCGTCCTTCAACCGTTGACCCTTAATTTCAATAGATACTCCTTCCAAGAATCTTGTCCTGCCTTGTGCATTATGAACCTTGTTATTATGCGTTTTTGAATACTGCATAGCCTTGTTTAATTAGTCTTGTCTAAGCAAAAAACACGATATATTTCAGAACGATACTTGGAAATTGTTCTGAGATAACTTATTTTCAGCAAATTATCTCTTTCTTGTAGAACTGTAGAACTCTTGTGTCTTTTGTTCCAATTTAATTCTCTTTACCTAAGTTTTTTCTGACTTATCGTACATCGTGATTAAATTCTTAGGAATATCTTATCTCATCAGGTAATTAAATGCTTTCTTTTCTGCCTTGTTCTATTTAGGGGGATCCACCAGATTTTTGTTTCATTACTTTATAAAATGTATGTTAGGATTTTTCTATTCCTGTCATATTGGATGTATTCTCAACCATACTGACATTTTCATTATTTGAGAACCCATATAAATCGTTCTCCTTGTAATATGTGCCTAAGTATGCAGTCTGCTTACTTTTTAACATTTAAACAGTTCTCTATCTTCAAAGAAAGCTTTACGTAATACTTTCTCATTTTTGACTCTGTCCCTTCATGATATTCTAAGCATTCGATACAAGCATTATGTTTTAACAGTTTAGGTTTGTTAATGAATCTGACCTTTAATGTCCATGCTTTCATTTCGTACAAGAGAACAAGCCAAACGTATTACTGATGAATCTTATACTTATGCATCTTATATCTCAATATAAAGTAAAACCTGCGATCAGTAAGAAACTTACGACGGTTCAAGAGAGTATTTCTAGCTTCTTCTGCTCTGCACGTTATTTCAGTCTCAGTATTGCATTTATCGTTTAGCAGACAACCCAAATATTTAAACTGCTTGACTTGTTCTCTTTTTTTTTTCAACCTACGTATATCGTTCTTCTTCTTAGAGTACCGTCTCCCTAGGGAGGTTGGCAATCATAATATATATATATATATATATATATATATATATATATATATATATATATATATATTTATATATATATTTATATATATATATATATATATATATATATATATATATATATATATATATATATATATAAGGTTCTTGAACTCCTAAGTGAAGTATAGAGCTTCAGTGAAAACGCGCCATCGGGTTCTATTTTGCGCTAAGGCCTTCACCTCATTCCACGACTTTCCTTGGCCTCTTATCTCGTCCATGATGGATCTTCTCCAAGTTTGTACTGGGCGACCTCTTTTCTTTTCCCTTGGGGATTCCACTCTAGGGCAGTCTTTGCGATACTGGAACTATTTTTCGGAGTGTGTGACTGATCCAACCCCACTTTCTGGACTTAATTTCATTTTGTACCCTCTTTTGTTCGGTCAGGTGTAGCAGATCTTCGTTTCTGATGGTGTTAGGCCAGAATATACGAACAATTCTTCGTAAACATTTGTTAACAAAGACCTGCAGTTTGTCTGTGAGGGTGTTTGTCACTTTCCAGGTTTCACATCCGTAGAGTAGAACAGACATGACATTTGATCGGAATATTCGGATCTTTGTCCTTGTAGTATACTCGCCAGATCTCCAAACAGGGTTGAGCGTGCTGAAAGCTTGTTGGGCTTTTCATATCCTCATACGAATATCGTCTTCTGTACCTCCGTTTTCTGTTATGACACTTCCAAGATACGTAAAGTTTTCCACATTTTAAATCTGCATATTGTCGATAGTAAATAGCGTGTTGTTCCTTGCATTTATTCTCATGGACTTGGTTTTACTAATATTGATTTTCAAACCTATTTTATTGGCTTCAGTGGAAAGTGTTTCCAATTGGTAAGCCAGATCTTGGAACCTTTGACCTAATAGGCAGATATCGTCCGCGTATTCTAGATCGCTTAGGCGTGTGGTTAACGTCCATTGTATCCCTCTTGTGTCGGAGTCTAGTTTGGAGAGAACATAGTCTATAGCTATGTTAAAAAGAAACGGAGAAAGCACGTATCCCTGTCTAACTCCAGTAAGTACGTCGAATTCGTCACTGTTGATCCCATTGTGTGTCACGCATTTCGCATCAGTATATAGTGACTTTATAATAGAAATTATTTTTTGCGGGATGTTTCTTAGCTCTAAAATTTTCCATACAGCAGCTTGAGACAAGCTATCAAAGGCACGTTCAAAATCAACGGCAATCATAATGGCTATTTTTATTTTTGAACTTGTTGCTCCAAACAAATCAATCGATCTGCATTGATACCAATCACGTAGATTCTTCAACCAAGAATTCTGCCTTCGGCCAACGGATCTTCTCCCTTAATCTTTCCCTGTATAATGAGTCTCAAAATTTCATATTTACTCTCATCACGTGGCTTAGGTATTCCAGTTTTCTGGTTTGTATATTGGTGATTAGTTATGTTTCTTTACCAACTCTCTCCAGTACCTCTTTATTTGTTATTCTATCGGTACATGATATTTTTAATACTTTGCGGTATAACCAGAGTTCGAAAGCCACGATTCTTTTTAAATTGCATTTTTTTAATGTCCGTGCATAAACGTATATCGTTGCATTTGAGTAATTATTTCTACCTATAAGCATGATTTTTGACTTCTTGATATTTATTTTCAAATACAAAGCTTTACTGGCGAGCCTTTTTTTGCGAAACCATTTAGAAGACATTGAAGCTCGTCGATATTCAATGTATTCTAAAGTATAATTATATAATTATATCGTTGTGTCGCCGTATACCTAATGTTGCTCGTAAATATGCCGTACACTTTATTGCCGAAGAAAAATGTTCGGATAAGATTATTTCGATTCTAACTTTACTCTGTGTGTAAACAACAATTTCCAGACATCTTAAAGATATCTAAGGTAGTTCCCGTTTATAACAAATGGCAAATAAAACTCTTTTCTAACTATAGAGGTATCACAATCCTAAGTGTCATTGCTAAAACATTTGAAATAGTAGTTTACAATCAGATTGTGCCCTATTTGGATACAAATAATATTATTACCAATAAACGACATAATTTTCGGCTGAGACATTCTTGTGGGATTGCCACTGTCGAATTTGTACAATATGTTAATGATAAAATTGACATAAATTTATATACATATAGTCTGTTCTTTGATTTATATCGGGCTTTAGATTCTTTAAAAGCATAATCCATTTGTGAAAAGTTGAAGGCAGTTGGTATCAGAGGTCCAGTAAATTCAGGGATAATTTCATACGTTTAAATCATCCGTTTTATGTTGCGATAAATAATATTATATGCTCTGATATTTTTCACAATAACCTCGGAACTCCTCAAGAAGGAATACTGGGTCCGTTACTTTTATTTTGTATGTGAATGACTTGCCGGACATTCCGGGCATTTTACGAAAGTGAACGATTTCCGAAGTTGAACTCTAAACGTCAAATATAGGGATTTTCAATTAAAATTGTGGTTAATTCTCATTAAATATAGTAGATAATAGGTCTCTATTTTTTAGTATAAACTGATCCTCTTTTATCGAATTTTCATCGCTATTTCTGCAATAAAACTACGACCACAATCAAACCGAACACAATACACATTAATTACAAATGTTCACAAAAAATTCCATTGGCAAACAAATTTTACTAAAAGAAAAAAGAGTTTTACCAGTAACTGACTATGTAATTTGCATTCCGATAAAAATTGAGGTTGTTTTAACATAGAGGCGGCTGTTAAAAAATTGAATGCGATTCAAATTTCATGAACAATTTGCAAAGCAGGGCTTAATTTTGTTTTTTGTTTGTTATATTATTTATTGCTGTATGTTCAGTGAAAAGAAAAAGCAGATATGGCTTCAGCCAAAATTTATAAGACTAAAAATATAGTTATTAACTTATTTATGAAGATCTGAAACAATTTCCTCCATAAAGAAAGACAAAAATACACTTGGATACAACTTACTAGGAAAATAAAATTAGTAATATGCTATTTTATCAAATGACAAACTTGGAAAATAAAATCAATGGACGTACATGTATATAAAGGAACAGAATGTTCTTGAAATGAGTATATTCTTCCTTCTGTGACATATTAGGTCACTCTAACGTTTGAAATTACATCGGTGAGTTGTTCACGGTCTTCAGCTAATCGACATAGTTATTCGGCATTGGATTTCATGTCCAATCTTGAATGTTCTTAAGCCATGATATCTGCTTTTTTCTATTCCTCTGCGGCCCTCGATTTTACCTTTTATGATAAGCTGAAGAATTCTGTATGAAATTCTCTCTGGAATCTGGAATCTCCTCTAAGAACAGGCCCTGGGTATGAAACCTTTTTTATCTTAATAGTTTTAAATAATTCACGAACGGATCTAGATCTCTACCATCAACGCCTTTGTTTCTTGATACTCTCAAAAGCGTTTTATGCTCTACTCTATCGAAAGCCTTTCCGGAATTGTTGAAAGCCACATAAATATCTTTACGTTGGTCACGGCACGTTTAGAGAAGTATATTTAAGCCAAAAGTGCCTTACGGAAACCTAGCGTAATCCTAAAAGTAAACTGGGTTTCACCTATGTCTCCTTCGCGACGAATTCTTATTCTTTTATGAATAATGCAAAGAAAAATTTTCAATGTGTGGCTCATTAGACTAATCATCTCTATTCGATGCATCTTTTTGCCCGATGTTTCTTAGGAATTGATATAAAACACAGCCATTCCGCAAATATTTCTCCAGTAATATGTTCAATTAAAAGCTTAAATAGAGATTTGATGTGGTCTTCTTGTATCATTTTTAAGAGTTTAGCTGGAATGTTGTCTGGACCAGTTACTTTCTTGGTTTTGGCTGATTTTATGCCATGAAGAACTTTAGGTTTTAAAATTTCAGGTCATTCTTTCTTTATTTACAAACTTCTTAAACCTCAAAAAATTATTAACATTGAACTGTATTTACATGAAATGTAAAAGAGGAACAAAAAGGTAATGTCAAATTTGACTACTCAGTCCTATGGCAAGTAAAAAATTGAAAATTTTAGATCAATTATTTTCACTTAATCATTCTTTAAAGATATTAGGTAATTGTTGTTGTTGTCGTTGAAACATAGAGAGGACAGCCTATTAATATTGGTTGCACTTCTAGTTCACAATCACACATATAACACATCGGTGGGGTTTCTTCTTTAATATCAAATCATGGGTTATCTTTGTATGTCCAAGTCGCATTCTGCATATTATGATCACTTGGTCTCTTCTCTTACTAGAAAGTTTCCATGTCAACATTTTGTTTGATAGTTCTTAATGTAGAGTTTAAATTATTCCAATTTATTTGCCATTTTGTCATGATTTTGTTCTTAAAATATTGCTTTAAAAATCAGTATGAACACAGGTAGTTATGATGTCTGTTAACGGATTCTCACTTTTATTTTTTATTTTTTGCTAATATGTCGGCTTTTATCATTTCCATTTATCTCGTAATGTGAAGGTACCCAGAGGAACTGAATCAATATTTAATTTTGTTGGCATGTTAAGAGTACTGCCTTAAGTAAAAGAAGACGGGATGTTTGCGGTACAATTGCTTTAGGGCTGTTGAAGCACTCAGGAATTCGCTAATGATTAGAGAGTATTATTTGATGTCATGTGTGTTGATAAACGTTAATAACTGGAGGAACAAAGAGTTCAGCGGAGAATATGGAGGTTTGGGAGGGAGCTTGTAGGAACTGTCATAGTTATCTGTTGTGAAAGCCGCTCCTACTCCGTTTGCAAATCTGGATGCCTCGGTGAAAATAAAGATGTAATTATTAAGACCAGTTAATATCTCTAGTACTTTCTGTTTGAAAATTTTCGCTGGTGTATCACGTTTTTTGAATGCAGAAAGGTTTGTATTACAATCAGGGAGA